>NW_027325378.1:23043782-23701165 GCF_036924035.1 Leuresthes tenuis
TAACTTGAAAACTTGGACTTATACTTCAAATTGATAAGTTACTAAATGCTCTTAAAAGTTGCTTGAAATAACAAAAAAAAAACAGAAGCCAAAACTAGAAATCTCCCTGCATGGAATAGAAAATTAGAATTGTGTAATTGAAGTCAGTATTAATCTGAAATTGTTTAAAGTAACTAAAAGAGCATCTTCTAACCAAAATGGCAAAAAATAAATAAAATTACACTGTTGCCTTGATCTTATTGTTCAAGTAATACCTTCAAACACCCTCTGCTTTTCTCTTGTTATTCACTTAATCGATAGGCATTGATAATTCCATAGAAAATGCAAAATGAGCCAGTTCACATAAATTCAAAGGGGAACTCTGGTATTTTTAAACCTAGACCTTATTTCTGGCATGAAATATATTTATCTACTCACGAGAACAGTTTGGCAAAAGTCAGCGTTTTTCGGATATAATGGAGTGAACGGGGGAAAAACGATGCAGCCTCTAAATAAGGCATTATCTGTCTTTATTTCACCAATACTTTAAGACGAATGAATGAACGAACACGTACTATTGCTTTGTTAGCACATAGCTACTGTTATGTGGCTACTTGCAGCTATAGGAGAGCTAACGGAGGGAATTTTACACACACCTCTACTGGTACGACTTCATCAACACGCATGGCTGCAACACAGCTCATTCACTCCGGTAAGAACGTCCATCTTACTCAAACTCATCGTTCGCATTGTCAAAAATTTGATAAATATCCTGCCATGTTGCACAAAACTAGCAGTAGCAAACTCTGTGTGAAGTTAGCCGACTGTCACAGAGAAAGGAGTAAATAAACTGTGCTCCAGGGGGGCATGTGGATGAAGTGTTCCCAGTAGGGTGCCTATGTAGAACTCCGGTATTTTTAAACCCTTGGTTTAAGAGTCCCCCTTTAAACTAAAAACTGCTTATCTTAACCCCTGAGTTGACCGAAAACAAAGAATACTATAAGAAAATAAATTAATGGACGACTCGGAGGCGTGAACCGTCAGACGCGAAGCGGACGATTTTGCATCTGGTGCATACTTGGAGATGTACTTTTTAAAACTTTTTACTGGACACAGAGGATCCCTGGGCCTGGCGAACATGAATCCTTTAAGGTTTTCTTTGTGTGGGTCTCCATTGCCATGGCTACCAACTAGCGTTTGAGCCAGCGCAATAATTTAGAACTGTCATCAGTCAATTTGACTGGAATGTCTTTCCTAGGTGTCCATTATCACTTTTTAACCTACACCCTCCAGCCAATCAGAATTGAGTATTCACCCAGACCATGGTATAATGTTGATTAATCAATTAATCAAGATAATAATACACAGATTAATTTATTATGAAAATTCTGATTAGTTGCAGCCCTTTTGTACACCATTTCATACTGGTTCATACAGCTGGCGCTGTGCAAGAGGTCAGACTTAACAGTTCAGTTGGATAGGTCCATCTTTAACATGTCCCTCTCCAATCCTGGTGAGCGAGCTCTGTGAGAAGGGTGAGGACTCTTGGGTTCACTGACAGATGCTTCTTGTTCTTCTTTGTTTCAACTTTTGTGCCCCTCTCAGGATTGATCATGAAGAAACACATTTGAATATAATAATTTCATAATCAACCACTAAAAATAGTGATTTTCTTTTTTCTAAATGAGAAAATTTCTTTACCTCAGAAGGAAATCAAGTGTGGACCCAGTTTCACAGGATAATGGATACTGAGGCAGTAGTAGATTCCAATCATCAAACAGATAAAAGAGATGAAGTTGGGGATGTGGGCATTCACAACCTTGCCATCTACACTCAGCATAAAACCGTCTTGAGGCATAGCAACATGTTCCTGCAAAAAAACAGACGGGTAGAATAGCAGACCAGCCATTACCATCTAAAAGCAGTCTTACCAAAATTCCTAGCATGTCAAAACATGACAGTGCATGACAGTTTTCACGTAATACTCCCTAGCATTCGTTTAGTGAAACTGATTATCAACACTTACCACATACAATGATGTAACAGCTGATGTTTTTCAGACAGAGTAAGGCAGAGGTTTTTGAAATTTTTCAAATTCCTTGCACATCTCTTGAAATAACTGTGCTTACTTTCAAAGCGCATTGTCCATTATCTGATTAAGGGCCCAAATTTCAGAATAATTTCTGGGTAATGACGTAAATAATGATGCTTTGGTTTCAGGCCACTTTCTGAGCTTTTAGAGCTTTTCTTGACTCTAATTATTAGCCCAAAGTATGTCCACTAATGCAATACAAGGTTCCCTTGACTGTTTCATTTGATACAACAATCCCATTCTCCTTCAAGTCTGTTATTAGTTCAGAGAACACCTTAGCATGCCCAAATGCTTTGAAATATTTTTCTCCACACAATAACACAAGTGACATGTGGTCTGTGTCAGACCGTACATGAAGTGGCATGTTGGCAACAGATGCATAGACAGCTAAAACTTCTCTTGTCTTGGTAGAACCTAGGGTTAACTACTTTGAAGGTATCCTGGAATAGAACTAATTTGACACATGATGGATTTTGAGCAAAAAAAAATCTTTGTTTTTTGAATATCTGACCATTACTAATGTCACTTAGATCATCTGAAGGAGACTCGGGTGAGTGCTCTCCTGAGCCTATTTCCCTGTCCTCCCTGTCCAGGGTGGTTAATCTTTTCTGGTCTATAAATTGCCCCTCTGACTGCATCCCTTCATGACTTTTTAAATAAATCTTTGACACAGTGTGTTCTGGCTTTAATAAACACCAGTTTTGTCTTTGGTTGCCTTCCAGTTACCTTTAAACATGTTCTGTGTTTGTGCAATCTTGGATGAGCTTTTGCTGTGGCTGCCCCAAAACTGTAAAATAGCTTATCTATTCATATTAGATCTACTTTCACCATTTTCCAGTTCAAATCTCAACTAAAAACACATCTTTCTCTCTGCCTTCTCCTCAAATTAAGCAATTTTATAATCCCATCTTATTGAAATTTTTTATTATCTTTATGTATCCACTGTATTTTTATTTATTGTTTTATTATTGTTTTATTTATTCTGAGAAGCACTTTGGTCAACTGCAGTTGTTTTTAAATGTGCTATATAAATAGAAGTGACTGGAATTTACTTTGTTATTGAACCTCTGAGCCTTGCTTAGCTGCTGTTTGTCATAAGATTTATAAACCCTCTTCTTCTCTAGATCTTATAAGATGGTGATATTGAACAGAGGGATGGAATTAATATATGGCACTATTCTCAGAGCCTAACAGTTCTATAGATTTACTTGGTGACATTAGAGCAAGAGCCATTATAGTGTTTATCCTCTGGGAGAGTGGCTATGAAGCTGCCTAGTGAGAAAGGTTAATGTTAGAGTTAAATGAAATGTCAAGAAGTCCCCGAAGTTACAACAATTAATCTTCTGGGAACCAAAATCCCCAGTGTTATGTAAATCAAGTATTACAGGTAACTTGTCTTGGTGTAAGTGTTAATTGTGGGTCATTTTAAGTTATATCCTTTTTTCTGCACAAAATCATATATAAACAATGACTATTTTCAATGGTCTACCATGAGTTGGAAAATTCACTTCACGCAAAAATCTCTTCTTAGTAGAGATTGCTGTATTTGGTATTTTTTACTGAAGATTTAAAACCCAATTTAAACTTTTTTTTCCCTTTTTTCCCATTGTCTGCCTCAGCTTTCCTTCCAGGCATGGCTGGTTGCTGAGCAGTGATTGCTCACTTAACACAACTGTGGCTCATTTCCTTACCAATGTTTGTCACCCCTGATCTGCACATCAATCTCTGCCAGTTTGCCTTTGCAGTACTCAGTAGATTTCATGTTTGTTTCTTACTCAGTGAAAATCCTTGCATTTTTGTTGTAATCATTTGTTTCTGCTCCTTTCTGGAAATAAGCCAAGTGAATTTTACTAGACTAATCGTCTTGCAGTTAGATTAACTTGGGAGTATATGCCACAGCTTATTCACTGCCTCAATCGCCACACCTGGAGTGAGCAGAAAAGCTTGTTTATGCTTCAGCTCTATGCTTTCTCCTCTCTCTTTGAAAACGTCAGGTTAATTCAGGACAATTTGGACTTCAACAGAGATAACAACCAGTTTTTTCCACATAATTTGAATACTCTTACTCGGAGTGTAACATAGAAATCTCCTACAAGCCTAAACAGCTCAATAATTAAGGTAAATTTGATACTTTTAGACTTAGGGGCCCAAGACATAGTGCCAAGGTTACGCGTTTTTTAGTTTGTAGCGACTTAAAACACTGACATGTATTCCTTTGGCAAAGAAAATGGAATTTGGAATGGCTTCCTGTAACATTATTTTTTGCCGTGAAGCTGACAAAGCCTCTTACTAAAGCCCCTTACTTATGCTCTTAGTTATTTGTTCACAATGTCATGAAAAGGTGTGTAGTGTTGTCCACGATGTTCAGTAACTTGTGCAGCATTTTTCTTTAAATAATGAGTTCCTGAGGCTCCAGAGCATTTCTTAGCACAGAGCTAACATTCTTAATCTGTGTGTTCAGTTTCTTTGAGTCATTAGTTCTGATGCTGCTACCTCAGGGGATGGCTGCAAAGCTGGCTGTACTCTCCACCACAATCTTGTAGGAGACAAAATCGTGGTGCAGACATGGGAGGACCTAAGCTTCCTTGAAATACAGTCTTCTCTGTCCCCTCTTGTAGAACTGCTAAATTTTTAGTATTGCCTCTTATCCAGGTAAATTCCCAGGTATCTGCAATCCTCCACCACCTCTCCCAGTATGGAGATTGTATTTGGCTTATTCCTATTTCTCTTGAAAGGTCCACCTTCGTGTTGTTTACATTCAAGTTAAATTAAAAGTAAGGTGTCACACCATATCACAGTGAATAAACAATTTGCTGTGCACAAATTGCCTCCGTCTCCACTGTCATAAGTAAATACAGTACATATTAGTTTTAAAATTTCAAATCGTCTCTCTGCAGAATTCTATCACCCTGCTGCTCCCTGCAGTTTTGTTCCTCTTATTGGATTTTCTTTTCTTTCAACTGTACGCTTACTCCAGGATTCAAGTTATACTGGTTTTATCCTTATTAAAATGGTAGCTAATGCTGATTAAATCATTTCTGATCTCCTCCTCGATTTTCAGAAATTAAGAAAAACTGTTTGCAATAATAAAATATTACATTTTTATTCTATTATTTAATCATAAGAATAAACAGCTAAATGTTAATTAAAAAAAAGATGCAGGAAAAAGCAATGTTGACTATAGTCCAAAACCTTGAAGAAAGTGCTTATTCCCCACTTGATAATTCATTTTTGTAGATAAATGTAGGAAAAGCAAGATATTGGGTCTTGTATCTAGAGTAGGTGTTGGATTTTGAAGGCCATTGATAAAGGTAAATTGTAAAGAAAAAATCTCAGGGAGGGTGTCGGGTTTTGGGGTGGAGGCAATAAAGTGCACCATCATTTTTGTAGACCAGTTTCTAATAACTATAGCAGTATAAGATGATACTAGCAAATCCATAACACTTTCATTAGTCTTTGCTGTGTAGTGCATACTATATTAACATGATAACATATCTTCTTAACCATGGGTACCTCTATATTAACTCTGCACCCATTATAACTAGAAATAATTTGTAATAATTTAAGAATGAGGGAGAGACATCTCTCGAGGGAGGCCCATTACTGAGAATGAAAGGATTTGGAGGAAGTGTCTTTTTAAACCAAGGATAAACTTTGACAAACATTATGTTTCTGAGCATGATAACATCTCAAATCCATGCCAAGATGAGAATGAGCAGCACAAAGAACCGCAATAACAAAGATTGCCGTCGAATGTCTGCTGGGCAGCTATATTGTCATTACCTGCAGCTGTGTAACATTACAGATTATGTTGTCTTTCTGGTCCTCATGCTACATATTTTTTATGTATGCTTGTGTTAAAAGGTGCCGATAAAGGAGGTGTGATAAAAAGCTTACCGGGGCAGAAAACATTGGTTCCAAGAACTGGAAAAGGTAATGTTGCTTACGCACTGATTCAGGCTAGGTTACTAATTGCTTTTCTTTTAAAACAAAATGTGAAGTGCATGGGGGGTGGTAAATGCACACTATGGTTGCTTTTAAGAGTAATTCCATGTTTTCAAATGGTTTTAGTAGAAATAAATCAGTAGTTTTGGATGCCCTGTGAACAAATGATTAGTTACTTATTAACACAAAGTTGCCTATAGTTATCATAGTTAGTTGCCTTTTCACTCACTGTATCCATAGTCTTTTTCACACAATCCTTGCCCCTTATTGGCGCAAAAAAGAAATAGTCATTGACCTGCTGCTGTTCCTCATAATTTACACATGCCAAACAAAGAGAGCCTACACAGGTGTCCTTTCATATATAAAGCTAGCGTTGCAGAATTAGCTGAGTGACGACAGGACGCTGGCTCAATCTGTGAAAGCACACACAAGGCACATTGACTTCAACCCCTCATTCTGCCGCTGTACTTTCACACATGACGTGATGCGCAAGAAATGTCTCTCCATCACCTTGGTAAAACTATATCAATGTGATTTTCAGTCAAATCCTGAACAAGAAGAAGCGTCTGGTAAAAGTCAACTATCAAAGCTTCAAAAGGACATTGGTGGAGGGATAGATTTTGTGTGATGGTATGTTGGCTATGGACTCATAGTTTATATCATGTGGTTTGTTTACGTACCCCACCTGTCATTAAAACCTGGGCATCTGGAGCGCAATTTAATACAGTAAATGCAAACATAATGAAGCTATTCCTCCAGCTATACCAAAAACACTAGCTCCTTTTTGTTGCTATAGACAATTATTCTATTGACCCAAGAGGGAAAATGTTTTGCAGTGTAGTGCTGTAAGTTAGCGACAGATGCTAATAAACAATACTTTTTCATCACCAATTATGTTCCAAGCCGGAGATCTACACAGCATGCATAGTAATGCATGTGTACCAACATGGTGTGGCGTTTAAATATTTTGCATAAATGTCATCAAATAATTGTAAATGGAGCGCTACATCTTTATTAGAAACATGCTGGTAATTGAATATTAACACTCTGAGAGCTGTACACAATGTAGAAACAAGAGTGAGAAGCAATGTAAACAGTTACGTGAAAAATATATTTTTTCCATTACATTTTTTACTTTTTATCTAATAAATGGGATTTGATAATGTAATTATTACATTTTATATGATACACTCTATTCTGTTGGTGCAAACGTGCATATGTCTCTGTGTGGCCCTTTGATTGGACTGGCGAACCGTCCAGGAAGTACCCTGCCTTTTTCCTGGTGACAGCTGGAATAGGCTCCAGGCCCCCTGCGACCCTGAGTTGGATTAACCAGGTATGATGGATGGATAGCCTTTAGTCTGCATTATTATTACATTTCCAAATCTGGTCCGCAGCGTAATTATATTTGGCCCACGAGACAATACCAAATGTCTACTAGAGCTGGCCTGCCGGCAGTCAGCACCGCTACTACTACAAATCCCAGAATATTCTGCTGGTGCGTTGGCGCCTCAATCAGGACCCACAAGTGCCTCTGTCCTCTGTTGACAATCATTGGCGACCTCATGCCACCAGTCGCATCAGGCCACCACTCCCAAAAATGACCAAACGAAAGGTGGAAAACAGGACCTTTCTTCTTCTTCTTCTTGTGAGAGGTGTGGAAGTGGAGCTGAGAGAAAGACTGAGAGTGAAAGCGATTTTCTTACCTTTTTTTCTCTATCTTTGTCTAAATTTGTTCAATGTTTCTTTAGTTGTGTTGGTTTTGAGTCTTTTGTGTAGTGTGTTGAAAGTTTAATTTAGTTTTTTTGTTGTTTTGTTTGGTGTGCTTCCCAGCCAAAATGGCGTCCGGTGGCTTCTCCATGCTGTCACGGAAGCACGGCATCAGGGTTGGTGCCGGCTCTCCATGCAGCGTGGAAGAGGTGGCGCTGGCCGTGGGGCAGGTGATCGGGCACGGCGCAGTTAAGTCTGCTGCCCGCATGAACAAGGCGGTGGTATTGTTTGTGGAGAAGGTGGAGCAAGTGAAAAGGTTGGTGGAGACAGGCATCACCGTGAACGGGATGTTTGAGCCGGTGCTGCCATTAACGCAGCCGGCCACAAAAGTCACATTATCAAACGTCCCCCCTTTCATCAGTGACGAATTTCTGAATAAAAGAATTATCAAGACACGGGAAGGTAGTGTCACCACTCAGGAAGGTTCTGTCGGGCTGCAAGTCTCCACTGCTGAGACACGTGGTGTCTCACCGAAGGCAGCTTTACATGATCCTCAATAACAAGGAAGAAGTGTTTGACTACCGTTTCCGTGTCCGTGTGGACGATTTCGAATATATTCTATTCGCGACATCGTCCTTTGTAAAGTGCTTTGGGTGTGGTGAGGAGGGACATTTGATCAGGGCCTGTCCCAGCCGTGGTGCTCCGGCCGAGCGGGCCGCTGAGCGGTAGGCGGTGGGCGGCGGTTGTCGGCGGCCGGCCCGGTCCGGCGGTGCGGCCGATTCCGGGGGGGTAGGTGCTGCGGAAGAAACTGCAGGAACTGCAGAGAAACAGCAGGCTGAGGAGACCCAGAGCCAGGCTGGAGGGACCACAGAGGTGAGTGGTGAAGTTGGAGGGGGTGAAACGGGTGAGGTGACAGGTGATAAGGTAGGTGAAGAAGAGGGTGAATTGATCACAGAGGTGGATGAAACGGTTGAGGGGAGTGAGATGGGTAATGTTGGTTGTGAAGTGGGTAGGGGACATAAAATAGTAAGTGTGTTGGAAGGGGCAGGTGAGGATGTAGGTGTGTTGGAAGAGGCAGGTAATGTAACAGGAGAACTGTGTGAGGAGTCCGAAGTCGCAGGCCACCAGTGTGAAAAAAGTAAAGAAATGGAGACACATGAAACAGAAATACAAGCAAATGAGTTGTGCGAGGGGGGTGCAGTAGCTGAGGCTGAGGAAATGGAGGCCTGTGAGGCTGGAGAGAGTCCTGCTCCTCAGAAAAAGCGCACCAAAAGAAAGAATGTGGTGATTGTGATGGCCAGCGGTAAGGCTGGACGGCTGGCAGGCACACCGGGTGCTACAGAAAGCAGGCCTGCCTGTCTGTCTGACAGCAGCGACAGCGAGGGGTGTGTGTCTGACAGCAGCAGCGTGCTGTCTCACACCCAGCAGACTGCTGCTCAGATGTATCCTCCTGCCATGCTGAAAGTGTTCCTACAGAAGACCAAAGGCATGAAAGGTCTCATACTAGAACAGCACTTCCCTGACCTGCAGGGTTTTTATAATTCCGCCAGAAACACGATAAAGCAAAGAGCTGAATCAGACCTGACTGAGCAAGAAATATACAGACTCAGGAAGCAAATGATCAAAGTCAGGAAACAACTCGGTCTTTAATGTTAAATAAACCACGGATCTTATTTCTATTTATTTCACTGTTTGTGTTCACTGTGCATTTTAACATCTCTGTCGTCATTGTGGATACTTTTAAAATAGGAAGTCTGCATGTCAATGGTGCCAGGGAAGAGAGGAAGAGGGCACTGGTGTTTGACACAGCTAGAATGAAGCACATAGATGTTCTGTTTTTACAAGAAACACACAGTGATGATAGAAATGAGGCAGAGTGGAGCAGAGAATGGGAAGGGGAGCTGATTTTAAGCCATCATACCAACTTCAGTGGAGGTGTGGGCTTCTTGTTCTCCCGAGGATTTGCTCCAACCTCTGTGGAGGTTCGGCACGTTGTGGAGGGGAGGTGCCTTTTAGTCAAAGCCCATTTTGAGCTTTTTAACGTGGTTTTTATCAATATTTATGCCCCCAACAACGGTACAGAGAGGAAATGCTTCCTGGAGAACTTGAATGATGTTTTAAACAGCTGCAGCTCGGAGGATTTTTTATTCATGGGCGGGGATTTTAACTGTACAGATAATGACATTTTAGACCGCAACCACGCAGAGCCTCATCCAGCATCCCAGCATGCCTTGAGGCAGCTGGTCTCCTCCCATGGCCTGGTGGACGTGTGGAGAAGGATGCACGCAAGCTGCAGACAGTACACATGGTCCCACGTTAGCGAAAACCGAATCTCCTCGGCCAGACTTGATCGCTTTTATGCTTTTAAACACAGAGTTAGTGTCGTCAAGATGTGTAAGATTTTACCGGTTGGTTTTACTGATCACTCTCTGGTTTTATGTAGCGCTTTTATTAGGAATATTTTACCCAAAAGCGCGTACTGGCATTTTAACTCTGTTTTAACTGTTGATAAATCTTTCAGGGAGGTTTTAAATTTTTACTGGAATGATTTTAGACAGAGAAAAAGTGAATTTGTCAGTCTGAGGCAGTGGTGGGACCATGGAAAGGTTCAGATTAAACTTCTTTGTCAACAGCACACGCTCAATGTCACACGTGACATTCACAGATCTATCAAAGATCTGGAGACTGATATTGTGGATCTCGAGTGTGAGAGCGAGTCCACAGGAGATCGAGGATATATTGAAATCCTCAAGTCAAAAAAGACGGCATTGGCTGACCTGCTGGACCGCTGGTACAGGGTGCACTGGTCCGGTCCCGGGTACAAGACATCAAGGAGATGGATGCTCCATCGAGCTACTTCTTTGCACTGGAGAAGAGACGAGGGCAGAAGAGACAGATCCACTCTCTGCTCTCCGAGACAGGACAGGAGCTGACGGAGCCGGGTCTTATTAGGAAAAGAGCTGTCGAGTTCTTTACCTCGCTGTTCAAAAGTGAACACAAGGAGGACGAAGAGCTGATGGAGGAAGTCTGTGGTGGACTTCCTCAGCTGTCTGAGGAGGTCAACTCACAGCTCGACAAGCCACTGACCCCACAGGAGCTGCACGGTGCGCTGCAGAGCATGCAGGGGCGAAGGGCTCCGGGCATCGACGGCCTCACTGTGGAGTTCTACAAGGCTTTCTGGGACATCTTGGCCCAAGACATCCTGGATGTCTTTGAAGACAGCTTGATGTCTGGGTCACTGCCACTGTCATGCCGGAGAGCAGTAGTCACCCTCTTACCAAAAACCGGCTGCCTGCAGGACATAAAAAACTGGCGTCCTGTCTCTCTCCTCTGTACAGACTATAAGATATTGTCCAAGGTCTTAGCCGACAGGCTGAGAGGAACCATGGAGGAGACTCTCCATCGGGACCAGACGTACTGTGTACCCGGCAGGTCTATGGTAGATAATATCTACCTCATTCGGGATGTTTTGGAGGTCTCCCGTTCATTAGGCATAAACACTGGATTGATCTCATTAGATCAAGAAAAGGCTTTTGACCGCGTTGAACACAGCTTCCTCTGGAAGGTCATGGAGAGGTTTGGGATCAGCGCAGGTCTTATAGTCAAGATCAAAGTGTTTTACAGTGACAATGAGAGTGTGCTGAAGTTTAATGGTGGCTTGTGTGCTCCTTTTAGGGTGCATAGAGGCGTCCGGCAGGGCTGTGCACTGTCTGGGATGCTCTATGCACTCTCCCTGGAACCCCTCCTGCAGAAGATAAGATCATCTGTTCAAGGCCTGTTTTTACCTGGTTTTAACAGCCGTGTTGTTTTATCTGCTTATGCAGACGATGTTGTTGTTTTTATCAAGGACCAACAGGATGTGAGCATTTTAAACTCTGTTGTTGAAAAATTTTCTGTTGTATCGGCTGCAAGGGTGAACTGGAGGAAGAGCGAGGCCCTGGCTGTTGGCGAGTGGCGTGAAGACCTCCCAGTGCTCCCTCAAAGCCTAACATGGAAGAAAGAAGGGTTAAAGTACCTTGGTATTTATCTGGGAAACAATGACTTCACGAAGAAAAACTGGGACAACATCAACACAACAGTCGAAAGCAAACTAGCTAAGTGGAGATGGCTCCACTCAAAAATGTCATTTAGAGGCAGGGTGCTGGTCCTGAATAAACTAGTGGCCTCTTTATTGTGGCACAGGTTGACCTGCCTAGACCCTCCATCAGGCCTCGTTGCGGAGATCCAGGCAAAGATGGTTAATTTCTTTTGGGATAAGTTTCATTGGGTACCGCAGTGTGTGTTGTTTTTATCCAGAGATGAGGGGGGCCAGGGCCTGGTCCACCTGGCTAGCAAGACAGCCACCTTCAGGCTCCAGTTCATTCAGAGATATCTGACTGGACCTGAAGATCTGGTGTGGCGGGACGTTGCCAGCTGCATACTCAGGCGTGTCAACAACCTGGGGCTGGATGCTGCTCTGTTTTTAACTGATTTTAATTCTCTAAAAGTAAGTGGGTTGCCTCCTTTTTATCAGAGTGCTTTTAAATCATGGGCACTGTTTAAACACAAAGTGAGCGGGAAGCGTGACTCTCTGTACTGGTTGTTAAAAGAGCCTTTAATATGTGGTGACAGGCTGGATGTGTGTTGCAGCACCGTGCCTGGGATGGCGGGGGCGCTGTGCAGGTCAAAGGTCGTCTGTCTGGAGCAACTGGTGGATGCGGCAGGACCTGCACTAACTTAAAGTTAGTAACTTGCTGTTTTTTTGCTGGTTGAACAACAGCTTAAGATCTTTCTAACAAGCCCCTGATCATCTCTGTGTGCACATGTTAATAACCCTGTGCTTGTGAAATGTCTCAATGAGTCTCACCTTTTCCCCGGTGCACTTCTGCTCTAGATTACTGTATGAACACGTTTGTTGTGAGTTACACAAATGTAGGTATTTCCCTTGGGGGTAATCAGAGTCACCCACATGTGCTCCCACCACCCCTGAGAGAGCAGTGTTACCCATAGTTGTGTCGCTTCTCTGTTCAACTCCTCAGCATTAAAGGCCTTGCTCACGCTCTCCCACCCACTCCTCTTACGTTTGCTGCTTATATCGTAGGACAAAGTGCCAAAGAGCACATTTTTGCGGGCCTCCATTTCAGAAAGTAGCACCTCCATCAAGCAAGTTATTCTTTTTTCCGTTTTATGCATTCTTTATTCTTTATTTTCTGATCCTGCAGAGAGGGGAATCGCAGATGTAGGGGCATGGACAGGGAGGAGTCGGGTACTCTGACATGTGCGCTCAATTCCACGTTGATTGGGATGTACAAAGGAAATGTGCTTGGATTCATGCGTGCGCACACATTGATACATCCGGATATTTTTGTACGTTGGAGGGCATTTTGGTTTGAGCGAACGCCATGTTTCAGTAGGAAATTCACGCAAGTCTTTGTACATGAGGCCCCAGTTGACTAATTCCATTATTCTAATTTTAAGAGCAATGCGGAGAGAGGCACCAAAGTTTGGGACAGGACAGGACAAGACATGAAGAAAAGCAGGGAAGATAAGGGAGAGGGAAGATAGAGGAGAGAAGAGAAATACGACCGTCTTCGTTGAGAGCCGGAAGACGAGAAGGCTACAAATATAGAAAGAGGTATATGATTAAAAATATATATAAATCGAAGAAATAAATGCCACAGAAGATTTTTTTCATTTGACATTTGATTTCACATGTTTATGTATTAAGCTTGTTCCAGATTCAATGTTTAAGCAAAACTTAAGTTTGTGTCCATATGAAATACAAGGATTGTATATAAAGATTTATATTTTTCAGGATGTAAATCATTACTTTAGATTTGGTGTTGACTAGTACAAAGAACTCTGTGCACTTTAGAGGCAGCCTCTATACTTTCATTACCCCCTACCCAAACCATGGTTTGAATCCCATTCCTACTTATCTTTACCTCTTCTATGTCTATCCCCTATCCGAACCAGGGTTTGTATCCCCACCCCACTATGACTGGTGTGCAGTTGGTGAGAGGCTGGGGTAGCTTGTGGTTGTGGAAGAAAAGATGGTTGTTGAGGTGTGAGGAGCAGTGATGGCTGGCATTAGAGGAGTGACTCTGGGATACCAGTGATCACTGTCTAGCCTCCTGGAGGTGTTGGGGGGCCAACTAGACAAAACACTGATGAAAGGAGGTTCCTACCCGATGACTCCAATGACATATATAGGGATTATAGGGAATTATTCACTAAGTCTGGTCCATTTTTTTTAGAACAAGTTTCTTGTGTTTACTTCAAGAGAAGCTCAATGCTCCATGGCCGACACAGCCCCTTTATGCATAGTAAGAAGTAATAGCAAAACTTACATATCCTCGACGGGGATCCAAATTCTTTTCATAATGTTCCTCATCCTGTCCAAACCCCTCGACCTCATCTTCAGATGAGTTTGAGTGAAGAATGAGCTCAAGAGCTTCAACGCACATAAATCTGTTCATCATCTAAGTGTGGAAAAGAGGCATGGACTGAAGTGGGAATTTTTTTCTAAAATAAAATACCTGCAGAGTACGGTACTGTAAATAGAATTAAGTTTTTATTCTCTCTGTGTGGCCCGGTATGTGATTATGGTATGTCTTCTTTTTTACTGCCGTGATGCTTCTGCTATACTCTTTTATGATCACCAAATACTTATCAACCTCCATTCCGTCAAACAGCCAATGCCTGAGCTATGGAATAATCAGACACCCTTTCCTCTACACAGAGCAAAACATTTTCAGACCTTCATGGGGTCCTAGGCAAAATTCTGCTAAGTC
This sequence comes from Leuresthes tenuis, assembly GCF_036924035.1. Lineage (NCBI taxonomy): Eukaryota > Metazoa > Chordata > Actinopteri > Atheriniformes > Atherinopsidae > Leuresthes > Leuresthes tenuis. Next base: position 23,058,282 of record NW_027325378.1, read on the forward strand.
ATTAACACCTTCTCCTATTATTTTGTGTTGTTTTGTGGAAAAGAGCTTACAGCAAATTTCACTGAGTATGAAAGCCAGCTCCTGGTAATCTTTTCACCATTTGACAGCCGTCTCTGTAATAATCCTGGATGGTACCCTCTTCTGGACTTGTCTTTGGGGTAAGAAAAATCTACTCCTGGCTTGAATGGACCTCTGCACACTAACTCAGTTAGTCACACAGTCCGTTAAGACTGGGGGCCAGTCTGCTGGATCATTTGGTGGAGCAGGGACTGTTGTTTTAGGGTCTGAGATAGTTTCTGATGCTTGCTGTGCACACATGGCTGTGTGAATAGTGGTCGAGGCTGCCTGTTCTTACTGTGTCTGTACTTGACAACGGTGGTTGTACTGGACCTGTGCTGCTGCTTGTACTGGCTGAGGCAGCTGCATATGACTCATCTGTGCTGGTTGAAGGTGGCTCATCTGTGCCTGTCCTATCTGGTTCTGTCCCTCCACTGGCTGACTGGCTGGACTCTGTGCTGCTTGTTAGAAACTTAAGCATAGCACATATAAAATATAGATAAGGCTACTATTAATTCAGCTCCATCAAATTGGCTGCACTTGTCTTACCTTCAGATACTGTACTTAAAATGTAGGTGATTTAGATTATTATTTAGCGTATTTAGCACCATTGTCATAACTTTTCACCAGTTTTATTTATTCACTAATATATCTGCATCTGTATTTGCCTGTGGGCTATCCAAGCAAACAAAATTCAATCTTTATTAATATTTATCCATTACTTTTCATTTTGTATAAGTGCAGTTGTTACTACACTCAGAACAATTGATATAACACTTAAATTGTAGAAGCCAGCAGGACGCACATGGAGACCGTCCGGGGTTCACCCAGCAGGACTGCTGTTCCCGCTGTTCATTTTCTTGCAGTTTCTTTTTCCTTTTTTCACTCCCAGAGGGATAACTCCGCTTCATCTTGCTAGGTTGATGCACATGCACTGGGAATTAGGGCTGGGCGATATACCGAAACTTTACCGATACCGAAAGTTAGGACTAACCAAATTAATTTTGCCCATGTCAGTATATTCAGTGTTTTTCATCTTTTGGCTGTTTGTAGGTAGGCTGTGTTCATGTCCCTTTAAGACATGGCACACGTAGTACAGCGTATGTAGTCATGTGATAGAGGGCTGCATTGGGACCCAACTCAAATCTCGCGGGAGCGGGCGGTATTAGCTTTGCTGCGGGCGGGAGCAGGCGGCTAAAAAAAAAAAAAAAATCACTGCGGGATTGGGATATAGCTTAGCGACAGGATGTTAATAAATGATGTGGAAAGGAAGCTCAAAGAAGGTCTTTACGGCACAAAGACAAAGCAAGGCAATTCTGACATTTGGAGAAGTTTCTCAATTGTCCATGTATCTCTTTATTAATAGCCCATAAAATTATGTGTTTTCTCCTTTCTGTCTCCTTTCTAGAAAATACAAAATCAATGCATTTCTACTATTGTGCGGCCATAAATTCTCAAAGTTTTGCGGGTGCAGGCAGGAGTGGACATACACATTGCAGGTGTGGGCGGTAATGGTCAGATTTTCAGCAGGAGTGGGTGGGAGCGGGATGAAGAAAACAGTCCCAAGCAGGGCTCTATCACATGACCCCCACCCCATCTAGTCTGTAGCAAGAAGGGACGGTGACGAAATGGAGGACAGTTAAAATGTTGAAGCGGCAGCTGCAGCACCGGAGGTAGACTTGGTCGAGGAGGAGGAAGAGCAGCAGCTTGTTTCCAAGAAAAATGGGTCTTCAATCGTGTAGTTGTATTTTAATACGCAGGTTATTTTATACTTTTAAACTTGTTCAGTTGTGCTTAGTTGTTCAATAAATCTGAACTAAAATTACTTAATTTGTATCTTCATTTATATTCAGACACTGTAGGGTTTACAGTCCTTTTTAAAGTGACAAAAATAGTTGCAATAAATAGGTCCAGGGGAATCATACTAGTATCAATTTAACTGGCTGTGGAGAAATAATGCTGCCCCAGCCCCATCTAGTGGCCAAACTTTTTATGCTCAAGGGGTGGTGGTAGTTATCGTCCTTTTATCATTATCGAGATGAACTGCTCAATATATCGTGATATTGATTTTTGGTCATATCACCTGGCCCTACTGGGAATCTGATGTGTGTGTGCAATGCGACGGACAGTCACGTTTTTTGTATGTATGTTTGTTTTTTTTTTCCCAACTCTATGAGTTTGTGGGGCCCTACGTGGGGCCCTACGCAACGTGCTTAGTGTGCGTATTGGGTGAACCGATACTGCCTCTACATCTGTCAAACATAACTGACAAGCTACATTGCTTTTAAAAGAGGAAAGGGTGGAGGTGTGCTGATTTGGATTAAGACTTACCTGAAGGCATCTGGCCTGGCTGATGCCGGCTTCTTCACCATGACTTCTACCATCTTCCAGCTGTACAGAGCTCTCTTCGGTGTAGACCTTTATGTTTATGACCTTATTATGTTGTCCTGTCTCTCCCTTCAGATATACTGCTGCAGTCCTCAATAGATTGGCCGCAGATAAGAGATAAGAGACACGGCGTTAACGTCGGGAATGTTTCCTCTCAGTGCCATGCTCCATCTGTGACCAACAAGGATTTATTTCTCCACAAGATGACTAGCTAATAAGAATTGTATTCTCAATGACTTCTTCATTATCCGCAAGCTGGATTTCATGTTGGTGACTGAAAGTTGGCTTTGTGCTGGTGAATCTGCTCTGTTTTCAGGGCTTCTTGCTCCTGAATCCATCAAGGATTTTATATTTTACTGATTAGTCGGTGGGGCTTAGGTAAAATTTGTTTCTTTTAATTGAAGGTAATTTTAACATTCATGTTTGCTGTCAGACTGACACTTTGGCCAAAGACTTCCTTAGTCTTATTAACTCTTTTAATCTTAAGCAGGCCTTGACCGTCCTACTCACGAAGTAGGTCACACACTCCATCTCTTTGGCAACAAGAAGACCCCAGCGGAGAAGATATAGCTACCACAACTTCCCAGGCACCTTAAAAGTCCACAGGAATTTGTCCAGAACCAGCTGACTACCAAGAAAGGCCCAGAGACAGCGGATCCAAGAGGGACCCACTTGGATACCGTTGGTCATCGACCTGGTGTGTACCAAAAAAAGTAAGGTCCACCATCTTCTTCTCCTTTTAAGGTGGTGTCAAGAGAATTCACTGTTAAAAATGATAAATGACTCCAAAGTTGTTAGCCTTTAACTGACTAAAATTAAGACCCAATTTTAGCAAAATTGAAATTTTTGCATTTCTTTATTCTCTTGCCCCTTTCCCAAACCATAAGGTGTTCCCTGTACAGCCATACATTGTCAATGTATTTATCCTGTTTGTCCTTTAAAGTTCATGTTTTATCTCTCAATAAATAAATACATATATATTTAACAAGACACTGTTGAATGCTTCTTTATGCAATTTTGGTTAATTCAAACAAAAACTCATGAAGTAGCACTGTGAAACTGATTAACATTAATGGATTTTTTTTTCCCGTTTATCGGAGGATGGTGCCCCGTTATCGAGGTGTATTTAATTCAATAGTGAGAATTCTACACTGCTCATATTGTGGCCTCTGCACTATGAGAAATTTGCAAATTTTGTCAAGAAAACTTCTGCTTTAATGCCGTCTTCAGTCCAGTCTGGTGGAGATTTGTCTTTATCTCTACCATGTTTATCTGTCTTTGAGCAATTTGAACCTGTGATGTTTACTGCATTACAGGAAGCTGTATATCAGATGTTGTACATACTGTTGCTCTGCTGTCAGAAATCTGGGTGTGATTTTTGACAGCTCTTTTAAGATGGATAAGCAGATCAGTGTAGTTGTAAAGTTCTGATTTTTCCAATTTAGAGCCACGGTGAAGCCATACCTCCCCGTCAAAGACTTTGAAAAAGTTATTCATGCTTTCATTACATGTCAACTATTACTGTAATGCATTGTATACTAGTTTGGATAAGTCGTATCTGTATAATTTACAAATCATTCAGAATGCCACAGCTCATCTTTTACCTGATACAAAGAGGCATGAACATATAACTCTGGTCTTAACATCCCTTCACTGTCTCTCTGTCTGTTTCTGATTGATTTTAAGATTTTATTGCTGACTTTTAAAGTTTTAAATGGAATGGCTCAATCTGTGACCACTGTTCCATGATGTTCCAAGATGTTCCATGATCCAGGTTAAAACTCAGAGGGGATCAAGCTTTTTCAGGGTCTGCTCCAAATCTGTGGAACAGTTCCAGTACTCTTCCATATACGTATTGCTCAAACTATAGAGATATTTAAGTCACTGCTAAAGTCTCACCTTTTCTCCTTGGCTTTCAACTTGTGGGGAGTATGACAATCTAAATTTAGAATTTTCTTTTCTTGTCATCATCTTCTTTTATTGGTATTTAGTGTGGTTTTATTGGGGTTTTTTGTATTTTATTATCTTGTTGGCTGTAAAATTTTTTTTAAATTTTTTTTATGTGCTATATGAATAAACTTGACCTTGACCATTTATATGTAATTATGACCCAAAAGGACACAACAGCTATTATTTTACCTATTTGCATAGTGATGTCTGATGACGTTGCCATTGTTCATCAGTGCACATTGGAAACTTGAAAAATAACATGCTTAAGTTAACTGGTTAACCCTTGTGTATTGGTAACATTTTGCATACTTCCCTTGTCCTCAGGGTCAAAAGTGACCTGCCCTCACTAAACCCCTAAAATAAAATAGCTGAATTGAATTGAAATGCTACATCCATTTTCCATAAAGAAACAAACTGTTTGAATATATGAGTTTTCCTTTTCTACAGTGTAGAAACACAAGGCATTCATTCTGTGGACTCCACTCATTTTTATTATAACACAACTGTCATAATTGTTTTATTTACAAAAGTAGAGATTTATTATAACTACTTGAAGTACTATATAGATGGTATTTTTTGTCCTAATCAAGAGTTAGTATCTGTATAGCCTGTGGTGTGGTGGTTAGCACCGTCACCTCACAGGTGGGTTCTAGGGTTCAACTCCTGGCTGGGGCCTTTCTGTGTGGAGTTTGCATGTTCTCCCCATGTATGCTTGGGTTCTCTCCGAGTACTCTGGCTTCCTCCCACTGTCCAAAAACATGCATATTAGGTTAATTGGTGTCTCTAAAATTGTCCTTGGGAGTGAGTGTGGTTGTTTGTTTATGTGTGGCCCTGTGATGGACTGGCGACCTGTCCAGGGTGTACCCCGCCTCTCGTCCGTTGACCACTGGGATAGGCTCCAGCTAACCCACAACTTGAGAAAAACAAAAGAAAGGGAAGCTTTGTGTGCAATGGAGGAAGGGAAAAGCAAGAAGCAAGAGGAGGGAGAAGGATCTTGCAGCCATATTAAATGACACTCCTCCATCACCTGAAAGCCAGTATGTTGATGCCTTAAGTCCCGCTCGTGAACCTTCTGCTCATGGTTCCTCACACAACCACACACACCAACACACACATGAAAGCGTCTGTGCATGCACAGCTCTGCCCCAAACCCGTTCTTCATCCCCTCGAGCTACTCGTCCTCCAGCTCCGAGTTTGCCAGTTACTAACCCAGGCATGTCTTGGAATAAGGCAAGAAAAACGTATCGCCAAACCATCAGAAGACCATTAAAGAAAAAAGCTCCTGCAGAAAAGAAATGTCAAGTCATTGCTTTTTTTCATCCAGAGATGAGAACAGTAGACTCTCGGCAGGAAAAAAAGACACAGTGAGGCGGAAACACAAAATGCAGCGTCGTATTTTAATCAAAACTTTGATGGAGCTCCACTCTGAATACCAACAAGAGTGTAGGCTTGAGCACTGCATGTTATATAGACAATTTACAAGATACAAGGCAAGGGTTAGCGATCTGAACACCTGTGCATGCTATCAGCATGAGAACATATGCATGCCCATTGAGTGTTTGGTCCACAAAGGCTTGCTTTCAACGAAGAGCCTGTCTAATTTACTTCCTTCCATTGATTGTAATTCAGATCATCAACAGTGCATGTACAGGCAGTGTACTGACTGTTGTTTTGAGGAGGTGCAGCTCAACACACACACACCAAGTGATCTGACAAATTGGGAGCAGTGGTAGAGGGAAGAGGTACCTCTCACATAACCTCTCACATAACAACCTCCTTGACCGAAACCAATCTGGGTTTAAAAGTGGACACTCCACCGAAACGGCTCTGTTAGCTGTGACAGAAGCCTTAAAAGAAGCCAGAGTGACAGCTAAGTCCTCTGTACTTATCCTGCTCGACTTATCAGCAGCATTTGACACTGTCAACCACAGCATCCTTTTGTCCATACTCTCTAGCATTTGCATCACAGGGAGAGCACACTCCTGGTTTGAATATACCTCACTGGTCGGTCCTTCAAAGTATCCTGGCTTGGTCACACTTCTGCAGCGCATCACCTTGCCACAGGGGTCCCCCAAGGATCAGTACTGGGACCTCTTCTCTTTGCCATATACACCAACTCACTGGGACAGATCATCCGATCACATGGCTTCTCATACCAATGTTATGCTGATGATACCCAGCTCTATCTGTCATTCCCACCTGATGACCACACGGTCTCAGCACGAATCTCAGACTGTCTCTCTGACATATCGACGTGGATGAAAGCCCATCACCTCCAACTTAACCTCCCAAAAACTGAACTGCTTGTCTTTCCAGCCAAACCAACCATACAACACAGCATCTGCATCCAAACCGAATCCCTATCTCTTGCTCCATCAAAGGTTGCTAGAAACTTGGGTGTCATGATTGATGACCAACTTACCTTCAAAGATCACGTTACCTCGGTTGCTCGCTCATGCCGCTTTGCATTACTAAACATAAGAAAGATCAGACCATACCTAACCCAACATGCCACACAACTCCTGGTGTAGGCCATGGTCATCTCCCGCCTTGACTACTGCAATGCTCTCCTAACTGGTCTCCCAGCCTGTGCTGTGAAACCTCTGCAGATAATCCAGAACGCGGCGGCGCGTCTGGTCTTCGATCAGCCTAAAAGAACACACGTCACCCCTCTGTTCATTGAACTCCACTGGCTACCCTTAGCCGCCCGCATCAAATTCAAGTCACTGATGTTAGCCTACAAAGTGCTTAATGGAACGACTCCCATCTACTTGAATGCTCTTGCAAAGGCTTATGTCACAACTCGGTCCCTCCATTCGTCCCAGGATTGTCGTCTAGCAGTGCCTACACCACGCCTAAGACAATCCAAACTCTTTTCATGTGTCGTCCCACGATGGTGGAATAACCAACAGAGTGCTTCCAGAACAGGGGCCTCCCTTTCTATCTTCAAGAAGCTCTTGAAAACCCAGCTCTTCAGAGAGCATCTCCTATCCTAGCACTTACCTTGCACTTACCTACCCCCTCTATCTTTGCACTTTATCTTTCTGCACTTCCTTCTATGCCTGCACCCTATCTCTACTCTGTCACCTCTGACATAGTCAGACTAGTGGGTTCCTTCTATGTAGTTTATTGTTAGCTTTTATATAGCTTGTTATATCTTCATTTGTAAGTCGCTTTGGATAAAAGCGTCTGCTAAATACATAAACATAAACATAAAGAGGTGACTGTGAGAGAAAAGATTTGCAAAACCTGGGCGAAGAAGCGGGTGAGTGGAACAGTGGGACAACTGGCTGAAACTTTTTCAGCATGACTTGGAATCCATAGCTGCTCAACAATTTAACTGGAAGCACTAAGCTGAAAAATTCAGAGAAATAAAAGAAAAAATGCAGGATAATGATTTAATTTGCACATAGATTTCTCAGAGAATTATGCCTGTATGCTAAATTCAGAAATACAAGCTTTCCACTTTGGTGGAAATAGGCAACAGGCTACCATCCACACAGTGGTAGCTTGCACAAAGAATGGATCTGAGAGCTATGCCACAATCTAAAAATCTCTGCGGCATGATGAGCGTGCTGTGTGGGCTCATGTGAAGCCAGTCATTGAAGACCTGCAAAATCAACATGGCTCACAGTTTCAGTCTCTCCACATTATCAGTGATGGCCCTGTAACACAATATCGAAATAAGGCAAACTGTTTCCTTATGAGTACTGTGCCATTTACCTGGGGATTCAAGAGTGTCACATGGAATTACAGCAAACGAGCCCATGGAAAAGGTGCTCCCGATGGGGTTGGTGCATGTGTGAAAAGGAAGGCGGATAAATTTGTGCTTAATAGAAATGATCTGCAAACTCCAGAGGCCCTTTTTGGCTTGATCATGTTTCTCCAGTTTTAGCTTCTCTCCATTGGATCCCTGTTAAATTCCAAATAGAATTTAAGATTCTTCTCCTCACATATAAAGCTCTTAATGACCGAGCTCCATCATATCTTAAAGATCTCATTGGAAGATATTTTCCTAACAGAGCACTTCGCTCTCAAACTGCAGGTTTACTTGTTGTTCCCAGAGTTTCTAAAAGTAGAATGGGAGGTAGAGCCTTCAGTTATCAGGCCCCTCTCTTGCGGAATAAGCTGCCAGTAAATGTCCGGGAAGCAGACACCCTTTCCACTTTTAAGATTAGGCTTAAAACTTTCCTTTTTGATAAAGCTTTTAGTTAAGGATGGCTCAGGTAATCCTGAAACATCCCATAGTTAAGCTGCTATAGGCTTAGACTGCTGGGGGATCTCATCTGTCACACCTTTCCTCACTTTGCTCTCTTTTTCCCCTGTTTAATTTCTCAATTGATTTTATGTACATGTGACATTATTGTGGTTATTAACTTGTGTTTCCCTGTTCCAACAGATATCCTTTGAATGGCGTTATGGTGTTTTTCCCCCCTGTTTTCCCTCTTTTCTGTCTTCTCAAACCCCAGCTGGTCGAGGTGGATGGCCACCCTTCCTGAGTCTGGTTCTGCCAGAGGTTTCTTCCTGTTAAAAGGGAGTCGTTCCTTTCCACACTCGCCACAGGCACGCTCAGGACGGGAGATTGGACTGAAGACAAGTTTCGGTGCAATCTGTTGGTTTCCTTAGCTAGGATATTAATTTTTGAATTGGCTCTATATGAATTAATTGGATTATGATTACAATTAATTGAATTCCAATTGGCTTGAATTGGACTATATTATTTAAGTGCCTTGAGATGACAATTGTTGTAATCTGGCGCTATATAAATACAATTGAATTGAATTGAAAGAGATACTGAACACACACCAGATCTTCACAAAATCCCAGGGACATATATTCCACAGATCAGTTAGTTGTTTCTGCAACTATCCAAAAGTGTGCAGCTGCTTCAAGGTCACAAAAGTTACCATGGCATGTCACAGTACAGCTCCAGATCAAGAGGCAAGCTCAGTGCTTCCATTGGACGAAGATGAGCAGGATGTGCTGAAAGTGGGACAATTCATCATTGTCAAATATGATGACAAGAAATATGTGGGCCAAATCTGGAGCATTCATGAGGATGGAATACAAGGTAATTGTATGGCACAACATGGGCAGAAAAATGTTTTTCAGTGGCCTGCAAAGGAAGACTCCATCTACTACTCTCGAGGTGACATCATTGGGGCAATTTCAGAGCCTGAGCCCTGTGGTAGAGCAGCTAAATTAACAAATCTCAACTGGCTCATGTTCAACTTCAAGCTGCAAAAGAATTGTGGGAAATCAAAACAAACATGTGCGTAAGCTTGTGTCTTAAAATGTTGGTGTGTTGGTAATCCTTCATTTTGTGATGTAAAAACATTGAGTCAAAAAATTTCATGAATTAGTGTGTTTAGTTATAAATCTGATGTGATAGTTGTATAAATGTAATTGTAATATTTATATTAATTGTAATACATTGTATAATTGCATTAATTAATTAATTTATATTAACTCTATACATTAATTGTAATATTTTTATTTATATTTATTGTAATACATTGTATAAATGTATTAATTTATTTATTGATATTAATTGTATACATTAATTGTAATATTTGTATTATTTATAATATTTATTGTAATACGTTGTATAATTGTATCAATTTATTTATTTATATTAATTGTTTACACTAATTGTAATATTTATATTTTATTATTTGTAATATTAATTGTAATACATTGTATACATGAACTAATTAACCATATAGTAAGAGCCAAGATTTTAACTACATTTCTGATTGTTCTAGCAGCACCTTAATAAATGTCTACTAATTGTACAGTGTCTCGTCTCGTCCTGTGGTGTGACATCATGTCATGCAGAGTGACATCATTTCAAATAAAATTAAAAAGCTTTTATGAAGGTTTAGTTAATCCAATGCTGAGGTGTTTTTTTTTTTAAAAAAACAATGTATAATTTAAGTAAATAAAAAATAGAGCATTTTCATCACAACAATTTTAGGACAAAGTTCCATTAGTGTGAGCAATAAAAGAGGCTACAATTAAAGAATCAAATTGAAAAACATATGAATAAGTTGCATATGCAGATTATTAATCATAGTTTGCAGGATCCTTAAACATTAAATTCCAGTAATCTTTAGTTAAAAATATTATTAATATTCTTTTAAATTATTAATTAAAAAAATTACTGTACTGCGCAAAATTACTGTAATGTGATGTCACACAGCAGAAGAGAAGAGAGCACCTTTTTTTGAACCCACCCATTTTTTATGTAAACAAAAGTATTTGAACATGTGACAAGTGTGTTTTGTTGTCCAAGTATGTCCTTTTACATTGATTAATCAAACAATAAATAGACTGTCTAAGCTCAGTTCAGATTTGGGTTTTGCCTGTGCAGACAGCATTTATAGTTAGATGTGTAACCAACATGAAGACCAGAGAGCTCTGTATGGGTGAAACAGTCAAACCTCCGGAGGGCAGGAGTGAAAGTATCGCAATCTACTGTTCACAGAGGTCTTCATGATCAAAAGCATGGAGGCTACACCAGCAAATGCAAACCACTCATTAGAAAGAAGAAAAGGAAGGCCAGGTTGGAATTTGCCAAAAAGTACAGAGACTCGCCTCAAAAAATTTTTTCTCAAAAAACTTTTTTTCTCAAAAAACTTTTATGGTCTAATGAGATAAAGATTAACCTTCATCCAAGTGATGAAAAGGCTAAAGTTTGGAGAAAGAAAGGATCTGCTCATGATCTCAAACATACAAACTCATCTGTGAAGGACAGTGGAGGTAATATCATGGTCTGGGCTTGCATGGATTCTTCTGCGACAGGCTCATTAATCTCACTGATGAGTATGCATTTTACCTACTAAAGAGGAGATTGAAGGGAGTAACCCCCAAGCATTACAGTGCCCCCAGTTATCTCTGTGTTCTGGCCATGAGAGCAGATTCATTGCTGAACAGGTCTTTGAGCAGATTATTTCAGATGTCCAGCAAGACAGCTTTGAATTAGAGGAGGAGGAGATCTTCAGATGAAGAAATCCACCAATCTGATACAGAGATTTTTGTCTCTTCTTTATCTTCAGATGAAGAAGCCGTCGAACACCAGCGAAGAAGAGTCCGCAGGAAGTGTGTGCTTTACTTTGAGTTTATATCGTCCAAAGGAGGGTGCACGACTAACAAGATGAAACACCTCCAGGTTCAACATGGAATAGAACTAAGGGAGTGCCCTGTCTTTGACGTGCTGTGCCGGCCTTCCTCCGCTGCCTCTTCCTCCGGCTCCAAGTCCGACCCTCAGCGTAGTAGCACCGCACTGCAGTCAGAATCGGGTAAGTAAAACAATAAAATATGTCTTATGCCAACATTGAAGCAGCTAACAAGTTATACTTGACCTGAGATGGTGGGTCAACTCAAACGCAAATACCCAGCTAACATTAGGACATGTATTTGAGCTGCAGATGTACCAGGAAATCCCCCCGGCCATTATGTCTTCTCAAACCCCAGCTGGTTGAGGCGGATGGCCACCCTTCCTGAGTCTGGTTCTGCCAGAGGTTTCTTCCTATTAAAAGGGAGTCGTTCCTTTCCACAGTCGCCTCAGGCATGCTCAGGACGGGTTTTTTAAGTGCCTTGAGATGACATTTGTTGTAATTTGGCACTATATAAATAAACTGAATTGAAACTAAACTTGAATTGGTGGAACCAATGAAAGACTTGCCCTTTTCTGTCAGATCAATAGTAAGTCTTATTCACTTTGCCCTCTTGTCTCCTTTCCAATACTTATGTTCACATAAAAAAAAAAAATATTGTGTTGCATTTCTAATAATGTTATCTTCCAAGTTGTGCATCAGACCCAAATGAAGATACCTGGAAATGAAAGCTGAAATGTTGATCTCTTGTCTCATATTCATCTTTTGATGTGAAACCCAAATGTTTTCAGTCTACAACAAAAATAAAGGAATTGGGCTCACTGTTATAATACTTTTGGAAGGGAGTGTATATTTCTTACATTTGCAGTGTACAGTATGTTTTACAGTCCTTTGGCAGGCAGAACTGAAAACTCTTCGTCTTACTCAGATTCAGCCCTTTTAACAGCTTTCCCAAGTGCTGCTCTGTGCAGGAAAGATGCCCCTGTCTGAATATGTGGATTTACGAGTACCTTTCGCAGTAGCTCCAGGAACACCTTCCTTTTGTTCCTCTTAACCAGAGATCCACGTAGGATTAATTTGTTTCCATATCACAAAGGCATTGTATGAGGGCACGTCCATGATATTGTTGTAGATGACGAGGGGCCAGTGGTCTGTTATCCCCCTTTAGCTGTTTGTTCAAGCAATTTTCCAGATTGTCCACACCTCCTTTATTGCAGCTCTAATCTAGGATGATAGCTAGCTTCCTGTCCTCATAATCACCAATGTCAGCTGTTTTGTTGAGTTTGCTCAGGAGAACCACATTCTCATTTGTAAGAAACGAGGGTGGTGGCCGGGATAAAAGCAAATGAGAATTAAGGTGTGGGTCTAGAGTCAGTGGGAGAGAAGACAGGTGAGTTAGTTTTGTACTGAGGAATTGTGAAATCCACAGATGAATCCAGTGAGAGTTCTTTTTGAGATTGATACAAACTTGACAAGGGTGTAGTTGGTTTTTGAAGAGGGTCACTGGTTGTTCTGGGAGTGTGCTGGGGCCATAGGAGGGTGAGTAGGCAGGTAAGGAGCAGAGGGAAGTTATCCACAGAGTACTGAACACCAGAGGTTTGCATGGAGTTGTCAGATCAAGGTTCCTGAACTAACCACCACTTCTTCAACACAGAGGAGTTACTAAAAGGTACAAGAAAAAACTGATTAGCACACAAGCAGGATCGTACTTGGACTGGAGGCAAGAAATCACATGATTACCACACATGAGACAGTAACAATCCAGCAGGGATTGGTTACTCTGGCAGGTACTTTTAAGCAGCCCAGCTGATGAAGCTTGGCCAGATTGAACCCAGGCGGAAGAAAATCCAAACCTGCTCAACTCATTTCATGGCTCAGAAAACACACCAAAACCCACAAACAGGGCAGACTATGACAGATAATTGGTGTGATGAACAGGTAGAAGGCTGATGCAATGTCTTGGACATGGGAAATGGAATATCTTGTGGGCCCTGGAGTCATCTTTATGACATTTTGTGCTACAATCCTGCCCTGGTTGTCATATGGTGATGAGGACCATGTTCCCTTGCAGTCTTTGACAAAAGTCTCTTTATCAGATTGGCAGATTTCTTCATCTGAAGATGATGGATCATGCTCAGAGTTTTATTCCTTCCCATCCTCTTCTTCTGATACCTCCTATAATTCAAAGCCGTTTTGCTGGACATCTGAAATAATCTGTTCAAAGACCTGTTCAGCAATGAATCTGCTCTCATGGCCAGAACAGAGATAACTGGGGCTACTGTAATCTATTGCACCTTCATAGCCTCTGTATGTAGAGATATTAGCAAACAATCCAAGACATATTCATTTTGTGTGTTGAATTGTATGTTAAACTTGAGTTGTGTTCTGTCTAAGGTCAATCACCAGCACATTGAAACTCAAGTATGTGTAACAGAGATTGATTGCTATAAAAGCAATCAAATTTCGAATTGAAAAAAAGACCCTTTAATGGATTGTGACGGGTCATTTTTGAGCCAAAAACAACATAACCGTGGTAACTGTGGAGAGTGAAGCTACTTAAAAGTGAAATTTACTAAAAAATGTTTCTGCACCTCAGAACCGATACGAGGGCTCAGGCTTTTATTGATTTAAAATTATTTTTAAAGCTGGATTACAAGCTGAGTTATGCCTTGAGAAGACTGACTTTATTGAACATTATTGTGAATCAGAGCTCCCCTTTTGACAGTTAACCTGACTTGCTGATGATAATTATTTCCATTTGAAAGGGTATAATAGCACAATACCTTTATTTATACCTTCATCCATGTTGATTATTGCCCATATTGTGTCTATTTGGTACTAGTTTGATATAACGTTCTAGAAAGTCAGCTGGTTGCTTCATCTATATCTTTGTATTATCTCCCCTCTTTCTTTGTTGTCTCTAAAGAGTTGGGTCACCTCACCCAAATGAAGTCACTTGCCAAATGCTAGAACATCATTCAAGGATTTACCACTTTAGATCCAAGCACATATTGCTGGTATTGCCCAGATGTATGCTCTTGCACTTCCATTTGGGTGAAAAGCTTCGCAGGGATTGGATTTAAATTCCCTGCTTTGTGCTGCCTAAAGGTGGGTGAGTGAAGCTCACCTGGTTAAGTCAGGCAATTAAAGTCCTGTCATACACCTATCCTGGCTATTACATGGGATGTGTGGTGGAAATACAAATGAGCAAAAAAATAAATAAAATTTAGACATCTTGCTCAGTTGTGATAGTGGAAATGAAAATACACTCACAAGAACAGACATAGGTGGTTACAAATAATAGACAAAGGAGCTTGTTGGTGGATTCCTATATAAATATAATTCACTTGACAGAACTGGAAAAAGATATAACTACATGTGGTAATTCCATAGAAATGTAGGAAATGCAGCGATTTGGTACATTTAGAATGTTTCAATGAAATGTCCAACATAGCTGAATAACAATGAAAATACCCGTACAAACACAAAATAACAGTACAACTCATTTATTTTTACCTGCAGAATATTTGGCAATAATGAAAAGTCAAAAACATTTCTTGGAGCCATATAGAGGTTTGTAGCATCTGCCTGCTCATAGTTGCTGCCACTCTTCAATAACTTTTGCATTTGACAATAGCAAGTCCCCTTCCATCCACTCATTGAGTTTTGTTTTAGTACTATGTTCTGTAAATTAAAAAAAAATTATGGCATGCGTTATGGAAATATGCCCTAACCTGGAGATTAATCTGGCAATTTACATTAATTCCTTAGGCAGGGATGAGCACGACTAATCGATTAGTCAATAAGTGGGAACGGCGCACATAACAGACTACTATTTTTAAGTTGGCAAATTTTATTTGGGGGAGGAGGAGAATTATGTTTCTCTACACATAGACGTGGAACTCATGTTTACGCCACTGTTTCTGCCGGAGTTTGCACCTATAGCGGAAGCAACAGAGCAGATCAGATGTTGCCAAGAAATTGCAACGATGCATGACAGCATTTCACTCAACTGAACAACAAAGTCCAATGCACATAATGCGAAATAAAGCTAACTTACCGCGGTTCTACCAGTGGCATGAGGACTCACTTACTAGACCGTCACAAAAATGTTGCGCTTCAGGAGCAAAAAGACCAGACAGAAAGACAATGAAAAATTACTGGTTTTGTTGTAGCTAAACGCTTCTATGACAGCTAACGACAGGAACAAATAACTGCTTTGGTGATTAATGTTAGTTGAATGATTACGTAACGATGACGTCCCGACTAATCGACTTTAATGGGCTTGATCTG
The DNA here is from genome assembly GCF_036924035.1 of Leuresthes tenuis. Taxonomy (NCBI): domain Eukaryota; kingdom Metazoa; phylum Chordata; class Actinopteri; order Atheriniformes; family Atherinopsidae; genus Leuresthes; species Leuresthes tenuis. The sequence goes on from NW_027325378.1 coordinate 23,074,088, forward strand.
TCGATCTCAAAAATCGCTTAAAATGCCCATCCCTACCCTTAGGCTACCTTCATGTGTGCACTCCATTAAAACACACCACTCTCTGATGTGGAATAACAGATTGATTTTATTCAAAAATGCATCTTCCAAGTCTTTGTCAGTCAGTCACAGAATAGATTTTAAAAGCCTACTGATGGTTTACAAATCCCAGAACGGTTTCGGCCCAAAATACATCTGTAATATGTTCAGAGAATATAAACCCAGCAGAGCTCTTACATCCAAGGACTCAGGTCAGCTGGTCCAGTCCAGAGTTCAGACTAAACATGGAGAAGCAACATTTAGCTGTTATGCTGCAAACAAGTGGAACAAACTGCCAGTGGAGATCAAACTTTCACCAAATGTAGACATTTTTAAATCCAGGTTAAAAACATTTATTTTCTCTATGCATGAAATCTGCACGGTATCTTTTAACTTACCAAGACCGTTGCTCGTTTTTATTCATTTTAATTATTTCATTTATTTATGTTCTTTTACATATTTTTAATGCTTTTTCCACTCCCTGCTGCAATGATTTTATTCTATGTAAAGCACTTTGAATTGTTTTGTGCATGAAATGTGCTATACAAATAAAAAAATAAATACATTTGACTTTGACTTCAAATGCTTTAAGACATTTTCTGGACTAATGGATGATAAGACACATAAATTAAGAAAATTAGCTAATTATCCCCTCAACCCTGAATTAATTTAAGTGGGTATAAAAAAAAAATAAAAATGGATGGTTGGATGGATAGTTTATCAATATCACCAAACGGTTTATTCACGGATGTAGACTTGAAAATGCCAAAAACACGTTTCTCATTTTCTTGAATTAGTTCGTTTTGAGAAGTAAGTAAAATTACATGTTTAAGCATCTAGACAGTCTAAGCCTTTCTTATTCATATTTAGCCTCGATTTGGGATGCTGTTCCTTTGAAAGAAGTCATGCCAAAACAAAGTGCCCTCATTGCAGTGGTGCTGCAGTTGGCTCTAACATGAGGTCAGCCACTGTTGTGATAGACTTGCGTAATTTCCGACTTGACTGCAACTGTTTCACACTACACCTCTTAGGTTGACAGCAGTTCTTGACGGAGCATACTGGCTGTCACATGCAGGCATAGATGTACGCACCTAAAGTCACACTGTACATGCATCGTTTATGTTACGAGTTTCAATATAGGTAAACTGGAGTAACAAATTATATTTGTGCTGGTTCACTGCTCTCCACTCTCCTGGAAAACAGAATCATGAAGTGAGTGAAAGAGCGAACCGTCGTCTTCCTCCCCGAATCTCAGTCTGATTTATTACAAGTTTCCACAATCATGATATAAAACAATCAACTTTGCCCTCATGCACTCATGTTTCAGTAGTGATGTTTTTAAGGCTATGGACAGTATATTTTGATTTCCTAGGTAATGAAAGCAGATATCCTGAAATCCTTCTGTAATTTTATTTTCATCTTGTGTGTAAACAAAATGAAAAAAAAAAAAAAAGAGTTTTGCACCTGGCTTTATTTTCTCAGAAATTTTACAAATTAAGCTTTCCACTCTCCGAATCATCGGAGGCGCTATAGAAAGTTAACAAGACAAAAACAGAAGACTCCTTCTAATGGAGTTGCTATAAACTTTAAGGATACAAACAAAGAAACACTCCACTAACGGAGATACTATGAGCATGAAAAAAAACAACAAAAAAAGTAAATAAATAAATCACTGGGGTTAAATCTATGACTATTGAAAAGGTACAACAGTAAATCACTCTGAAAAGAGGAACGCATCAATAAACAAGCTCTATGGTATACTCAAGACTGTGGTCGCTGTGGAGGCTAGAGTGAGAACGCTTTGAAAGACAAATTCAACACACTGGCAACGAGACAAGGGAAGACACAGACTAAATACACATGAGGATCCCAGGGAAGCAGGTGGAAACATTTAGGGTGATCAGGTTAGACACTCAGACACATGACACGGGAGGAATGGTTAATACTTCAAAATAAAACAGGAAGTGACAAGACAAAGTACAAAAAGCTAAGGGTGTTTACGAGACTGACAAGATTAAAATCTAAGGCACCGCGGTGCAACGATGCCCACACTTTGGTTCCGCTATCTTTATTTCCTCATACACTAACATAGCCTCTCACAATAAAAATGTAAGTAATATTAAATATTTAGCTGGTTATTGCTTGCGATATTAAAGTGCTGCGTAAAGTTATACACACATATGAACAATGGATTTTTGACCAGAAATAAGGGTCAAAGACGCGACGCTTGCTTTTTCTCTCCGACAGAACCTTTTACCTAATAATAAACATTAAAATGAATAAAAATATAACATGTATGCCTCATACCTTCCTTATATATGTGACCACTCTTATTTCTTTAAACATGTTGGTTATTGGTCATTTTGCCATCTGAACTGTGAAAACATCATGTGGGGTGACCGTCCGGCCTTGACTTCTGTTTGGACAACTGGTTTTAAATCATAATAAAATAATTTAAATATAATCCTTGCCCTATCTGGCATCATTTCAAACTTGTTTTCTCTTTATTGGCAAAGCTATGAAGCATTTGTACATACATTTCAATCATAATACACAAAGAAATCTTGTCTTGAATATGTTCATTGTCTGAAATGACCCTGAAATCATTTGGGTCGACCATCAAGAAAATACAATTATGGGACTTTTATTTTGACAACCATCTCAAGAAGGATGTTGGATCAGCCAGCCACACTGTGAGGGTCCCAACGAGACAACTTGCAAGTCAGTAGTCTCTCTTATTGTTACAAATAAATCCTCTTTTTAAATGCTGCAATCTATACGTCACATTTGGATGTCATGTGGGGCGACCACCCTAAAACTGTGAATAATGAGTTTGATTCACAAATCTATTTTTTGAAAGTAAATTTGTTAGTGATATGTGGTGAGAAGTAGCTACTTTGGATTCTATAGCTAACCATTAGCCTATTATATTTGATTTAACTTGAAAACATCATCTGGGGCGACCGAGCATCATGTGGGGTGACCACCGCCAATGGTTTAAATGGCTTTAAATACATATCCTGTATTTGTAGTTTCTGTATGCTTATGTTTTCATTCATGATATACATTTAGTTATTTGTTTTAACATAACTATTTTTATATTTCGACATATATTTTTCTAAATGTCAATCATTTCCATACTACTTTAGAGATGACCGCTTCTTTTTGATTATTGTGTCTTTATCCCAGAAATGTGTGAATATTAAGCATTCATTCTATTTTTCAGTTCCTTTTCTAGTTTTATGTATGTTTAACTATATAACTTTTTTCTAGATGGTCTCACTAACAAGCAAACAAAAGACAGGCAGCGGATCAATGCAGATCCTGTTGCAAAAGCTGACTATCTTGCCAGGAAAAAAGAAAGGTAAAAATATATACTGTAGGTAACATGCAGAATAAATAGTCTATGTTATTTAGGCCAGCAGAACCAGTGACAGTATACATTATTGTTTCAGCTACCAGGGAAGAAAGCAACAAGGCAAGTTTAGCTACATAAAGTCAGATGAACTTTCAGAGAGGAAGAAACAGAAAGCCAAGTGGAAGGCTGCATCTAGAGGTTACAAAGAGAGGAAAAAGATGGAACAGGCGATGCTGGAACTGACACCACCATCCTTAAAGAACACTCCACCAGTTCTAGTTGGTATAGAGGTTTATGAGCAGCAGAGAATCCAGGGTTGTGGTGAATCCCCTTCCTCTAAACGAGGAATTTAACCCACCGGTGTCCTCTACACCAGAAAGAGGAAATACATCTAAGAAACGAGAAAGAAAGAGAAAGAGACTGCAGGCTCAGAAGCGTAAACTACGTGAGGAGAACCAAAAACTAAAAAAACAACTAGCAGAGATGAGAAAAGTGATGGAAACAGCCAGAAAGAGTGAGGTAAGGGCTAAAGAAAGGGTACGGCTGAGTGAGAAGGTCAAGCCCAAAGGAAAGAAAAAAGTGGCAACACGAAGAGAGCAAGCAGTTGTTAGTTTTTTTAACATGAGATGAGAACAGACGCCTTTTCCCTGGGAAAAAAGACACCATCACTAAAAACAAAGTAAAATATCAATGACACGTACTTACAAAGCCACTTAAAGAACTACATACACTGTACAACAGTGAGATGGAGAGGAGTCTCCACCTATCTTACAGGTAGTTCACCTGAAAACGGCCCTTCGATGTGCATGTATGGAACATGAAAATGTGCACCTGCTCGCCAACAAGCTCTACAGCAGAGGAGTGTTAAAAACAAAAAGCATCTCTGAACTGCTGGGCATGATAGTTTTTGACACCAAAAAGACAGCCTGCATGGATCACACTTGTGCCAAGTGCTGCTTTGAAGAAGTAGACCACCTGGAGACCGAGAGCAGCACACAAGTCACCTGGGAGCAGTGGAAGAGGGTGACATCCACATCCACATCTGGGGCAATAAAGAGAGAAGCGAACCTCTATGTTAACAGAGGAAGTGAGCTTCAGACACCAAAAGCTCTTTATGAGATTCTGACGAAAAGAGTATCACTCTCTACTGGGTGACAAGTGAGAGCATTGAAAAATGTGACGACTTGATTCCTGGCAACTTGGAGGCTGTGAAAAGCACCATGAAGACCTACCAAGTTGTGTCATCACAGCCTGCAAAGATCACGCATCGGGAGGTGTCTTGCTCTTGTAAGCGCTTAGAGACAAGTCCATGCCCTTGTTACCAGCCAGTAACTGTAGACCTGAAAGCTACCATACTCCAAATTGAGAACCCCTCAAGCTCTCCACCTGATCTATGTGGCAGGTTTGTGATGGTAACCTACGAAGAGCTTCCATATGTAGGCCAGGTCCTAAAGGTTGTGGAAGAGGAACTGCAGATCAGCTGTATGTGACAGTCTGGTGACAAAAACTTGTTGTTGTGGCCACAAACTCTGGTTGTTACTTTCTACTTCAGGAAAGACATTCATGTTGTCATTTCAGAGCCTGAGCCAGCAACCTCACGCTTCTCAAAGTTGACCTGCCAAGACTGGGTAACGTTCAGAAATGCCGGGGTAACAGACATGCCTCCAGATTAAGCCTTCGATGTGTCTGGAGTTAGGAAAATGCTATGTTATGTTGAAGTGTTAAATTAAATGTAAGGAAAATGTGAATGTTATGATGTTTATGTGTCAAATGAAAATGAAAATTATATGCCGATCCTTTAATAATTTTTTTAAAAATGTATCTCAACTCAACTGTTTCTCATCATTTGGGGCTACCACCTGTCATGTGGGATAACCAATGACTGGCAATTCTGTACTATCCATCCAACCATTTTCTATGGTGTCAATCCGTCAGTTGGGTCATGGTGGGGGCTGGAGCCTATCCCGGCAGTCATTGGGCAAAAGGTGGGTTACACCCTGGACAGGTTGCCAGTCCATCACAGGGCCACATAGAGACAAACGAGACACACACACTCCTAGGGACAATTTAGAGTCACCAATTAACGTAACATCCATGTTTTTGGATGGTGGGAGGAAGCCAGAGCACCCAGAGAGAACCCTGGAGCCCTCTTGCTGTGAAGTAACGGTGCTAACCACCATACCACCGTGCAGCCCCAATTCTGTACTAAATTCAATCATTGGTATAGCATGCATAAATGGATACTATCTGTATACATTTTTAAACAGTTTTATGAATTCTAGAGTAAAAAATGTATATGTAACAGCTTTATGAGGGAGACACTGTCATTATAGATAAAATGTATTTAAAAATGGTTTACAAAAATGAAAGGACACATGGGTCTATCTTTCTTGAACAGTTAATTTAATAACTGATATTTATAAAAAGATAAGTTATGTTAAGGAAATCTGTTAATTTTGAGATGAATTACAGTCGCCCCAAATTACTTTAAGGTTGTTGCCCTATTCATTTAAGTTTAAAACCGCTAAAATATCTTTGTTTGAAGTTTTTACATACATGCATGTGTACACTACATTCCAAATGTTTGAAAAATGTCCAAATATATCTAGTATTCTAAAAATGGGCCAGTCAAAGGCCTTATACGTCTTTGACCCATAAACAAAAAGTGAATAAGTGTTTTCACACTAGTGTGTATCATTTACCTTAGTAAGGGGGTGCCTAGCATCCTCAGAATGCCCTATGTCTGGTCTTAAACTATGTCAATCAAAACTTTCTGTTCTACAGGTTATGTCAGTCATACAATCCACTCAAAAATTTCTTTCTAAAACCAGTCATTCATTTTGCATTTGTCAGAAGCAGGTGTAAAGTCAAAATATATGTTGCATTTATTTGTGCACTTAGTTTTTATGCATCCATCCATCCATTTATCCATTTCTTATTGCTTAACTGGGAAGAGATCAGGGGCAAATCTCTCATGTTTTTTATAGGTCTGCCCTGACCATCCTTCCATTGCACATTTCTAAAACACTTTGGGAATCTAGTTAAGATGCCTTCTGGACTTTTTCTACCTATTACCTATTATCTTTCGATGATAAAGAAGAGCACCAGTAAGTTTCGAGTGCTTCTCATCCTTTCTCAAACGGTGAGTCCAGACAAAATTCAAAGGGAAACTTATTTCAATGACTAGTACCTGCAGTTTTGTCCTATCTATCACTGACAGTCATCTTTCAGTGAGGGACAGAAATCACTGCCACCAATCTGCACCTATGGAAGTACACAAATAGACAAGGGAATAAAACATGAAAGAAAAGGGGGAAGAGATACGGAAGGGAAGGGAAGGTATTGCCAGACCCTAACAACTTTTCTTCAGGGTTAAATATAAATGACAGCTTGATTTTTCTTTTTTCTTTCTTTTTTTACACATACATAAAATCTTTATGATTTGATTTGAAGTTTGAATTTGATTTGAAATTATGTTTGGGTGGGATTCCATTAAAAAAATAAGTAATTTGCACAGATATATGTATAGGGTTTATAGTATTATTAACAAATGAAGTACTAAACATTCAGTGTATAAGCATTCTGGAAAACTGGTCCCATAAATGTTGACACATTGACACACTCTTAATGAATTCTGGCAATATGCAAGGCAAGCAAGGTCGGTCAAGGACTGTCAGCTAATACTCCCAAAACTCATTTAGCATTATTGCTGAAGGCTGCGAACACAATGTGTTGTTAGCTTTGTTAGATTACGCAAGCGTAAAAAATAAAAGTCCAGTCAAATAACCATAACTACAGAGACTGTAATGGGACTCAGAAAAACTGAGTACCTGTTACCTGAAAGCATGCCTCTTACCAGATGTGTGGGATTTTCTGGGGACCCATTGGTGTGAAATCTTTTTTACCTTTGTGGAGTTTATGTACAAGTTCCAATTCCATTAAAATGCTAGTGCAATTACTTTAAATTTCATTGAAAGAATGTGAAGAAATTTCACACGATGACGTTGTAATGGAGGTAATGTAACTTCTGCACATTCAAGAAGTGACTGAAAAAAAGGTTTCACATTGGCTATGTTTCATGACACAGTGCAGACTTCTTCTCCTTGTGTTTTTTACTTGTTACCAGTAATTTTGTTAAACCAAAGCAATAGTAACAGTACAGATGATTATTAATTGCCATTTATGTATGCATTTTATTGTTTGCTCCAGCTAACAGGAGATTACGGTGTCTACGTGCAGGAGAAAGGACCACTCTTGAGAGGAATATCTTGCTTTGACTCACTTTACTGGAGAACGGCAGCAACAGGTGAGTTACATTCACAGCCGAACGCTCTCGCTCCAGCGCAGACAGACTTCAGTCTACACTAGAGAAGGTCAGCGATCAAAAACACACGGTTGAACTGAAGCCAGAACTCCCTGACCACAACACAGAAAGTCACTAGCCTGCAGTTCCAGCAGAGGTCAAATGTCCTAACTATATCACGAATCTGTTCAATAAGATAATAAATTATAATAATAATAACATCAACAGCACAACATTATGAAGTAGGATGTGCTATTTTGCACTTGTCAACTCAAGCATCAAATGCATTTAGTTAAACTAGATTTTTGCTTCCACGTGAACCAAGAATAATAAAATGCGTAAACCTCGACCGTGTATATTTTTCTAACCCATAAGTATATAATTTCAAGCCCAAATCATTCTCATTTTAGAGCGAAGTAGAAAATTTAAAGGCAAATGGAAACATTCAGAAAGGGGCTCCAACTCCTAGAAGTATTTGTAGCCAAATTAATAGTACACGGTCTGGAGAGAGATGTTGAAGTGGGGGAGATGACAGACATATGGAGATGTGGAGCATTCATTTCGTGACATGGCAAGATGTTGACCAATTCAAAGCCCTCTGTGCAAGGAATATTTTGCCAAATTAATCAATTGTGATGAGGAGCAGTTTTTATTTTTATCCCTTCCTCAATTTGCAGCTGAGGTTCAGTGTGAGAAGAGCATGTTTTATGTTTAAAAAAACATTGTAGCTATACATTTTGCAGCGTTACTACTATTTAGATATATCAAATTACATAAAAAAAATAAATAAAATACTTTATCACAGAAAAGGTTGCAGTAATATATAATTGTCTGTTTCTTATCAGTCATTATGAGCTGTCAGTGTGCATGGAACAGACCTCCTGTACAGTTCTGTGTTGTAGCATAGCTTTTTTTTTTATTGAACACATTCTACTTTTTCAACAGAATGTAATGTAGAGGTTAGTCAGTATTGTCCAATATTTTCATCAGCTCCAGGGGCCCCAGAGCAGTCCCCAACAAAGAGCCAGCCCTCTTTATTGGTTTGTTCAGTTTCTTTGAGTTACTTGTCTGATGATGCCGGCCCACAACTATATCTCACCTCAGTAGGCAAATGAACACCTTGCAGTGTGTTTACATCTGAAGTGAACTAACAGAACTAACAGTGCATCTGTTTTTTTTATGCAAGTAAATAAGTCAGTGTGAAGTCAAATTGATTTAAGAATAGCATAGACCTTTCCTGATGTCAGTTCGACCTGGGTCCGAGATCTATGCTAGAATGAATACGTTCCAATAAGTTCCAATTCGTTTCTTTTCTCTTACTGTTATTCAAAAAACACAGGCAAGGCCTAATTCCGAGGAGCAGAAGCATTGCACCAGGCAGTGTCTTCAGATGTGTCTTGATCAAGGCTGCAGTCTTGCTCTTTGATGTCTAACATGATTAGCTTTTAGGAGAACGCTGGATCTTTCATAAAAATGTGTTGGCACACTCAGCAGGGGTCCGTTTAGGGAGGCATCACAATCAGTGGAGAGCGCAAATGGGGGAAGGAATGGTGTGTGTGTTTGTATGCGTGCATATGATTCTGATGGGGGGGGTAATCAACCAAATGTTAACTGGAGCTTTGTCTACGAGGCTGGATTAAGTAAGAGAAAGTGTGAAGAAGAAAGAGGAATTGAGGGATAAGACAGTTGAATCAGACTTTTGTATAAATTAGTTTCTTCTTATTATTATTATAATTATTATTATTGTTTTATTTAATTTCAGTGGCGGGCTGTGCATTTCACACCGAGGCCTTCAATAGTGCTCCGTCTGAATCAATCCACCCTCAATAACTATTTTATGGCGGTAAAAAACAACATTTTTATGCAGAAATGCAATATAAGGAGCTGTTGCATCCAGATAGATAACTCGTGTAGCCAGAATAAATGCATTATTGAAAAAACAAACTCAGGGTGCACAAGTCTCCTTCTACTGCAGCTACAGCTGCCACACACATAAAAAAGGATAAATAACAACCTCATATTATTTATTAAAATAGCAACATTTTACTCACCAAAAAATCCTGATTATTTGTACACAAAATCCATCCTCCTTTCGTATCCGTGCGTTTCTGTTCCATCAAGAAGTCCTTTTCTATCGCCATCGAAGCTAATGGGTGGCAACACCCATTCCGAAATACCGCCATTCCGACATCCCGCTATTCCGACATCCCGCCATTCCGACATTCCACCATTCCGACATCCCACCATTCCGACATGCAAACGTCCCACCATTCCGACATCCCGCTGTTCCGACATTCAAACGTCCCACCATTCCGACAAGGCTTTCAGTTTAAGGAAATGTGCGTTACTCAACAGGCGAGTCCCTTCTTTCTGTTCATGCAATTTATATGTTTAACACATGTTTACAGACAAGCGTTATTAAAAACACAAAGTCTCGGCAACTGGAGGAGGAGAAGCAGACCGCGGTGGTTTTCAATCACACACTCAAATGCCACTTGTTTCAACTTCCGAAAATTTAATCCAGGAAAAAAAGGCTTACAAATATGGACCGAAACGGCTCCATAACACGCACAAGAATCCAAAAGAAACGAAAGTTAACTAAAAGAAAGCAAATACGCAGCATGAAGTGGTCAAAATTGGTTTTACGCATGCCTATGTGCGTCTGGCACATGCGTCTTCGGGCTCTCCCACGTTGGTTTGTGGATGAAAGCTATATGTTCAGCTGTAATGTCATGTAAAAACAATCTCTACATGACATTTACTCCCAGGTGTGACCAGTTAGGTCCTTAAGATATCAACAGGCTGTATAAAGCCTTGCGCAACGGCTGTGTGTTTGTGCCAAATGCGCAAAGCCCATACGCGCTTCCCATAAGTACTCATAAATCACGTGAATTACATGAATAAACGTTTTTACTGCATTTTGTTGTGTTTTATACGTTCTATGCTGTCATTTCTCTCCTCTCCTATTGGCAAGGCAAGGCAGAGTGCTCGCAACTGTGTCCTGTCCAGTAGCCGTGATCTGTAATTGCAATTATTACTTTTGCATATGATGACAGCGGGCAAAAGACGCATGGGCTCTGTGGAGAGCTCCACTCCAGCTGGTTGCTGTGACAGCTCACTGACACTGTATTTCTGCTTAATCAGTTTCAGTCTCGCCAGAGTTACATTAATATCTGTATTTTTATATTTGACATTTCAGGGGATTTTGATAATAGATTATTAAAGTTTGTTTAGTTTCATTAGTGTAAAATGTTTTGGGTAAAACATAGGCTATTAAAAGGAACTGCCGGAATGGCGGTATGTTAAAAAAAAAAAAAACATACCGCCATTCCGACCATAGGAGGAAAAAAGTGTCGGAATGGCGGGACGTTTAATAAAAAATTAAGTGTCGCCATTCCGACAATTGGAGGCCAATGTCGGAATGGCGAGATGTTGGAATGGCAGCATGTAACCGAAGCTAATGCTGAAAGTCAAGACTGTCCTGTCATATTTCTGGCATGAGTTTCATAAGATTTAACGTTTTAAATCCATTTCTTCTCCTCCTTCAGCCATTGTGTGTTGACAAAACAGCTATAAAATCAACACAACTATATTTTTGCTAATGCAGCTCGCTACAGATACAGTTTGCTAGCTCTGGCTTGTTCACTCTCTCACTATACAATCAAAGGGTATGAATATACTGACGTTACCGTACGCCTGCTGGAAGGCCTTAGTGTCGCCAACTCAAAATCTGATTGGTTGAAGCAACGGTTTGCTCGACACTTATTTTATGTTACAAGGCCCACAGAACTGATTGTGAAGGCCTTCAGGCAGATTTCTTTGACCTTGGCAACAAATGATGGCTAAAATGTGATTAGTTAAATGCTTTAATATGAAAATACACGTATGGAATCAGCAACCATTGGAAAAGCTATGAAAGGAAGCGGACAGACAACTTGGAATTATTTAATAAGTATTCATAGAAAAAGTATATATATAATATACTTTTAATATGTATATATAAAGTATTCATATAATTAACATCAGCCTGTGATTCCAGGAATTTTTTAGGCCAGCAGACCTCCCACCACAGTTTAATTTTGATAAAAAGTCTTTTTTAGGATGCAAAACAAACAAACAAAAAAAAAAAATATATATATATATATAGAGAGAGAGAGAGAGTAATGCAGATTCAGACCACTGTAATTACATTAAATGGAAATAATAAAATCTCTCATATCTGAAGACTGTTATTTTAGGCTTTGCAAAAAAATATTGCTCTCATTCACATTGAAGTAGCCAGTGTCGTGGGGTAATGTGATAGGTTTTCTTTTCTTGTAAGCCAAGACTTTGGCAACACCATTCTTAACTAGAATTTGTTTTCTTGAAGAATCCCATTTCACGGTCTGAGTTCTTGTTTCTTTTAGTTTCTTGGTTCTCTTTAGAAATCTTGTTTTCTGTTTTATTTTGTAAGGTTTACACCCTTTTGTATTCAGTTTTCATTACTTCCTGTGCATGCCTGGGGCCTCGAGTACAAAGGGTGCATACGCACAAAGAAGTGGCGCATGCACTTTTTCACGTCAACAATCAGATGTATCAAGAGTGAAATGACCGTGGAAATGTGCGGTGCCAGGTCATTTCAGAGGGAGCTGGCCGACCGATCTGGACTGTGCCAGTCGATCCTGAGCCGAGCCATGCTAGCCGTGTGGGATGGGATTATCCGTATCTCAGCCAGATATATGAAATTCCCACAATGCAGCTGAACAGGTCAACATTAAGGCGCAATTTGCAGCGAGAGACGGTTTGCCTAATGTAATCGGAGCTATCGACTGCACACACATTGCTATAAAAGCGCCATCAAATGATGAATTTGTGTACGTCAGCAGGAAGCAATTCCATTCCATCAATGTACAGATCATTAGTGATGCGCAAATGCACTTAACCAACAACGTGGCGAGGTGGCCAGGTTCACTAATACATTCTGAATAACAGCATTATTAGGAACAGACTACAAGCTGGCACTGTTCGTGATGGGTGGCTTCTTGGTAAGAAACTTTATTCGTGTAATTATCCTAATAATATTCCCTGTGACGTGTATTGAGCATGTGTACCCCCAATTTCTATCCCGTCTTCACAGCACCATTACTAGTTGGTGGTTAAGGTTAGTGTCTTACTGTTTTTTGCTGGTTAAACTGCAGTGTAAGATCTTGACCCCTGATTATCTCTGTGTGCAAAGTACTCTTGTTTATAACCCTGTCCGTAAAGTGTGAAATGTCTCAATCAGCCTCACCTTTTCCCCAGCACACTTATGCACTAATTTGCAATACTACTATGTGATACATGTAAGTATAGAATAACGAATGGAAGCTGTATAGCCAGTTAACTTTGTCTGCTTTCAGTTGACCCCAGGTGACTGTGGCTACCTACTTAAAAGTTGGCTGATGACAGACCAAGAGCGGAGGAACAATGACCTCCATTCCCGCAGTCGGTCAGTTGTTGAGAGGACAATTGGTCTGCTGAAGGGACGGTGGTGCTGCATGGACAGGACTGGGGGCATGCTGCTGTACAGTCCTGAGAAGGTGTGCCGCATTGTGATGGAGTGCGGCGTCCTTCACAATGTGGCAAACCGGCACGCCATACCATTGCCACAGCAGCATATCCCCCCACCAGACAAACCAGAAGCTGGACCCATTAATGTGTGTCCTACCCAGGAGGCGAGTCGGGCCCGGCAACATTGGATTTCAACCATGTAAAAGAGGTAAGCACGCAGAATTAACTTTTTCACCAATGCATTTATTGATTCCCCTACATTTGTAAGGACGCTTATGAGTTGATCTCGGCAATCACTTATGCCACCTATTGCTCTCATGATTTCTTGTGACTCCAGCACAGCACGGGTGAGGACACGACCAGTCGGGAGGACTGCAGCAGCTGGTGGTTGTGGCATACTGGTGCAGGACACACTGGGCATGCCAGAGGAATCGCTGGAGCCTGTGGCACGTGACTGCAACTCCATGTCCTCTCTTGTGTTACAAAAAAAATAATTGAGTAATCAAACATGAGTTGAACCGATTTAAAACCACATCATACAGCATTTACGCATGAACCTCTTGTATGGCTGTGAGCAGGCAATCGCGCCGACTCACTGTTCAAACAGGGTGGGCCCCTCTTCTCCTGCCCCCCTGCCTGTTTTGACCACACTTCGGCGGTAGGCAGCCAATCTCCACTTTACATCGACCTTGATGTCGGGCCACTTCTTGACCTCTGCTTTTGTTCGGTTCTCCACAGCATTCACAGCCAAGAACACGCACTCCCATCCACTCCTCTTATGTTTGCTGCTTATTCCTGATGATAGCGTGCCAAAGAGCACATTTTTGCGCCTCCACTTCGGAAAGTAGCACCACCATCTCACTTGCGGTGAAGTTTTTCTTTTTTCCCCATCTTACTCATTCCTTTTTCTATCTTTTCTGATCATGCAGAGAGGGGAATCACAGGTGCAGGGCTCATTTAAATATGATTTACATATATGAGTAGGGGCGTGGACCGGGAGGAGTCAGGTACTCCGACATGTGCGCTCAATTCCGCATTGATTGGGATATACAAAGGAAATGTGCTTGGATTCATGCGTGTGCACACATTGATACATCCAGATATTTTTGTGTGTCAGAGGGCATTTGGGTTTGAGCATACGCCAGGTTTCAGTAGGAAATCCACGCAAGTCTTTGTACATCAGGCCCCTGGTCTTCAGTTCTGATTGGCACACCTCAAACTCATTTGTCATCGTCGTCCTCAATATAAATCCTTTTTATAGATTTTCCTTTGTTCTGTCACAGTTGATTGATGTCTCCTGCCTCTGTTTCTCTCCAGTCAGTCTGCACGTCAGTTTTGTTACTAAGTTATTCTACATTATGTCTTTGGATTCCATTCGTCAATACCCCCCGTCCTTGTCTCCTCATTTAGGAAGTCTTACATTTGGGTACTCAACCTCCTGCTCTTTCTCATGACAGAATAAATTGGCTAAACATTGACCCAGTGGACTTCAAGGGGATTCATGGGGCTGCTGAAGCTCTATGTAACCCATTCCAGACCCTGGCAAAGCTAAGGGTGGCAGGTGACCTTTTATGGCACCTGCACACTAAACCAGGACAGCTCTCCACTTCAGTTATGGCTAAACCCGAGGAGAATGCTAAGTTGAGTGTGCAGCGTTGCTTTGGTGGAAATCTGTGGTGTAGATCCTGCTGCAGACTCCTTTCTGCTTGGCTCTACTGTTTTGTAACTGCCTGGGTCTCTGGAAAAAAAGTTCTTAGTGCTTTGTGATTGTTTCCAAATGACAGAACATGGTAGGATGAAAACAAAGTCCCTGATATAACAGTGGTACCAGGTTGGGGAGGGGTTTATAATCAATCCTGGTCAAGTTTAGAAATACTGACTTGTTTCACTACTTCTATACCTATTAAAGATAATCAAAAGGATGTTAATTATCTATTTTTTAAATGCATCTCAGGATTTAAGAGCGGCCAATTTTCAGAGACGACCCTGCTCTCCATAACAATTCAATTCAGTTTTATTTTTATTTATATAGCCCCAAATTACAACAATTGTCATCTCAAGGCACTTAAATAATATAGTCCCATTCAAGCCAATTGGAATTCAATTAATTGTAATCATAATCCATTTGTAATAGGTAGGAAAATGCTATATTTAGTTTTTATGTAAACTGGCACACCCTTTATTCTTTTTTGTAAATAATTGAATTATCCATGCATGTATTTGCAATTGACATTTAATACACTTCACATACATCGAAGTAGTATATAGTTACGCCATAGGTGGTGCTCTAGTGCTGCTGTGGATTTCACAAGGGAGAATAGCTACCTGGCTCCGCTCATGCGCAGCTCAGAAATAAACTAGCATGAGCAACGCTAACTCTCGTCCTCTCCTTGTTAATTCACAGGTACGGTAAAAATGAATGTTCGGTATTCAGCATAATTCCATAACTAAGGTGAATGCTTCCTCAATTACTCTGTAAGGTGACGAGATCATTTTGAGTCGAATGTGTTTTAAGTTTAGTTTTGAGTTAATTGTCCCGACGTGTGTCGGCGAGGTGAGTTGTTTTCATCTACTTAGTTTCACTGAGTGTTGGTGGTAAGAGTTTAAGCAACAATAGCGATCTGTAACATGAGAAATGTGTGAAACTATCCTTAAAAGTGATCTGTCAGCGCCGTCGAAGCTGTAATCCGAAACGCCAGGTTCAAACGACACTCGCGGGTTATGGCGCGATATCGCCATTTTGTTAAGTTTCGTCCATACATGTGTGTGGAAGAGAGAGATGGTAATTGTATTGTACAAATGTTTATATGATGTTAGTGTAGGATAAGTGTAAGTAGGATTGTATGTGTATGATGTGAGTTGATTAATTCAGAAGGAAAAGTGAATATGTATTGTGTTGAGGCATATTACATGTTAAACCAATTTCTTTTATGAAATATGTTGAGTTTATATTTTGCATTGTATCAGAAATAAACTAGCGTGAGCAACGCTAACTCTCGTCCTCTCCTTGTTAATTCACAGAGTTAGTGCATGTATACCTTGGCTACGCAGTGCTCTCTAGCCTGTGTAACCCTTGCTGCTGGTCCAGATTTCCCCTAGGTCTGGTACTGGTAACACATTCATCCATCCATCCAGCTTCTATACCGTCAATCCGTTAATCGGGTAGCGGGTGGGCTGGAGTACACCCTGGACAGGTCGCCAGTCCATCATAGGGCCACACATAGAGACAAACGAGACAAACAACCATGCACACTCACACTCAATCATAATCCAATGAAATCCAATTAATTAATTTAAAAATAATCCAATTCATTCATATGGAGCCAATTCACAAAACAGTATCCTGGCTAAGGAAACCAACAGATTGCACTGAAACATGTCTTCAGTCCAATCTTCCGTCCTGAGCGTGCCTGTGGCGACTGTGGAAAAGAACAACTCCCTTTTAACAACAAGAACCACACTCAGGAAGGGTGGCCATCCACCTCGACCAGCTGGGGTTTGAGAAGACAGACATGAGGGGGAAAAAATCCATTCAAAGGATACCTGTTGGAACAGGGAAACACAAGTTAATGACCACAATAATGTCACCTGTACATAATATCATTTGAGAAATTAAACGGGGGAAAAAGAGAGCAAAGTGAGGAAAGGTGAGACGGATGAGGGCCCCCAGCAAGCTGACCCTATAGTATAAACTGTGGGATGTTTTCAGGATCACCTGAGCCATCCCTAACTATAAGCTTTATCAAAAAGGAAAGTTTGAGGGTGTCTGATGATGACATTTACTGGCAAATTATTCCACATGAGAGGGGCCTGATAACTGAAGGCTCTGCCTCCCATTCTACTTTTAGAAAATCTGGGAACAACAAGTAAACCTGCAGTTTGGGAGCGAAGTGCTCTGTTAGGAATATACCTTACAATGAGATCTTTAAGATATGATGGAGCTCGGTCATTAAGAGTTTATTACGTGAGGAGAAGATTCTTAAATTCTATTCTGAATTTAACAGGGAGCCAATGAAGAGAAGCTAAAACTGGAGAAACATGATCTATCCTGTTAGTTCTCATCAGAACTCTGGCTGCAGCATTTTGGATCAGTTGGAGGCTTTTCAGAGAATATGTAGGACAGCCCAATAATAAAGAATTACAGTAGTCCAATCTTGAAGTAACAAATGCACGGACGAGTTAATCTGAATCATTCTGAGACAGGATGTTCCTGATTTTGGAAATATTACGAAGGTGAAAGTAGGCACTCCTAGAAACCTGTTTTATATGCGAATCAAATGATAAATTCTGGTAAAAAATTCCATTTAGAGTAACTATATAACTGGACAATTTCTCCCGGAAGCGCTCAGGTCCAAAGATAATGACTTCAGTTTTTTCTGAGTTTAGAAGCAAACAGTTCTGATTCATCCAGGTCTTTATTTCTTTAAGATATGCTTGTAGTCTGACCAACCTTTTGGTTTCATCTGGTTTCATAGATAAGTACATCTGAGTATCATCAGCATAGCAATGGAAATGTATGCCATGCTGTCTAATAATGTTGCCTTATGGAAGCATGTATAAAGGAAAAAGAAGCGGTCCAAGCACAGAACCCTGAGGAACTCCACGACTTACTCTGATGTGTGAGGTAGGTTCTTCATTTACAAGAACAACCTGGAATCTATCAGATAAATATGGTTTAAACAGGTATAGTGCAGTTCCTTTGATCCCAATAACATGTTCAAGTCTCTATAATAGAATGCTGTGATCAACTGTATCAAATGCAGCACTGAGATCCAACAGGACAAGCTCAGACACAAGTCCGCTAAGAGGCTAAGAGGAGATAATTTGTAACTTACACGAGTGCTGTTTCTGTGCTATAATACACTCTGAATCCTGACTAAAACTCTTTAAATAGATTATTTCTATGTAAATGATCACAAAGTTGAGCTGCAACTATCTTTTCAAGAACTTTAGACAAAAAAGGAAGATTGGATATAGGTCGATAATTAGCCAACACTTCTGAATCAAGAGTAGGTCTTTTTAAGAAAAGGTTTAATTACAGCAACCTTAAAAGTCTGAGGTACATATCCTGTCAACAAAAACAGATCGATGAAATCCAATATGGAAGAGTCAATTAAGGGTAAAATCTCCTTGAACAGTCTCGTTGGGATTGGGTCAAAAATACAAGTTGATGGTTTAGAAGAGACTATTGCTGTTGTTAGCTCAGAGTGATCAACTGGGCAGAAGCCGTCAAAAAACAAATCAGGTTCTAAAGATACTTCTAAAGCTGCTGCACTTGATGATACATCAGTGATAATAGTGGGAAGGATTCCATTAATCGTCTCTCTGATAGAAACAATTTTATTGATAAAGAATCTTAAGAGTTAGAGGAATACATGGCTCAACAAGGCTTGGACTCTTTGTCAGCCTGGCAACAGTGCTGAAAAGAAACCTGGGATTAATCTTATTCTCTTCTAGCTTTATTAAGGACTTTCTTATACGTTATTAAATTATCTTTCCAGACTAATTGAGACTCTTCTAAATTAGAGGAACGCCACTGTCTCTCAAGCTTTCTTGCAGTCTGCTTTAAAGCACGCTGCTGTGAATTATACCAAGAAGCCAACCTTTTCTGACTGAGGCAACATTGTCCAGTGTTGTACGCATTGAAACAATAGTGCTGTCAACAAGGGAGTCAAGTATTGCTGAAGTAAAACTTAGGTAGCTGTCATCTGTCATATCTGCACATGACAGTGAAGAAAAGGATGATAAAATTGACTCTTTAAATCTGGTTACAGCATTCTCTGATGGCCCTGAGGGTAGAGCATTAGAGAGATTTTTGGGTAAACCTCACAAAGACGGACTTATATTTCTCATCCCAGTCATCATCAGTCTATCCAACACGATGAACAACCAACAGAATAAAAAATAAATAAAAAAACTAATCCCCCCAGCAAAGGTTGCAAGAAACATGAGCGTCATGATTGATGAACGGTTATTTTCCTATGAAGATTTTGTTTCTATTTTTCAGTGGTGTCACCATGGATTTTAAAACCTAAGTAAAATCAGCTTGTGTTTGACTCATATTCTGGTGTACAGGCCATGGTTATTTCACACCTTGACAAATGCAATTCTCTCCTAGCAGGTCTCAATGTGACCCAGCTCGAGCATGAACATTATTGACCTTGACTATTTCAAAAGCGAAAGTTTCTATGCCGCAAGAAACAAGTGATCTACAACTACTTTTCAGGACAGAGCACAGCATTTTTTTCTTTTGGAGCTATGTTTTAGGCAATACATTTTTGGATAAGGGAACGAGGCTTTCCTAAAGACCCTGCAATCCAGGATCAGTAGATCTAGTTAGTTTCTCATGGCCAGCACTACAGTGTGAAATGATTTTGATATGTTTGCTACATTACATGGATACAAATTTTATGAACAAGGTCCAGTGCAACAATAGCTTTGTGAGAAGACTGAAGTTTAAAGTTGAGGATTTTTCAACACTCTGAAGACATGAGTCTAAACCTCAAGAGGTGAATGAAACTGTTTTGAAACGGATGAAACCATTTAAAATGTGTGGTGTTGAAATGGCGACTAAGAAAGCTAACAGCGCTTTGAGTTGATACATTTATTCTCGAGGCAACTAAAAGTATTAATTTGTTGTTCATAATACCATTTCAAAATATAAAAATTATTCACAGAAGCAACCATAACTTGCCTTTACTACTACTAAATAAACAACCCCTTGTTGGCACAAATTGTGATCTATTTCAAAGGTTGTCTATGATTTTAGCAGTTGTGGAGACATTCATCTCTATCCTAGAGACACATTGGTTTTGGTGGAATTGTGTTGAAAGCACTGAAAAAAAGTTTAACCCCAACAGTGTCTCTTAAAGGTGACACATTATGCCCTTTAATGCCATTTTTTAAAAATGATTTGTCAAAATTTTCTGAGGTCAAAAATACCTGTTGGCTTTAGCACAGTCGCTCTTGTCTCAGCTGTTTTCACAGCTATCTTTTTGGAGAGGTGGAGGCTTAGCAAGTGCTCAATCCCACCCACACTCTGCCCTTCTGGTAAGAACAGCAGCTTCTCCACCCCTTGATAAATATTTATCAGATACTTACACTTCCCTCATCTGGAGTTCAGGCACTGAGAGTCGGAACTAATCCCTCTTTCTGACTCATTCTACAGTCCAACATTGAACTGGACCAACTTATGAGAAAAGTCTGATGAAAGATGGTTGCTGCACGGACACAATCTTTAGCTAATTCTTGCTGCCTCATATATAGTTTATTCTCTGGGCTCTTATATCCTTTAAGGCTAGTGGTAGATGTAAGATGCACGCTCCTCATTACCACTGACAACAGAGTATTTCAAAGCACCAGACTTCATCGGTCTAGCAGGGCGGATGTGAACGGGTGGACCTCAGAGGTCGAGGCCGAGCAGAAAAGGTAGAGTTCACAAACGACAAAACAAAGGGCACAAAAAATGCTTAACACTCATTACATCAACATTGGGTGATACTATTTCACAGCTGTTATGGAAAGACTTTTCACACTACTCATGGCACTCTGGCCTTTGTTCCGAAAACCCCTTTCTTTTGCGGTCTGTGGAAACACACCCTATTGAGTCTTTCTTGCTAAAATATAAACCCATCACTGGAGGGACTTTGGTTTTCACAGCCCTACCAAGTTGATTCTATCACTTCAACATATTCTCTATAAACCTACGAATATGGGTCCATCATTCTACGCTTGGTACAATAATAGCGTATAATATCTATAAAACGATGGGATTTTTGACAGATTGGAAATGGAAAATGGTATTAAATTTGTTTAACTCCTGCTCCATATTGTCAGTTCCCAGGGGACTCAGGACACAGGTGCAGGGTCGTGTGGGTTGCAAGAAGGTTTTTATTGTTTAAGGCAGCACACAGAACACAGGTACGCAGGGCGATCTCCTGGCAGCGCAAAAGGAAAGGGCTATGAAAAAACCTAAGCGCTCTCCTCGGTAAACTAGCGGAGGAAGAGCGCAGCTATGGAAATTACAAACATAAAACTCTCCAACTGGGAGGAAAACAGAAACGCTATGAACATTAAAACAAAGTCACGCTCTCAAAACGAGGCGGAGTAAAACAAAAGACGCACTTTGACCAAACAGAGGCGCTATAACGATAAACTTAAATCTCTCCTTAAACAGAGGTGACTATGAAACGTTACAACAAAAATCACTCCTTGCAAGTGGAGGAAAAACAAAGCTATAATACTTACCATTTTAGAATAAATAAACTAAGGCTATGGATAAGAATAACTTACAAAACAAAAAAGCACTGCAGAAGGATCGCTCACTGCAGGCTCGTGGAACTGTGGAACGAGGACAAAGGGCTGGTAATGATGCTCACGTATAGAGACAACATACTGGCACAAGACAAGGGAAACGCAGACTATTTGAACACATGAGGGACCAAGGGGAACAGGTGGAAACACTTGGGAATCAGGGAAGACAATCAAACGCTTGACACGGGAGGAAGGGCAAGATACCTGAAACGAGAGGAGAAGGTCAGTGCTTTTCAAAATAAAATAGGAAATGACTAGACAAGACATGGAACAGAAAATAAACCGTGACACATATATACCCACCATGGCCTAATCCACTTCAAAGTGCTTCACCAAATCCACCATGAAAAAGCTATATTAGCCAGAATTTACTCTACAGTTACTGCTTCAGCCTGGCTGTGATGTAGGTTTCATGTTTATTTGTATATAGAGTGGTTATCAAAATCAAATTACAAGTAGTCACTTAGGAATAATTTTAGGATTGTAATGTAATATCAGATGTGAACACTCAGAGTTGTCTACTTGTGATCTGTTCACCAGGATGCATGTTAATACCAAATGTTAATGGGGACTAAGGCTGTCATGAGAGATGTTTATTGCACCCAGTATGAGTAGTAAATAAATCATGCTACTTACATATTTTGCAAAATCCAGTGTGTCCAATACACCTGAGCTCCTTTGGCTCATATGAGTAATTTTGGTTTCCAAAAATGTAAAAAGCAACATATTTTCTTGTTGACTAGCTTGTCAAAGTAACCACAATCTCATTGGTCTTTATGTGTAGGGGCAGATAATTTCTATAGAACTGCTCGACAGTTATTAACTTAT
Organism: Leuresthes tenuis; assembly: GCF_036924035.1. Classification (NCBI taxonomy): domain Eukaryota; kingdom Metazoa; phylum Chordata; class Actinopteri; order Atheriniformes; family Atherinopsidae; genus Leuresthes; species Leuresthes tenuis. The sequence goes on from NW_027325378.1 coordinate 23,096,476, forward strand.
TCCATATACCCATGTCTATTTCTAATAAATCCCCACCACAGTTATTTTAATAGACAGACATGTAAATTATCAGTGCGTGTCAACAATGTAAATGACCCAGAGTTTTATAGCGCCTTTTAACCTTGCTTTGAGTTCAAAAAAAATATTTATGGTATGTTTTAATTAAAATTCACTTCAGTTTTATTTGAATAGAGCCAAATCACAAGAAATGTCTTGTCAAGGCACTTCAAAGTTACAGCCAAATTCAAGCCAATTATAAATCCAATTTATTGCAATAGAATCATAATCCAATCAACACCAATTCATTAAATTCCAAATTAGACCAAGTTGTATAAAGCCAGTTAAAAAAAAAAGTTGCCGAGCTAGGGAAACCAACAGATTGTACCAAAACTTCTCTTCGATCCAGTCTCCTGTCCTGAGCGTGCATGAGACAACAGTGGAAAAAAAAAAAAAATTTTAACAGGAAGAAAACTGGCAGAACCTGACTCACTAAGGTTGGCCATCTGCTATGACTGGCTGGGGGTTGAGTGGACAGGAAAGAAGGAACAACAAGCACCATAACACCAGGCCAGGTATGCCTGCTTAGAAAGAGAAACACAAGTTAATGAAAACAATGTCATGTGCACATGGAGAGTAAAGAGAGCAGAGTGAGGAAATTTGCATCATGGGAGGTCCCCCAGCAGTCTAGGCCTATAGCAGTATAACTATGGGATGCTTCAGGATCACCTCAGCCATCCTTAACTATAAACCTTTTCAATAAGGAAAGTTTTAAGCCCAACCTTAAAGATAGAGAGGGTGTCTGCTTCCTGAACCCAAACTGGCAGCTGGTTTTACAAGCGAGAGACTTGGTAACTGAAGGCTCTGTGTCCAACAATCCAAGGATTCAAGGAGTTTTTATTTGTAATTTCAGCACATGTTAACATTAGATGGAACGAAATTTATTTCCATGGTCCCAGAGCAGCCCAAATGTACAAATGTATAGAATTAAAATAGAACTAGTAAACTAAGTATAAATACAAATAAAAGATAATTACACAAGATAAAGAATGCAAATTTAACAAGTGTATAAACAAAGATAAAATACAAAAATAAATTTTTTTATTTTATTTTCTAAAAGTTTTTTTTTAAAACTACAGCAGCTACAGTATGACATCATATTAAGTGATGGATGGAAACATTTGTGCAACTGCAATGTAAGATTGGGCAAAACAACTGCTCAGTGTGCAAGTATTGCAATGCGACGTAGTATTGTCTATGGTTATGTGTGTGTGTGGGTGAGGTGAGGAGTGAGGAGTCCAGGCGGGGGATGATTGGGAGGAGGTCTGTGTGCGTGTGTGTATGTGTGTGCGGGTGAGTGGGGTCCTTCATGATGCAGGAGGCCCTTTTCCTGCATCTGGAGGTGTAACTGTCCGTGGTGGTGGGTAGGCTGTATCCCGCAGTCTGTCTGACTCTGTGCAGTGTCAACTACCCTCTGCAGAGCCTTCTTCTCTGCCGCAAAGCAGTTACCGGGCCACACGGTGATGCAGGAGCACATGACGCTTTCCACCACACATCTGTAGAAGGAGGTCAGGACTGAGCGCCCCAGTCCAATACGCCTCAGCCTCCTGAGGAAGTAGAGGCGCTGGTGTGCCTTCTTAACTAGACTGGAAGTGTTGGTGGTCCAGGGGAGGTCATCCGAGATGTGTAGCTGGAGACCACTTCCACCGCTGACCATTTCCTTTCCAACTTTCTTCTAGTCTGCTGAAAAGCATGCAGCAGTGAATTAAACCAGGAAGCCAGTCTCTCTTGACATTTTCATTTATTTTTCAGACTGTCCAACATTGTAAGTATTGTAAGTATTGAAATTGTTGTGCTGTCAACAAGACAATCAAGTTGTGCGGCAATGAAGTTAAGTAGAAGTTAGGTAGCTGCCCTCTGCTGTATTTGCACATGACAGTGAAGAAAAAAATAATGGAATTGATTACAGCATTCTCTGATAGACACCTACTATAAATACATTTATTCTCAGATGCTGTGTTGTCAAGTAATAACTCAAAAGTTTTCAAAAACTCAAGTCAACTCAAGTCAAATTTATTTATAAGAACGTTTAAAGACAGCAGACATTGACCAGTGCTGTACAGGATAATACTGGAACGCGGGTACAATCCACAGATTGGAGGACTCCAATAAACACCAGGAGATGAACTGATCAAGGCTGCTGCAGAGAAGATTGAAGTTCAAATACAAGAGAGAGGCAAGAAACCAATCCATAGCCGACCAGGAGAGCAATGGGGAAGCGAACCAAACAAGCTTTCAATTTCACTAGCTGCCCGCCATGCTCACCTCGGCGTCTGTGACTCTTGGAAGGTGGAGCTTGAAACTGGTAGAGGTGAGCCGGTATTGCAGATAGAACTGGTGATATAAATTGTTGTCTAGCATGGCTAAACAGTATTAGTTTTTTGGCTAATAATCGATCATCTATTAAAGTTTAGCAATTGTACATCAGTAGAGAGTTGAAATTTAGAGTGACGAGTGATAGACACAATCAAAATTGAGAACGATAGATGGCAAGCCACACACACTATCGCCATCTTGTCATGATCAGATAAGACAGGATGAGGATATACAGTTAATTGTTCGATGCCAATTCAATGTCTCAATGCTAAAAGTTAGCATAAGATCAAGGGTAAGATCAAGAGAGTGAATGCATCTGTATACACTTTAAAAAAAAAATCTAATTGAATCTAAGATAGAATTCAAGTTAATATTTAGACTGCTGTTTTGAACATTTATATGAATGTTAAAGTCATTCACAACAATGACTTTCTGTATTAAGAAATTACTGAGATAAAAAAAATCTGAGAATTCAAACTCTATATAAAGGTCACTAAAGGTCAAGTGGGTGATACACAACTACAAAGATCTTTGTGATTTCCACTTTAGGTAAGAACAACTGAGAGTGAGATCCTCCTGCTGCAGCTAGGTTTCTGTAAGACAAAATATATCAATATGATGATTATTGATCAAGTAATTTACTAATAGAGACTTGGACAGGAGAGATCTAATATTCAGCAAGCTACATTCTGTTTATGTATATTTTTTCGTCAATTTTTTAAAATTTTCAGGATTTGCCAATTTGCTGAGGATTTGGTTTTTATGGTGTGAAGAGCAGTGATCATTGGCATCCCAGAGTCACTCCCCTAATGCCAGCCATCACTGCTCATCACACCACAACAACCATCTTTTTTTTCCACAACCACAAGCTACCCCAGCCTCTAACCAACTGCACACCAGTCATAACGTGGTGGGGATACAAACCCTGGTTTGGGTAGGGGGTAATGAAGGTATAGATAGAGGGTGCCAGAGGTGGAGAGAGGGCAAGTCACATTTGCAGATTCAGCAGACAAACTCACCTAAACAGTCCTATAATCACTAAAAATGCAAAAACAAGGTCATACAGGCCAGCTCACCTAAAATGGCCATCTGATTTCAAAAGGTTCATATGGGCTGCACCCTACACTTAAATATATCCTGGATTTCATCCTTGCTTCTTCCAAAAGTCTGTTTATCCTAAGTGCTCCCCCTGCTGGGCCCCCAGCTACTATTGCTTCTTTTATTACAAATCCGCTGACAAGACTTTACTGCCTCATATATGATGGTTGCCTCTTCCAAAGTGGGATGGATGCAGTCTTTGCTAACCAGATTTTCCGCAGAAAGATTTTCAATAATCTATGTAGCCCACATTGCTTGCCTCAAAACACCTAGACAGCCATCAGTGAAAGGATGATGTGGCTAAACATATCATTACTGGTCAGATTTGGCAAATTACACACCAATGCACATTCATTTTAGTGAGCTCTGATTTGTGTAACTGGGAGTCATTATATTTGTGATCATCATATTGATATATTTTGTCTTACAGAAACCTGGCTGCAGCAGGAGGATCATGTTAGCATTAATGAATCAACTCCCTCTGACTATTTAAATGTTCATGTTCCTAGAACCACAGGTAGAGGAGGAGGAGTGGCAGCTATCTTCAGATCAGGGTTACTAATCAGTCCTAGACCCAAGATTAGTTTTAGCTCTTTTGAATCTCTGATTCTCAGTTTTTCCCACCCAAAGTGGAAATCACAAAAACCTCTTGTGTTTGTTGTTGTGTATCGTCCACCTGGCCCTTATTCTGAGTTTCTGTCTGAATTCTCAGAGTTTTTATCCCAGTTAGTGCTGAGTACAGATAAAGTCATTGTAGTGGGTGACTTTAATATTCATGTAGATGTTGAAAATGACAGCCTAAATATTAACTTTAATTCTATATTAGACTCTATTGGATTTTCTCAAAGTGTTCACAGACCTACTCACTGCCTTAATCATACCCTTGACCTTGTGCTGACTTATGGCATTGAGAGTGAACAGTTAACAGTGTTCCCTCATAACCCTGTCTTGTCTGACCATTTTTTAATAACTTTTGAATTTACATTACTTGACTACACGGTTTCTGAGAAGAATTCTACATATAGAAGGTGTCTGTCAGAGAATGCTGTAACCAGATTTAAAGAGTTGATTTCATCATCCTTTTCTTCACTGCCATGTGCTGATATGACACAGGATGGCTACCTAAATTTTACTCCAGTAGAACTTGACTCTCTTGTTGACAGCACTACAGCTTCAATGCGTACAACACTGGACAATGTTGCCCCTCTGAAAAGGAAGGTAATCAGTCAGAAGAGGTTGGCTCCTTGGTATAATTCACAGCTGCGTGCGTTAAAGCAGACTGCAAGAAAGCTGGAGAGACAGTGGCGTTCCTCTAATTTAGAAGAGTCTCAATTAGTCTGGAAAGATAGTTTAATAACGTATAAGAAAGCACTTCGTAAAGCTAGAACTGCGTATTATTCATTATTGATAGAAGAGAATAAGAATAATCCCAGGTTTCTTTTCAGCACTGTTGCCAGACTGACAAAGACTCCGAGCTCTGTTGAGCCATGTATTCCTTTAACTCTCAGCAGTGATGATTTCATGAGATTCTTCATCAATAAAATTGTTTCTATCAGAGAGAAGATTAATGGAATCCTTCCCATTATTATCACTGATGTATCATCAAGTAGAGCAGCTTTAGAAGTATCTTTCGAACCTGAATTGTATTTAGACAGCTTCTGTCCAGTTGATCTTTCTGAGCTAACAACAGCAATAGTCTCTTCTAAACCATCAACTTGTATGTTAGACCCAATCCCAACCAGACTGTTCAAGGAGGTTTTCCCCTTAATTGACACTTCCATATTGGATTTGATCAATCGGTCTTTGTTGATAGGATATGTACCTCAGACTTTTAAGGTTGCTGTAATTAAACCTTTACTTAAAAAACCTACTCTTGATTCAGAAGTGTTGGCTAATTATCGACCTATATCCAATCTCCCTTTTTTGTCCAAAGTTCTTGAAAAAATAGTTGCAGTTCAACTTTGTGATCATTTACATAGAAATAATCTGTTTGAAGAGTTTCAGTCAGGATTCAGAGTGCATCATAGCACAGAAACGGCACTGGTGAAAGTTACCAATGATCTCCTGTTAGCTTCTGATAGCGGACTTGTTTCTGTGCTTGTCCTGTTGGATCTCAGTGCTGCATTTGATACGATCGATCACAGCATTCTGTTACAGAGACTTGAACATGTTATTGGGATTAAAGGAACTGCATTAGGCTGGTTTAAGTCATATTTATCTGATAGATTCCAGTTTGTTCTTGTAAATGAGGAATCTTCCTCACACGTTGGAGTAAGTCATGGAGTTCCTCAGGGTTCTGTGCTTGGACCGATTCTTTTTACTTTATACATGCTTCCATTAGGTAACATTATCAGACAGCATGGCATAAATTTCCATTGTTATGCTGATGATACTCAGCTGTACTTATCTATGAAACCAGATGAAACCTACAGGTTGGTCAGGCTACAAGCCTGTCTTAAAGACATAAAGACCTGGATGACTCAGAACTGTCTGCTTTTAAATTCAGACAAAACTGAAGTTGTTCTCTTTGGACCTGAGCGCTTCAGGGAGAAATTGTCTAGTTATATAGTTACTCTAGATGGTATTTCCTTGGCTTCTAGTTCTACAGTGAGGAACCTTGGAGTTATTTTTGACCAGAATTTATCATTTGACGCACATATAAAACTGGTTTCTAGGACTGCCTTCTTTCACCTTCGTAATATTGCCAAAATCAGGAACATCCTGTCTCAAGGTGATGCAGAGAAACTAGTTCATGCATTTGTTACTTCAAGATTGGACTACTGTAATTCCTTATTATTGGGCTGTCCCACATATTCTCTGAAAAGCCTCCAGCTGATCCAAAATGCTGCAGCCAGAGTTCTGATGAGAACTAACAGGAGAGATCATGTTTCTCCAGTTTTAGCTTCTCTTCATTGGCTCCCTGTTAAATTCAGAATAGAATTTAAGATTCTTCTCCTCACATATAAAGCTCTTACTGACCGAACTCCATCATATCTTAAAGATCTCATTGTACAATATTTTCCTAACAGAGCACTTCGCTCCCAAACTGCAGGTTTACTTGTTGTTCCCAGAGTTTCTAAAAGTAGAATGGGAGGTAGAGCCTTCAGTTATCAGGCCCCTCTCTTGTGGAATAAGCTGCCAGTAAATGTCCGGGAAGCAGACACCCTTTCCACTTTTAAGATTAGGCTTAAAACTTTTCTTTTCGATAAAGCTTATAGTTAGGGATGGCTCAGGTAATCCTGAAACATCCCATAGTTAAGCTGCTATAGGCTTAGACTGCTGGGGGACCTCATCTGTCACACCTTTCCTCACTTTGCTCTCTTTTTCCCCCTGTTTAATTTCAAAATTGATTTTATGTACATGTGACATTATTGTGGTTATTAACCTATGTTTCCCTGTTCCAACAGATATCCTTTGAATGGCGTTATGGTGTTTTTCCCCCCTCTTTTCCTTCTTTTCTGTCTTCTCAAACCCCAGCTGGTCGAGGCGGATGGCCACCCTTCCTGAGTCTGGTTCTGCCAGAGGTTTCTTCCTGTTAAAAGGGAGTCGTTCCTTTCCACAGTTGCCACAGGCACGCTCAGGACGGGAGATTGGACTGAAGACACATTTCGGTGCAATCTGTTGGTTTCCTTAGCTAGGATATTAATTTTTTTAATTAGCTCTATATGAATTAATTGGATTATGATTACAATGAATTGAATTCCAATTGGCTTGAATTGGACTATATTACTTAAGTGCCTTGAGATGACAATTGTTGTAATCTGGCGCTATATAAATAAAATTGAATTGAATTGAATTGAATTATCACCGATATGTTTCTTACTGTATTTATGTTTATCTTTAGCCAGCAATTTCAAATAGGATTGTACACTGCACGTTCGGGCCCCTTGAATACATTTGACTCATCGTGTCTCTAATGCCATGTATCTGACTATGGAGCTGCTAATTACCAGGGTTTTTTCCTCAGTGGGTGTCACTGACTGGGGTAAATTTATTACAAATTTTTACAGGTTGGTGGTCAACCTAGGGCTTGGCATTAAACTAGAACGACCAAGGTGTTCGTTTAGACTGTTTTGCAATTTGTATGTCCAATTATTTTGTCAAATAACAGCATTGTTGATCTTGACTTTTCCTAAAACTGCATACATTTTCATTTAAATTAGTTTTTATATTTAGTGTGTAAAGGACAGGGGAAATATTTTGGCCTATTTTGGCCACGGACGGTCATTTTGATCGCACAGGATTTTGCGGTAGTCTATTTTGAGTTTCCCACCAAAGATAAAAATAGAAAACAGTTTGGGAAATTGGTTTTTATGCATTTGGCTGACACTTTTGACAGAAGGAAGGAAGGAAAATAGAGAGTGACATGTAATGTCCAGGGTGCGACATTCCTTAATAATTCTGCCGGCTTTCTGATAGTCTGCCAGTGTAAATGTCTCTGAGGGGGGGTGTGGTCCCAATTACCTGCTCCATTGTCCTCACAACCCACAGCAGGTTCTTCCTTTCCTCCGCAGAACAGCAGCTGAACCACACTGTGCAGCAGTATTAGAAGACTCTCAACAATGGAGAGGTACAAATTGATCAGCAAGTGTTAGGGGAGGTGGGCCTTATGTAGGTTCCTAAGGACATACAATTTCTGTTGTGTCTTCCCCACTTGTTGGGAGATATTTGTGGACAAGGTGAGGTCGGCCGAGATGTGGACCCCCAAAAACTTAAAGCTCTCCATTCTCTCTATCTCTTCTTCATCAATGAAGAGGTTGAGGTGTAACGCTTGGTTATCCTAAAGTCTATTACCATTTCCTTGGTTTTGGATGTAATCAGTTCTGGGTTATTGTTGTCATACTATTGCTTCAGATGCTGAACCTCTTCCCTGGAGGCTAATTTGTTGTTGTTAATCAGTCCCACAATGGTGCTGTCCTAAGCAAATTTGACGATGGAGTTACTGGTGTGAATGGGAGAACAGTCGTATGTGAAGAGGGAGTAGACTGGGCGACTGAGGACACATCCCTGCGGCGTGCCTGTGTTCAGGATGGTAGTGAAGAAGATGCAGTCCCCAATCCTGATGCTCTGAGGTCTGTTGCTAAGGAAGTCCAGTATTCAGGTACACAATGAGTTGCTAAGGCCCAGGTTGCTTAGCTTAAGAACCAGTTTGTGGGGGAATACTACTACTACTAATAATATAATATAGTGCTGAAATCCACAAACAGAATCTTCACATAGGTGTTTCTATTGTCCAGATGTGTGTGGGCTGTGTGGAGAGCTGTTATTATGTTATTATAACGGCAGCCTTTATTTTAGAAAGATAAGGGTTCAAAACATTTAATTATGATGGGAGTTAGAGCAACTGAGCGATAGTCATTCAGGCAGCTTACTGTGCTTTTCTTCGGCACTAGAACAATGGTGGCAGGTCAGAACTTCTGACTGCAGCAGCGAGAGGTGATGATACCCTGAAGATGGTTGTGAAAACCTCTACCAGCTGTTCTACATATGCCTTAAATGCCCTTCCTGTGACACCGTCTGGACCTGCTGCTTTCCTTATGTTCACTCTCCGCAAGGTGGCCCTCACCTAATGTGGCTGCAGCTGCATGGGCGCATCGTCTGACTTTATTTGAGCAGGATGGGTGTGGACCTCATTGTTGTTTTTGGTCGAAGCAGGCGAAGAACTGGTTAAGGGGGTTAGGTAGGGGGGTGTCCAAGGGGTCTGCCGGTGTGTGTGTATCTCTTTGTGTGTCTGGTAAGTGTCTTGGTCACATATGCCTGGAGTTTGTACTGTGAAAGTGCTCCTTGATGCACTGCTTGTATTTGCGCTTGGCCTATTTCATGCCTTTTTGCAGTAATCAGTATGCTGCTCTGTAAGCCTGCTGATCCCCTGACTAGAAGGCTTCATTGCATAATTTGAGCTGGGCCTGTACCTCACTTTTGAGGCACAGCTTCTGGTTCGGGAAATGACACAGTGACAGTCTTTGTTGTTGTTGCACACTCTGTGCAGAAGTTTACGATAAGAGAGGAAATCAGATGTGTGACCTAGGTCACAGATGTGTGACCTAATGTGTGACCGTGGTCTCTCAGTCTGGGGGCAGCAGCCACATTGATGGTTTGCTTTCTTTTGATTTAATAGTTAACCCTTGTTTTTTTCTTATTATTCATCTGTCTTAGATGGCAGAGTTTTTTCTTATTTTAGTTTGTTATGTTAGTTTGAGTTGGAGACTGCCGATACTCCTGTTTGGTCGTTTTTGTTTCAGGTTATATTTGTTTTGTTTTTTTCAGTAAGTTGGGAAAATGCAGGGTGCGATGGCCCACTGCGTGGCTGGCCCTGTGTTTCCCCTTTTTGTTCCTTTTTGGCCGGGGTCTCCATCTCTTTTTGGTTCATAACTTTATGGGTTAACCATTAACTTTTTTTCCCCTTTTCCTTTTCAGTGGCAACTTTTTAATAAATCCAATAATAAGTCTTTTTGCAAACATTGTGTGGCGTCCTTATGTTATGGTCTCATTGAGCCTATGTATTATTTCAATTTTATGAGGCCGTAACAATTATCATCACACAATAATATGAGGTGGGGGTTAGCGTTTAACTTAGCCTTCAGTCTCTCTTCCGCCACTTCTTTTTGCTGTGCCTCTACTGCCAGCGCCACCTCAGCGGGGTATGTTCAGAGTAGAGTCCACGACTGCTATCGCCACCATGTTGAGAGCATATGATGATGAATGATAATGAAAAATAATTTATTTTTACTCATGCTTAGTGTTTTTTAGTGAAGCTATTTATGATCAAACAATTGTGCTTGCTCTTTTTAAATCATGACGATAGAAACTACCCAAAAAACCCAAACGTTTACACAACCTAGTTCTTGATACATATTTTCCCCTTTAACATCAAGAATAGCTTAAAGTCTTCTGTTGTAGTTGTGGATGAGGCACTTTATTTTCTCAGATGATAAAGCTTCCCATTTGTCTTGGCAAAAAGCCTCCAGTTCCTGTAAATTCTTGGGGTGTCGTGCACGAAATGCACATTTGAGATCTCCCTAAAGTGGCACAATGATGTTGAGGTCAGAAGACTGAGATGGACACTCCCGAGCCTTCACATTTTTTTGCTGTAGCCTTTCCAGGCAGCTTCTCCCCCTGATCCCCTCAGTAAAACCCCTTCAGACTGGTTGTCCACTCTCTCTCTCTCTCCTGAGGAGAGAGGTGGAGCCGGGCACCAAAGGTTTGCTAACCACAGCCAGTGCCCTGATCCTTCACTGTCTCTCTCTGTTGCAGCACTCAAAGCCTGCAAGACCCTGTTTTCAGCTGACCATGCCAAGGCGAGTATACAGTTTAGAATCCACTGAGAATGACCCAGAGTCTTTAGTGCTAACTCCAGCCAGGCCAGAAGAAGTGACCAGAATCCTCTTCTAGAGAGTGCAAGGGATTCATAGCAAAGACTGGACCTTGACTGGACACAGAGCCATTTCCAGCCCTTTTCTTCAATGACTGAACATTTTACAAGCACTGGGGTAATGTTAGAAAATCAATGAAAGAAAACAGCACACCTCTCTGAACAGTGTCTGGGAGGCTGTGGTTGCTGCTGTACAAAAAGTTGATCGTCAAACTTGATCGTCAACAAACTGACAGACTCCATGAATGGAAGGTTTATCACTGTTATTGAAAAGAAGAGTCACAAGTTATATTGGTCACTGACTTTTTTTTTTTAAATGTCAGAAATGTTTATTTGAATATTTTGAGTTGTTTGTTTATATACAGATGAAAATAAGAAAGTGAGATAGATGTGTTATTTTTTTATTTAGTTATGTAATATATTGAAATGTTTCTGTGCTGAGGTGACACGTCCCATAGTTATTCTGCTATAGGCCTAGACTGCTGGGGGACCTCCCATGATTTACCTTTCCTCATACTGCTCCCTTTAATCTCCATGTACATATGACATTATAATTTCCATTAAGCAGGTATCTGAAATACCTTTATTGAAATTCATTACTTTTTTATTTAATTTCTAAATTTTATTTTTTTTACGAATTTCAGTTGCTTTATTAGTTTTTTACATGAAGCATGTTAACATTCATACAAGTACTATAATTACACATGTCTTAGCCTCTGAGAGGACAGAATGTTGCATGTCATCAGAATTGTTCTCCAGATTTCCACCACAGAGCTGTTTGAAAGAGGTAGGAAAAGAGAAAAAAGGGGGATAATTTGAGAACAAAAAGAGATATTACTTGGAAAAAGAAACGAGTCACCTTATTACAGCTTATTATTGTGTGTCTCTCATTAAAGTCTTAGTTGTAGCTTTAATTCTCTTTGGAGGAGAGTTTTTTACAATTTATTATAGTGTTTCTTTTTTCTCATTCTCAGTTGTCAATCTAATCCCTTTATTCAGCCTGGATTTCTTTCACCCAATAAGCAGTGATGACAATGTGAAAGGATATTTATGGACATCTTTGCAAAAGTATTCTGAATCTTCTAACTTGACACCAATTGGTCTTTTTTTTGGACAAAATTCAAATGGACACACTTTTGTATCTAGGATCTCTCAATTTAGTATGACAGGACAAAAACTAAACCATGAAGTCCAAATAACTCTCTCAGGAATTACCACTAGAAGATTCTGATATAGATAGCGCAAGAGTATAAAACTATTTCTAAAGCTCTGAGCACAATAGTCTCAGTAATTTTTAGATTTCAGAAGTTCTCTATAAAGTTGACCCTCTCATCTAACTCATGTACCAAGTGAGTGGGTAATTGGTTTCAGAAATGATGATGACCTGAAATTTTCAGCAAAAATTGGGACACATGCTGAGAGGACAACCATTTTAGCAACTCAATCTGTCAGGTACTTATGGTGGAGTAGCTAGATGAAAGCCAGTCCAAGTGAAATGCAATCACAGTATGACAGCCCACTTGAAGTTCACCAAACTGCATTTTATGGCTAAAATTTAAAACTGAAAGCATGAGAAGAAATATCACCTTTACATATTAGTTAAAACAGAGCAGTTTAGTCACAAGTACAAATACTAGATCTGAAAAGCCCGACTCATTTGATGGCTAATGACCAGTCTTACGTGAAATCTACCGGTTTGGTTTTTCAGTCACATGCTGTCATAATCAAAAAGGGTCATTAAGGAAAACCTATAAGTGCAACATTTTAAGACTATCTTTTCAATGTTCACAGTTTAGACGTCTGGTAACTGGAATCTATTGAGTCTGTAGATTGTGATCCATAACTTAGACACAGTTTTTGTCTGAAAACAATTGAACGGGGGGTGGGGGGGGTGGCCACTGGCTCTGGGTTGGGTGGCCCAGCTGCTCTGGTGGTATCTGGTGAGCGGGGCTCTTTAGGTATGTAGGCTGCCTGAAGGGCCCCCCTGATTGTCTCTTTTTATTTCTGTTACATTTCTTTGTCTTTCCCTGTACCACAGTCAGGTTCGGCACTATTACATCTTAAGTACTTTAACAAAAATAAATAAATAAATAAGCAATTCTTGGGCATCAAGGGGAGTTTTACATTCAAAAGCTTCCCTTGGCAAAGCAAATGTGTTTGGCATAAACGGTATTCAGACTAAATTTCTGCTGCCATAATGCTGGACAGGACAAGGGGGAAAAAAGAATACATATGGATCACTCCCTTTCTGTAGGGACATACTGCAGGAGGGTCAAGTTCACTACTGAGCTCATCACAGAACTGGAATGACACCCAACTCAATTAAATTCTAACTACCATTATTAGAACTTCCATTATCCAGTATTTATTTAATACAGTAATGCTGGTTACAGAGCAATAACTATAGCTCATAACAAGCTGTGCTTATGAATTGATTGATTACAATAATTGGTTAATATGAGATTATATTAATTTGATTTTAGAACAAGTTTAATTGATTAATAAACTAAGTAATCTATCAACAGGCCATCAACAGCCTTGGTGTTACATTGCAAGTTTAGTCTGTTATTGAGTTGAGGGCTCTATGAGAACTGCAAGACAGGTGTGTACACCAAACTGAGAGAAATCTGATACTATATAATTGCAGTGTCATCAGAGATACCAAAAATGAACTTTGCTGGCAAAGTATTAGGCTGTGTAGAGAAGATATAAACAAGTAACATAAACTAAGTATAGTGACCAAAAACGATAAGGAACTCCTATGGCTTACCCTTTTTTCAGCAAACTTAAAAAAAAAAAGAAATTCTTCAGATGTAGTTTTAATGATATGAGCAGTTTACGGGTATTTCATAAAAAAAACTATTTGACAGAATTAGTTTTACATCTTGTAGAACTATGAAACAATGTTTTCAAGTCATTCTGGGAGCAGCTGTTGGTATAAATGTTAAATTAAAATTGCTTTTGCAACTATAATGTTAGAAGGTGCTGTGGCGGTAAGCACTGTTGCTTAATTGCAAGAAGGTTCCTGGTTCAAATGTTAGCTGGGCCTTTTTGTGTACAGTTTGCCTGTTCTCCCTTGTGCATGTATGGTCACTCTCTGGGTACTTCAACTTCATCCCACAGCACCAAGTTAGGCTATTTGGCCATTCTCAATTAACCACAGGGTAAGTGTGGGCATGCATGGCAGTTTGTCTCTGTGTTGGTCATGTGATGTATGGAAGACCTGTTCTGGGTGTGGCCTGTCTCTTGCTCAATAGTAGCTTGGATTGGCTTCAGCTGCTCTGCAACCCTAAATAGGATAATTGTCTCAGTTTAGGTTTTAAGTCTTGTTTTCAGGTCATTTGTTATGTTTTCAGGTTCCAGATCATGTTTTACCCGTGTCACGCTAGGTTCACTCGTGTCACCTGTTTCTGTTCACAGCTGCACGTCATCACTGATCACTTCCCCACAGTATTTAGTTTCCTGGTTCTCTCATGTCCATGGCAGAATCCCTACGTACCCTTCATGTTATTCTCACAGAAAGCTAAGTCTGGTTTCCTGCCTCATAGTCTTGGTCAAAGTATTTATTCATAGTCTTGTTTTCATAGCCTTTTTTAAAAAAAAAATTATAGTTCAATGTGTTTTTGATGATCCGGCTCTGCCGCACCTTTTGTTCGTGCTCCTTTGTGTTGGTTGAAATAAACCTTTTTTGATTTTTGAAAGAACTGCATCTGGGTCCTCCCTTCTTTGCACCACCGTTCCTGACAATAATGGAGTTATGGAAAATGTATTAACACCAGAACAAGATAACTGAACTCCATACTCTTCCTGTACTCTTCCTATAAGTATGTGAAGTTTTAGAAAGATTTAGTTGCTTTTGGAAAACCTCAGTAGTATGGATGATATTGTGAAAATTAAGATACAGTTCTGTGTTTGTGTGTGTGTGTCTTGTGTGAGTGCATGAGATTGGAGACTTTATGTGGGCTCATCATCATCATAACAACATAGGACAATTACAGCTGCACAGGGTATCATATGCATGTGGAGAGAATGCAGCCCATTGTTGCTCTCACTTTGCTTGACCCTTAAAACTAACTTTATGTTTCAAAGAAAAGAAGGATTCAGTCCCCTTCTTTCACATGAGAAGTTTTGAATTTATTTTTCTTTTTTAGATATAAAAACAAAACAACTAACAACAAAACATATAGAGTTAAAAGTGCCACCCCAGACTAACAGTGAGCGCTACAATGTATCAAAGTTTGGTTAACCCTCCTATTATCTTTGGGGTCAATTTGACCCCATTCAATGTTTAACGTCTCTAAATAAATTATTGATATAATTTTTTTTGCTTCATATTTCATCACTTTTCCTAATTTATTGGGGATAACTGGGTAAACATAAAATTAACAAAAAGATATGTTTTCAATTTCCTGTACACAACTTGTACACATCGATGTTCTTCAGGGTCAATTTGACCCCAAGCTGTTTTTCACCGTGTAAAACATATAAGAAATATCAACATGTTATACACATTGGTTCTGGTTGTTTTGGATGATATTGAGGTCACTATAACAAACAAATGTATAATCTTCAGAAAGTTTTAGGGCCCTATTAACCCTTGTGGTGTGTGTGTGCAGGTTTTTATTCCTCTGCCTACAAGGTTTCAACATTGTTGATGAATTCAAGCACCGACACCTGTCTACTCTCACGTTCCCGCATATTTTAGACTCTGTTTTGTGGGAACCAATCTTGATTTGCTCAGACTCTATCCCAGCTGCAAATGGTGGGGGCGGGAACTTATGGTTCCTGTGAAGACGTTGACAGTCCACACAACATGAGGGGTGGAGCAATCTTATAAAAGCTTGCACAGCAGTCTTCTTGGTTTTCTGTGTGCTTTCTTTCTGCTCTCTGCACAAACTACACGTCTTCTCAGAAAAGGTTTTGTGTCAGTGATGTGTTGTCACAGTGACATGTATGGGAATGTGTCAGAGACAGAGGATGATGTTGAGGAGGACCCTGATTATGAGACATCCTCTTCTGATGAGAATGATACCCTCAGTGTTGACCCCCCTGTCTCTCAAGCACCAACAAACATACTGCCTTCCAAAAATGGAAAGTTAGTATGTCTTCCCACTTCTTGAACAACAGGGTAGACTTTGTACTGCTAATGTAATCAAAATGGTTCCAGGCCCCACCAGATATGCTTTCAGCCATGTCCAAGACATAAAATCAGCATTTGAGATATTCATTACATCATCTATTGAAAAGGATGTACTTGAGATGACAAATTTAGAGGGGAGCCGCGTGTATGGGAAGAGTTGTAAAGACTTGGATGTGACCCACTTGCAAGCCTACATTGGGTTGCTCATTTTGGCCTGAGTGTACAAGTCAAAAGGCGAAGCAACAGCAAGCCTTTGGGCTGCTGAAACTGGAAGGGCAATATTTCCATATTTCTCTTACTATTCTTGATAACAGAAATTGTTTTTCATTCCAAATAATATAGATATAAAAATATGTACTTAGACATAATATAAAGCCATTAAAACACCAAAAATATATCTCTTTCCAATTTTAGGTCAATCAGTGAGATTTTAATGGTGATCTGCATATTTCGCCATAGTCGCGAGCAGTTATTCTGGATGTATCAGGGGAGGAGGGGGGTGTATTTTTATTTATTTAAAGGGCACTTTAGGTTGTCAACAAACAAACATAAAATACCCGAGACTCAAACTTTGGAAGCAATATTAACTCTAACTAGAAAATTTCTGAAGAAATTTTGATGGGTGCCAAGCTGCTGCCCGTCTTCTGTCCGTCCACACACAGACACAGAGAGACTGAGAGAGCTGCTATTTGCCAGATACTTCAAATCCAGTCTGAAATATTAGATTCTGGCTTGTTCTGGTGAAACCTGCCTGCTTTAGACAGCATGAGTGAGGTTAACCACACAGAAGCCAGAGAGAGACAGAGGAGGACAGGCTGTGCCCCCTGAGAACAAACAGCTGTTTCAATGGATTTATAAGTCAAAATGAAAACAAAATTGAACTTTTCAATAAGAGAAAGGTCTGCTGAAGACACTGATGTGATTTATATCAAGGTCCTGTGTAAAATATAGGTTTTATAACAGTTTGAATGCAGCCCTCACTATCAGCTTAAAGGAGAGAAGGAGGGCCTGTTTATAATGGAAATGTGTGACTTTGCTCTGAATCTAAGGTGATTGGAGGGAAAAAGCATAAGTTAAAGCACAAATATGGAAAGAAGACATAAATAGCTTCATGTTAAGCTAGAATTTATCCAGTTTTAAGAGAAATTGTGGATGTTAAGGAGGTTTTAGGCTGTGATTAGTGTGGAGGATGAGTGGTTTCTGTGGATTTCCCTGTATTTCTAATGGAGGGGGTCAAATTGAACCCAAGGGTAAAATATGTTAGTAAGTTTGAAGGTAACAAGAGGGTTAAAAAAGGGAAATAAATAAATAAAATTATTGATACAGAAAATAAAAGAGTAGCACATATGAAATATATGAAAGGGCAGTCAGCCCTCATCCTGCAGCGCCATGTGATGAATCAGAGTTTCTGTAGGAGGAGCGCAATGGTTCCCAGATCTTCCAAAAAATTGTTCAATTTGTGATTAGGATCATGAGTCAGCCTCTCAGAAGGAATAAGAGCTGATATCTGCAATTTGGGATTTGGGGAGATGACCACCGTAGCAAGATAGTTTTTTTTTTTGCCAAAAATAAAATAATTATTAAAACTTCCGAGATTTGGTATCTGTTTCACAAAAAATGTCTGGCATATGGTTCAAAAGACAGAAAGAAGAAGTCAGTAAAAAACGTTTTCCAGTGACCTCATGAATAACAGAATGAACACCCTTCCAGAAAGTCTGGATGCAGTCATGACCAAATAAAATGTACCTTTTTATTTTACATGTATAACAAAGACTGGAGCTGTCAGGGTACATTCTCTGGAGGTGAACAGGTGTGTAATAACTTCAGTGAAAACATTTAAAGTTTCATTGAAGAATAGAGATTGAAGTAGATTTAGAGAAAACCCCATTACAAATCTTGCCCCAGTGTACAGGATTAAACGTCACCTCCAAATCACCCTCCCACAATAGCTTCGGAGAGTCATAGCCAGAAAAATCAGAATAAAGTAATGAAGCATGAAACTTACTAATCAGTCATTTGGAAGATTTGGCCACAACTATATAGTGGTTTCTGGCTCTGACAGTTTCATGTGGATCCTGCCTGTCCTTGAGAGACCATATAAAGTGACCTTAAAAAAATCTTTACGGGGATATTAAAATCAGCCCTAATTAGTTCAAATGACTTAACAGAGTTGGAGACCAACAGTTCTGTTAAGTCTGACAGGTCCTTAAGTGTGCGCTTCATTAAACTAATACTCCTAATCTGTACTGGTAAGCCAGGGTTCAGAGCCAGGGGAGACTGGATAGAGATGAGAGGGGAAATATTTAGGTATCTCTTTACGACTCTCCAGAGCAGTAGTGCGTTATAAACAACTGTGTTGTTCTTGAGATTGTTTAACTGCTCTATGTTATTGTTAAAGGTTGGGCGTTAAGTCTTATAGGATAACAAGATAGGGATTCAAGACCAAACCAGAAGGAATCTTTCCTGTTCATAAACCAATTTGGCATCATTTTAAGTTGCGTTGACCAATAATATAATTGTAGATTGGGTAGGGACAAGCCTCCCAGACCCTTCGGCATTGTAGTTATAGAGAACTTAACTCGTTTGTGTTTGTTGTTCCACATCTAGAGAGAGATATGAGATGGAAGGGTTAAATAGCCCTTTTTATAGTGTTAATACTCCCAAGGAGAGAAGTTAGTACGGAGGCCCTTTTCGTCAGATCATTCTTAACTTTTGCATCTAGGCTGGAGCAATCCTCTTCTCCAAAATTGGGTAAGGGGATATTGTTAACGTATGAAGCGATAGCGGCGTCGACGTTCTCTGCGCTTTACAGGGATTTATAAAAATCCTAGAATGGGCTATTGACAACCACTGGATCACATGTAACATCCCCGTTATGAGTATCATGTCAATTAACATTTTTCAAATGATGAGCGAACAGGCAACTTGGCTGTTCTGGGTGATTGTTTATGCATTTGCTCCAGCCTAGTTACTTTTATTCCAGTACTTTTCTGATAAGATCTATAGGAAATATATCAAGTGGGATGAGTTGTTATTCAGTGCATAAACATTGAGAATAGTTATGTTTTGTTCAAGAATAGAGACCCTGATCAGAATAAATCTCCCTTCTGAATCCTTTTCTTCATGTTACAAGATGGAAGGATCTTATTTATAAGAATGGCTGTACCTTTCTTGTTCTGTGAATGGGAGGTAGTAAGTAAACTTTGTCTATCCAGTCCCTCTTAAGTTTAAGATGTACTGTAGCCTAATTTCCGGAAGTAACATGTACTTTTAGGTTTTTCAAACATGCTAAATCTTTTTCCTTTTAATTCTATGGCCCAACCCCTGTACATGCAAAATAGCGAGTTTAAGTGAACCAAGCATGAGAGCTGGAAAGCTGGAACATAAGTGAATACTGAGTGGAGGAGAATTAATTAGGGTGTGAGAATTTATATGAAAGAGTAAACCTAGTGTTAGAAAAATTATATAGTTATACTATGAGAAAAGCTGCATGAATAAGAGTTTCTGTGATGGGGGGAGGACTCCTCCTGTCTTTTGGTTCTTATAATACTATGTAGCAAGCAAAAGTGTTTTTACTGTCTGAACTCGTCTTCCCACAATATTAAATGGTGAGAAATGCGCCTTTTCCCATAACATTGAATGTCCCTTTCCCATAACATTGAGTGGCCAGCAAACATAAACAATATAAATAGCTATAGTGCCATTTTGTTAGTCAGACAACTCTGAGCCAGCTTCCTGACAGGTTGTGCGGACTTGTCTCTTTCTTGCAAGAAATAAATGTTTTGTGTTAATCGTATCCAGCGACTCTGATCCTAATTTTGAGAGAATTTTTCTGACATAATGGTCCTTCGAGCCGGATTCTATGTCCTTTCCACCTTCCAGAATCGGAGTTGAAACCGTGCACACGGGAGTCCAGGACTCCTAACTGAAGTCCTCTCAGCAGAATTGAGTGGACAGACTCGCTGGATTCTTCGTTGTTGAACTTACCAGTGGATTTATGGAAAGGAACCCTTTGTGTTACTATTGTTGGCGAGAAATAGTGTGATTATTAGGGAAAATTATGATTATTTAACTAACAATTGTTGGAAACTAGAGGCCTTTAACTAAATTGGGGCGTTGCTATTTTCTTAAGAATATTACTATTTCGAGTGCAACTTAGTAAGGAAGCCTTTTAACTGGAAACTGTGTAGAAGTTATGTTGGATCACTCACAAATGAAGCAGTCAGAAAAAGTCAGCCTTTTAACTTGTAACCGTGTGTAGGTTGTGTTGGATTAGCCCATAAAAGAAGCAGTCAGAAAAGGTCATCCTTTTAACTGGTAACTGTGTATAGGATTAACCCATAAAAACCTAATAGCAGTCAGAAAAGGTCAGCCTTTTAACTGGTAACTGTGTGTAAATTGTGCTGGATTAACCCATAAAAGAAGCAGTCAGAAAAGGTCAGCTTTTTAACTGGTAACTGTGTGTAGGTTGTGTTGGATTAGCCCATAAAAGAAGCAGTCAGAAAAGGTCAGCTTTTTAACTGGTAACTGTGTATAGGATTAACCTATGAAAACATAATAGCAGTCAGAAAAGGTGAGGCAAAGGAAAGAAGCCTTTTAACTGGTAACTGTATGTTGTGTTGGATTAACCCACAAATGAAACGGTCAAAAAAGGTCAGCCTTTTAACTGGTAACTGTGTAGTGGTGGGATTAACCAAGGACAACAAAAATGCAGTCAGAAAAGGTTAGTCCATAGTCTGTGTGAGAAGACTACAGGAATAAATAACTCCGCGCCGCGCGTTAGAAACAGAATCTTTCTTAAGAGAGTTGGATGATCGATGGAAGATCGCAAGAATTAAATCCATCTTTGTTTGTTTGTTCGTTCGTTCGTCTGACTGTTTGTTTGTTAAATGGCCTGATTGTTGAATGGTTTGTTTGTGAAATTAATTTGTTTGTTTGTTAAAGGGGCTGGTTGTTGAATTGTTTGTTTGTTAAATTGTTAGTCTTTATGCTTCTTTGCTGCAGTGTTGTTTTATTTGCTATGTATGTATAAGAGTGAAACAGCTGCTGGTGTGTGATGTTGCTGATGGTGACGACAGAAAAATGTATTACTGACTAATTGAGTTGAAGTGAACATTGGAATCTGGTTGTTGCTCGTGACATAACGACAGAAGTAGTGTTTCATTCAGTAGTACTCACAATAACTCCACTGAAAATTGATTAGCTGCAAGAGGACAGTATGGGAAATACCTGTTTTAAAGCTAACCGGGAGTTAAGAGGGAGTGCTAAAACCATGTTTCAGAAAAAACCCGATAATATTGAATACTTAGAGAGATGAGAAAATAAATTTGGGTTTGAGGGAGAATTGAACATGGTAAAATTGCCCAATCCTAGAGAAGGGGAAGACAAAAGTAATGTACAAAGTAAATCTAGTTTAAAAAAACAAAACAAAAAAAGAACAACAAGGATTAAAGCTAGACATTTGTACAAGTTTGTGTTTTAAGATTTAGCAGCTCTCTTAAAGAGTTAAAGTTCAGAAGATCTCAGACAAACAAACAGAGCATTTCGAATCTTTACTCCTTTCACAGGAAAAACTGTCTGAGCAAAAGATGTTTTACAAGCTGAGATTTTTATCATTTCCATATCAAACCTGCCATTCTTAGGCAAAGTCCTAGGAAAAGTTGTACACCAACAGCTTTCTGACTTTTTCCTGTCTAACAGTGCTTTGATACTTTCCTCCTACAAAGGTTCATTCAATATATTCAAAGTTCATTCAATATATTCAAGGTTCATTCAATATATTCAGAGTTTCATTCCATATATTCAAGGTTCATTCAATATATTCAGAGTTTCATTCCATATATTCAAGGTTCATTCAATATATTCAGAGTTTCATTCCATATATTCAAGGTTCATTCAATATATTCAAAGTTTCATTCCATATATTCAAGGTTAATTCGATATATTCAGAGTTTCATTCAATATATTCAGAGTTTCATTCCATATATTCAGAGTTTCATTCCATATATTCAAGGTTCATTCAATATATTCAAGGTTCATTCAATATATTCAGAGTTTCATTCCATATATTCAAGGTTCATTCAATATATTCAAAGTTTCATTCCATATATTCAAAGACTAATTTCCTGAACGGCATGCCATAATATATATATATTATATATAAAATATATTTAAAAAAAAACACAGCAATGAAATATGCTATGTGAGTCAGATATCAAACAATAGTTTTCTTAAAGAGAAATTTAAAGACAGCTGCAATAAATCAGCGTAATATATGGATTAATACATCAATACTATTAGCAGTTTCTAAGCCTGCAGATAAATATTAATTAAATTAAACAGAAAGGTTGTGCATGTGTGTTCAACAGGTGCCAAACTAGATGGGTCAAATGCAGAGAGTAATTTTGTGTGACTTGTAACACTTGCAACATGACAATAAACAGTCATCTTAATGTGTTTGCACAACAATGGAATAAAGAGGGAAAGCAGAGGAGCACTCTAACAACAAAAAGAAAAGCAAGAAAGGACCAAACTTTTTGTTGGAAGGGAGAGAAGCAACTATTTAGGTGATGAGGGAAAGCAAGAACACAGATCACAACATGAGCAGTGACGTAGAAGGAGAGACAGAGCAGGAGAAGATACATGTCGGCTGTGTGGAAGGAGGGGGCATTGGGCGAGGGACTGCAGGAGCAAGAGTAAGATAGAGGAAGAGTTTGGGAGTCAGTTATGACTAGATAAGAAAAAAACAGGAGCTGTAACCAGGATAGAAGCTGAAAAGCCAGAAAAAGTGTTAAAAGGGAATTGAACTTATCTTATAGTATGACATCAAACCTGAGTTTACATTGAATGTTTCCAGGACGGAGGTAACTTTTCTATGTGACACAGGTGCAACACGAACTGTAATCCATCCTGATGACATTCTGGGAGTTGAGGAATCCAAAGAAATTATTTGGGTCAAATCAGCAAATGGTAAGAGCCATCCTGAGCGTTTATCAAAACTCTTGACAGTAACAGATACACGGACTGGAGTGAGTGCTGATTGTCAAGTTGTCTTGTCCACTTTGTGTCCCTGTAACTTACTGAGAAGATATTTACTCCATTTATCGAAGCTACGAATAGTTCCAGAAGAAAAAGGGTTAACTGTAGTTCGAATGAAGTCCGCTCAAACAATGATTCAGCATGACGCGAGACCACCTTCATACTGGTATAGTCTGGATATTGCGTCTACAGGCCCCAGCTCTATCACGCTTCCTCTCCTTAAGAAGGCAAAAGAACACATCTCAGGAGAGATCACCCTCAGGTCACCACATGAATTACACTGCACTATGTATTACAAATATACTCAAGGGGAGTACATATTTTTTTGTTTTAAACAAATGAGAAACATTTTTTCAGAGAAAAACAGACCATGTTAAAGTTAAAACACTTATACTGGAATAAAGAGGGTTGTTGTGCAGTCAGCTGCTCACTCTCCCACAGCATGAGAAAGTTTTTAAGATCATGGAATGCACCTCATGTGTCACTCTTGTGAGTGAGGATAGCTGTATAAGGTGATATCCTGTATAACTGACTTGCTCATTTCTGTGCTTGCACAGCAGCCTGATAAGGAAATATCTCTGAGAACAACATGTTGTAAAACTAGGACCGCACCTACAACGGTCTTCTGAAAGTAACGCCTTATACCAGTACACACACGCACACACATAGAGGAAGAGATAAGATATTGACACACACACATCCCATAAGGAGGAGACTGAATACAAGTGTATATAACACCACACCCCTAGACAAAGACAGAGCTTTTCCGTACTTTGTGCTGTTCGCATGCATTGTACTGAACTGCTCTCCGCACTTTGCAAACTGCGCAAATAAAACTGTGTTGATTCTTATATCGTCTCCTCTGTCTTCCTCCTTCACTGCATCAACGGACTCGGAAAGAGGTACAGATTAACCTCAACAATTTTGGGGGCTCGTTCGGGATGTGGTGAGGAGAGGACGGAGTTCATTCGGATAAAAGATTCCTTCACGGTGACAGAGACGGGACACGAGCCGGCACGTTAACACAGAGGTAAGCAGAACCTGTTTTATCAAACTCTGCACATTGAATATTTTAAAACAACGTGTCCTGTCCTGAAACTGGTGGTTGAATCAGCAAAAGACGATAAGAATTAATGTCGAGAACTGCGTAAAAAAAAAAAAAAAAAAACTATAAAAGAAAAGTGAATATAAAAAGAGGATAAAACAGACTGTCTTTGGTCGTGGCGGACCCCACCGGTTGCCTGACGAGGAACCGGAAGCCTGAGAGGCTGCTGGGTTAGAGTCCCGGGGAGGTGAAGACACCCCGAATTCTACTGGGTTTGAGTCCCTGGGGTTAGAGTCCCCTAAAGTAGTATACTCTACGGAGTTGGGTTAGAGTCCCTTGAGGTTATACTCCTCATAAATTCTTGAAGTCTGTTTGGGGTTAGAGTCCCCTAAAGTAGTATACTCTACGGAGTTGGGTTAGAGTCCCTTGAGGTTATACTCCTCATAAATTCTTGAAGTCTGTTTGGGGCTAAAGTCCCCTATACTAGAGTACAGGAACAGGGTTCCTGAGGTATTTTTCTATAAGTGCATTTTGAAAAAGTTTGTGAAGATTTTAACGTGCTTTGTGTGTTTTGTATTTGTTTGAGAGAAATAAGGAGAAGCGGGCTGTGGGAAAAATAAAATTCTGAGGTGTCTAAAGGTGAATGGGTACATAAAACGGTGTCTTGACAAACTCGACAATCAGACAGAGGAAACCTAACGGTGATAACGTAATCTGTCTGAGCCATTGAAACCTAGCGGTGTTAACACAAGTGGCTTGGTTTGTCAAAAGGGTCAGTTGCTCGGGTGTTATGCCATACAAACTGACTGGCCGTTAATAAATCATCACCTTACAAGGCCTGTTGCTCGGACGTACGTCATACAAACCGGCTGGCCTCAGAATTTAGAAAAAGAGAAGTAAAATGGAGGGAGAGTTTGACAGGGAAATAGATGATGGGGGATGGGGCCCAGGTATGGGTGCCTGGAGGCCCCTCGAGCTGCAGTTAGAGAATACGTTAAAAGCAGCAGGGGCAGTGTTACCTAAAAAGGGTAGGGACAGGAAATTAGCCGACATAAAGGGACAAGTGGAACAATTGGTGAGATATAAGGGCAAGAAAATGTCAGACCCCGGTCCGTTAGGGGCCTGGTTGTGGGAAAAGGAGAAAGAATGTAAGGTGAGGAAAGAAGAGCTGGCAGAGCAGGGACAAAAGGCAGGTGTGCTGCAACGTTCAAAATTAAAAAAGGAGGCGAAAGAGCAGGAGGAGCGACGACGGGGCTGGTCTGAGCTGGCGGTCTTCTGGCAAAGTGTGAGACATCTCCATGAGAACGCAGGAAAACCAGGAGGCAAACAAATGGTAACTGCACCTGACACTCCTACATGCCCACCTCCATATGCACCGCCTGCTGCACCGACACCAGGGTTATATCCCACACTATATGTGACTAGTGGTACACTTCAGGTTGGAGCCTCAGAAGAGACACTTGTAAGTGACAGTGTGACTGAAGCAGGTGCAGCCACTCCTACAGCATCAATCTCTGAGACTTCAGTAAGGACAGGGACGACGTCCAAATCTTCTTATAACCCCTTCACAGGTGATAACCTCTCGGCGCCCCCAGACCCATTCTCGCAGAGACAGGCAAGAGAACAGGCTCCACAGCACACGGTAAAACGAGAAGTCACACCACAGCCACGGAGGCAGGTCATGAGGGGAAGTGAGATTTCAGATTGTGAGGAGGAAGCAGAAGCAGCAGGGACAGCTTCTTTTCAAGGAAAGGGACAGTGGGAAGGTGAAAGACAAGAAGTACCAGTAAGTTTTAGCTTGGCAGGATCATGGAGGGAAGAGGAGGAAGATTCAGCCGTCAGGAAAGAGAGAGAGCTAGATGAGTTATGTCGGAGAGAGATAGAAGAGCTCTGTCAAAAAAGGGACGGACTGATGAGAAGTGTAGAGAAAGAAATGAAGGTGGCAGAGGAACTGACAGATACGATAGGCAGAAGAGTTAGCCAGCGCCGACGTGGTGGGACAATCCTTCCGGTCACAATGTACCCACTAACAGCAGTACCAGGACAAGGTGACCGGTACCGACCATTTACTATAGGGGACATACAGGCCATAGTGGAGAAATTACCACCTGTAGCCGAGGGTGGAAATTTGTGGCTCAGCAAATTGGATTCTCTGACGGCAGGACAGAAATTGGCATTGGGGGACTTTAGAGCGATTACAGGACGATGCATGACGGGTGGGGACATGAGAGACATTGAGACTATCGCCCACACAAACAGGGTGACAGATGACACCCCTTTCACGCATCATAGCACTGAAATAGGGAAAGCTATGAGAGAAAAATATCCACTACCTAACGCCACCGTAATGCCAAAGATGAGATGGGACCCCAAACAAAATCCCAGGGAGTATGTGGATCAGAGCAAGGATTTATGGTTGAAACACACAGGATGCCACCCAGGGAGAGCTGGAGCTCAGAGAGAGTGGTTTAGACAGGCTATACTGGAAGGAGTGCCGGAGAATGTCAAAACAGCCATGGTAAATAACCCGGACATGCTCGGTAGTGAATCCCATGTCTGGGAGAAACACTTAATACACCACCTCACCCGTGCTCAAGATAATACACAGAAAGAACAGGATGACTTAAAAGAATTGCAGGTTCAGCTGTTAAAATTACAGTTAACGGAAGCCAGACAGAAATGTAATGATAAAAATAAAAAACAAAAAGGGGAAGCTGCGAAGGTCATGTTGGCTGCCGAGCCACCACAGGTTCCTGATTTATTTCCGGTCCCACCATGGGTACCGCAGCCCCCATCAGGCGGGAGAAGACATGGGGGAGGACCAATGCGGGGTGGAGGCTTTGGGGAAGAGGTCGGGGACTAAGGGGCGGTACAGGAAGAGGACAGTCGGGGGAGACTCGTTGTTGTTATCTCTGTGGAGACCCTAATCATTGGATAAGAAGCTGCCCACATAATCCAAGAGCACAGAAAGGTGTGGATAGTGGTCCTCCTGGGAGAGGCAGGGGTCGCGGCTCCGGACCTCCTGTTACTGCACCTATGTATCCTCAACAGCCTTGGGGAGCAGCTGCTGCTGGTCAGTTCCCATTGTGGGACAATGGGGAGAACCCTGACCAGTCCGGTCAGTATTGACACACCCCACAGAGACTTTCAGACAGCATCACTACGGCAGAACCGATGCTGTCAGTTCAGATTGAGAAAAAAGATCTGCCTTTCTTGGTTGACACCGGAGCCACATGTTCCACATTGAAAGTTGTACCATCTGGTTCCCTGTCATCGCATACCATCACGCTTATGGGCTTCTCTGGGGAGAAAAAGACACTGCCGTTCACTAAGCCGCTACTCACCCAGGTGGGAAAACAGACTGTGACACATCCATTTGTACATTCACCTTCTGTACCGATGAACTTGCTGGGAAGAGATCTCCTGATAAAACTGGGGGCCACGATACTCTGCAGCGCCAATGGCCTGGTTGTTGTCATGCCTGATGGATCTCATTTGCCGTGCTCTGGACCGATGGAGAACATCACTGGTCAATATCTTGTGCAGCCAGTGAATGAACAATACGCGGACATATACTGGGGTCTATTACAGCCGGAAACATCTGAGCGGCGTGGTATCCTCTCGGCTTACCTCCAGTGGAAACCCTGGATTTCCCAACTCGAACCCTATGTCTCACCTCCAGATTCCCCCCATGTTACTCTATTCTATGATGGGTTACAGACAGATTGGTATCAGGAAAATTTTCAGGACCAACTTGAAGGTCGAGATTGGCAAATTAAGACACATAATATTTATGTGGCGCCTGAAGGCGTGGCGGCAGGTGTTGCCCTGACCTCTGCACAACTTCCCTGGTATATGATGGCAGAAGAAGCGGCCCCACATGTATCATTGGCATTACACCCACAGCATCAGGCAAAAGAGCTAGGGAGTATTGTTAAACGGGCACTCCTACAATCCGATTGGGTAAATACACAACTTCCACAAGTTCAGTATTCTGCGCAAGCTCGCACATATCGCATTCAGGTTTCAGGGGAAGATACAGTCACATTAGAGCATGCACAGATCTCTAGACATCATGGCCGTGAACGTACAGATCACGTGGAGGCGGCAGCTCTACTCGCCAGCCTCCCTGAACACCTATGGGCACAGGGTCCGACAGATGTTGGACAAGTTAAGTACAAGCCCATTACATTCCAGGTGCGTGAGGGTCCCCCTATTTGGATAAGGCAGTATCCTCATAAACCTCAGGCGGAAGAAGGACTTAGGGACACTATTGATGGCCTGTTACAAAAGGGGGTGTTAGAACCCTCGTCCTCAGAGTGGAACACACCCATTTTACCTATTGAAAAGAAAGGGACAGGTAAATATCGCATGGCACATGACCTACGGGCAATCAACGATATTCTCCTCACTCCTACAGTTCCTGTTCCGAATCCATATGTGGCTCTAACCAATTTGGATCCTAAACATGAGTGGTTTACCTGCATTGACTTGGCTAATGCATTCTTTTGTCTTCCCTTGGCGGAAGACTGCAGGCACATTTTCTCATTTTCGTATCAGCACAAGCAGCTACAGTACACCAGGCTGCCACAAGGGTTCGCTTTGTCCCCAGGGATTTTTAACCAGGTTTTAAAAGATATCTTGAGTGATTGCCCACTACCAGAGCAGGTGACTCTCGTTCAGTATGTAGATGATTTGTTGTTGGCAGCGCCCACTGCGGCTCTGTGTTTGGAAGCAACTAAAAATGTCCTTTTACATCTTGCAAGAACAGGGTTCAAGGTCAGCAAAGCCAAACTTCAGGTTGCACGGCGGCAGGTAGCGTTTTTGGGCAGGCAAATTTCCCAAAAAGGAGCAGGGCTCTCCCCTCAGCACAGGTCTACTATTCTCCATCACACTAAGCCAGTGAAGGTAAAGGACATGTTGTCTTATAGTAGGACTTACATAGCCAATTACACCGGCTTAACTAGACCTCTGCGGGCCCTAGTGAAAGAACAAGGCATGCGCAACCTGTCAGCGACCCTGAATTGGACTCAGGAGGCGGAGGAAGCCTTTATTGCACTAAAACAGGCCCTCTCCACAGCAGCAGACCTAGCTATACCCGATTATAGCTTACCATTCTACTTGGATGTCTCTGGAACAGAACTTTGCACTAATGGCGTCCTGTTCCAGAGAAAAGGGGGTGAGAGAGTAGTACTAATGTATATCAGTGTGATGCTAGACAATATGGAAAAGCGCCATCCTATGTGTACACAACAGGCAGCAGGGATAGCAAAGTTCATTCAAAAAACTGCACACATTGTCATGGGACATCAACTGCACATTCTGACCACACATAGCGTTGTGGCCTATGTGAACTCACAGACTTTTACGCTGACTGCTCTGAGACAAAGACGACTGAGCAAAATTCTCGAGGCACCAAACCTGACTTTCACTCATGAAGGCATAAACATGGCAGATCAGCTAGGAACAGGTGAGCCACATGAGTGTACGGACAGAGTGCAGAAAGAGGAGAAAGTACGACTGGACCTACAAACAGAACCGATACCAGGGGCCAGAGAACTGTACACAGACGGCTGTTGCTTCAGGGATGAACGAGAAGGACTGAAAGCAGCATATGCAGTTGTAGAGGACGTGCAAGGGGAACTGATCACACGATAAACAGAGAGACTGGAAGGACAGCAGTCAGCACAAAGAGCAGAAGTACTGGCAGTAATAGCAGCACTGAGGCTAGGGGAAGGGCAGGAAGTAAACATTTACACAGATTCAGCCTATGCGGCAGGAGCAGTACATGTGGAACTGAAACAGTGGTTGAGGGCTGGATTTCTAACCGCAACAAATAAACCCATCAGACAGTGAAGAGCAAATTGGCTAAAATCTGTGCACAGACCAAAATGAATTGGCTAGATGTGTTGCCCTTAGCCTTAATGTCCATCAGGAGCTCTGTTAATCAGTCCACAAGGTTTACACCACATGAGCTCCAGACAGGGAGAGCTTTTCCTGGACCTCAATCTAAGTTGCCAGGAACAGGACACATTGAACAACACCTAACCCACAAAATGTATTTCCATGAACTCCAAAGTCTCGTTGCAGAGTTCTCAAAGCAGGTGGCGAGTAGCCGAGGAGAGGGCCAAACAGCGCCGGCTCCAGAGGCTGAGTGGGTATTGCTGAGGGTCATCAAACGAAAGTGGTCGGAGCCAAGGTGGACGGGGCCCTATCAGGTGACCGAGAGGACCTCCCACGCAGTCCGAGTCAAAGGGAAAGGTGATACGTGGTTCCATTGGAGCCAGTGTGCGGCAGCCGAGGAACCTCAACGCTCCCTAGCAGCGACTCACCAGGCGCTGAAAGATTTGTACACTGTACCGGCTGGTACAGAGGAAAAGACCACCAACCAACAAGGGGCAGAATAATCCCCTGGTGGCATTTTGCAGGCAGAAGTAGTACACTTCTGCCTCCTTGCAACGACATCATTTACGAGCCGGAAGGGTGTTAGACCCGGGCTCCAACTCAACCCTCATCTGGAAACGTCAGCCCTCACCTTCTTCATATTACCAGCGACTGACTTTCCTTAAAGAGCACCCGGAGTTGTGCTTCTCAGAAGAACGGGACCAGATGACGTCATCGCAGTTGAATTCGTTTATTTTTGGATTTGTTTTAATCATAATCGTGTTTGCTGGGGCTTTGCTTAAACTTGCTCTTACAGGTCATACCAAATTATAATCATTGCAGTATCACCCTTATGTTATCTTTTAATAATGTGTGCTATTTGCTAAGGAGTTGGGTAATGTTGACAAACTATAAGGTTTAAAGCTCCTCTAGGGGTAACCCCGCCTAGAGCACCCTGATAGATAAGGTCTGAATTACCAAGAAAGTTTTGCTTGCTATTTTTATCATACTTGAGACACAGTGAAACATATTAGAATGTTCACTTTTTGTATCTCTTGCTATATTCGTCGCTATTTTGGTGACTTGTGGTTGCTGCTGTATCCCATGTATTCGTTCACTTGCCAATAGACTTATAACTACCACTATAGAGGGGAAGGCTCCCTCCCCTTTGGTAATGCCACTGCTGAACCCTCCCGATCCTGATATAGATGAAGACGATATCATCAGAATGTCAGAGATTGTGTGATCACCTTGTAGTGATCAAAAGGGGGCGTGAGGTTTTTCAATTTCTTTTTAGTCATGTATTGTTACTCAACTATTTGTGTGATCTCTTAAAAGAGATCAAAAGGGGGTATTGTGAGTGAGGATAGCTGTATAAGGTGATATCCTGTATAACTGACTTGCTCATTTCTGTGCTTGCACAGCAGCCTGATAAGGAAATATCTCTGAGAACAACATGTTGTAAAACTAGGACCGCACCTACAACGGTCTTCTGAA
This sequence comes from Leuresthes tenuis, assembly GCF_036924035.1. NCBI lineage: Eukaryota > Metazoa > Chordata > Actinopteri > Atheriniformes > Atherinopsidae > Leuresthes > Leuresthes tenuis. The sequence goes on from NW_027325378.1 coordinate 23,127,922, forward strand.
AGTAACGCCTTATACCAGTACACACACGCACACACATAGAGGAAGAGATAAGATATTGACACACACACATCCCATAAGGAGGAGACTGAATACAAGTGTATATAACACCACACCCCTAGACAAAGACAGAGCTTTTCCGTACTTTGTGCTGTTCGCATGCATTGTACTGAACTGCTCTCCGCACTTTGCAAACTGCGCAAATAAAACTGTGTTGATTCTTATATCGTCTCCTCTGTCTTCCTCCTTCACTGCATCAACGGACTCGGAAAGAGGTACAGATTAACCTCAACACTCTCCAAACCCACAGACGACCACTGGAGGCGTTTAGGGGTGTTTGTGACTGCATGTGAAGAAGCCTCAGACTGGGAGAAGGTGGAGCCAGGAATAGAGTATTCTGAGAAACTGGATGCATATACTAGTCCATTAAATTGGACCATGGATGCAAAACCAAATGTACACTTACAAGGACAGATCTGGAAGAATAAAGGTGCCATTTACTATGAAATGTAGAACTTATACTGCCAAAGAGTTTGTTTAAATATGCTTCAGTATTGAGCCATGGAGCACGTCATGTCTCTACAGGAGGGATGGTAGCAATAATGAACAAGGTTTTTGCAGTGTATGGTTTTATTTATAATAAATAATAATATCATAATATGATAATAAAGAATTTTTGTCTAAAATGTCAAATATGTGCAAAATATGATCCATACATATGGCCTAGGACCGGGACGAGGACAGTTCCCGAGGCCGGAGGACCCTTTTCAACACGTTTGTATGGATTTCATTGAATTAAATAAAGGTGTCTCCCTGGTGATTAGTGATGTTTTACCAAATGAGTTGAAGTATTTCCAGATGCACAGGTAGATGCACTCTCAACACCGGTGAATTAAATGTTACCTAGATTTGGAGTTCCTGAAAAAATCTACAGTGATAACAGGGACGCACTTTGTAAACAATATTATCTTCCTGATGGCGAAGAACTTAAAAAAAAAAGGATCTCAGAAACCACTGTGCATATCCACAATCAGCAGGTTTGCTGGAGAGACACAATTGAATAATTAGGTCAAGACTAAAGAAACTGGGAAGAATTGGGTTTACTGTTTACCACTAGTAGTCCTAAACATGCATATTACTCTAACCAGCACAGGATTAACTCCATTTGAGATAATGTATGACCATTTTTACTACCACAATTAGAACTATTCACCGGACATGATGAAGAAAGAGAAGAAACCTTAGCAGGATACATGGTTAAAATGTTAACAAGTAGAGAGATCTCTTCTGTCTAGTGTCTGTTCCAGGTGACCCTGTGGAGGAATCTTTAATACCCGGGGACTGGATCCTCATCAAAGTGTTAAAGAAAGATAATGGTCCAGCCAAGGTGGGAAGGTTCATAACAGGTACTGCTTACAGCACCCACGGCAGCTAAAATAATATATCCTGGATTAACTCATCACACTGTAAACTAGTAAGGCCACGACCTGCAGAAGTAGGGAAAGATTAGTTACCCACCACCGTTCTCTGAGGCATAAATCTGACTACAAAGGGGAATTCTCTCAACAGGAGGGGGTTCGTCTCAACCTCAGTGAAGAAAACGACGGCTAAAATGGGAACATAGGGTGTGGCTAAAATAAGACAGGGATAGACAGACAGCAGCCGTGGCATCCATTCAGATTACCAGGATTTTGTAGGTTAAAATGAACCAGCTGTGTATTGTTAATCATTATTCTTATTATCGTATTGCTAATTCTACGGGATTAAGCACAGATTAATAAAAAACTAAAAGATAATGCATTACAATGAATCACACAGATACAGACTGACCACAGAGATAGGAGGTCCCTCAGGTCCAGCAGACAACTTGTTAACCTATTTTTTGTTGCAGGAATAGATGGGGTGGCTGACATTGACTTATGCTCAATTATTTTATGTAAAGACAACCAAAAAGCCCATGTGTATTCTGAAAAGTACATATGTGAAATGTATGTTATTACAAAATTTCTGAAGAATCGTATCAGTTGGAATTTTGTGAGAATGTATACAGACAAAATAACCAATCTAATTGTATTGAATGTGCAAAAGCCAGAATATAAATTTAGAAATGAAGCATTACAATTGCATTACAATTGCATAATGAATCTTTTGTACCTAACACAGAGCTGTAAGTTTGTAAGTTGAACAATGTAAAACTCTCTTTGTTGTTCCCAGCAGTTAAGAAAAGAGATGTACTGCCCTCAGCGTTGGCTTATACGGGTAATTTATATATGTTTCATCCACAGGGGTACAGGTAAGAATGTGGGTACACTCATGTCAGATAATTGTCAAGAATCCATCTATTGTCACTCAGGACGCAGGTAACTACTCAGCATCTTGGTTTCGGAACCAGACTTCCATGAGAGCAGACCTCTGGTGGCTGTATGGGGAGACGAAACTAGGGTCCGTCCTTCCGCCTAACTGGAGGGCAGCTGCGCAATAGCCCAACTACTGATGCCTTTCCGTCTGTTCCCTATGGGGGATTTTAAGGCCTTCGGTGAGAAGCTGCAATGTCTCAAGCGTTCAACTTCATCTGGAGGTTAATTTGACAACAGAGTGTACCTAGATAGCATTGGAATTCTGAGTCCCAGATGAATTTAAAGCTAGAAATCAAGTAACTACAGACTTTGAATCTTTTATTTTGTGGTGGGCAACAATAAATAAAAATATTTATTGGATAAATTACATCTACAAGGCATTGCTGAACAATTACAATGTTTGGAACTTTTTCCTGTTACTTTATTCCTAACAATACTTCCACAGATGGCAGAATCACAAAGAGGGACTCGCATCACTCTCTGCAAAGCTGCAGAGCTGAAAATCAACGACCCCTTCACTGACATGATGGAGAATGGGTTGGTCTCTGTCTATTGTAAGAGCCATAGTAGCCACCAGTGCTTGATGTTGTATCACATGCTTGAGAGGACTGTCCCAAAGACTGATTGAAACCATCCTTAGAGGGTGATGATGACAACGAGCGACACATGGATGATGGAGACGATGATACAGATAACATTTAAAGTACAAAGTACTTTGAATGACCCCGAGTGAATTCTCAATGATTTCTTTACCAATGAACATGGGAATTGGACCTATTAAAAGACAATTCCTGAATGTAGAGCATTGTAAAGATGATATGTTGCTTTTTCCTGCTAACATTTGTCCACAGGTTAAATGAACTGCATCAGCAGCAGAACCACTACAGGACTCAAAGTCAGGTAACTGAACAGATTTCTGGAATTCTGGAATTCCCATCATGCCAAGATGATGGTGGAACAATCACAAGTTTTTATCCACATGTGTACAAAAGGGTGGACGGCGAAGCTAAGCGCTCCACCCCAACTGAATGAAAAGCTGATTTGAAGAGTTCATTCCACCAAGTAACGTCTAACAATCTACAGCCTCCAACTACTGTATGGCTGAATTATATCCTGAAGTGTCCTAAAAGAGGATTAGTTAGGGAATAAGAGGTGGTAAAGACCTCTTCCTGGAAGTGAAGTGCTAGTAACCTCTCCTTCCAAGATAGCTTAGCAGTTCCAGACCCAGCCGGACTGATGTTCAGCCAGAAGCAGACGATCGCAGTGTTGGTGACGGGACTGGACTGAATAAACTGCATTGCATTATTATCATTATTGTTTGACTATTCTTGATTTTCATTTGTTATTATTTTTCATTTTATTAATCTTTTCCATTCAATATCTATTTCATATTATTCATTAATTGCATTTAATCATATTTTCATTTATTTTATTATTTATTATTCATTATTCTTATTTTCATTTAATTAATTTTTTGTTTGTGTATTCATTTTGTGTTTGCTAATCACACATATGTCCATCGACATTCATTGGAATCAACTGTTTGGAGTGCGACCTTTGATACTGAGTGAGTGATTAAGTGGTCGGTCGCCAGGAGGAGAATGGGGCCATAGGAGAATTTTCCTGTAAATACAACAAATGGGTTTTTCGCTCCTATGCACTGTGAACAGTGGGACATTTTCAATGTTAATGGTTCAAAATGATTCAATGTTAATTGTACAAGATGCAGAGAGTTTCTCTTTTTCTTCATAGCATAAACAGGAGGGAATGTTAGAAAAATTATATAGTTATACTATGAGAAAAGCTGCATGAATAAGAGTTAATTTAACTATTAAAGCTAAAATAAGTATGCAAATGCTGTATTTGTAAGAGAAGATCAGGAAAAAGAGAAAGGCCCTGCAGTAGAGTGTGAGATCAAACTGAGTGTACAATGTAAAATTACGATTTTTTGTGCTGTGTCATAAAGGGCGAAAAGTTGAGAGGAAAAAAAATAAGAAAAATAAACCAGAATCAGCTTATTTCTAAGGAACGAGATACAAATTGAATGAGCTCCATTGCATGTTCTCTGAGTTCATGTGGTAATCACAAAGAGTGTAGAGTGTTCAGTGAGAGCTCAGTGAACAGTAGGTCCATCTTTCTACATTATAACTGGTAACGCAAGAGATAAAGAAGCTACCTCATTTAAGAGTTTCCAGAAATACAGCAGCTGATGTGTGAAAATGTCAAATTTGACCTTCATCAAGACACCGGAAATGGGCTGGGTAGGCAAATCCACGGTAGCCTATTCATTGTAACAAGTCAGCGCTTTCCCCACGGTGTCAAACTTGCTGCCTTCGCAGGACGTCTGCAGGACTTCTGCAGACAGGTCAGGATAGAGCCATACTTGAGAGCCACCATGATGGATTTTGTCATCAATTTTCAGTTGCAGCTGCTTCACTGTCTTTTCCATGGCGGCTACGTGGGTGCCTTGAGTGTTGTGGCTGTCCTCTTCCATGCACTTTTCCAGGTCCGTCACTCGGTGGAGGGTGCCGATAAAGAGCTCTCCACCAAGTTGACAGATACTTTTATTTCCCTCAAGATGCCATCAATGAAGTCCGGACAAGTGCCAACTGATTCATCCATGTCATTCACACAGGAGACCACGAACTTATTGAGCTAAGATCTGCTGCATAGTTGCTTGGTTTGTTAGCGCTAGCTCTGAGGTGTTAGTATCACCTTGCTTGGGCTCCCTTGCGAGGCGTGAGGCTCCTTGTTGAGCAGTTTTACTTATTATAAAATAAATGGAATCAGCAGGATAATATGGATAATTCTGTAGATTTACAGTACATTCTCTGTTCATTCACAGACACTTCTGTTAGTTAGAAAACGGATAATTCTGTAGATTTCCTTCCTCACTGGAAGGAAGGAAGGATTTAACCAAAAATGTCTGAATGAAACATAAAAATCTGACAAGTCAGTTGCGGCTTACATTTTCTGGTAAATTAACATGTATTTTCTTCCACTCTAATGCTAAAATACAATAACAACTGGTATCCATCACAGATGAATAAAATATTTGACTTTGAATATGAGTTATAACTACCACAACAACATCAAATACAATCACCACAACATTTTTAAATTGCACGTTTATTTCTTTATGCCATGAACGATTTTTAGACATATGCATGAAGGTTTGCTTTAAAACAAGTCCTTAAAGAATTATTTTAACAATGTGCAAAACATCATTAAGTGACTTTTTGCTTAAAACAGCAACAAACCGAATGTTGTTTGCACTTAAAAGACTTAATTCATTCAACTACAGTATGTGCAAAGCACCATTAAAAAGTGCTAATTTTGTAGACGATAAACAATGATACACAAAGTTTTCAACAAACGAAAACCGATTAAATCCTAATGAAAATAACTGCTTCCAACAAAACATTAAACAACACTTTTCAAAGAGAAACTAGTAGGAAAATGAATGGCTCCTTATCAGGCCACTGCAGAGCTTGATGAAGAGCTGATAATTTGAATCAGGTGTGGTGAAGGAGGGAAACATCGAAAACGTGCAGGGCAGTGGGTCATGAGGACCGGAATTGAGAAACACTGCACTAGTGGTTACACAATCATTGTCATACATGACCATACTGTTCAAGTTCTTGAGATAGCACATCAGTCGTATACTCTTGTTGAATATCCTGAAGGGTTTTCCTCTCTTTCGCTATCTCTGTAATTGTGGAGGCAGGGACTAAATACTTTGTCTGCAAACCTAAGTAAAACAGAGCTAGATTTTCTGTGAAGGCATGTTGCACTTCATCACTCTTGGCAGCCTTACTTTGGTCTACATCTGTCCCTGTTCATCTCTGCCTCACCACTCTGCACCTGCCTGCTTCAATCAGCCAATCAGACACACCCCTCTCATCAAGCCAACTCCACTCACCTGTGCTCTCTGCTCTGCTCTGGCTGTATTTAAGCCCCAGCTCCACACTCACTCATTGCCAGATTGTTCTTGATGCTTGCACCAAACTCTCCAGCGTGTCACTGCCTGATCTCCTGGTTTCGACCTTGCTTGCCTCTGACTACCCTGCCTCACGAATCTCCTGGAAATAACCTCAGCCTTCCGACCACGATCCTCATCTGTCCCTTTCTGGATTCTGCCTGTCTGCTCCCTTGGCTATCTGGTGATTACCTGATTCAACTCTACAGAGTGAGTGTTACTCCTGTCTCCTCTGTGGCTTCCTGCAGTTCAGTGACTCTTATTTACTCACTGAGTGAGTACAAGACAGAGTTTCTGACACTACTCACCAGTGTCCTGGTCTGGGTTGGCTGGGCCTAACCTCCAACCCTCACTAGAGACTGTAAAGGCCAGAAGACAGACTGATTTGCCTGCTGCCATTGTTTCCTGGACATGTGAAAATAAAGCTACCAACTATACCTGCCTGTCATTGTGCTGCTATTGGGTCCAAACCACACCCTTTACAACAACTTCTGTACTTTGGTCTACATTAGTCACATTAGTTCCTTCAGGTATATTTTCTGTGCCCTCTCACCTGGAAAATACTGTTCTGCTGCTCCACAGAAATGAACAGGTGCTGCTATTTGGATGACACTCCACCCTCTGTGACATCTGGAAAAAGGATGTTTTTACATTAAGTCTTAGAACATCCATCAAAGGGACAAGTTACAGTCGGACCCTCTTGTATGTGGACACTCAAGTGAGACACAAGCTGTTTGACATCTGCATATTCTCTGCTGCAAAAAGTGAACGCACACTTCAACTGTACAGACACAGTCCGGTTAAAAGTTTGTCTGATCCTTGTGCCTGACTGTGTTCAGCAAGACAGTTGAATGAGGGAAAACCTTCCAAAATCTTTATGGCCACATGACAAGTATATTAAGGTGTCTGTGTTCTGCAGTGCCTCATGTATTCAAGTCAATGAGACCCATTTAAATTAACCATGCATTGCAAGCCAACATGGTGGCACGTTTTAACTGTTAACAGCAGGTCCAACTTTAGCAAACCAAGACAGACGGCTAATGGCTGTTATGTATATCAGTCTGTATACATATTTATCAGGACCGAAAAGGTGGATCGGCTGGGGCCATGATGACTTTTGCATTAATATTATTCAGTAACGTTAATGTTGACGGTATAGTTAAAGATGGGTAAAAAGAAAAAGACCAGTAACACAGGCTGAACAATTCTTTCCGGTTAAAACTAACCGTTAAGGCGATTTTGGTCTTTGAATTGCCTTGTGTACGAATTGTGCTCTACAAATAAACTTGCCTTGCCTTACTGATTGTTTTAGCTTTAGTTATTTTTCCACAGAGGTGCAATAAAATGTTATCCCAACTCTGAAGACTAACTTTGTCGAAGGGAAACATCCGTAAATGGTGGTTGATGACCTCCACTTCTCCCACAATGCAACATGTCCTTCACAAATACGTAAAAAACACCCTTAAAAAAAAAATAATACGGAAAATTCCTTCACTTGAACATGGTACTTTGTCCCGTATCTCTATGCACTTTTCTTACAGTGCATGGAAAAGATCTTGCAAAGACGAGATTCCCTTTTTTTTTCCTGTTCTCTCAAAGTGTGGTCCAACATTTGTCAGAAAACTAGTTTACCAATTTGATAGCAATCCGTTTCACATCTGTTTGTGAACCAGTCATCCCCAGTTTTCTCTCTAGTTTCTGCCAGATCAATGTTCTCTGTCAGTTAAGTAATACCCAGGATGCAACCTAGAAATTCCTTAAACCTTGTGTAGGTTTTCCACCAGAGCTTATGGCTGACGCGTGTTGTCCAAAACGAAACCATGAAAGAAGTGTGTCCTCCACGATGATTTATTTTACAGGTTTATTCGCCAAAGCATAAGTTTTCCACGGACACTGTAACCAATTATATATACACACTTCAAAACACGTCTTCTACGTTTTCTAGCTCGATATCAACTAAATTATCAACACGGTCAGAAAAACCGTGTGCTCCTGTCACTCTCCCGTGATCCACACAGCCCAGTGCCTAATCACGATGCCTTGAACCGCTACCTTCTTAGAGATACAGGTGCTTACCGTCATCTGCTTCACTGAAATTATGAGAGTTTATGTACAAGTGATAAGTAAATAATAATAATCATGACTTCAATTAACTTATCTTTAAATTCAATTAAATCATTAAACTGCCATGAAATCCAAATACAGTCTCCATAATGAACTAAAATGTACTATGATTTATATGAATCATATGGCACCTACACCTTGTGTAAAGAGCAACTTCTCTTAACTTACTCATTCTTTGGTCCAGGTCCTTCACTGCCACCACCACCTTCTTGATAGTCAACCTTACCTTCCTGCCCGCTCTCTTCTGTCAATAGACCACTTCAATAACTGGATCACCCCACATGACCTCATTCAGTGACTGTTTTGATAAACATCTTAAACATGACCTGCCTTCAGTATCTGCTTCTGTGTCCAGTAACAAATTTGCCAAGAGGAAAGAATCCAGCAGAAACAGAATCACTGCAGGCACGTGCAAATCAATGTTTCCTGTAAGGACAACACGTACAAATGCTTCAAGCACTTCAAAATGATTTGACAGTTCAGGTAAAGGTATTTATGTTGACTGAATGAGTTACTGCTTCAGCTGCTTTAAGCCCACAGCCTCCCCTTGGCCTGTCGCTCTACCCACACTGACCCAGCAGCCTTCAACTCTGGTAAAAGAAACTCCAGATCCTTTTTTCTCAGAACTTAAGGAAATACAAGATTATTCTTCTACAGAGCTTTCTTGTGTTTTTTACACTTCAGGTATGCTGTCTTGGTCCTACTGCAAAGAAGGACAAACTCAAGAGCAGGCTAAGGCTTTATTTTATTGTTAGAGAGTTGATTGCTGGTATTGTGGATTTCACCAATGGGAGAAGGAAAGATTTTGATAATCCAATCAGGGGTGTTGATGCTGTTCAGAAGTCAATTCATTAACATGCTGTCAAGTTTAGAACACTAGCTGCTAATTCAGACTCCCATAATGAGGTGCTTTATGTCGTATTTATCAACAGTCTTAACCTGTCTAATCCCAAATTTTTCCCTGCAAAGTAAGTGCATGTATTTCACTCCTGAGGCTTCCCTAATACATAATATTTAGGATTTTTTTTCATTTTGTGTTGGTTATGGTTTTGAGGTTTTATACTTGGCAACAGTTGTTGCCGGTGGGAAACTGCATACTCTAAATTTACACAAATTCTTCAATTTGACCCATTTACACATAAAAAAATAAGAATGACACTAACATATGTAACATACCATAACTGGGAATGGTTACAAGTGTGTTCAGAATCATAAAACAGTTAAATAACCATAGAGCTAAGAATGCTTGAACTTGCAAAAAAGAACTGACAATAGTTTACAAAAATAAACAAATTCATATTGTAGGACTTAACATTGACTTTACAACCACTACAGTATTACAGTATTATTCAGCAAAATCAGTGCAGGTAAGTGTTTACTGTACCTCAAAAAGTGCAAAATGCATACTGTACATTGAAAAAATGTTTGTGGTGAAGTAATTATTAGCTTAACTATCACAATTTTTTTTTTCTAATTGTAAGTATCAGTGAGAACTGGAATTATTCAAGTAAAACAGTACATATCATTCATGTAATAAATAACCTGTGTGGGAAGAGAAAGTTTTATGTATTTTCACACAATAGTCAAAGGTTTCATATTCATTGCACATGAACCCAGAATTACCAAGTAAATTTTACGAGTGTTGCGTGTTTTGAATCCGCGCATGCGCCTTGTGACACGCATTACAGGACGCGTGCGCTTCGTTGTCCACCAAAACAGAAGAAAAAGACAATGACGGCAGTCAAGTTTAATGGAAAACAAAGTTTAATGGAGGCAGGATCGGCTAAATACTTTTGAAGGTAAGTCATTAAGGGTTTTTATTGCATATATAACGGAGTTATCGCGGTAATTTGAACACTGTATCATAAATAGTGATGACGAGATGAAGCCGGGCTGAAGCTTCATGGGGCTTCATTTGCTCAACTGCGACAATCAAGTGGACAATAAATGTAAAGCAGATGGTGATTGAAATGACTGTCTTCACCATGTCGTCCACCATAATAGTAATAATAATAATGATAATAATTGATAAATGTATTATATTTAATATATATGCTATTCATTATGTGTTCTTGTAGCTATGCTACAAGGAATTCCCTATGGGGTTAATTAAGTACTTTTATTCTGTTTCTCACAAGCCTCGATACAGATTGACACATCATTAACAATAAGCGTGATTTGGCACATTTAGCATTTATTAGCGGCCCTGTTCACTCAACAACGCGAGAGAGACAGCAGGAGGAGGGCCTGCTAGGTAACCAGCCTTTATTTCTAACTCCCTTGTCCATATTTTACTCATAATTTTATGAAGCCTCATTGCTCTCTATTCTGATTCCCTTTACGCTTAAAATTTTGACTCTGTATTATTCTTGATATGAATAATGCCTATGTCAACAACGTGAATCTAGGCCAGCAATGCTCTGCTTTTTTGAGAAGAGGAACAGAATCACAGCGGTAAAAATTAAGGATTTCATTGATTTAAGATTCAACATATGGAAATAGCTCAGATTCTGAATGAAAGATGTGTATTTTTTTTTTTAAGATCACAGTGATATTTTTTAAAATATTTTGACAGCATATTATTAAAAATACATCAGTTTGACAGTGATACAGTTTATTTTGGGTACATGATTCTATAGTTTTTTTTTCCCTCGTCCTGTCCAGCATTATGGCAGCAGAATTGTGTCTGAATACCTTTTATGCCAAACAGATTTGCTTTGCCAAGGGAAGTTTTATAAATGTAAAGCTCCCCATGATGCCCATTTATTTATTTTTGTTTTTTGATTCTATAGTTTTAATGTATTATTTTTAGAGTTGCACGATACCCATGGTAGCCACGGTGCCCCGCGGTGCCAAATCGTTACGGTTCCTACTATACTAGAAATTCTACACAACAGTCGTACCGTGGATTACTATACGAACTGTGCCAGTGCCAGCGGCTGCCTCAACCGTCCTCACGGCTTTTCATCGCTCGCTACTCCCTTGTAAACAAATCCACCACAGGCACTGCAAACAAACTACACAGCTGCTGAATGATTGGCTGTTTGCCTGTTACTGGTGACCTCTGGGATATGATAGGCTGTTTCGGCACGCTGGGTCCGCCCATCTGTTAGCTGATTGGCTATTGGATCGTGTGTTTCTGATGGCTAGAATGAACTCCATGTAGACAGCTCCATTTGTATAGAAATTTGCTTAAAAACTAAAGTTCTGTCTCGCCCAGACACGCATAGCAGTCACAAACACGAGACAACATGCACACACTCACCATGGCAGAAGCAGCGGGCCCGAGCGGCGAGTCTGCCGCAGCGTGTTAGTGGCACTACTAATAAAAAAAAAACTAACTCCAAAAGCCACATTTGGAACTATTTTGGGTTTAAACAAGGCACAGACAGTAAAGCAATAGACTATGGCCGTCCACTGTGCAGCTGCTGCACCAAGCAATAGGAGCCAAATTACACATCCAACCTCATAAAACACCTGCAGTGTCGTCAACCCAGATTTATATGTCGAATACCAGGTTAGTATTTCCTGTTTATTTTGTAATTGGCTATTATTAGGCTATATGCTCCGTGTACAGGCTGAAGAATGAAGAGTTTAAAGATGTTAAAGCACCTAAAAAATACATAAACATTTTTGATAAAAATATAGTTTTCACAGGCAATCAATTCCTGTTTATTGTATTTTGTCCTCTATGTTTTATGTTGGAGAAGAAGCATTATTGTCAATTGTCAATATTTTTAAAAGACAGTGGATTTGTTTTCCTAGGTCGATTATTTATATTAGTATTATGTTTATCATGCACATAACAACATACGTAATTAATATAAGTATTTATAACTTGTACAACTACATTGCAATTCATGAGGGCTGTAGTGTAGTATGATTGCCACCTTTCGTGTGGGAGATATGGGTTCAAATCTCCTGCATCAAAGTACTACCTTCAGCAGGGGTCCTCAGGCAAGACCCCCCTACCCTGACTTCCTACCAATGTAAGTCGCTTTGGATAAAAGCGTCTGCTAAAAACATAAACATAAAGGAAAATAATTATAATTAAAAAAAGGCTGCAGTATCACGATAATAACCGGAACCATGATACTTTCTCTGGTATAGTATCGTGGTTACTTATTTTGGTATCGTGACAACTAATTATTTTTGTCTTTGTGTTTTTGTCCTTAAGCCCAAAGCAACTACTTTCTGCAGTTGACACAGTGCCTTCTCAAGCAGCAACTAACTAAAACAAGCTGTGTCACAAGCAAAACCATCTGGCTATTCAGGCAAAACAGAGAAAATGTGTGTAGTGCTTTGCACTTCATAAGTTGTAAGAAGTTTACCATCATCACAGAATATACATTTTGAAGTTTTTTATTTTTGCCGCATAAAATGTAATGTATACAAAAGTTGAAAGGATGTTATATCTATTCTAATTATATGAATATAGCCCAAGTAATGCTGCTTCTCCATTATCCCTGACATTAAACTAACTGAGTGCGATGCATTAATGGTTTTTCTTTTTTCTATTTTACAGTCTTCACCAGAAAAGTTCTCCAGCTACAGTGTTTGATTTTAACGGCTATACCTTGAACTATACCTTGTTTCACTAAAAAAATAAAGGTGTTGTTAAATTAAACAGTTGCCTCATTTTTTTTAAAGTCATTGTTTCAATAAAACAAACAAGAACAAATTTAGGCAATTTAAACTGCAGAGAAATTACGTAAAATGTTGTGTAAATGTTACCTAAATATAATCCATAGACAAAAGTCATAAAAGTATTTAAAAATTACCTTGAAAAGCCATTGATTTTAGGCTAGATTTTTCAGTTTGAAACAGTCAGAGTCTAAGGAAAACTTACAAAGGAGAGAGTAATATCCAATGACCATATTAATAATCGTCGGTAAATTACCTGAGGTTTGCCTATATCCTCAAGTAAAGTTTACTTGAGGATCACCTTTGTAGAATTTACTTAGTTTCTAAGTGCAAAAACTTTCCCAGGTTTTCCCAAGTAAATAACACTCCAAATATTTTTCAATGTAGTGACAAAATTCAAAATATTTTATAGTTTCATGAACAGGTTTTAATAAATCTCATTTATGTAACATAGGAGGAAAGTGCAGCTCAAAATTTTATTGGTCAGATTTCACTCTCCATGAAAAAGCTTGAAGCACTCAAGCTTCATTTTAAGTCATTGAAAAAAAAAAAAACAGCGGCTGTTTAAAACATTTCACACTTTAGGCATGGAGTTATTAACATTTGCTCACAGAGACAATCAGGGGCTTGTTATAAAGATCTTAAGCTGTAGTTTAACTAGCAAAAAACGGCAAGTTATTAACTTTAACAATCAACTTTGATGCTGTGAAGATGGGATAAAAATTGGGGGCGCACATGCTCAATGCACGTCATGGGGAATAATATTAGGACAATTACACGGACAAAGTTAGTCACCAAGAAGCCACCCATTGCACACAGTACCACCTTTTAGTCTGTTCCCAACAATGCTGTTACTCAGAATGCATGAGTCGTGAGTTGAACCAGGCCACCTTGCCACAATGTTGGTTAATTGCATTTGTGCATCACATATGATCTGTGCATTGATCAAATGAAAATGTTTCCTGTTGACATATACAAATTCATCATGTGATGTGATGTAATGCTTTTATAGCAATGTGTGTGCAGTCGATAGCTCCGATTACAGTAGGAAAACCGGCTCTCGCTTCAAATTGCATTTTAATTTTTGTTGGCCTGTTCAACTGCATTGTATGGGAATTTGATATACCTTGCTGAGATGCAGATAATTCTGTCCCACTCGGCTGGCATGGCTCGGCTCAGGGTCAACTGGCACAGTCCCAATCAGTTGGTCAGCTCCCTCTGGAATGCCCCAGTTGCTAGGAACCCCAGTGTGCATATCACCTGTGGGCACAAGCAGCACATGGCTCCTCGCTGTTGAGCACATCCTCTCTATCTCTGAACACACGCTCTCTTCCAATTGCACCATTTGCAATATCTTTTGATACCGCTAAAGCAGCCATGTTTTTAATAGTATGCATTCCACCACTTTGCACATGCTTTTATATCCACTCGTGTGATTGCAGACACATGTGTTATTTGTTCATGTGTCTCAAATGTGCACATCACTTAGTCATCACTTAGGAGAAATTGTGTTCACATTTATTTATTAAAAGTTTCACCAAAGAATCAACAACTGTAGAAAAGTGCGTACGCCAGTCCTGAAGTTGGCGTGAGGCACCGCACATTTCCACGGTCATTTCTCTCTTGATACATCTGATTTTTTTATGTGAAAAAGTGCGTACGCACTTTTTGTACATGAGGCCCCTGGTCACATGACCATTCACGCTAGACATTATATTGACCAAATTTGGAGGAGACGACCTATTATTTTATTTTTAAAACTTGCATTAACAGCCCAAAGCCAAAACAACACTTTTAGAGCCTCCAGAAGTTATAAAAAATGACAGACAGCAATTGTTGCCGATGGGATTAAACAGATTAAAGATGAAGTAGCCACCCAGGAACAACTGCAATCACTTGACAGTCTGATTTGATTGGATATTAAGATAGATAATAGACTATTAAAGCATAGAAAGAAAGAGAAAGAGCAGTTTGCCAATTTGACCTATGCCCAAAGCCATAACTTTAATGCCTTGCCCCTATCACAACCTCAGAGGAGGAGTTCATGCAACTAAGAAGAGGTCACCTTACTCCTGCTGATTTCCTAAGAAGGATTCATGTTTGGGAATGCCTGTAATGTGAACAGGTGGATCATTACTGCACAAGCAGGCATTCCCTCCCGTTTTGAGACACTTATTACTACACTTTAAGTGGTCGTTTACTTGCCCAAGTTGATCACATTACATCTTCAGTCAATCTTATTCTCTTTGGAAATCACGTCAAGCAGATTCAATTTTTATTATTACTCACCCAACTACTCCCTGTTCTTGTATTACCTCTACATAGACTCTTTTAATCCACAGACTGATGGGAGAAAAATCCAGAATAAATAGCTTGATTAATGACAATAGTATAATATATTCATATATCATCTGGTCCAGATCAAAAAGGATGAAGAGCGGAAGTCAGCCTTCAACACAGCTCTTGGTCATTTTAAGTAATTTCAAAACTATTTATCATAATACAAAATTACTGCAACGCCACAATTTTTGTTTGTGTTGTGTTTTCATTCTTTTGTCTTTTTCATTTAAAATGTTAAGGCAAAGAAGTATGAATACCATACTTAGTGTATGACATTCCTGGATACATCTTTCAAATCCTGCAGGTGAATGGCCAGTCCACATCATTTTAAGGCAGTTATAACGCTTCTCTGGATTTGCACATTTCTACTGCACATAAATTCACAATTCATGACCTATTTCTCTCCTATTCTCCACCAGCAGGCATTTTATGTTATAGTTTGATAAAGCTTTATAGAAGGTACAACACTGACATCACCACTGTCTTTATAGGGACATTGAACTCTGCATCTTCTGCCTTAATTATATCAAGCAACAACTTTGTGTATGCGGGGCACAGGGCAACAAAACTTGAATGACAACATTATGCACACATGTACACAAGTGCAGCAGAACTTACAGAATGCAGTAGCTTGTCAGCTATACAACTATACCCACTCATTTTAGCACCCTCTTAAATTTGACTTCCATGTCTTCCTTGTTACCCTGAAACATTAAAGTACCTCCCAAAGACTGCTGTTCAAGAAATGCCTAATTAACTGACATAAACAAGAGCACTTACAAAGTAATTCGTCACAAATTAGCAACATTTTCATTTCATCATTAAAGATTTTTTTTTCTTTCTATCTTATGATGATCTTGACTCACCCGATATATTAACTTAACTTAGATGGACATAACCCACAAACATAAAAATAATTATCAACACATATTTGATGCAGATACCCAATACCAAACTTTTGAGTGGCCCTATCTATTAATCAGTTAATTGCTTTAATAAGAAATACAGATGAGCTACAGACATTAATTTTGTTTCTAAACCCAGACCTTTTACTTACCAAGCTAATTTTGATTTCTAACATGCTCAGCAATGCTCAAATAAACTACATTTCATGGTGTGCACAAATAATCTACAGTGCTGAGCAAGTCTTGAGCCACCCTTAATTTATTCATAAACCATACGTAGAATGGGAAAAATGTGTACTAATTTCTTGAATCTTTTCTCAATAAACATACAAGAAAATACTGTGCAGTAAGTAAGACTGTTAGGGTTTGTGAATTCTATTACTTTGGATTTGATTTTCTTGTCTTGGGTTTTCTGTGTTGTGTTTATTGCTTTTTTCTTCTTTTGGTTCTTAGTGTTTTGAATGATTAATTCTAAATAATGACTTATTTTCTATATGTTTTAGTCAACATATTCTCAAGAAAGAGTTCGTATGGAAACGTACGAAAAGTTATGTAGATTTTTCATGCATTATCCTACGAATATCCAGTGATACTAGCGACCAGTATGCATGCACAATTCCCTGCAGTGAAAAGTGGCTTCCATTCTTTTCAGCTATTGAACACACCCCTTTCCATCATATTTCCATGTTTTCATAATATAGCTTTTCTTTCTACATAAACGTACATGTTAGGGTTATACTTTTTCAGTTGAAGAATGCACAGATATGTTTTTTAAATGCTAATTTCACAACCCTGACCTGGAAGCACAGTATAAAAATTAAATTGCGTACACAGTAGTGGGCAGGGCCATATGTTTTGCAGTTTGAATGCGTTTCCTCTAATATGTGAAATTGTGGCCAGGAAACTTTCAGACTTATTGGGAAGCACATCTGTTTGGTCAGATTTGATCTCGCTTATAGTTAGAGGGATAAAATCACGTTTTTTCTGGGTTTTGACCCTAATTAGTGGCGCCCCCTACAGGTGTCCCACAGGTGACGGTAGTAAGCCTTCAAAAGTTTCTCAGGTTCAATTTTCAATGGTCACCTCTGAGGAGCAGGAGCTGCCCATAATTTTCATACTGACATATGTTACTCCCTAGCTTAAGACCTTTCCAATGATGTCTTCACTTTTGTTCTACACCAAAATTTAATTTTCATCTTGCTTCAAGGCAAGGCTCTTTGAGATGTACTTTCTCAGACTTTTCTTATTAAGTTCAAGCTGGATGAAATAATTCAAACATGTTTTAATGTGTAGTTAGTAGCTACATTTGTTCAAAATATTGACTTAATACACTGTCAGACTTTTAAATTTGGACCAGTTTAGGCCTGGTTTTCCCCATAATTTACAGTGAGTTTCATATTATATTTTATAATTACCTAATATGGCCAATTATACCCACTGTATCCCTTTCCTCAGGCTGACAGGATGGTCCTAGATAACAAAGACTTCATTATATTGTACTGCCAATATGTATCTGGATATAGTTTTAACTTTCGCAAACATAACTTTACAAATGTTGTGTATTAGCGATGCTGTGAAAATGATGAAGGGATTTCCGTACACTTACAGTGTTTCTTAACATTTCGATCTTGCAGTAAATTCAGCCAGCCTGAGTCATTTTATTCGCTCCATGTTATTCGCTTCACCCTGTCCAAACTGTGTTAGTTTAACTCGAAACAGAACTGCTACGAGTGGGTGGTGTCTGTAGCTGTTTATTTGTTAGAGCACCTATTCAATATTCATTTTTATTCTCTTTTATCCCTTTCCATTTTTATCTGTTTTGATTTATTTATCCATGTTTCCTTATTTATTGTTGAAATTAACTGCACTGATCTCCAAACGGGACCTGTCCAGGGTGTACCCCGCCTTTCGCCCAATGACTGCTGGGTTAGGCTCCAGCCCACCTGCTACCTGACTGACGGATTGACGGTATAGGAAATGGATGGATCTCCAAACGGTGGATGTGTGAAACACAATTTTGTTTTTATGTGACGCGTAAGAATAACAAATAAAACCTATCTTTATTTTATTTGTTCATATATTAGCTGTCCGTGAATACATCCTCCTGTAAATATAATTATTCCAGCTCTCTCCATTCGCCTCGGTGCTCTGAGGCAAAAGGTGTCAATGGGCAGTGATCTTTCAGAGTGCGCTGTTGTTTATCCAAAATAAACTTATTTCTCCATTGCCTGTGTGTATTTCCTTCATAGTGTGTTTCCGCAGCGAAGCTGGAACAAAAGCAAATTAAAACAAACAAAAAAGTATCCTAAGGTGTGTAGCGAACTCAAGTATGGAATTTAATACAAACTTAAGACTTTGGAAATCCCCCACATTCCTGTGTGGAGATCTTCGTCTGTAAGGACCAGAGATCCTCTAATCTACAACCTTTATCCTATGAAAGGACTTTGGGGAAGTTTCTCAGCCCCTCTTTCCACAGACATGTGCCATAAACTTAGGTGGATGCATTAATGACTTAGTGCTAACTAAGATGAACAAACAACGGATCCTCTTAGGAGAGTATTGGAGAAAACCCAGACTTTAACACTCTCCACCTTATCTGGACAAAAGTAAACCAAGGGTGACATATACCCTGACTCTGATCCAGCCTGATGAGAGACATACGTCTCATGGTCTCATGGAATTCTTAAAATGACCATACTAAGATTCACTTTCAGCTGAATCTTGAAACTGTATTAAATATGCTTTATATCTTTGTACAAGTTATTTCAGGTTCTCAGTGAAATCACAAGCTGCATTTTAAGACCTTGTTCACGATTGTACTTGGAAGAATAACGAAGAAATCATTATTTTGGAAAATGACTAATCTGCTTATGGAACCACATTGCCCCCTAGTGGTCCGTAGTATTGAATGGTTAAACAATGACTGAACATTTATATGAAATAATGCAACTGTTAACTGACGTTTCCTGGTGTTTCTTTTTGTATTCCATGTTTAACACAGGAATATAACATTGTTTGTTTTATTATTCACATGTCATAACTTTACAGATATCCATCTGAATTCTGAGACATAATCATTACCTATGTTATGTTGTTATTTGATGTCTTTATATCATAAGCTCCGGTGTAGAAGCAACGACTGGTTCAGGCAACTTTGAAGTCCACAAAAGTCACCCACAACGAAGACCATGAGACGTGGAACCGAGAGAGACCCACTTGGACCCGCTTGCAATTACCTGTTGTCCAGAGCTGACTTAACGGGATGAACCAACTAAGATCCACCCTGTTCTTACATTTCAGACGGCAGGTGGATGTCGAGAGAATTCACTGTTAAAAGGATAAATTAATTCAAGCTGTCAGCCTTTAACTTCAAAAAGTATCAAACTTAGACAAACCCCTTAGTTTAATCAAACGAGAATTTCACGAGTAGCGCATGAGACTGTAATATTAATTTTAACATATCAGAATCGTATGAGATGTTTTTATTTTTTTTAGATTTTAAAATTTTCCTCTGCGAATAAAAGGCACATTAACCCTGACTTCAGGCTTTGCGCAGGCACACTGGTTCGTGTTGATGGATATTCGTAGTATTTTCTCTATTTGCCCTCTTGTTTATAGTCCATTATATAGCACTGCTTCTGTTGTCATTCTTGCCCTTGTCTATACTATTACTTTTGTCTTGCCTCAGTTCTGCACTTGTGTCCTGGTCTCAGTTTAGTTTTCTAGTTCCACATTCTCACCAGTAGTTGTCCTCAGTTGCTTTGTTTGGTCCTCTACTTCACACTCACCTGATTTCAATTTGTCAGCTGCGGTCACTCACTCATCAATTTCCTACAGTATTTAGGCTCTTTGGTTTGTCTTAGTCATTGTCAGATCCTTGCTGTTATTGTCATGTTAGTTGTTAGTTGTTCTCCCTGTTTCTGTTCATCACTTGTCGGTTTTCACCTTTTATTTAGTTGTCCTTCTTGGTTTACATTTTTAAACTAGACCTCCAGTTTGGTTACCACAAGCTTTTGGTTTGTTGTCTGCATTTGAGCCCCCTTCTCTCCCCCACCGAACTGTGACAAAGATAAAAACAAAAATGGAATTTGTACAACTCTGAGTTTGAGTGGCAATATTTGTAACGATCACCTTAATTCTTCAACTCAGAGTGAACCCTCTTACCCCACTTTCTTGTAATTTCTTTAAGTTTTACTGCCTTTTGTTATATTGTCTGTCAAGATGATTAGAGACTGTTTCAAGAATGTTGAGGTGGGAAGGATTCCTAAAGAGGAATCTTTTACCATATAAGACCTGTTGGCACTGATTTTCAGAACAGCTATGCATCTCATTTTGAATACCTCTACCTTTTCACTCTGTTTCCCTTCCTTTGCTTGTAGAAGGATGCTATTCCAAGGTGACTACTGTACAGAAGAGGACATGAGTAGAGTGAAGAGCCAGATGCATCTTTCAGGTCCAGTGTCAGGTCTCTGCTAATTCATCTACTTTTTCAATAATCTCTTCAGGACATCTTTTTGAGTTGCCATTCATTCCTATTGAAATTATTTTATGGTGACTGCATTTCAATATAGAGCTTTTAGTCTTGTAAACTACTCAAAGGACTTTTTTTGCTACAAGCAACATTAAAGCATGCATTCATACATCAAAAAGGTCTATAAAAAACTACTATCCATGCTTTGGCATACTATACTATATACAAAACTATAGTTCATGCCCTTTTATTCATGAATAATTCACAGGTTGGTCTTAATTGGCTTAACAAACAAAACATTCATCTGAAAATAGTCCGTTACAAAGACTGGACTTTAAATTAGTGTAAAAGCAGCCAGTGTCTAAAGAAAATTTGAGAACCGGAAAACTCTTGCTCAGACTACTTTAAAAGATAGAAAGAAAATCAAGACTCCATGGAAGGTAGACAGAAAGAAATGAGGAGTGGCTTGGGCTGCACATTGGTGTGCACTATTGCCTCACAGCAAAAAAGGTGCATTCAAATCTCAGCTGGAGTTGTTCTTTGTGGAGCTTGCATGTTCTCCTCATGCATACATGGGTTCTCTCTAGCTTCCTCATACTGTTCAAAAACATGCATGTTAGGGTAATTGGTGATTCTAAATTGACCCTATAAGCAGGTGTTGGCATATGTGCTTTTTTGTCTCTCTGATTGAATGGCGTCCTGTCTAGAGTATACACTGCCTTTGAACCAATGGCAGCTAGGACAGACTCCAGCCTTCAACCTTCAAAAGGTTGATAAGGGTATGGTAAATAAACAAATGAAGAGTGGCCTACAAATTTTGTACAGTATGCTATTAATGTTTTATACTGTATCTTTAACGGCCTATTGGGGGTGCTAATTTAGAAAATGTCCAAAGGGTTCTATTTAATGGTGAGAGGATGGTAATAGGATGGTTTAAAGAGAAAAGGTTAGGTTATGTTTATCATTCCATTTGTCTGTCCTTTAAAATAGACGACTATATCCCAGAGAAATTTATAGTCCCTTTTAGAAAGAGGGCATCCTATGATATTTCAAACAAGATGTCTTGGTGCTAAGCTTTGCTCATTCATATAGATTAAGGTGACCACAGTTTTGAAATGAAAATCGGGGACATTTTCAATGCGGTGGTGAAAAATCATGAAATATTATCATTATGAAATCAAAAAATCTCCCCTCCTCTCATTGTCTCCGACAGACTGATGTCATGGACTTTGCGGCTTTGCTTTGCGGGAAGACGTATTGCATCACTTCCTGTTGCCTTGTGTGTGCACTGTGACATTACTTGCTCCTCTTGAACTACTAATAAGCACCTTATTTCTCCCTATAATTTACACATCTTGCATAGTTAACTCTATCATATACTTGTTATATTCTAACGCTCACTCTTACAGATCTTTAGTCTTTATTTTTCACTTTTTAGCAGTGTGTCGGGTTCTCCAGCTTAGCATGGCCACCAGTTCTCTTCCTGCTTTCACCTGCTCCGTGTGTCAGATGTTTAGTTACTCCTCTGCCTCCTGTAGTGGTGATGGTACTTGTAATGTAGTCTTTTTGTAGTTTTGGAGGCGAGGTAATCTGCATTGGAAGCTCGGCTCTGCACTGTTGAAAACCACCCGATAGCGAGCTAGGCCCCTTCAGCCAGTGCGGAGCCAACTAGCCTAGTTATCTCTATTAGTTGTCCCCAAGGAGATCCCGAGCAGCAGACTTAAGAGTGGCTGAGTGACTGTCAGAAAGAGTCATAGTCCTAAAGTCAAGCCCGTGGTTCACCATCAACCTGTTCACGTTTCAAATAGATTTTCCCCCCTCAGCGACACACCCGCTGAGGACAAAACCCTGGTAATTGGCAGCTCTATAGTCAGAAACGTGGCATTAGCGACACCAGCGACAATAGTCAAATGTATCCAGGGGCCAGAGCAGGCGACATAGAATCCTATTTAAAAATGCTGGCTAAGGATAAGCGTAAATATGATAAAATAGTTATTCACGTCGGCTTTAATGACACCCGGTTACATTACGGTCACTAAAATTAATGTTGCATCGGTGTGTAATTTTGCCAAAACAATGTTGGACTCCGTAGTTTTCTCTGGACCCCTGCCAAATCTGACCAGTGATGACATGTTTAGCTGCATGTCCTTCTTCAATCGCTGGTGGTCTAGATGGTGTCCAGCAGACAACGTGGGCCACATACGTAATTGGCAATCTTTCTGGAGAAAACCTGGTCTGATGAGGAGAGATAGCATCCATCCCACTTTGGAAGGAGCGGCTCTCATTTCTAGAAATATGGACAAATTTATTAGTCATCCAAAAACATGACAACCCAGGGTTGAGACCAGGATGCAGATTTGTAGTCTAATACACTTCTCTGCGGCTTCCCACCTGATGCTGCCCCCCCAATCAAAAAACACAAAAGGAGCAAATCCTCTTGTGCAAAAAAAATTTTAAACAAAAATTTTAACTGAACAAAAACATCAAACTATTAAATGTGGTTTGCTGAATATTAGTTCAAAGTCTTTCAAAGTCTCTGTTAGTGAATGATTTGATTTGTGATCATCATATTGATATAGTTTATCTTACAGAAACCTGGCTGCAGCAGGAGGATCATGTTAGCATTAATAAATCAACTCCCTCTGACTATTTAAATGTTCACATTCCTTGAACCACAGGCAGAGGAGGAGGAGGAGTGGCAGCTATCCTCAGATCAGGGTTACTAATCAGTCCTAGACCAAAGATTAGTTTTAGCTCTTTTGAATCTCTGATTCTCAGTTTTTCCCACCCAAAGTGGAAATCAAAAAAACCTCTTGTGTTTGTAGTTGTATGTCGTCCACGTGGCCCCTATTCTGAGTTTCTGTCTGAATTCTCAGTTTTTATCCCAGTTAGTGCTGAGTACAGATAAAGTTAAAATATTAACTTTAATTCTATTTTAGACTCTATTGGATTTTCTCAAAGTGTTCACAGACCTACTCACTGCCTTAATCATACCCTTGATCTTGTGCTGACTTATGGCATTGAGAGTGAACAGTTAACAGTATTCCCTCATAACCCTGTCTTGTCTGACCATCCATCCATCTTTTGAATTTAAATTACCTGACTATACGACTTCTGAGAAGAATTCTACATATAGAAGGTGTCTTTCAGAGAATGCTGTATCCAGTTTTAAAGAGTTGATTTCATCATCCTTTTCTTCACTGCCACGTGCAGATATGACAGCTACCTAAATTTTACTCCAGTAGAACTTGACTCTCTTGTTGACAGTTTCAATGCGTACAACACTGGACAATGTTGCCCCTCTGAAAAGGAAGGTAATCAGTCAGAAGAGGTTGGCTCCTTGGTATAATCCACAGCTGCGTGAGTTAAAGCAGACTGCAAGAAAGCTGGAGAGACAGTGGCGTTCCTCTAATTTAGAAGAGTCTCAATTAGTCTGGAAAGATAGTTTAATAACGTATAAGAAAGCACTTCGTAAAGCTAGAACTGCTTATTATTCATCATTGATAGAAGAAAATAAGAACAATCCCAGGTTTCTTTTCAGTATTGTTGCCAGGCTAACAAAGAGTCTGAGCTCTGTTGAGCCATGTATTCCTTTAACTCTCAGCAATGATGATTTCATGAGATTCTTTATCAATAAAATTGTTTCTATCAGAGTGAAGATTGATGGAATCCTTCCCACTATTATCACTGATGTATCATCAAGTACAGCAGCTTCAGAAGTATCTTTAGAACCTGGTTTGTGTTTAGATGGCTTCTGCCCAATTGATCTCTCTGAGCTAACAACAGCAATAGTCTCTTCTAAACCATCAACTTGTATTTTAGTCCCAATCCCAACCAGACTGTTCAAGGAGGTTTTCCCCTGAGTTGACACTTCCATATTGAATTTGATCAATCTGTCTTTGTTGACAGGATATGTACCTCAGACTTTTAAGGTTGCTGTAATTAAACCGTTACTGAAAAAACCTACTCTTGATTCAGAAATGTTGGCTAATTATCGACCTATATCCAATCTCCCTTTTTTTTTTTGTCTAAAGTTCTTGAAAAAAAATAGTTGCAGCTCAACTTTGTGATCATTTACATAGAAATAATCCGTTTGAAGAGTTTCAGTCAGGATTCAGAGTGCATCGTAGCACAGAAACAGCACTGGTTAAAGTTACCAATGATCTCCTCTTACCCTCTGATAGCTGACTTGTGTCTGTGCTAGTCCTGTTAGATCTCAGTGCTGCATTTGATACGATCGATCACACCATTCTGTTACAGAGACTTGAACATGTTATTGGGATTAAAGGAACTGCATTAGGCTAGTTCAAGTTATACTTGTCTGATAGATTCCAGTTTGTTCTTGTAAATGAAGAATCATCCTCACACATCGGAGTAAGTCATGGACTTCCTTAAGGTTCTGTGTTTGGACCAATTCTTTTTACTTCATACATGCTTCCATAAGGCAACATTATTAGACAGCATGGCATACATTTCCAATGCTATGCTGATGATACTCAGCTGTACTTATCTATGAAACCAGATGAAAACAATACATTGGTAGGACTACAAGCATTTCTTAAAGACATAAAGACCTGGATGACTCAGAACTGTCTGCTTCTAAATTCAGGCAAAACTGAAGTTGTTCTCTTTGAACCTGAACGCTTCAGGGAGAAATTGTCTTGTTATATAGTAACTCTAGATGGTATATCCTTGGCTTCTAGTTCTACAGTGAGGAACCTTGGAGTTATTTTGGACCAGAATTTTTGACACACCTGCCTTCTTTAACCTTCGTAATATTGCTAAAATCAGGAACATCCTGTCTCAGGGTGATGCAGAGAAACTAGTCCATGGATTTGTTACTTCAAGATTGGACTACTGTAATTCTTTATTATTGGGCTGTCCCACTTATTCTCTGAAAAGCCTCCAGCTGATCCAAAATATTGCAGCCAGAGCTCTGATGAGAACTAACAGGAGAGAACATGTTTCTCCAGTTTTAGCTTATCTTCATTGGCTCCCTGTTAAATTCAGAATAGAATTTAAGATTCTTCTCCTCACATATAAAGCTCTTAACGACCGAGCTCCATATCTTAAAGATCTCATTGGAAGGTATTTTCCTAACAGAGCACTTTGCTCCCAAACTGCAGGTTTACTTGTTGTTCCCAGATTTTCTAAAAGTAGAATGGGAGGCAGAGCCTTCAGTTATCAGGCCCCTCTCTTGTGGATTAAGCTGCCAGTAAATGCCCGGGAAGCAGACACCCTTTCCACTTTTAAGATTAGGCTTAAAACGTTCCCTTTTGATAAAGCTTATAGTTGGGGATGGCTCAGGTAATCCTGAAACATCCCATAGTTAAGCTGCTATAGGCTTAGACTGCTGGGGGACCTCATCTGTCACACCTTTCCTCACTTTGCCATCTTTTTCCCCTGTTTAATTTCTCAAATGATATTATGTAGATGTGACATTATTGTAGTTATTAACTTGTGTTTCCCTGTGTTCCTTTCCACAGTCGCCAAAGGCATGCTCAGGACGGGACATTGGACTGAAGACAAGTTTCGGTGCAATCTGTTGGTTTTCCTTAGCTAGAATATTTTTTTAATTGACTCTCTATGAATTAATTGGATTATTTTTAAATTAATTAATTGGATTATGATTACAATGAATTGAATTCAAATTGGCTTGAATTGGACCATTATTTAAGTGCCTTGAGAGGACAATTGTTGTAATTTGGCGCTATATTAATAAAACTGAATTGAATTGAACAGGGACAAGAACTTTTTCCTGTATTTTAACTAGGGCTAGGCACATTAACGTATTATTTTTGCGTTAACTAATGAATTAATTATCGCTGACAATTATTTGTCTCCCAATAAACGCAGTTTTTATTATTTATAATCTTTATTGTAAACGTCTGTTACTCACTGGCTTTTATTTTGAAAAAGTCCATCGTGAGCGAGCCTAGTATGTTGCTTACTGCTGCAGCTCACAGGAAACAGTCAGGAAAAAAAAATGTCAGATGAAGCAGGCTAAACAAACATAGAGGTGGTTACAGAACTTTTACATGCCAATTTTCATTTCCATGTTCTTCCAATGGCGCAGTCATCAGAGCCAAAGGTATTTGTTAGCACTGCAACGTTGAATTGTCTTATCACCGGAGTACTTCAATCATATGACTGTAGAGTTTCAATAAAAGTGCGTTATTTGCTACTTTTGTATTCATTATTGGATTTTGCATATAACAATGTGATTAATCGTGATATGATAAAAAATAATTCTAACAACCCGTGTTTTATTTACAGTTGTAGATAGGATGATTAGTCTCCCAGTGTCAACTCCCCCTGAACATTTATCGGCCTGTAAATGCAATGAGTTTCCTGTGTTTTTCAGAGACAAAATCGAAATAATCAGAAGTTCTATAAATCAGCCTGCACAAAACATTACCTTCCTATCCCACTGAAGTTACCGCAGTAAAAATGTCTGAATTTGAGACCATTGACCTACTTTTGAAAAGATTGTCTCACAATTAAACGTATCCACCTGCTATTTAGATCCTTTGCCTACCAAGTTTCTAAACGGTGCTTTCATCATCTGTCCAAATACTTGCTACAGATTGTCAACTGCTCAATCTCATCTGGTATTTTCCCACAGGGCCTAAAAACTGCTGTCATTAAACTCCTACTAAAAAAAGCGCACTCTAGACCCGTCTGTACTAAATAACTTTGACCAATATCAAACCTACCATTTATAGGTAAGGTCATTAATAAGGTTGTCTATCTGCACTTAATGGAGTAGCTTCCTGAATAGTAATGATCTGTTTGATATCTTTCAATCTGGATTTTGCCCAAACCATAGTAGTGAGACGACGGTAATTAAGGTGGTAAATGACATTCGCCTAAACTCTGACACTGGTAATATGTATGTAACATGAGATATTTTATTTCCTGTTAACATTTGCTAAAACCTGGAGGTTTTTATTCAGATTGCATCAACTTGAACTACTGATCCAGTTGCCATCAGCTTTTTAAATGTTCATAGTAAATTGCTTTCTGGCTACTGTGTACGCATTCTTCATCCCATTTAGATTTGTCAAATTTTAAGTACATATTTAGCGGGAATATTAAAATTGGTTTAATATAGTGAACTCTTGCAGTGCTGGGTGTATAGTAAAATTACACCAATTAAAATGTGGCTCTGTAGAAGGTTGTCCATGTAACCATAATTATAGTGCAGAAGATTATTCTCCCTATTGAAGCAATGAGGAGTATATTTTCAGTCTCCGCATTAGACCTACCTTTGTATTTCTGAAAAGGAAAACGAAAAAAAGGATTTTTGTCAATAACAAAGAGTAGGACAAACATTTTCATATAAACTGCAACTAAGGCCTTTCTTGGGCAACTAGTTTGTTGAAGCAGAATTAACAGAAATTAGATGCAAAATATTGCTCATCTGTTAATTGCTCAACACAGTACATCAGTGTCCTACTGTGGTCACATCAAAGATCTCATATTATCATGTACACACAATAATTATTGGTCATATTGTTACTTTCAGCATCAACTCCAAAGGAATCTTGCTCTAGACAGATCAATATTTTACAATGAAAGAGGAGAAAAAGAAGTCCTACTCAATGATAAACTGATGATAGACTTGTTGCAGAGGAGGTGCATGATATGAGACAAACAGGAAAGACTTGGTGGAGGGAAAGTGTTTTGGCATTCTGGAGACAAAGAGATACACTATATCGCCAAAAGTATTCACTTACCCGTCCAAATAATTAAATTCAGTGTTCCAATCACTTCCATGACCATAGGTGTATCAATTCAAGCATCTAGGCATGCAGACTGCTTCTGCAAACATTTGTGAAAAAATGGGTTGCTCTCAGGAGCTCAGTGCATTCGTGAAATCTCCTCACTACTAAATATTCCACAGTCAACTGTCAATGGTATTATAACAAATTGGGAATGACAGCAACTCAGCCACAAAGTGGTAGGCCACGTGAAATGACAGAGCAGGGTAAGTGGATGCTTATCTGTTTGTTTTGTGCCAAGTGTAAGGTTTGGTGGAGGGGGGATTATGGTGTGGGGTTGTTTTTCAGGAGCTGGGGTTGGCCCCTTATTTCCAGTGAAATAAACTCTGAATGCTTCAGCGTACCAAGAGATTTTGGACAATTTCATGCTCCCAACTTTGTGGAAACAGTTTTTGGGATGGCCCCTTCGTGTTCCAACATGTCTGCGCACCAGTTCACAAAGCAAGGTCCATAAAGACATGGATGAGTGAGGAGTGAAAGAACTTGACTGGCCTGCACAGAGTTCTCACCTCAACCCGCTAGAAAACCTTTGGGATGAGTTTGCCAGGCCTTTTTATTAGTGTCTGACCTCACAAATGCGCTTTTGGAGGAAAGTTTTCAAAAGTTTCCATAAACACACTCTTTATGTTTGCCCAGAAGACTTGAAGGTGTTATAGCTGCAAAGGGTGGGTCAACATCATATGAAATCCTATGGATTAAGAATGGGATGTCACTTAAGTTCATATGCGTGTAAAGGCAGATGAGCATATGCTTTTGGCAATATTGTGTATGTTACTCTCTGTGATTTGCATCTTTGTAAGCAAAGAATAATACTGTGAAAGAAAATGGCCTGAAATAAAAAAGAGCTAAAAAGAAACATTTCAGACCAAAGATGACAAGAATTGCTTCTGCAGTTTAGTGTACAAAAATATTTTCTTTCCCTCTCGACCCGACCAACGGATTAAGCGGGGTATAATGGATGGATGGATAATTTGTCATTTTAAAAAAAGGAATAATTAAACCAATAATTAAACCATGTATGCTTTTTTTAAAAAACCCACAAACACCCACAACAGGGTAAAAGTTTTTTGTCCATACATTTAATGATTTAAACGATCAGAGGATGTGACCTTTACAAGTATCTCTCTAAATTAACAACAGTTTCATTTAGGATTTATACATTTGGAAAGCTGAGAGGAGGGCTACAGTTTGTGGTTAGTTTTAAGATGGATGAATGGCATATTTTGCTGTTGTTTTTGAGAGTGTTTCTTTGTTGGCTCATCTGTAAATGCATATAAATCTCCTACCAACAGTTTCTCTGAATCGCTCAGTGTTGGATCTGTATTTCCAGTACTTGTGGTGGAGTTTGAAGACAAAAAGCTGGTATTTTGATACAACCAGTGGAGATTTAAAGAAAAGAGATAAGGTGACAGAACCGCAAGTCCAGGTCAAGTTAAATGGAAAATTGGCTCAATAAATCAGCCCAGTGAGACTGTGGACTCTTGCTGACCATCCCTCACTTTCTGCTCTATTTTCTGTTGGAAGTCTATTGCAGCCCAATCTTTTCCAGTCCTGCATAAGCTTCTCAGGCCCACAGCTTTGGACAGTACTCCTCAGCATCAGCTGTCTACAACCATCTGCCCAGTTGTGATGTAGAAATTCCCTTTTGACAACAAAAACACCCAATTTTCTTGTTCCTCATATACTGGATGAGTCTATTTAGCTCTTAAGAAAGGTCTCGGATTGGAGGCAAAGCTCCTCTCATTTCAAACACCACTGCTCTCTAACACCAGAAAACCTGCCTCTTGTAATATTGTTGCGCAAGAAATATAAAAAAAAACTCCCTATAAAAACAAACACATAATGATTTGAGTCCTTGATAGTGTGTAACTGGGCAAGTCTCCAATTACATGTGTTAAAGTTCTTGACATTGCCACACACACACACACTCACTTGCAGATAAGCTCAACTCACAAACAACCTTGAGCACTGAGAGGAGGTTAACAAGGCCTGTCGGCACCTTGGTGTTTCCCAGGTATACATGCTGCCACCACTGCTGATGTGGCTCTATCTGATACTCTGCCCTGACTGTGTTGCACATTGACATTCATGTAGAGATTTCCTAATTAGCCTGCACTTAACTTGCTACACAGATGCTCACATACACTCAGCAAACGCACACTTCTACCGCCATGTATCAATTAAGGCATCTACCAATTTCATAATTGGATACAAGATCAAGAAAATGTATTTCTTAGTGGAGAAGAAAAATTAAAGGGGTTGGAGGACTAAGGATAGACTGAACATATACTTGTATAGAAAGCTTTTTATGGATACATTTATTTTGGATGTGTGTGTCTGTCTGTGCATGATCCAACCCTGTGTTTTTCGATTATTGAACAGAACATTAGTTCTATTTAACACTACACCCCCTGGCCCACCCCATTTTTTATTTGTATTTTTTGTTATTTTGCATGCATGACTTCTGATGGCTACTTAACAATCAATTATGCTTTTTTTTTTCTCTTACAGTAAGCGTTGACCTCTCAAGGATCTTCACATCTACCCCAGTAATCCCACTGGGGTCAGCGTCTACACTTTGATAGGGGGTTAAATTGTAGCAGGTACAACAAACACACACACACATAGCTACAATATCTAAGTTAGTAATTAACAGCTATTAAAACAACACAAGTCTACTTGGATTGAAGTCTGTTCAGCAGAGCTTACGACTCAAAGTCTTTCTGTTTGTTTATGCGATAAACAAATATGCAAACTTGTATCATACAGTTCAGGCAAGTTTTAGATAAACACATATCAGATTTTCCTCCATTTTGCCTGCCATACCTGGCAAACAGGTCTATGTTGGTAGTGGTAATTTAAGTTCTGGTCAGTGATCCAGATCATTTGACTTAGCTCAGCTTAGTCAAATGTAAATGTAAATATAAATTAGTTATACAGCCCTTTACAACAATCCTTTTGGTGTACCAAAGTGCTTTACAGCAGATAATAAATAAAGAAAAGAATAAGTAAAAACAATTAAAAAAAGAACAGTAAAAGCAATAAAATACGACAAAATTTAATAAGATAAGATAAAAATGTAATCATACTACTGGATATTAAAAGCCATCCTAAATAAGTAGGTTTTTAACCTAGATTTAAAGAGGCCCAGGTCAGAAATAAGACGCATCTCGGTGGGGAGCTTATTCCAGAGCCTGGGGACAGCAACGGAAAAGGCTTGGTAACCCCAGTGTTTGTATTTTGACCTTGGCCCATTCCAGCAAAAGTTGATTTGTTGACCTCAGAGCTCTTATGGACAGTTAGAAGCTCTGATAAATACGATGGGGAGAGGACGTAAAGAGCTTTAAAAACAAATATTAAAATTTAAAATCAATTCTATAAAGGACAGGAAGCCAATGAAGGAAGTTAAGAACAGGAATGATATGCACATGTCTGTTAGTGTTGGCTAAAAGATGGGCAGTAGCCTTTTGCACAAGTTGAAGGTGACTGAGAGAAGTCTGGGAGACGCCAACATAAAGTGCTTTGCAGTAGTCTAACCTTGAATTTATTAGGCATGGATGGTTTTCTCAAGGTCGTGATGGCTTAAAAACATTTAACTTTGGCCAGGAGACGCAACTGGAAGAAACTAGTCCTGACAACATTGTTAATATGTTTGTCAAACCTCAGATGACTGTCAAAGGTCACTCCCAGATTTCTAACGGTTGAACTGAACTTTGAAGACAAGGTGTTTAAGTCAGATGTCACAGTATCCTCGAACACAATACATTCAGTTTTATCATCATTTAAGTGAAGAAGATTTTGGGCCAACCACTGCTTAATATCAGCAATACAATCAAACAAAGAACATCGCGCACTGTTACTATTTGGCTTCACTGGCAGATAGATTTGTAAAACAGTGAAAAGAAACGTTGTGCCTGGCTATAATTGACCCACATGGTAACATGTACAACGAGAAGAGGATAGGGCCAAGAATAGATCCTTGTGGGAATCCACAGGAGAGAGGAGCAATGGAAAAGGACAGGTCACTGACCATAACGGAGAAGGTTCTACAGGATAAGTAAGACGTAAACCACTTCAATACAGTACCGTGGATGCCAACATAATTACTTAGACGTGACAGGAGGACTGCATGCTCCACCCTGTCAAAGGCTGCTGTGAGATCAAACAGCACTAAGACAACAGGGCACTTGGCATCCACAGACAGAGCAATATCGTTGTACACCTTTACCAGTGCAGACTCGGTGCTGTGACGAGACCTAAACCCAGATTGGAACTTCTCAAGAGCAGAGTTATTCTCAAGAAAGGACTGTAATTGTATAAAAACAACTTATTATAAAACCTTAGAAAGAAAGAGCAGATTGGAAACAGGTCTAAAATTTGATTAACACTGAGGGGTCAAGAAAAAGTTTGCAAAGCTTTCAAGAAATTATTAATCTGTGTGCATACACCCATATGTATGTCAATAAAATCCATAGTAATCATACTAATTTTAAATTATTGGTATATATATATATATATATACATATAAAAAATGAGAAACATCATCACCTATGTGTAAGCTACTTAAAGTTGTATTTATACTGAACTCAGAAAAATTGAGCTTCAGTAATAACTACAAGCATAGTACACCTGGTGATTTGTATAATTGGTAAATGGACAAGCAACAGTACAAGCAACAGCCACAGGACTTACTGACTCAAAGTGCTTTTTTATGTCACACACATTCATACATCTGGGATGCATCAGAGGCAAGATGAGCTTCAGTGTGTTGCCCAAGGACAACTCAACTTGTCGTCCAAGGAAGTCAGTAGGGCTGCAACGGATAAAAAAGCTCATGGTTCGGATCGTTTCGCGGATCAGAGTCACTGATCGGATAATTTTTTGGATCAGCAAAAAAAAAGACAAGACAAATAAAAATAAGTTTGGTCTTTTTGTTTATTAACACTTTTAAATCATTAAATTAAAATATATGAAATCCTCTTAATGTGCACAAGGCATAATATCTTCTTTTTAATATAATTAATGAAAAACAACTTAAGGCATATTTCCTTCCTTTAACCGAATTTGGCCTCATGTCTGCACCTATAAACATACCCATACCATTTGTGATGGCTTTAACCCGGTCGGATTGTGCAACAAGGGGTTGCATTATTGCCGCGGTGATATGCGGTTGTTGAGCAGCCTTCGTTTTCACTCCTGTCAGTGAAACACCGGGGTGATGTTGCTTCAAATACGTGGCCATGCTTGATGTGTTTCCTCTGTCATTTGACTTTCTTGTGCCACTGTGCCTACACGGCGTTACGGTTTTATCCGCTAACCTCTTTTCCCCATACAGAGGACTTAAATGACGCGGGGTGTTCAAACTACTCCGTTCCTCCGTTCGCAATGACCACGCTGTGCGTGGACTGAACATGCTCACAACTGTTTTTTTAATAAATCAATCAGCGGATCACGTGCGTGCCGAACCGAAGATATTGATCCGAACGGATCAATGGTGATCCATTGCACCACTATAAGCCAGGGATCGACATTCTGACTGGCAGATGACCACTTTCTTCCTTAGCTGCCCCATTGAGGGTCATCATCCATTCATCCATTTTCTACATTCCATTAATATGACATTTTTATTTTACAAATCCTGCATGCTTACTTTCTCTTAAGTTTAAGTTCATATCCATATCTTTAAATTGACTTTACAAGAACTAGTTCAAAGTTGAATTCACTCAGATTAAAACTCAATAAATTCATGTTCCTATTTCAGCATTTGAAATTCTGAACTAATTACACAATCACAAAATTAACTTGTTCATTTCTAACTTTTTCAAGAATTCTTCTCCTTATAAGGAACAATAGTGTTATGAAGTGCTCGCACATGGGGCCCACAGTCATTAGAGCTCATGCATGGACATCTGTGCATTTATGTTTTATTTGTGACCATTTTCACATATTGATGAAAACGGATTAGCTTGCAGAGGCCAGGAGACAAACACTTCAATCTCACAATTAACGTCAAAATAAAGGTAACTTCAGAAGCAAGTGGAACGATGCAAATTCTAAACATCCAACAACAACAAAATATCACACAAAGCAGAAGTTGTGTGGGAGCATCACAGCAGATAATCATAACACTACATGACACAGGTGAGGACAGAGTTTGTGCACAGCACAGGTGTCTGCACCAAAGCCAAAACAAAAATTCAGCTTACATTAAAGGTGCTCTTCTCTGGCTTTCTGCTAGCTTTCCTTCAGATTCAGTTAATAAGCCATAGTCTTATTTTCATTCCTACATAGCTCTCTTTTGAAAAGCAGTTTTGTTTTGTCAGCTTCTGTGATGTTGTTTGCTGGGGGAATGTTGCTACATTGTTCTACACGTCTATAAATACCTCTGTCTGTAATAGACCTTGTGCAGTTGCGTATATTAGTTGATAAGAGTCTGTGACTGGTACAGGTATCACTACAACGTCTGTGGTTGCTACAAAAACAGATCTTTTGACACTATCGAACGTCATCCAATGCTGTGAGAAAGCTCAAAATCAGTTAAAAATGCATGGAATGCATACATGCAGAGTGGTGTTTTTTAATACTTATCCAGATGCTCCTACATTTTGACTTTTACTTAACATCTCTGTCATATGCACTCTGCTTTCATTTGCCCTCATACTTGACTCCCTTTTTTTTATTACTCAGCACCACCTTTTGCTTTATAACCCAATAGTTAATCAGCTTTCTCCACTCATGTAAGTAAGCCAACACGTTTAGCTGGCTTAATCAAGAAAAGCCACAGTACAAGGCTGTTTTTAAAACTTGGTAAAAAGTAAAAATAATAAAGCTATTGGAAAATCTTCCTGATACTTTTGACACTTTGGAAGGTCAATGAAGGCTGATTAATAGTTGAGAAAGTAGTAATCTGGCTTTGTGAAAATATTGAAATAAAAATACAAAAAGAAATAAGAAGAAACAGGTTGCTGTAGTAGAGAGTATAAATATTTAAAAAAAATTATAGTAAGTCCAGTCAATCACAATGGCCAGTTGACCACAAAAAATAAATGGAAGCTCTGTTGCTCTGGTTATTAATATCTTTTTCTGTTTTGTTTGTTTGTTGTTTTGTTTAACTGAAGTTAAACAGATTTATGCACTTATACTCAAGTCATGTTGTGTTTTTTGCATATTGTTTTTTATTTCCTGCCACCCAGATGACAATGTGAAGGAAAAAATAAGATCAAAAAGTACTGTCACCCGTTGATTAACTATTGTTACTTTTATTTGAACCAAAAAAATCATCTGTAATGACAAGTAAATAGTCAATTAACAGCTAACAATAGGATCAACATACCCTAATTTTCATCTCACTGATGATACTGTTTGACCTAGTCACAAGAACACAGCTTTGTTTTCATATGTATAGTTTAAACTTGTGAAACTGTCTTTGGGCAGTTGAAATTTATTTACATGTTTATTTACCTGTTTACTGTAAAAAAAAATGCATTGCACTCCAGATAAAGTTGGGCATGTGTTCAGCCCTAACCGTAGCCCAAACCCCTGCTAAGCGGCCAACGCACTCAGCAAATACCAGCATATAGAAATCATCTTACAGTACGCACCTCAAGGGTGCTCAAGCTCTGTGTCCCACTGCACCTCCGCAGCACATTACACTTCCAAGCAAACTACATTATACACAACCAGAACCTCTGACCCATCCTCATCACTTTTCCTTCTCTGCACCAATTAACCTACACAAAAAACAGACCCCTTGGGATCTATGCATTCACGGACTCCACTGACAGATT
This sequence comes from Leuresthes tenuis, assembly GCF_036924035.1. NCBI lineage: Eukaryota > Metazoa > Chordata > Actinopteri > Atheriniformes > Atherinopsidae > Leuresthes > Leuresthes tenuis. The sequence goes on from NW_027325378.1 coordinate 23,164,310, forward strand.
TCGGTGAGACCATGCGCCTTACACAGCACATTGCAAACCACAGGGAGTGTTCCCACGGCCTCCTGAGTCACTCCCACCAGATAACAATACGTACAAGTCCCTGGGGCCCAGGTTCAACTTGATCTCAGGTGAGCGTGCCATCCCCTAATCTGCATTCCAAACTCCGGGGCAGCTATCGAGCGATGGGGGCAGATTACTGAGCTACACTCAACTCAAATTTAAACTTGCCAGATCCTAGGTCTGACTGATCTGTTGGAGGCACCTGCATTTCATGCTAGTAATGCTTCTTAACGCGCGTACAACCCTCTGACTTAATAACACAAAAATCCACTCCCCCTTCCTCTCTTTTTTCCTTTTCCCCATTATAGTCTTTCTTCCTCCTCTCTTAGTCTCTCCTCTCCCTCCCTCTCTCTCTTCTCCCTTCCTAGATACAGTGATAAGATGAATCCTTTTCTGAATTTGTCCCACCAGACCGCAAAATACCACCGCTGCAAAATGATGAACTTCAAACATTAGTAGATCACGTACACTGGAAGCCACTTATGGGTCAGGCTATGTGGAACCTTTGGAAGAAATTCCATCCATCCATTTTCTATACCGACAGTCTGTTAATTGGGTAGCGGGTGGGCTGGAGCCTATCCCAGCAGTCATCAGGCGAAAGGCGGGGTACACCCTGGACAGGTTGCCAGCCCATTGCAGGGCCACATAGAGACAAACAACCATGCACACTCACACTCACTCCTACGGACAATTTGGAGTCAACAATTAACCTGACATGCATGTTTTTGGATGGTGGGAGGAAGCCGGAGTACCCGGAGAGAACCCACGCATACACGGGGAGAACATGCAAACTCCACACAGAAAGGCCCCAGGCAGGGATCGAACCTGGAACCCTCTTGCTGTGAGGTGACGGTGCTAACCACAAACCAAAAATAGGCTCAAAAATAATGCACTCAACACCTTAATAGTAGAGATAAGGTAATACTAAAAAGTTTAAACAACATACAGCCCAATATGGCAGCACAAGGATAGAGATATTATACTACTAAGTAATAACAAGCTGTACTGATCTTTAACCGACATACAGCCCACCAAGACAACACTCTGTGCTGTCCTTTTAACTTCACTATCTCTTAATGATAGAAATAGGCTGATAATACGTAGCAAGAAGCTGTACTGATCTTTACCTGATATACAGCACAAGGAGAAAACACAACCAGGCTATCTTTTAAACTTGTTTACCAAAATAGTATAGTACAAAGTAATAGGAAACTTTACTGATCTTTACCTGACATACAGCTCAATAAGACAATGCAACCAGGCTGTATTTTTAATTTGTCTATCAGCTTAATGATAAATATAATGTACGAGTAATAAATCAGAAGCTGTACTGGTCTCTAACTGACACACAGACCAAGGAGACAATGCTACCATGCTGTATTTTGAATTAATTTATTATTCTAATGATGGAAATAGGATAAAAATGAATAGGATAAAAATCGTACACTACTTATTATTAATATAATAATAATAATACATCTTTAACTGAATTTTAAAAAAAGAAGGAAAAGAAAGAAAAAAAAACAGATTAAGTTAATACCCATTATGCCTAGTGCCTACTGTACAAGTCTGTGGGGACAGCGCTATGATCTGGGGTTGCTGCAGTTGGTCAAGTCTAGGCTCAGCACTGTTATGTATCCAAAGAATGAGGTCAGCAGACTACCTGAATATACTGAATGACAAGGTTATTCCATCAGCGGATTCTTTCTTCCCTTATGGCACGGCCATATTACAAGAGGACAAAGCCTGGATACATTGGGCTCAAATTGTGAAAGAGTGGTTAAGTGAGCATGACACATAATTTTCACACATAGATTGGCCACAACAGAGTTCAGACCTCAACCATATTGAGGATATTTGGGATCTGCTGGAGGAGACTTTGCGCAACGGTCCAACTCTCTTCCTCTCACTAAAAGATCTTGACGAAAAATTATGCAACTCTGGACGGAAATAAATGTGACTTTGCAGAAGATTATCAAAATAATGCCACAGTGAATGCATGCCCTAATCAGAGCTACAGGCAGTCAAACAAAATATTGTTTGACTTCTTTTTGGACAGACAGTATATATATATATATAAACTCCACACCTATCTTTCAAGCTTGGGTTATCTACAGATGCCTGGGAGCTTGAGGGTTCTCGGCCCCAAGTGCTCCAATTACCAGATGTACCACTGCTACCTTCAACTGCCACATCTTCTGAACTTCCTCCGTCAGCCCTTGGTATTTTTACAAAAGCATGAGTGATATAATTTATTTGAACTTATTTGGTGAATTTGATCATTTTAAAGTCTGGAAGTCTTCGTTGCATCGGACGGTTTACGCCTCCGCGTCGGCCATTAATTTCTGATAATGGACACCTCGTCGGGCATTATCCCTTACATATTTCCATCCCTCTTTCCACTAGGACCACAATTATGCTTTGCCTGCTTCTCCCTCTGTTCTAAAGGCCAGACTTAGTGAAGGTCTTGCTAGAGTGGAGAGTCTGGAGCGTGAGAAGAGGAAAAGCATGCTCCGGGAGTGAAGGGCGAAGAAAAATGTAGATGCTGTTCTTGAGGATCTGAGGGAGGAAAAACCTCATAAATGAAGAGCTGAAAGACAGGCTTGAATGCTACTCGGGTAAAATGGCAATACTAAGTTGAATATTTTATATAAGTTCTTTAAATAAAGATCTGAATACACCTGATCTTTTCTGGGTTCTTTTTGTTTTATCTCTGTCTGTCTGTCTGACGTTTGACAAACAAACCTTGTGAAAGTAGTTTTACAACTGAGTGATTTATGATAACTTTTGTTGTGTAGAAACACCATTCCTCCATAGATGCAATGTAGGAGCAAGTGGCACTGTACCAAGATGACCGCCCTGTAGGCACTCCCCTCTAGTGAGCGACAGTAGTCAATGAGGCATCTATGTATATATGTCTAGAGTGGTGTAAAAAGAGAGTGACGACACTCCCACAGACTTCTATAAAAAGAAAGGAATGCGTAATAATAATAATAATAATAATAATAATAATGATCATCCTGCAAGGCACTAATTTCTCCAGTCACTCTTGACAGTAGCCAACAGAATACTGAAAAAGTGCATTTTGTATCAACAAACTAGCTAAGCTAACGTTAGCAGTAACTTGCAATTAAAAATTTCAAGCAGCTCAACTAACCAGTTTATTTCCAAAAATACTTTATAGTCATCGTGATCGATGGGTGCCGGTGAGCTGATTGAGTGTGCTGTAGCTCGCAATCTGATTGGTTGTTGTTGGGCGCTTGTACAGCCTTCCAGGCTGAGCAGGATTACCAAACTTCCAGGTTACATAAACCTGACCAATTAAATATTAAAATCAAATTCTGTCCTGGTGCCCATTTTTCCATTTCATAGTTTCGATCTGAGCCTAAAAGTGAAATATGAAAAACCTGGCATTTTTTCGTTTTTGGTGTTATAATAAAAAACTAAATAACCAGTGAATATTTCATATTTGATTTTTGATTGGCAATTGAAAATGGAAAGAACGTATCATAGCCTGATTTACCACAATGTCCAGTTGGTTAGCCATCACCTGCTTATCAGTCTGAATCTGGAAATCATACTAGATCTTAGACCTGTCGTTCTCCAATACCTTTAGAGTGGTGTCTCCCATATCTGCCTGCATCTTACACTCTGCCACTATGTATTGACTGTCTCAGAAGCCTATTTGCACAGCCTACACCTCTGTCGCTCTGGATGTTAGGGCCTGTTCTTGAGCTGCTATTTTTAGTGCCACTGTACTGTCTTTCAGAATAGCTTTTTCTAGCCACTGACAGGACTTCTCGATATCAGTAACTTCTCCAATCTGTCGATGGTACATGCCATGCAGAGGCTTAGCCTTCCATAATAGTTCCTCTTCTTCCCCCTCACCTCCCCTGGGTTTCAGCAACCTTAGACACTCACTTAGCAGTTCATCTCTGTGGGCTATCTTCCTAATGTAATCCTGGATAGTGACTCTGACTCTCACTAGTCCTCTGCCTCCCTCCTTCTTCTTCGTGTACAATCTCAGGGTGCTGGACTTGGGATGAAACCCTTCATGCACTGTGAGGAGCTTTCTTGTTTTGATATTAATGGCTTCTATCTCCTTTTGGCAAGTTTATTATGCCAAACAGGGTATCTGATGTCTGGCACAGCATACATGTTGATGGCTCTGACTTTGTTCTTCCCATTCAGCTGACTCTTCAGGACCTGCCTTACTCTTCGAAGGTGCTTGTTTGTGGCCTCCTCATGGTTGCCATTTGCCTGTGGGATCCCAAGGTATTTGTAACTGTTCACAATGTTTGTTATGGTGCCCTCTGGCAGCTCAACCCCTTCAGTCGTGATTACCTTGCCTCTCTTTGATATCAATCGGCTGCATTTATCTAGTTTGAATGACATCTGGATAACCTTGCAGTATATCCAGGTGAGATGTATAAATGAGTTGATGTCTTGCTCAGTTCTGGCATACAGATTGATGTCATCCATGTCGAGGAGATGGCTGATGCTTGCTCTACTTCAGGATCAGTATCTAAAGCCACTCTTTGTGATGATGTGGCTGAGGTGTTCAGGTCTATGCAGAGCACAGCAGTGGGGACAGAGCATCCCCTTTGTAAATACCACACTTGATGTTGACTTGTGCAATTTACTTGGAATTGCCCACCAGGGATGTCTTCCAGTCCAACTGAGTTCCCTAATAAAGGCTCTTAGTGTTCTGTTAATGTTATAGAGTTCCAAGCAATCCAATATACATGTGTGCCCAGCTCATGTATTGAGCCATGTCCTGACTGAATATATCTGCTAAGATGCCTGACAGGAGCTTCCATGTTATGCAGAGGTAGGTTAGGTAGTTGGATGGAACCGCCCCCTTCTGGGGCCCTTCTAGGGATCTTTCATGATCAGGACTGTCCAACCTTGGATTAACCAGTCTGGGTGGGTCCCCAGTCTCCAGTGGCAGTCTCCAGTGCCTCAGTTATAGAGAGTTTGTTGTATTTCTTTTGTAGTTACCTCTTCATTGCACCTCTCTGAAGCTATGATAGCGGACTTACCCCCCTCCATGCTGCCTTGATCTCTGCTCATTGTGTTGTTCATTTTGGAGCCAAGCATCTCTAGGAACACTGCGGCTGTAATGTACATCAGCTTATTAGTCTCTGTGATAATAGTAGGTATAGTATGATTCACGTCTTCTGGGAGACAGTACTTTGTCTCTTAGCATTGGCAAAGGGCCACAGGCTCCAGATATCCAGATTATTCATTATCTTCCCTTCAGGTCAGCTGCCCTAGTGACTATCTGGGTTTTCTGATGGGGCTTGGTGACAGGGGATATATTAAGAGGATGTTGGACCAATGTTTAATTCAAAACCCAACATCTAAACTTGTCTAAGAAACTATTTCAGACCAAGAGTTCAAATGTTCAGAAACAGGATCTGCTATCACAACTAGAGATTAATGAGGTACAACAAAGATTCTACAGAAGGGGAGAGCCAGGATGACAGGTCGAGGGGGATACATTATTATCCCCACCTTAGAATGGGTACCAGGATTGTTGGAATGGTAGCATTCCAGTATTATGAGATTGTCCACTCTATTGAATGAATGTCTTGTTCCAATAGTCCACTTATTGCCTTTTCCAATTCTGTTAATATCTGTAATTCAGTTCTTGAAGTTTTGATCTTTTTTTCCACAAAGAGAGTCATTAAATGTGTAGTCGTTAGCACTGTCGCCTCACAGCAAGAGGGTTCCAGGTACAATTCCTGACTGGGGCCTTTCTGTGTGGATGTTATCCCCGTGTATGCGATCTCTCCAGGTACTCCGGCTTCCTCCCAACTCCCAAAAAGTGCATGTTAGGTTAATTGGTGATGCGAAATTGTCCCTAGGTGTGAATGTGAGCACCCAGCCACTGGGGAGCACGAGCCAGTATATTTCTAGTGCTGGTCCCAAGCCTGGATAAAGGGAGAGGCCGAAAGAAGAAGAAGAATAGTCTTTAAATACCTGCTTTCAAAGATTACCGTTGCCCTAGTATATATCTACTACTATATGACTACTGGCGCTGTTTTGCGGCTTTGCTTTGCGGTAAGACGTATTGCATCACTTCCTGTTACCCTGTGTGTGCACATTTCTTGCTCCTCTCCATGTTTTTTTTTTTTTTTTTCCCCTTGTCCTGTTCAGCATTATGGCAGCATAATTGTAGTCTGAATACCTTTGATGCCAAACAGATTTGCTTTGCCAAGGGAAGTTTTATAAATGTAAAGCTCCCCTTGATGCCCATTTATTTATTTCTGTTTACAATATATGACATGTAATAGAACTGAACCGGACCGGGGGACAAGGAAAGAAGAAGAGGAAAGAAGAGGAAACAGAACAAAAATAGAAACAAAAACCAGACAACCAGCTGCTACACCTGTAAAAAACAAAACAGACAACAATCCATGGCCTCTGAGGGGAATCCAGCCTTAGCGCCACCAGGAGCACCTGAAAGTAGACAAGCAGAGAAAAAACAAACACACAAACAAACAAAAACAAGCACAAGAAGCGGCAATCGCATACAACACAGCTGTGGATATAGATGACCTGAGACGACATGATAATACATCAACTGCTTAGCGACCATGCTACTGGACTAATGAATGTGTGTGTGTGAGAACATGCAACACCCATGGCACAGGTCCTACATGATAACCGTGCTTAGTTATGAGTGTATAAGTGTACAGAGCCACAATCCACAGCCCCCCCAAGCAATCAGAAGCAGGCAGAGAGGGCCACAAGACCCAGGCCACCAGCAGCCCCCACAGAGCAAAGAACCCAGGAAGCCCACCGCAGGGAAGCGCTTTGAGTGGTCAGCGAGACTAGAAAAGCGCTATACAAGTACAAGTCCATTTACCATTTACAACCACGCATCCACCCAGAAGACTGCAGAGGAAACCCCCGGACAGAGCCCCCATAAGCATAGGGCAGAGGCCAGGGGCAACAGCCCACCGACCCCGCCAGGCCCCAGCCGCCCAGACATGGGCCGTGCACTGGACCCGGGCCCCAGGAGCCCGAGCGCCCCCAAACCCCCCGGCAGAGGCCCCACCCAATACCCAGGAGGGCCAAGCGCCCCAGACAGCCACACAGTGGGTCAGCGCCTGCCCCAGCGCCACTGGCCAAGTGCCCTGGGAGTCAAGACGTGCCCACAGGTGGGTGAAGTCGCGGGCAGCGGGGATAGGCAACGCCGCCCCCCCATCGGGAGAAGCACAGGCAGGCCAGGCAACAGCAAGTCCCATATCCAGGCCCAATCATTACCACACACACTTTTACGTCCCATACATCCACACGTCCTCCCTCCCTCGACTCCGCTGGGGTGTAGTGCAGCGGGCACACCAGGGGGCCAACAGCCCCCCAGCCACCACAGACCCCAAACCAGCAGAACAATTAATTAATCCTCCTGGCCCCTCCCGCCCCGAGCAGCAACCAGGAAGCAGGGGTGTGGGAAGAAGACCCCTCCCCTCACCCTTCTGGCTCTTCAATATTTTCTAAGAGTGAGCAATTAAAATTGAGGGGCAGCCAAACTTGTAGAACTGGGAGCGCGGCCCTCTGGGCAGCCTACATACCCAAAGAGCCCCGCCCACCAGATGCCACTCAGTGTAACCACCCCCCAAGACCTAATGTGTGTGTGTGAGTGTGTTTGATAAGTAGTAATGTCTAAGGTGTAATTAAAACAGGGGCGGGGAACTGCAGAGTGCAACCAAAGGGGACCACCTACGTGGCCCCATCCACTACACCCCACCGAACACACACGCCCCCAAAACCCTTCATGTGTGAGTGTGTGCTGTGTATAGGATCCAGAAGCGAGTGGGGTATGGGGAGCTACTCTCCCCCGGAGGCATCCCCGCTACCTGGGATCCAACACAGGGCAGGAGGGCCTGATGTCCACCAGGCTCGGGGCCTGCAGCGACCATATTCCGGGAGCTACTGTACCCCCAGAAGGTACCCATCCCGCCCCAACCCACTCAACCCAACCCCGGAGGACCTCTACAAAAAACAAACAAACAACAACAAAAAACAAACAAACAAACCACCCGGTCACACCAGTCGCAGCAGCCCGGGCCTGAGTCCCACCATCACCCAGGCCCCCCCAGCCCCCCCCCCCAACAGGGGAACAGCACAGCCCCCCCACCGCACGCCCAAACACCCTGAAAAAACAACAACCATCTGCAGACACCCTGGAAGTCCCAGAGCAACAAGCCCGGCACCAGGACCTGCACCAACCCACCCATACTGTGGCGCGTCCAGGGCAACCTAGCCCCCCCAGGCACAGGCAGGCCCCCCCCGCGGGCGCAAGGCAGCGCCCAGCCACCAGGGCCCAGGCCCAGCACCACCACCCACGCCAGAGCTGCCCGGCCACCCGGCATAGAGCCAGCAGCCACCACCCCAAGGCCCCTAAGGGACCCCGCCCCACACCGCAAGACAACCCCACCCGCAAGCCCCCAAAAATGCCTTCCAAGCCCGACACACAGTCCCCCCCAGCAATGACCAACCCGGTCCCCACGACCCGAGAGACCACCAGACGCCCGAAGCAACACAGCCCACCACAGCACACACCCAACCGCCCAGAGCGACAGGACAGCAACCCACCACCACCACTATGTGATAAAGCTAATCAGAGGGGACCAGAGAGAATGAAATTCAGCCAATTGATGTTTTGAGGAGGCAGACATTGTTTCCATGCTAATATAATCTAAAATAAAATTTCTAAACTGGTTAATACACAGATTGTTCTTCGCTTTCCAGTTCAGAACAGTTTTCTTTGCGATACATAACACTGTGAGAACCATGTGTGCTGAGTTAATTTCCATGTTAATGTTGTCTAAGTCACCCAGTATGCACAGTGTGGGGCATGCAGGGATGCTACACTTTAGCCATGTTGATAGGTCCTCACAGACCTCAAGCCAGAACTTCTGGACAGGCGCACAAAACCACAAAGCGTGTGCATAATCATCAGGTGTGTTATCTGTGCAATGTGAGCAGATGTTTGAGTGTGTTAGACCCATCCTGAACATCCTTTGTCCTGTATAGTGTGTTCTTTGAATGATTTTGTATTGTATGAGCTGTAAATTAGGATTTTGAGTCATTCTGAAGGTGTTCAAACATATTTGTGGCCAGAAGCTATGACTAGAACTGATGGATAAATCTGCCTCCCATTTTGAGGATGGAAGAGACATTGCGTTATCTATCTTAGACAATAATTTATATATTTTTGATAGTAGTTTTGGGGTGCAGATGCTTAGAAATTCTGCTACCCTAGTCGGGAGTTGTAAGTCTGGTTGGTGGAGGATATATTTCTTTGTTATTATAGACTTAAGTTGTTGATATTCTAGGAATTTATTGCTACATATCTCATGTTGTGATATGAGCTCATCAAATGAAATGAAATTTCCATTTTGGATTATATGTTCCAGATGTTTGATTCCTTTGATCTTCCACAGAGTAAAGTTTAGCATTTTTTTGTTTTGCAGTATGTCAGGATTGTTCCAGATGGGTGTAAGCTTACACGGGGCAAGTGAGGACTTTGTTATTTTAAGAAATTCCCACCAGGCTGTCAGAGAAGTGCTGATGTTAATGCTTTTGAAACATTTGTGATTTTTTACGTTTTGACTAATAAGGGGCAGGTCAGAGATTTCCAGATTATCACACAATGCTTGTTCTATATTTATCCATGGTTCATCTATTGGGCTAGGTTTAAACCATTTTGATATATACTGTAACCTATTGGCTAAGGAATAGTGCTGAAAATTAGGTAAATCTAATCCACCACAGTCCTTGGTCTTCTGTAGGGTTTTTAAACTAATACGTGGTGGTTTGTTTTTCCACAGACATTTGGAGATGTATGAATCTAGTGACTTAAACCAAGTAGCAGATGGTTTTGTGGGGATCATTGAGAACAAATAATTAACTTTTGGTAGTATCATCATTTCAATGGTTGTAACTCTCCCCATAAGTGATATAGGTAAGGACTTCCAACGAGAGAGAGATTGTCCTCTACTGTCTTTAATAATTGCACATAATTTAGCTTTGTTAGCTCTGAGAGCCTGGAGGAAATGTTTATGCCTAAATATCTAATATTTCCTGACTGTAAAGTGATCACAGGTATATTCTGGACTCTACAGTTAATGGGCAAAACTGTGGTCTTAGACCAATTGATAGAGTAGTCAGAAAGTGCTGAGAATTTATTTATGAGTGTGATCGTGTAAGTGAGAGACGTTTGAGAGTTCTGAAGGAAAAGTAAAACATCATCAGCATAAAGACTTATTTTATGCTCAATATTTTGGGGTTGGATGCCTTTAATATTTCTATCTTGTCTGATAGCAGCTGCTAAAGGTTAGATGAAAATAGCAAAAAGTGAGGGAGAAAGTGGGCAACCCTGTCTTGTACCTCTCTGCAGACTGAAGCTTGGAGAGGTTTGATCATTTGTCCTGACACACGCATTTGGGGAGCTATATAATATCCTTATCCAGTTGATGACGTGTGACCCAAACCCAAATTTGTTTAATGCTGCGAATAAAAATTTCCAGTTCACTCGATCAAATGCTTTTTCTGCATCTAGAGAGACTACTGTGGTTTCCAGGTTGTTGATGATAGAATAGTCTTTGAGATTAATTAGCCTGCAAGTGTTAGTGGATAAGTGTCTACCCTTTATAAAACCTGTCTGGTCAGGATGTATTATAAGTGGAGTTATTTTTTACATTATTTTGGCAAGGGCTTTACAAATTATTTTGAGGTCTGCATTTATTAGAGATATTGGATACTGGATGGAAGTATGGGATCTTTTCCTGGTTTCTGTAGCAAGATAATGTTAGCAGAGTTCATGTGTGGTGATAATCTGCCATTCTGCTTTGTTACTAGGCATATGTTGAAGGGCTTCATGGAGTTCTCCTATTCAAAGAGGTGAATCCAGAGCCATTGCCTGTTCGGTTTGTAATTTTGGAAGGTTGATATTACTAAGAAACTGATTTATGTTACCGTCTGATGGATCATTTTGTGATGAATATAAGGTTTTACAGAAGTCCCTAAAAGCATTGTTGATTACATCGGGGTCATGGGTGACACTTCCTTTTGAGTCTTTAACAGAAGTGATTGTTGTTTTCTCTTTGTTTCTCTTCAGTTGGTTAGCTAGGAACCTTCCAGGTTTATTGCCGTGCTCAAAGTTCTCCAAGCGAAGTCTTTGTATCAGAAACTGTGTTTGTTTATCAATAATTTTGTTTAATTCAAGTTTAGCTTTTCTTAGTTCATTCAGTATGTGTTCCTCTTTGGAGGTACTGTCGACAATTTCTAATGATTTAATCCTGAGTTCTAAATCTGATATCCTTGAACTTTCCCTCTTTTTCTTATTTGATGAAAAAGAGATTATTTTGCCTCTCATAACTGCTTTTCCGGCTTCCCAGAGAGTACAAGCTGACATTCCTGGCAAGTCATTATTTTCTAAATATACAGACCATTGCCTTTTGAAATAATTAATAAAATCAGGGTCTTTTAGTAATTATGTATTAAATCTCCAATTCCTAGCTGGTGGTGTAACTCTTGGTTATTCTTCAGTGTGATAGAAACTGGAGCGTGATCACTGATAGTGATGGGGTGGATTTTGGTGTCTGAAATATCCCTCATCAAGGAACAGCTAACTAAGAAATAATCTATTCATGAATATGAGTGGTGTACCGGTGAGAAGAAGGTGTATTCTCTAAGAGTGGGGTGGTGGGAGCGCCAAGCATCACAAAGACCAAAATCTTTCATATACTGTTTAACAATATTCGTGGACTGCCAGTTCCGCTGACTTCCTGAAGTACTGAGTCTGTCTACCTCTGAGTCTAATACCATGTTAAAGTCCCCTCCTATGATGAGTGTGTTATCTGAGTGATCAGAGAGTGAAGTGAAAAAGGAGTGAAAAAATGAGGGGTCATCCACATTTGGACCATATATATTTGCAATGCATAAATTCATATTTTGAATAGATAAATTAACTATTAGAAATCTACCTCTGGATCTATAACTGTGTTGTTTACGGTGAAATTTACTCTTCTATTTATCAGAATGGCTACACCTCTTTGTCTGGAGTTGTAACAGGCTGAGTACACATGAGGAAACTGTGCTGTGGTGAGAATATCAGCTACAGTCTTTGATAAATGAATCTCCTGTAATAAAACAATGTCCGCCTGTAAATCCTTCAATTTATTGGAGATTTTTAATCTCTTCTCCCTGGACCCAGCTCCATGCACATTCCATGAGATAAACCTCAGCGTGGACATGCTCAGACTAACGCAGTGAGTGCTGGATGCTTGCTAAAAGCATCCCGTGCCTGTGTGTGCATATATGCTTCCATGAACATGCCATTGTTGGTGTTTCAGTTGTCAGTATGAGCTTGCTACAATATGTACTTGCGCTGTCAAACTTGATTATGTGCTCTGCTCAAAACTCTATGTGCGCCGTGCTTGTTAACATTACTTATTAAGGTGGAAACGCAGCGGGTTGGGGAAGAAAGACAGAATAGAAAAACAGTGCAAAAGAGTGGAAGTGTGAGATAGAAAAAACAAAAACATACCCAAATAAACAAATATAAACTGCATATATCCTGTGCTGGTGAGACTGGCAGTGAGCTATATATTTTGCCTTGATAGATAACTTTGAATTGGATACATTATTTCATCTTACTTATATGTCATCTATAGTGAAATGATTCATACAAGTTAACGAATACAGATCACCTGGAGTTTTGAAGAGCCAAGGAGTGGTTTCCTGGTCGTGGTAAAGCTGTCCGTTGATGAATAATTTATCCACCCCGATGACAGCTCGGGAGCCTCCTTACATGAACTTTCTCCGGATGGGGAACAGAACCCTGCGTCTTTCCAGGATTTCTTTGGGAAACTGGTCGTTGACGCTGAAGTCCGTTCCTCTCAGCTCCCTGCCGCGGCCCCTCACCTGGACCTTCTGTTGGAAATGCTCGAACTTGGCCACAATCGGTCTCGGTCGGCGGGCATCAGGTCTCTTCCCTCCCAGGCGGTGGACTCGGTGAAAAGTTATGTTTTTCACTACATCTCCTGGAAGTTTCAGCTGATTTTGGATGAAGTTTTTCACTGTGAGTTCAGGATCCTCGTCTGCCTGCTCCGGGATTCCAGAAAACACCAGATTGTCCCTCATACTACGAGCCTGGAGATCAATAATTGTTTCTTTCATCCTCTTGTTCTCGTCAGAGATCCGGCTCATTCCTTCGGTGAGTGATTTCACCGATCCTCTGAGGGCTGCGTTTTCTACAGCCAGCGTCTGCACCTGTTGCTGGCTGAACTCCAACGACTCCTGTAATGCATGGAACTCTCTGTGTAGAATTTCTAACAGAGACATATGGGCGTCGACGCTGGATAGTTTCTTATCTATTGATGTCAAAATATCCGTAGAATCATTATCTGCTGGAGACGTCACTCCGGGTGACTCTTCATTACGACTTCTCTTTGAGGTTGAAGCCTTGCTGCTAGCAGATGGGGTTTGGTTAGTTTTCCCAATGACGATCCTGTCAAAACACTCGTCGATGAAATCCGTGAGGCTCTCCAGGCTTTCTTCACTTTACTCCAGTGTTTTGTTTTTGTTTCACCCGATAATATATCTATTTAAACAGTAGTTATTGGCGTAATTATAATCTTACTATATTGTTTGCTCTATTTGAGGCGCACCTTGTTTGAATCTGCCGATAGTCTCACACAATCTCGCGACACTACAGCATCACTCTCCCTACAGCATCTTCACTCTCCCTACAGCATCCTCACTCTCCCTACAGCATCCTCACTCTCCCTACAGCATCCTCACTCTCCCTACAGCATCACTCTCCCTCTCCTCTTAAACTACTAATAATCACCTTATTTCTCCCTATAATTTACACATCTTGCATAGTTAACTCTTTCACATACTTGTTATATTCTAACGCTCACTCTTACAGATATTTAGTCTTTATTTTTCACTTTTTAGCAGTGTGTCGGGTTCTCTAGCTTAACATGGCTACCAGTTCTCTTCCTCCATCTCCTGCTTTCAGCTGCTCCGTGTGTCAGATGTTTAGTTACTCCTCTGCCATTACCATTAGTGGTAATGGCACATGTAACAAATGTAGTCTTTTTGTAGTTTTGGAGGTGAGGTTATCTGAATTGGAAGCTCGGCTCTGCACTGTTGAAAACCACCCGATAGCGAGCCAGGCCCCTTTAGCCAGTGTGGAGCCAACTAGCCTAGTTAGCTCTATTAGTCGTCCCCTAGCAGATCCCGAGCAGTCTGGACTTAAGAGTGGCTGGGTTACTGTCAGAAAGAGGAGTCATAGTCCTAAAGTCAAGCCCGTGGTTCATCATCAACCTGTCCACGTTTCAAATAGATTTTCCCCACTCAGCGACACACCCGCTGAGGACAAAACCCTGATAATTGGCAGCTCTATAGTCAGAAAACTGGCATTAGCGACACGGCGGCCATAGTCAAATGTATTCCAGGGGCCAGAGCGGCCGACATATAACCTAAATTTTACTCCAGTAGAACTTGACTCTCTTGTTGACAGCAGTTTCAATGCATACAACACTGGACAATGTTGCCCCGCTGAAAAGGAAGGTAATCAGTCAGAAGAGGTTTGTATAATCCACATAATCCACAGTTGTGTGCATTAAAGCAGACTGCAAGAAAGCTGGAGAGACAGTGGCGCTCCTCTAATTTAGAAGAGTCTCAATTAATCTGGAAAGATAGCTTAATAAAGTATAAGAAAGTCCTTCGTAAAGCTAGAACTGCTTATTATTCATCATTGATAGAAGAGAATAAGAACAATCCCAGGTTTCTTTTCACCACTGTTGCCAGGCTGACAAAGAGTTTTTCCCACTATTATCACTGATGTATCATCAAGTACAGCAGCTTTAGAAGTATCTTTAGAACCTGATTTGTATTTAGATGGCTTCTGCCCAGTTGATCTATCTGAGCTAACAACAGCAATAGTCTCTTCTAAACCATCAACTTGTATTTTAGACCCAATCCCAACCAGACGGTTCAAGGAGGTTTTCCCCTTAATTGACAGTTCCATATTGGATTTGATCAATGTCTTTGTTGACAGGATATGCACCTCAGACTTTTAAGGTTGCTGTAATTAAACCTTTACTTAAAAAAACTACTCTTGATTCAGAAGTGTTGGCTAATTATCTACCTATATCCAATCTCTCTTTTTTGTCTAAAGTTCTTGAAAAAAAATAGTTGCAGTTCAACTTTGTGATCATTTACATAGAAATAATCAGTTTGAAGAGTTTCAGTCAGGATTCAGAATGCATCATAGCACAGAAACAGCATCGGCTAAAGTTACCAATGATCTCCTCTTAGCTTCTGATAGCTGACTTGTGTCTGTGCTAGTCCTGTTGGATATCAGTGCTGCACTTGATACGATCGATCATAACATTCCGTTACAGAGACTTGAACATTAAAGGAACTTCATTAGGCTGGTTTAAGTCATATTTATCTGATAGATTCCAGTTTGTTCTTGTAATGAAAAATCTTCCTCACACATCAGAGTATGTCATGGAGTTCCTCTGGGTTCTGTGCTTGGACCAATTCTTTTTACTTTAAACATGCTTCCATTAGGTAACATTATTAGACAGCATGGCTACATTTCCATTGCTATGCTGATAATATTCAGCTGTACTTATCTATGAAACCAGATGAAACCAATAGGTTGGTCAGACTACAAGCATGCCTTAAAGACATAAAGACCTGGATGACTCAGAACTGTATGCTTCTAAATTCAGATCAAACTGAAGTTTTTCTCTTTGGACCTGTGCACTTCAGGGAGAAATTGTCTAGTTATATAGTTACTCTAGATGGTATTTCCTTGGCTTCTAGTTCTACAGTGAGGAACCTTGGAGTTATTTTTTATTTTTTGGAGTTATTTTCAGAAATTATGGTTTGACACACATATAAAACCGGTTTCTAGGACTGCCTTCTTTAACCTTCGTAATATTGCTAAAATCAGGAACATCCTGTCTCAGGGTGATGCAGAGAAACTAGTTCATGCATTTGTGACTTAAAGATTGGACTACTGTAATTCTTTATTATTGGGCTGTCCCACATATTCTCTGAAAAGCATCCAGCTGATACAAAATGTTGCAGCCAGAGTTCTGATGAGAACTAACAGGAGAGATCATGTTTCTCCAGTTTTAGCTTCTCTTCACTGGCTCCCTGTTAAATTCAGAATAGAATTTAAGATTCTTCTCCTCACATACAAAGCTCTTAATGATTGAGCGCCATCATATCTTAAAGATATCATTGTAAGGTATTTTACTAACAGAGCACTTCGCTCCCAAACTGCAGGTTTACTTGGTGTTCACAGAATTTCTAAAAGTAGAATGGGAGGCAGAGCCTTCGGTTATCAGGCCCCTCTTTTGTGGAATCAGAAGCAGACAGCTTTTAAGAAACTTTCCTTTTTGATAAAGCTTATAGTTAGGGATGGGTTTGGTAATCCTGAAACATCCCATAGTTAAGCTGCTATAGGCTTAGATTGCTGGGGGACCTCATCTGTCACACCTTTCCTCACTTTGCTCTCTTTTTCCCCCTGTTTAATTTCTCAAATGATATTATGTAGATGTGACATTATTGTGGTTATTAACTTGTGTTTCCCTGTTCCAATAGGTATCCTTTTAATGGTGTTTCCCCCCCCCTCTTTTCTGTCTTCTCAAACCCCAGCTGGTCGAGGCGACCCTTCCTGAGTCTGGTTCTGCCAGAGGTTTCTTCCTGTTAAAAGGGAGTCGTTCCTTTCCACAGTTGCCATAGAAATGCTCAGGACGGGAGATTGGATTGAATCTCAATCTGTGGGTTTCCTTAGTTAGGATATTGTTTTTTGAATTGGCTCTATATGAATGGATTGGATTATTATTGGATTATTTTGAAATTAATTTATTGGATTTAATTGGATTATGATTACAATTAATTGAATTCAAATTGCCTTGATTTGGACTATATTATTTAAGTGCCTTAAGATGACAGTTGTTGTAATTTGGCGCTATATCAATAAAACTGAATTGAATTGAATATCTCCTGTTATTGTAAAGGGTGTAGTAAACTACAATATCAGGTTACAATATGGACCTGAGATTTGACTCAAAAATGGCATAACAACAAAACCAACCCTAAATAGAGATATTATAAAATCACTCATATATTTAAATAGTTAGTGAGACCAACTCAGTTCCAAAGTTTTATAGAAAATGTATATTATTTATGGTTCCAGTAATGTGGAGGCCTGCTTAAAGTCTTCTTTGAATATAATCTACAGATTATGACAAAAAATAAATAAATAAAATACTACTTTTGATGTAAAAAATTCCTTTAGATTTATTATATTCCCTTCAATATGATGCTGATTCACAGCAAATGTCATCTCAGGGCAATCAATTCAAATGGATTATACCACTGATCCTTCGATGGTTCGAGATCCTTTGAGATTTCCGTTTTTCACACCCATTTTGTTATAAAAGAACAAAGGAAAAAATGTGAAATGTCCCTGCAGTTTAAGGATATGGTAAATATGTATGTGTGTGTGTGTGTGTGGCCATACTGCCTTATTTATGTTGACATTAAAAACTTTCCTATTATATATGGGATATATATATATATTCTTTTTTATAATTTCATTCTAAATTTAATTCTAAATTTATTGAAATTTAATTGACTTAACCAAAGTTTACATGACATTATTTTACAACTGTCATGGAACAAATGCTTCTGAAAGCACCAGTTAGTCTCGAAGTGATTCCAGTACCCCATACTCCCGCAGCACCACCCACAGAATCTCGCGGAAAATCATAAGCCTTTTCCAAGTCCAGAAAACACACGGATGGTCAAACTCCCATGAGTAACTGCGAGGGTAAAAATCTGGTCCACAGTTCCACGACCTGGGTGAAAACCACACTGCCTCTTTTAATCTGAGATTTGACAATGGGTCAGAGGATCTTCTCCAACAACAGAGTAAACTTTCCGGGGGAGGCTGAGTACTGTGATGCCCCTGTAGTTGGAATACTCTCTGCCCCCTTTAAAATGGGAACACCACTGAATGGGGTAGATAGGTGCTGTGCGTTAGCTCAATGGTCTTTGTGTGATGTGGGATGAAGACCAACATACTTTCTATCAGTTACACATTTTACTACATTTAATCCATATGTCCCTTACTGGTTAGATTTAGACAGCAAAATGTATTGGTTATAGTTATAACTCAATCATGGTTAGGGCTAACTGTAAATATAATTCATATTTATAATTTTACAAAATGATGATCTTGCTGGTTGCCTTGGTTACATTAATGTAAATAGAAGATGTTACAATGAAACATTGTTTCTTCATAGATGCCTTTTGACAGACCCTTGGTTTGAGTTACGAATCAAAAATTCTTGGTAAGAGTTCGAAATGATCATAGTTCAGTTCAAGTGGTCAAAAACCACTTTGTTTACAACTTGGAAATAATTTTTATCCAGAAAAAAAGTTTAATGATCACAAGAGGTTGCATATTCTTTGAACGTAAGAATTGACTGTGTCTTGTTACATCTGTCCAATCACCACATGAGGACATTTTGAAGAAGATTACAATCTTATTCAGATCTAAATTGAAGCTAAACATTTTGGAAATTATACATTATTTTTTTCTTTCAGACTGGTATTTATATCCAGAGAGGAGTTGGCTCAAGTAGTAGTGGTCAGAAGGTTGGCAGAGAGAAAAAAATGCTTCATGGAAAGAAGTGCTTTATGTGTGTACGTGAGTGAAGGAGAATACAGTAATAGCAGGCTTAGATCGGGCTCTACTGTCACAAAGATGTTTATGTTTTGAAAACATAACTGCCTGTATCTGCTAATGAAGTACAACGATAAGTTAGCATCTAAAAGACATGGATGTATCTAAAAGCTGTATTTGTATGTTTCCATTTCATAATGTCTTCATAAGTTTTCAGTGGTTAGCAGGTCTGCACTGTGGATAGGCCAGTTTAGCCACTAAGTTTGAGATTCAATAAACAAGGCCTTCCTTTTAAAAGAGGCCATCTCTCACCTTTTCTGGATGGCAGCATATGTTGCTCCAAAACATATTATTCAGTATTAATTGTGCCTTCATAGTTATGAAGTGTAAAATGTTAAAAGTAAATGGTAAGTGGTCCACTTTTTAACCCAATCTTGGTTTAGATCAGAACAATGGGCTGATTGGCTCAGAGGCAGAGCATAAATGATTGGATGAGAGCTGTCACAAGGGATTTATTTATTGGAATGATTCTGACCAAAAAATGAAAAAAAAAACAGAAGTTGCAAATGGAGAAGACCTGTGGTTACATTGTGTATATATAGATGTATATATAAAATATAGAATAAAAGAGAATAGATATTCCTTTTTCAACTCTTGCTTAAACTAGTTTAATTGTAAAATATTCTACCAGTTATTGGCACTCTTTTTTCAAGCACTTGTGTAGTCAGTCTTTCTGGGCCCTGTCCAAGTAGGTGACAAGTAGTTGCATGGCTAAGAAAACCAATATAGTAAGGTCATAAGGTCATCATAATGGGTTCATTATTATATTATTATTATAATGGGTACTCTGCACACTCTTCTCCACAAACACTGTCCAAGCTTTGTTTGTTTCAGCAGTTGCACCCCATGCTATTTTCTTGTGCGAACATGCATGGCTGGATGTAGACATTGTCAGGGGTGACTGTAGCTCAGGAGGAAGAGCAGTCGCCCACCAATTGGAAGGTTGGTGGTTCGACTCTGGCTTCCCCAGGATACATGTCAAAGCGTCCTTCAAGACACTGAACCCCACGTTGCCTCCCAGTGTATCATTGGGGGTATGAATGTGTGTGTGAATGATTAGAAAAAAGCACATAGTTAAGAATCTTAAGACGTGCTGTGTGAGTGGGGTGAATGCGGCATGTAGTGAAGCGCTTTGAGTGGTCAGTTAGACTAGAAAAGCGCTATACAAGTAAAAGTCCATTTACCATCCATGAAAATGCTGAGGAATGTTTGCATATTTTTTGTCAGTAAATCAGCAAGCACTGCGGCACGTCATTCCTGGAATGTGAACAAGGTTTTTTTTTCATTGTTGTAATGTTATTTATGAGCCCCTCAACAAGGTTAGCTAAGCAAGTTGTTCCGATGTCAAACAACATTGGAGGATGTCAGCAAAGACGTTCACAAAACATTTCAACCTGTGACAGCTGAATGTTGGCAACGGCGGGGTCCTTGCCGTTTCTAATAGTGCCCTTTTATTAGATTTTGTTTTTCTGCCAGTGTTTTCTTTCCTTCCCCTCCCACTCTCTCTCCTTTCATCTGCTACCCATCAAATGTGTCCATGGAGAGAGAAGCCAAGCGTCTATCATGTTCGCAGCATGACGCCTCCTTACTCATTATGCACCAGTGACATCATTACAAAAGCAATCACAGGGTTGTGATAAACGGCAGTCTAATTAAAAAGACAGGCTGATGAGCTTACTAACAACTGTGTATGCCGAGTCTAAATCTGTACACTCACTCACACACACCACAGCAAGGTAGAGAGAGAAAGATGCTGTCTAAAATCTAACATTAGGTAAAAAGCTAAGAGTTAGGCTCTTGTTGACTATCTTGTTGTTGACTGATTACTAATGCAGAGACCTCCATCCATTTAGTCCATTTAGTTGATTTTGAGAAAGATGTGTTATAGTCAAAGTTTTTTTTTTTTTAATGAACACTTGATGAATTGAAGCATCATATAATAAGTTCTTTATTGTCTGTTAACATATTAAACTTATATAATTTCCTTTAATATATTTAATCACTAAGTCACTACAGGTGAAGGATGGCATGACTCAATTGACTGCCAAGTTGAATAATAGAGATCAAGTCCTTGCCTTAAAACTTGTGATTTCAAGTTACTTCACTATAAATTGCAATTTCTTCATTCACTTGCAGTTCCCTTGAGCTTTGACTCACTGTTTTGTTATTTTTAGGTTGAAAAAAAATGGTTAAGTTTAGCTTTAAAATTAGGTTGTTATAAAAACTGTTCAAATCGCTCAGCAGAAGATAATTTAACTGTTTGGTGAAATGAATTAGAGGAAAATCAACAGTAGAACTATCAAAGGCTCTTTAATAGCGAAAGCAGAGGCATTTGCATTTCCACACAAGTTATCACAAGTTATTGGGACTAAACAGCTGTATAACCTTAAGAAAATCTAAATCCAAACAAAGAAAAAAAAGTTTTGAATTTGCAAAGCAGGATAAAGATTTGACACAATGCAATAGAAAAAGGTCTCATGGTTAAGGTCTCAATGCAATAGGAAAAGGTCTCAAGGATAATGTTATGTTCCCCAAAAAAAAGTTAAAAGGTCCACCGACTATCTGATTACACTAAATTACTTAAATTTTTCCATCAGTAGATTTATTTTTCCAGATACAGATGTCAAAAAGTAAGTAAGGTTTTTTGCAAAAACATGCAAATTCGTGGTTCACAGTTCCAACTGTGGACGCTGTACTTTCTTTAGTGAGGATTAGTGATAGAGTGAGGATATTAGAAGCTTAGGAGGTTTAAGGGTATCATAATGCCCTCAGTCTTTTGACCTTTTCAGCATATTTTGCTGCTGTTGTCTTTGGGTTTTAGGGAATTAAAGGATCACTCAGGGATAGCTTCTCTAATCTAATCAGTGTGAAACAGGGAGAGAAGAGGTGTGGGAGGCTGCAATATGAGTTGTGGGACTATATACCATACTCTCTTGAGGTCTCTGAAAAGGGCATCCCATAATCAACTGACTGTAGAGATGAGGAAAATCTACTTTTAAATATTCTTATTACCAGCTCTGACTTTTATCTGTCTGTTACTGTGCAAGTTATATCTATATATATTAAAGGCTAAAGAAACACTGATTTGAAGTTTGTTTAAGTGCAGAAAAATACATAATACATGGTTTATTCCTACCAGAACACAATTTTCCTCAAACAGAGGTTTTAAAATTTTGGATTGTGGGTCTCCCCCTCAGATGAAATATGGAAAATATGCTTCCTCAAACCCTTACCTTAATTTACTTGCGTAGATTTGCTAAACTCCAGTTACTTCAAACTTTTCTTTTCCTGGACGTCCCCCACTTGTTCCTACTAAAAAAGTGTAGCCCTTTACACTGCCAAGCCCTCACTAACAAGCATCCACACACTCATTTAAAAATACACATCTCTGAAGCTTTATTGGCACCCATTTCCAGAACAATCAGTCACACTTTTTGTACCATAAAAAACATATCGATGCCTTGGGTTCCAATAACCCAATAATGAGATGTCAGGTGTGATATTTCTGACCAACCTGTTACCAGCTTTTATTCATCTTTAACTAGATGCCAATTTCTCTCACCAACAGGTACTTCCTGCACAATGGGAGAATAGCTTGCATGTTTAGCCATTTTGGATGAAAACAGCATGTCCTTTGATAATCAAAAAGATTAAAAAATCTTTTTTTTCTACACTGAATCAGAGGACCAACACTCACGACTCCTTTCATAAATATGTATCAACATTTTGAAAGCTGGACCTAATTTCCTCTACAGGCATGTTGATATGCAGATGAAATGGGTGTGTGAATCAGTGCCAGTGGACTCTTTCGTCTGCAGTGGACATCATTGTGGCTCCCTATTTAACACAGTACTGCTATTACATTTTATAATCTTTTTAACTATTTTTGACAATAGTCTTTAGATAGAGCAAACATGGTGGATTCAGAAAGGAATGTAGCCCCACCCATATCCCCACCCACTAGCAGCTGACACTGTCCAATTCTACTATTGGTGTATTATTAGAATTGGACATAGCTTACTGTTTTGTATGTTAGTAAGCCCAGAATGTGAGTCTCAAAAAAAGCAGACAAAATTTTACAAGGTTGTATGGATATATCACAGTGGTAGTGTATTTATTTTTTTATATGCTTTCAACAATCCAGGTACTGCTAGCTTCAGGAACTGGTCTGAGTCGGCTCTCCTGACTAGGCTGTCACACCAAGAGGTAGTCCATTTTCCAGTTATAGCAGTATATTGCAGAAGCAAAGTCAAGCAAGAAGACATTAGCTCCAGGAGTGCCGGGGTAGCCGAGCGAACACCGGGCAGCAAGCCGTCCATAAGCTTGCTTGTCTTGGAAGCTCTGATTTCCTTGGGAGCCTTGCTACTGGAGCTTGCATCAAGTGAGGTTTTTTGTTGGCTTGCAGACTTGCTCTCCTCTCTCCTCACTAAGTCCTGTTCATGGCTCTACCACAGCTAGTGGGTTCTGCAGTAAGCTCCTGTTCGACTGGGAGCAAACAAAAAGCTTCTCACTGCCTACCATAGCTGACTGAGTGCTACTGCTCCTTGCTAAGCAAGGACACTGCTGTGTTCTCCTCCTTGCCTGTAGAAATCTTTCTTCAGCTTGCTAGCTTCTAATTGAATTTTTTGCACAGCACATTGAAATTAGCTGTACAGCCCTACCATGCAAATAGTCAGGATTTATTAGAGCTGGTTCCTCCAAAGGCTGTCTGACATAATCTCTCTGAGACTGTCAGTGGTGCTCTGAAAATTCAAAGCACAAATACTCACACAAAACACCTGCTGATTGTATTCATGCCATGTCTTGTAACACTTAGAAAAAAATTACATACACATTGTAAAAATATTCAAAACTTGTAAGTGTAAGAGAACTTTAAGGTCAAAGTTAAACTTTGTAGAAATGTATTCACTCTTCAGGAGAAATAAAACAAAGCAGGCAGTGTGGGAGGTTGGGTAAAGTGAAAGAAGAGACAAAGAAGAAAAGCAGACAATCATTTCACTTGCTCTTAATTGTTCAACCTGTCACTGGGGCAGGAAATGCACTGATTCATTTTTGATTCGATCCAGTATCTTGCTCACCACATAGTCTGCAGGCAGTAACTGTGCAGGTTTTGTGTTTGAGCCCACGTATGTAAACTTAACTGGATACCCTAATGGAGAGGGAAATATGTAGAACTGGACAGGTTCTGTTTAGATGAAAGTCACTGCTTCCACTGCCTGTATTATATGCTAGCGCCCTGTCATTTTGAAAAGGTCATTTTTTTCTTCTTCCTTCAAGCATGGTAAAATGAAAAGGAAGAACACAAGAGGGAGAGAAATGAAGAAGGTGTGATCCTATTAAGATGGTGAGCTATTCTGATATGCAGGATAATTGTCTATTAAAGGATACAGTCAGCAATCCAATCTATTTATCTGTCTGTCCGTTTGTCTGTTAGTCCATCCTAAAGTTTTATATATCCAGATGTAAAAGTAAACTGGGCTACTATAATTGAATAATGACAACTTCATATGAACAATACATGGCATATTAGCCTATGTAAATATTTATTCAACACAACCAATATGCGAAAAACATATTAATTAATTAATATTAATAATATATATATACATAAATAAAAAGATCAGAAAATGTATTCCAAAGGGAAATCATATTCATGCAGGAATGTTTTTTTTCTAACAATTAAAAGGCTTTCATTATGTCTTGAATCCCTCTGTGTTACATTGTAGTTGAAGAAGCTTCATACTGTTCACACTTCACTGTTTTAACACAATGTTATGTAGAAGGTGATCATTGTTCTTAATTTCTATTTACTTGCGCAGAATTATTCTTTTTACAACCAGGGTCAGGGGTTCCAGAACAGTCCCCAGTACAGAGCCAGTCTTCGTTATCAGTTTGTTAAGTTTCTTTGAGTCTGGTTCTGAATCTGTTGCCCTAACAGGTAGCTGCACAGTAGATTGCACTTTCCACCACAGAGTTGTAGAAGAAGATATGTAACACTTTAGTACATTCATCGAAGGACCTAAGTTTTCTAAAGAAGTGCCGTCTGTCATGCCCTTTCTTGAAGAGCGCTTCAGTGGTGCATTTTTAGTGCAGTCCGCTGTCCTCAAGCACCTTCTTCACCGAGGACGGAGACAGTATTTGGCCTACTCCTAGTTCTCCTAGAATCCATAATCACCTTTTTTATTCATGTTAAATATTAGTTGATTGTTCCCACACCATGCCACAAAATGACTGATTACTTCCATCTACTCAGCCTCACTGATACACCCAACAGCTGCAGAGATTATTTCTGGATTCTGGAGATGACAGGATTCTGAGTTATACAAGAAGTCTGAGGTTTACAGAGTGAAGAGAGTAAAGTCCCTTTTGGTGCTCCTGTGCTGCTGACCACCTTCTCAGACACACAAGCCTTCAGTATCACAAACTGTGGTCAGTAATCCAGGTCGTTGTGGAGGAATTTCACTGTATTTTCTGCAGCCTCTTACAATACAGTGCAGGCTTAAGTGTATTAAAAACACTGGATAAATCAAAGAACATGATCCTCACAGTGGTGTCTGCTTTGTCCAGAATGGAGTGGTAGATGATGGCACTCAATTCCAACCCCTGGACGATAAGCAAACTTTTGTGTGTCCTGAAATGCATTTACTGACTTGGGGAGAGATGCTGAAGAATCCAACACAGCTAATCTGCAACAGACCTGTGGGACCCTGGAACTGACACCATCTGGACCCACAGCCTTGTTCTAGATCAGTCTCAGCCTCTTCACCTGACTCTGGAGACAGACAGGTTGGAGGGGGAGGGAGAAGAATTTTCATGTGCCAGAAGATGTCGGTGACGCTGTGCTAAGATCCATAAAAGAAGTACAAGGTGATATTATTATTATTAAAATGCATTATGTTACAGTCTAGCTCAAAACTGCAACAAAATCAGGAAGGGAAACACTTCTCAGAAGAAATATAGTTTATGTACAAAAGTAGCATTAACGTGTAAAAGTCGTAAAGTCGAGTTGTAAGGCATGAATGGATGCAGGGAAATATTTGTAGCACGCAACACAAAACATCATGCTGATACCATCAGAGGCAAGGTGATCTCCCGGTCTACCCAGAAAGACCCTAGACTGTAGGCTGGTGAAAATCTTATAGGGCCAGAGCACACCGGGCCCAGGTGAAGCTGATGCTACTGATCCCTTTGGCAAAACCTATAAGGCAAACTCAAGAGGATACCTGAGCAAAGAGATGTCTGCATCAGGCACAATGTTCTCTGAGCTTTTGATGTGGCGGATTACCAAATAGTTTGACTGAAAAAAAATAAATAAACCAAAGCATCAGTCTGCGGTTTGGGCAACACAATGAGTGAAGTAATGAAATGGGATTACGATCCGTGTATACAGCTATACCATGACTCTAAATGCAAAGTGTTGCAATGCTCACACAAGGGCTAAAGTCTCTAACCGCCGTGCAAGGTCTATTAATTTGGCCAGGGACTCAGACTCATCTCGATCCGCCAGTTCATCCTTTATGCTCTCATTCAGAGAGTGGATAAAAATTCCCATAAGAGCCAATTCATCCCAGCCACTCTCTGTTACAAGGGTGGAGAATTCAACAGCGTGATAGGCGACTGACCCGCCTCCTTTCCCCGAATGGGATGGTCGAAAATTCCTTACATCTCCGTCACAAACAGATTGTAGGAAGTCCAGAGGGGGTTGCCCTCCCACGTTGCCAATGCCCACTGTGTGGCCCAACCGGTGAGGAGATTGGTGATATATGCCAACTTGGCGCTGTCGGCCTAGTACATCACAGGTTGCAGCTCAAAAACCAGAGCGCACTGGAGAAGAAAACGTCCACAGGCTCCGACATCCCCGGCGTATCGTTCTGGCGTCGGTAGATGAGGCTCACGGAGAGGAGGTGGAGGAGGAGAACTTGTTTTAGCCTCAGAGAGAGGGCAGCGACGTTGGAACTCAGAGCCTCCAGCGTACCCATTATGTCCCTGAGGTCTTAAGCATGTTGTCCGAAAAAGGCGCCCTGAGCCGCCAATACCCGGTCCACTGTCTCTGGATCCGCGGAGTCCATTTGGCCAGACAGTTCTGTCGTTCTGCTGAAGTGTGGACCCCAGTGCGGAGACACAGAAACGGGTAAAGTAGCTTGTATTGTGAACTCAGGCACAGGTAATCCAAATAAACATGCGAAATCCAAGACGTAATCCCAATAACACAAGACAATGGTCAAACCTAGAACACCAAATAACCACTGATAATGCGGACTATCTGGCAAAGAATGGGGAGGAAACCCAAGTATTTATACATGGAAGACAATTAACCCTTTAGGCGCCAGAGGTTTTTTTTCTAAAATCCTTGATTTTGACAAATACATTTCAAAAGGCTATATCTTAAAACTGATAAGAGACAGAGACTTTGTGTAATTTAGAGAAATGTTAAGGATGACCCAAAGTTTATGTAGGTAGCAAATTTACACACCTAATTTGCATATCATGACGTCATGGGGTGGCGGTCATCCTGGATTATAGAATTTTTATGAAATTTTCATGTTTCGATGATGAAATGCAGCCCTTTTCCCACATATACCCCTATTAATCTCTGTGCTACATTCAATATTCTATATTCAATATGCTATACAATTCAAAATGTTCAGGGAAATAGCAGAGTAAACCAACACTGTAAATCATTTCTAATAAATGGCAGAAAAATTATCCAATAGCTTTATCCAATTTTGGTACCCCACCTCATCAGTCAAATACTCAAAGCATGCATTTCCATAACCTGGCTTAGTGAGACGCATGTTGGCTGACTTGGCTCTGCGCTGTGTGACAGTGCGTCTGCCTCTAAATGCACCACTAGGAAAACTAGGAGAAAACAAACAAACACTAAGCAGGCCCTGGAGTAGCAGCTGTGGCTGTGACAAGATACAGTGGATGTGCTTATTGCCCTTGTGAGCTCCTCAAATAGTTCCAGGATTTTTAGGATGTTTTCTATCAGACCCCACTGGTTTGAATTGAAGGAAGCAGGAACTTCATGTTCGACCCGTCATGCACAGCTAGTTGAAGAGTGTGTGCCATGCATGGTAATGTCGGCAATCCTCCTTCTCACATGGCTTTTGCCATGTTTGCGGCATTGTTCTGGAGTACAACATGGACCCTCTCTCTCGGGAATCTGCTACACCTGCAGCACGTCTGATGACCAAATGTCTGTGGTTAGACTAATCGAGGGACTGTCTTCTCTCAGAAGGCCCTCGACGTGAGAATAAACAGCCCGGTGCAGCTCATTAAGTCCGGTATCACCACAGTACTTGTGTTCTGGGAGATGATAACGTAGATCAAAATATGCCAGCAAGCGTTGGAATTTGAGGTTTTCGACAACATTAAATGGCAGGTCAGCCAGCACAATAAACTTGTCAGAAACAGACAGGACACAGGTGCAGGATCAATTTCAAAATAAGATTATCTTAACAGGTCTCCAGTCAAAGAAATAAACACTATGAAAATATCTAAGGCACTGATCTCTATAACTATAGCAGAGACAGGTGCCAGTATAAAACTTAATCAAAAGAAACACTCTCTACACTCTAGGAGGAAAACGAAAGGACTATGAAAAGATTATTATTTAAGTTTGGCAACACTCTTCTAAAGAGGTGAACAAAGAAAACTCTCCTTCTAATGGAGGAAACTACAGAATTCGACAAAGAACAAAAAAATCAAGCATCCACTCCTATAACGGAGGAGCTAAAAAACATTACAACATAAATCACTCCAAAAGGAGGAAACCAAAATCGACTATGTAAATTAGTCAATGGCTAAACTGAGAATCTACACAAAACATTAACCAAATGAAAACTCTGAAGGAGATACGCTCGACTTCAGTGATCAGGCAAGGGATCGAAATACTGAGTATCGGAAATGGTCAACAAACTTGAGCACAAAGAATCAGGCTAGAGGTTTTCGGAGGCTAGGATGATGACTGAGAAGTACAACACGCTGGCAACAAGACAAGGGAAGACGAAGACTATATAACACATGAGGATCCATGGGGAACAGGTGGAAACACAATGGTACGCAGACACATGACACGGAAGGAAGGGAAAGATATCTGAAACGAGAGGAGAGAGTTAACATTCAAAATAAAACCGGAAGTGACAAGACAAGGTACAAAAACTAAAAGTGTTCAGGGATCATGACAAAACTCCATCAGCTTTTTTGTACACCCCTTGCCTTCTTGCTATCACGACTGTATGGCTGGGCATACCCCCCCCCCCCCCCCCCCCCCAAAAAAAATTCAAAATTCAAATTCAAAATGGCAAATTTTACCGAAAGGTGAGTTATTTTCATGCATAGTAGCTGTTAACATTACGCTACCTGTATTCTGCTGGCTGCAATCTAGTCAATCACATCACAAAACAACATGTTAACAAGACAGATATCCTAACTCCATCATGTACAAAATCCTCTTACTCTTCTAATGTATGATACCAATGCTGGATGGTTCAAGGTGCAGGGCATTTGGACCTGGCTGCTGACTCTCTTCAGGTATAACAGTTACTACTCCAACAGGAACCTGTGTGATATCCACAGCGGCATCCCAATCCTGCATATACAAAAAAAGGTCATAACTGAGGTTAAGATTATATCTTTGCGGTGCAGAACCAAATAAATGGCCGTTTATGCTTCTCCGTCATTTTGACGACGTAGCTACATTGTACGCTACGACGTAGCCTGCTATGCACCTCCAAAAAATTCTAAACGCTTGTTGACATTCGTAATTATCGAAAATGCACCTGTTCATCTATCTATCTATCTAGCTATTTATTAAAACAATATGACTTAAGACAAACAGGAGAAACACTTTGAATATGGGTGATAATCTAGGAAACACGTAGTGAATTGAAAAGAAACAAAGGGGGGAAATGTAGGGATACCAGAATTATTCAAATAGTCTAAGTTTGTTACTTATTACTTATTTGAAGTTAAAGGCCAACAGCTTGGATTAATTTATCATTTTAACAATGAATTCTCTTGACACCCACCGCATACCGTCTGAAATGTAAGAAGAGGGTAGACCTTACTTGGTTGACATACTTTAGCCCCGTTAGTCAGCTCTGAACACACCAGTCACCAGCTGGGTCCAAGTGGGTTTCTCTTGGTTCCTCGTCTCAAGGCCTTTCAAGATGCAAGAACAGGTCACCCTTCTACACCAGAAGGGGAATCTGGTGGCCCAGGAGACGGAACTGGGTCGTATAGAGGGTTCACCGCAAAGAATGACAAAAATGTCCAAGTGTGGGAGTTGGTTTGGTTGCTGACCAACTCTGATGAGATGAACTTAAATTCACAAAATATTAACAAAAAGTTGACAAGCTTAACGCTGGCTCTCTTGGTAAGAAAAACTAACTATGTGATAACGCGTGCAGCAGCGAAGGTGAAAAAAACAAACGTGTCGTAAAACGGACATGGATGAAACGAAAACAAAATCCTTCTACTACTTCATCCTTCTTTCTTTGCTCGGATCTTTTTCTTCCTCATCATCTTCTATCCTGTCACCTTTGTGTCTGTCTTAGTCTTTTTCATCTTCTTCCATGCTTCCTTTTTTATTTTTTTTTCTCTCTCTTCTCTGTCGCCCTGACTTCTGACTTTGAATTGCGGGTTCTGGGGTTTGACTCGCAGAGGCGGGGCATGACGTAGGCTTACGCTACACCTTCAGCCAATGGTATGCCTGAAACTGTTGTCACGTCTGCCTGGGCGTGTTTTGTAAGACGAACCAATTCTAGTGTTAAGAGATTTTGGATAAAACCAAATAACTCGATTTCTCCATTCTTCCGTCTCATAAACATTTGTCTAGAGGATTCTGAAAACACCACAACTTGTTAAGATATGAAGGTTAAAGATATAACCTAAACTTATGAAATAAAGACATCAAATAGCAACATAACATAACATAGGTAATGATTGTGAATCTCAAAATTCAGGTTGATATCTGTAGAGTTATGACATGAATAACAAACCAAACAATGTCGTTTCCCTATGTTAGACATGGAATACAAAAAGAAACAAGAGGAAACATTGGTTAACAGTTGCATTACTTCATATAAATGTCCAGTGATTGACTTTATTTGGATTTAACTATCCTATACTACAGACCACTAGGGGGCAATGTGGCTCCATAGGCAGGTTAGTCACTTTCCAAAATAATGATTTATTCGTTATTCTTCTTTGTACGATCGTGAAAAAGGTCTTAAAATGCAGCTCGTAGTTTCACTGAGACCCTGAAAGAACTTGTACAAAGATATAAAACACATTTAATGCAGTTTCAAGATTCTACTGATAAGGTAAATCCGAGTAAAGTAATCCAGTTCCATGAGACCATGAGACGTCTATCTCTCGTCTGGAGTCACTTTTGGTTTACTTTTGTCCAGATAAGGTAGGGAGTGGTTTAGTCTGGGTATTCTACAATATTCTCTAAGAGGGTCCTTTGTTTGTTCAGCTTAGTTAGCACTAAGTCGTTAATGCAGCCATCTAGGTTTATGGCGCAAGTCTGTGGAAAGAGGGACTGAGAAAACCTCCCCAAAATTCTTTCATAGGGCAAAGGTTGTTGTAAATTAGATGATCTTGGTGTAGAAATCCCCCATTTGGCCCTTTCACACAAACATCTCCCCAAAGGAATGTTGAAGTTTTCCAAATGTTTAAATCTGTATTGAATTGAATTCACTACACCCGGGCAAGCCTATGAAGTTTGGTGAATATCAGACAATGTATGCACAAGTTATAATGGACTTTGTGTTTTGTGTCGAGCAGTAGAGAGTGGTCAAAGCTTGAGGGTCTGCCACGGCCACACCCTTCAGACTCTGGAAAAGTTGATCACAACTTTTAATCCCCCATAGATGAAGAGTAAGTTTGAAGTTGTTACAATTAAATCTGTAGGAGGAGTTTGATTATATGCCAGGTGTGGAAACAGGCAAACGGCACCAATTTTCATCTTCCACTCAAAATGGCCGACTTCCTGTGGACCCTGTGAAGGTACCAGATCGGCTTCCAGATCGGCACAGGGCCCTTCGTCTGCTGATTACGTCACACAATACGCTATCTACAGCAATGCCACTCAGACAAACTACATTGCGTTCGACTTTTTACGTTTTTTGCCTAACATAAATAGGAGTCCACACATGTATAGTCAAAATAACAAGCAGTTTATTGCTGCTTAGCACACAAACAATACACAAAACTGAAAATGAAGTTTCTCTTCGGAGGGAACCAAGGACAAAATAAGTAAACCAAACAAACTAGATTTTAAAGGGAAGCTACCTAAACTCTATGTCAAAGAAATACTTAATTTTTTCAAAAAGCTCTTCATAGCTGCTGCCGATCACCGAAACACCACAAAAAAACTCTCCCACGTACAGCGTCTAGTTACATGTCGTTGTTGCTATGTCGCTATGACTACAGCCAATCACATATGTCCGATGCACAGCCAATCACAATGTACTCCCATTCAACTGTACAGCCAATCATACTGTGTGACATAGTCAGCAGACGAAGGACCCCGAGCCGATCTGTAAGCCGAGCCGCTCTTGCACCTACACCGGAACCATGACGTCCTGAGGCTGAAGAAGTCTGTTAATTGCCATCTGTGTAAGGGATTTATGGGTATAAATCAGGACATTTTGAGAATAACATATTTCCCAGTAAGTTTGTCCAAGGATAGGCTCAAAATTATGCACACACCATGTCCAGGCTTTGTGCTTAGTGATGGGAACGTGCAACATCTTCAAGGTCACTAAGAACAGGCAGAATCTACTTAATGAAAACCGCACCCTCAGTAAGTCAGAGATTTTGGGGAATCCGGGCTTGACACATCTCTCCAGACTTGATGCATCATTCTGTAATTCTGATACAGACCTGGTTGACAATAAAGGTTTCTGTCTTCGACCAAGTCTGTGTCAGCAGAGTTCTTCCTGCATCATCTACGCACAGCCTGTTCGAAGGCGACCATCCCCAATACACCACGTTGTTTAAAGGGGAACTCCGGTATTTTTAAACCTAGACCTTATTTTTGGCATGAAATACGTTTATCTACTCACCGAGAACAGTTTGGTTAAATTCGGCGTCCTTTGGAAGATATTTAGATTACTCAAGATCCGTGTATATCCATATAACGAGAGAGAACGGGGGCATTGACAATACAACCTCTAAATAAGGCATTTGTCTTTATTTCCAATACTTTAAGACGAATGAATGAATGAACGCGTACCATTGCACTGTTAGCTCATAGCCGCTGTATTTTTGTTATTGGTGGCTATCGGGAGCTTATAGAGGGCTTTCTACACACTCGTCTACTGGGATGACGTCATCGACGCGCACTGCTGCAGCACAGCTTATATTACTCTGTGACAGTCGGCTAACTTCACACGTAGTTTGCTACTGATAGTTTTGTGCAACATGGCAGGATATTTATCAGATTTTGACGACGTGAACGACAACTTTGAGTATGATGGACGTCCTTACTGGAGTGAATGAATGCTGCAGTGGCGGGCGCGTCGATGACGTAGACGAGTGTGTAGAAAGCCCTCTAAAGCCCCCCATAGCTGCCAATAACAACAACATTGCAGCTATGAACTAACAGCGCAATAGTACGGGCTCATTCATTCATTCGTCTTAAAGTATTGGTGAAATAAAGACAGATAATGCCTTATTTAGAGGCTGCATAGTCTATGGCCCCGTTCACTCCATTATATGGATCTCGAGGAATCTATATATCTCCCGAAGGATGCCGACTTTCAACAAACTGCTCTCGGTGAGTAGATAAACGTATTTCATGCCAGAAATAAGGTCTAGGTTTAAAAATATCGGGGTTCCCCTTTAAGCAATTAAAATCTCAAACCTTTAGCTCATTTTGGAGCTTCATGCCAAGACTTGATATTGCTACAGTTTATGTGATGGCACCATGCAGAAAAGAGCCGAGGCCATGATTCAAACAGGGACCAGCTGTGTTGAGTAAATGTGGCCTTTGTGTGTGGGGCACAGACTTAGTCAGTTGACCTATCCAGAGCCCCTGTATTGACTTTTCACAGCAGGACTTGTTGTGCTTACTGTGGCTTTCACTAACCATGCCTATACACTCTCATGCTGCATGAGATCTCTGTCCACATGTTATGGATAGTTAATTCATTCATCAAATCATTTTAATGCTTTAAGTTTGAAAAAATGCTCGATCATTCAAAAACTATAAAAGGCCGAAACACCTCAAATTATAGCATAAATCTCCAGAATTTTGATTTTCGAATGGTTTAAATAGCATAAACTATGCCGGAGGATTCCTGTGACAAATTTGCTCCGTGTCTTTGGCTAGTTGCACTGAAACAAAAGAATCATCCAGTGAACCAAGATGTTGTTGTTTGTTGTGAACACCTTTAGACAAAGACTATGTGGAGGAGACAGTTTTTGAGTCCGGTCGACTGGTGATTCGCAGAACTAACAAACCGGTCCAAGGCTATCGCGTTTGACTTATCCTCATATCCTCGGGTGTACACAATATTACAGTCCACTAGCAAAACAGCAGCTCTGTGTCGTACGCTAAGTACAATATGCCACACCACTGGGGCAGAGCAAAGAGAGGTACCATCGAAAGAGTAACCATGAAATCCAATCAACATTCTTTGAGAATGTTCATCTTACTTACAAAATATTTACACACTTCTACAACCACATGCAAATAAGACAACTCAGTTTTCTTACTGTGGCAGAGCCAGACTAATATCCAACTCCATTTAATTGGAATTTAAAAAATGTTATCATCATCATCTTACAATATTCATTTTAACCTTTCAATGAAAACATCTTTCCACCTTTAAGTAAGACATGATAATCCACACATACTAGCAACACTGCTCAGATGCCACAAATTAAACATTTTTTAACCACTTGGCAACATAATTGCAGACAGGCTCTCCCAGAGAAACGTGAGCTTGAACTTCCCTGCTGCTCACATCAGAATGTATTCAAAATGTCTCTCAATTTTATCTTCTGCCTTATTTCCATGAAAGAAGTATGAAGTGACAGTTTTTTTATTTGTTTGACTTCCCAATCAACACGATGGAACATAATTAATTTAGCAATGACAATATTTCAATGACCATGAGCAAAAACAAACATTATTACTTCAAATAAATCTCTGATGAAATTAAAATGACAGAAACTATATAAAAACTGTCATAATTTTATATTGAAACACTCCCAGTAATTTACACTGAATTCATCAAAATTAGACTGTTTCACTTCCTCTTAAAACTCTTCATAACTAATACACAGACAACACATCATATGGGGACATTTTTTGTGGGGGAAGAAAATATATGCCTGTTTCCAATTTGATACCAGCAACCCTTTCAAGATAAGTTGGGAAATAGGCATGTTCATCTTCTTTGGACATTAAGCATTACACAAGGTGTGTAAAACAAGTATGTTGTTTTCCCTTTCCTTATTTATTTGAATATTCTGACCATCATATTTGCAATAACCATATATTTTCTCAAATGAAATAAATGAAAATAAATGAATAAGTACTGTATCGATGAAATAGAAAAAAATCCTAATTTAAACATTTGCAACATCTTCCTCAAAGAATCGCTATCAAAATGTTGCAGTATATGGCAGAAAACAGTAATTGGAAACAGTTTATACCATCAAGTGGGCTCGAGGCCTTCAGTGTGTTCTTTCTGTACGTATGGGGAGTCATTGTGTGGTCCATCTTTTTATATGGTTTATGGTTCTTGTAAGAAAATCAATTTGATCTTATAGCCTTATGTATCCACACCAAAAAGAGAAAGAAAATGCCATCTATTAGCTTGAATTATAGAGTCAAGCACTGTTTACACTTTACATATGGAAAGGAGACAAATAAAAGGCAAAAAAGAAACAGCCTGGGATCCGAACTATTGTAATATATTTTAACATGTTGTCTGTTCTCTGATTGACTAAACTTATCCTCGCTGGATTTTTTATGTATAATGAGCATTGCAAGCAGGTGAAACATAAATGGTCTACCTCTCCAAGCAAATGTTATTCTCTCTCAGGTATTTTGCAGATGAGGAAATAATTCATGTTGCCAAAACACTGGACGCTAACTGAACTCGTTAGGATGGCTTAATGCTGCATATTTCTGTTACAGTTTAGTGCAGAACTTTAATACAGAGCTATACCATTGTTTAAAATGATAACAAATGCAAAGAGATTTGAACGTATTCCTACAAAGTTCATGATTATTAGGGTAAGTTCTTAATGTAGCAGGCGCAGATGAAGCTGGAGGCCTTTATTTGGTCAATGAGATACTGTCAGAAAACCAATTTCTTCATATTATCAAATCAAATTTTTAATATCATTGTATTTTCTCATGTAAAACAGACCCAGTTGACAAATATCTTTTAAGATATATTAACTGTAAAAAAAAACATTCTATGTCTCAGTCAGTCTCCTAAGAAAAATTGCTGATAATGTTTTGGGTTTCCAGCATGCTCACACTCCTTTACTTCACTCTAATTACAGTAAATGGCATATCCACCTGGTTTTGTCTTTAACACTAACAGCTGTTGCAGCCTCTGAGGCAAAATCACAAGTGCATGTAGGCAGTGTATGTAGATGTGTTTTCGGTTGGTATGTATGTGTGTTGGGGCTGGATATGTGGCTTAAATTTTTGCTTCAAAAATCCATCTTTGTAGTGAACGGGTCCCGTTTAGACGGTAATTTTTTTTCAAACCATCCTTTGAACTTTTGCAAATGCCACATTTAGTTTCTTTTAGTTTTTCATTTTCACACAAAACTCTTAGCAAATCAAGTTTTTAAAACATGTTACTTTACAAATAAGCAACTGCAATGGTAGCAGGATGATAATGTTTTCAACTCAGTCACCTTGTTGTCACTTTAGACCTGTCATATACATGTAGGGAGAAGTTCTTGATGACAATTATTTTACCCAACAGAGTTCTCCGTTGGTGTCACTTTTCAATAGGCACGTTAGTGGAATAGTCTTCAAGTGGAGAAGTTTATTACACAGCAGAAACGTGTCTCATCACATAATTTGTTCATTCTCAAAGATGTGTTTTAATTCAAATAATGATATTTTCCTATACCTAACCAGGTCGTTTGCTGCCTTAACCTAAGCAGACAGTGACCTTTTTTTTTTCTTTCTTTGTCCGTTACACTTTTTGCACAGTTGGAGTTGCACCTATATACATATGATATGAAAAAAATACTGGTTCAAACTTATCAGAAAGAAAGCAATGTCACCTCACAGAAAGAGAGTTCCTAGTTCTTAGTAGTGGCTAGGGCCTTTCTGTGTGGTTTCTCTCCAGGTACTCCATCTTCTTTCCACCATCCAGAAACATGCATGTTTGGTTAATGAATTATTCTAAACTGCCTTTATGAGTATAAGTAACTGAGTATGATGGTACATGTTTGTTTATCTCTGTATTGGCCTTGTGATGGACTGGTCCAGGATGTGCCTTGCCTCTCGCATGGTGGCATCTGGAGTGAGCTCAAGCCCCCAACGACCTTGAGTTGGATGGAGTGGGTTTGGAAAATGTATGATTTCTTGATTTGATAAAATCAAGTTCAAGATCCAGATGAAACCTGAAGGCTGCAGTTTGTCTTTGAAATGTAACAATTTAATTTTCAATCCCACTTTCAGAAAAGTTTTGAATACTTTTCCAATAACAATTTAAATCTAAATATTT
Organism: Leuresthes tenuis; assembly: GCF_036924035.1. NCBI lineage: Eukaryota > Metazoa > Chordata > Actinopteri > Atheriniformes > Atherinopsidae > Leuresthes > Leuresthes tenuis. The sequence goes on from NW_027325378.1 coordinate 23,201,897, forward strand.
AACTTATCAATATTTATTAACCTTTATTGTTAAAGTAGAGATAGCATGATTATTTCCAGTCATTTAATTCTTAATCCTCTAGATTAGCGTTCCACACTTCACAACTCAAAATAGTTTGTAATCACTCCATTACAAAGACTGGCTCTCTAAGAGGAAGTCTCTTACTGAGAGGAATTGGGGGAAGTATCTTCTGATTAGTTGAAATCCTGCCACAAGGGAGAGGATGTTGGTGACATGAACTCGCAGTTAGGGTTACACTGGTAAACTACAACTCATACACAAAGCAGAAACATGACATGACATCACCTCCAATGAAGCCGATCATGAGTCAGAATCTGAAAGTGAGCAGCATGAGGAACTACCAAATCAAAGATTGTAGCCATAGGTCTGTGTGGCAGACATGCCTATTACCGGTAACTGTGCAACATTATGGATTATGTTGTCTTTCAGTTCTTCATCCTCCATACTCCAGTTTTAAAAGGTGAAGATTTAGGAAGTGTGGTAAAATACCAACTGAGGTCGAAAACATCTACTCCAAAAACTAGAAAAAGTGATGTTACTTACACACTCCTCCACTGTTACCCAAAGCAAAGTTGCTTATTGCAGTTTTTTGTACATGTGAAGTGCTTAGGGGTGGTAAATGCAAGCTATGTTTGTTTGAGACAGTAACTGAGTTTCTGAGCAGTTGTAGAAACAATAAATTGATAAATTGATGAAGATTCTCAGTCATCCAGGTCAGGATAATCTTAAGCACTTCAATAAGGGAAAACGGACCAAATCCAGTTGCCCTTATTCAAGCTCTTAAGAAATGGATACTTTTGTTGGTCTGCTGAACAAATGATGTATTACTTATCAACTACAAGTACAATACAGTACAGTACAGTACCTTCAGCTGTTTTTTCACTCATTGTACCCATAATGGGCTAAAATGCATTCATAAGCCTAATGCTAACATATCAGAGACACCTGAATTAGTTTCCTTCGCTCTCTAAACCTCTAAACCATAAAAGTCAATTCTGGCTTTAACTCTGTGACATAGGTGGGAAAAAGGTGTAGAAAAAAGAGACTTTAATGCTAGACTTTCAGACTACTGAATAAAATGAGTTCCTTACATATGTATACCTCCTTTATTGACCTTTGGGTACAGTTTAAGGTGATAATATGTTGTTTTAACACTGCAGACAGTCCCGAAAGCATGTCACAGCACCTTTGACTGAATCAGCCTCTTTCAGCAGCTCCTGGAATGTTTTTGCCTTTTTTCTGTATTTGTAGTCGTCTTTTAGTTAATTTTTCAGCTGTTGGAACAGGACTTTTATCATTATGGATTCCATTTTATTTGACAGTGCTTACATGGCCCTCCTGGTACTTTTTTCATGTTTTATGGCAGTGAGAAGCATTACACAGAGTGGGGTAGTTTTTACATATGCACGTGTTAAGCACTTTCCAGCAAATCCCATAATTCCAGAGGGAATCAGAAAAACATAGAGCAGGTGTAGTCCAATGCGAAATTGGAAAATGAGGAGAACGAGATTTAAACCTGCATGACCAAACAATTTCCCACATAGGATCAATAGTGTCTACAAACTGAATTCCATCAGCTTTGCAGATATTCTATCAGGAACACCATAACATGCAGTTCATTTACATTGTTGAAACATTGAGTAACAGGTCATTTATCATGGAAAATACATTACTTAGAGGCATGTATTAAAAAAAAGAATGGAATGGTTTCCCTTTCTCCCTCTTCTTCCATTCCCACCTCCAATCTGAGGTTAATGTAACATTGCTTGATGCATTTCATTGACTGTTAGCTGTTTCATCAAGAAGATACTCTGTCAAACCTAGCTTTATGAGAAAATGGCCTCCTCTTCCCTTTCCTCCCCATTTATCCCTCCCCACCACTCCACCTCTTTTCCCACCACTCAGAACTATTCATCTCACGGAATGCATTTGGACATGGAGGAAGGCATACATTTATCATCGAGGGCTTTTAAGTACATCTCAGGGAAAAGAGGAGATTTATTACATCCTATTTGGAACAGCTCGAAGGGAATGATCAGTTCATGACTACAGTCAATGGGGGAAGAAGTTGTTTCTTTTTGTTCACAATGGCACTCATAGTTCAGCAAGAAAGAAATGATTAATGATCATCTGATGATATGAAAGAAAGACAGTAGATTTTAGCAGCAAACATATTTTTTACAGTTTTTGCTAATCATGAAGTGGACCCAACCTTGAGCTTTTACAGTGGCCTAGGCAAGGCAAGTTTTTTATGGAGCTCAATTTGTACACAAGGCAATTTATAAGTGCTTTTCAGCTACATAAAATCACAAGAAGGCAAATGAAATCATTCCATAAAACATAAAAAAATCATTAATTAATTAAATCAAAAGTGAAGATTGCAGATAAAATACTTTCAGCTGTCATACGCACAGCTAAAAATAATTATTTTCAGCCTGGATTTGAACATTGTCAGAGTTTAGGCCTGTGTCACATCTTCTGGAAGGCTGTTTGAATAAATTTTAGGAGCATAAAACTGAAACACAGCCTCCCCTTGTTTAGCCCTGACTCTGGGTACCAGCAAGAGACCCCTCCCTGAGGTTCTCAGAGTCCGAGTTGGTTCATATGGATCTAACATGTCAGAGATGTACTTTGGCACTGTCACGACCCGGCAGGACACAGATGCAGGGATTTCCAAGAAAGTAGTTTTTTACAGCAGCAGAATTCTGGATGTACTGCAGCTGTCTTACAGCCCGTTTAGACAGCCCAGTGAGCAGGCAGTGGATTAGACAAAGGCATGGGTTAGTCTTTCTAAGTCTGGTTTAGACACTATTCCTTTTATTCTGGCAATGTTTTATGGTATGGTATTAAGCTGCTGATGTTATTGATTTAATGCGGCTGTTAAAGTTCAGGTCTGAGTCCAATATTTCTAACTTGATTATTAGGTTTTAGAGAGAAAGTCTCAAGGTGACTGCTAACATTTTCTCTTTGTTTCTATGGGCCACAGACAATGATTTCAGTTTTGTCTGAGTTTAGCTGGAGAAAATGATGCAGTGACACAATGTATCTTCAGGCCCATGTTCTCCTGCCATCAATGACACGTAGATCTGAGTGTCTTCTGCATAGTTGTGGTAGGACACATTGTAGCTGCTTAGTAGCTGGCCTAATAGAAGCATGTACAGATTGAACAATAGGGGTCCCAGGATTGACCATTGGGGCACCCCGGTGATACCCATTTGGTCTGAGACACAGTTACCAATTTCAACAAAATATTTCCTGTCCCCGAGATAGGACTTGAACCAGTTTGAAGCACCACCAGAGATTCCCACCCAGTCTTCTAACCTCTGTAATAAGACTGTGTGGTCAACTGTGTCAAAGGCAGCACTCAGGTCCGGCAGAACTAAGATTGAGACTTTGCCTGCATCTGTTTTCAGGCGAATATCGTTTGTCACCTTGATCAGAGCTGTCTCGGTGCTGTGGTGGGGCCTAAAGCCTAATCGGAAAGTATTAAAAGCATTGTTAGACAGGACAAAGTCAGTAAACTGTTGGTATACAATTTTTACTAGGACTTTGCAGAAGAATGGCAGGTTTCATATAGGCCGGTAGTTGTTCAGTACTGTGACATCAAGATTGCTCTTCTTTAGAAGAGGCTTAATGACAGCAGTTTTTAAGGCCTTTGGAAATGTTCCAGTCTGGAGTGAGATGTTAACTAGATGAGCATGTTGTGGTAACAAATTGCTCTGCACAGACTTTAGAAATCTAGTGGGCAACTCATCAAGGCAGCATGTCGATAAACTTAGACTGCAGATGATCTCTTCGACTGTTTTGTCAGCAACAGGTGTGAAATGTGTCAACTCTAGGTGTCTAGCTGGCTGCAGATTAGTTATTTGTGTTGTGGAAATTATTGCATTTTTCATTCCTTGAACTTTGTCATTAAACCAACCAACATGCCTTAGTTTTTTCTTTCCCCATTTAAAAAAAATACTATTTGTATTATAAGGTCTCCAAAGTTTAAGAACAAAGTGTTCTATATTAATTCAATTCAATTCAGTTTTATTTATATAGCGCCAAATTACAACAAATGTCATCTCAAGGCACTTAAATAATATAATCCAATTCAAGTCAATTGGAGTTCAATTCATTGTTATCATTGTCCAATCAAATCCAATTAAGTAAATTAAAAATGTATCCAATTCATTCATACAGAGCCAATGCAAAAACAATTTCCGAGCAAAGGAAACCAACAGATTACACTGAAACTTCTCTTCAGTTCATTCTCCCCTCCTGAGCATGCATGAGGTGACTGTGGAGAGAAACAACTCCCTTTTAACAGGAAGAAACCTCTGGCAGAACCAGACTCAGGAAGGATGCCCATCCTCCTCGACCAGCTGGGGTTTAAGAAGACAGAAAAGAGAGGATAACAAACAATTCAAAGGATACCTGTTGAGATAGGGAAACACAAGTTATTAACCACAATAATACCAAATGCACGAAATATTATTTGAGAAATTAAACGGGAGAAAAAGAGAGCAAAGTGAGGTTTTGTCCTGAGCAGGTGCGTTGCTGAGTGGGGAAAATTTTTGAAAAGTTTGAAACGTGGACAGGTTGATGGTGAACCACGGGCTTGACTTTAGGGATATGCCTTCTCTTCATGACCGCCACCCAGCCAGCCTGGGCTCTCGTCTGTCTGGGTTCTGCTACGGGGAGGCTAATGGAGCTAGCTAAGCTAGGTGGCTCCACACTGGCTAAAGGGGTGGTTTTCAATGGTGCAGAGCGGAGCTTCCAATTCAGATAACCTCGCCTCCAAAACTAGAAAAAGACAAAATTTTTTATATGTACCAATATCGCTAAAGGGTGCAGAGGAGTAGCTAAACCTCTGATACACGGAGCAGGTGAAAGCAGGAGATGTAGGGAGAGCTGGTAGCCATGCTAAGCTAGAGAACCAGAACCACCGCTAAAAAGTGAAAATAAACACTAAAGTTTGTATTGAGTGTTATGCGATAGAGTTAACAATGCAAAAATGTGTAGATTATAAGGAGAAGTAGAGTGATTATTAATAGTCCAAGAGGAGCAAGAAATTCCACAGAACACAAACACGGTAACAGCAAGTGATGCAATACGTCTTACCGCAAAGCGTCAGCGTCTCACATCTCAACAAAGAAGCGTTAGATTAGAGGCATTGACCGGGATCTTTATATTAGGTGTTAAATGAATACAAGCAACAATGGATTCAATATGAGCTGTGTGTACTGTGGTTCAAAATTTTATTTCAACTGCTCCGAGGACAACAATAAAAAAAATACAGTGTTGTGAAACACTTACACAGAGAGAACCACAACCCAGTATATATCATACTGTCCTCAATTTAAACATCTAAATGAATAAAATTGGGGGGGGTTAATCAAATACATCACAACACATTTGAGAACTTGAACTACCCATTTTTTCAAGTGAATTGTTAGTCACTGAATCTCAGAGAAGTGGAAACTTAAAAGTGGCGACTTCTCTTTGATAAATATGGCGTGATAAAATGTTACTTGTGTCAAACTACAATATCACAAATCTGTTTACTTCAAATACTGTGCTTTTTTTGTCAAGATGTTTTTGTTTTTGTTTTCCTTTTTTATTCACTTGTGCCTTATTGGAAAAGAATAGATACTTCCTTTTTGGATTAACTATTCTCTGTTTTATGTTTCATGTTGAAGATAAGTGACAATTTCATCTGAATTGTCACATGTAGAAGCTCTGGTCTTTTTGATCACAGTTACTGGCTGAGTTACTGGTTCATTCAAGGTGTCCACGTCCTGCAACATGAAAATACCGTAAGTGGCATAATATGAAATTGCCATTTGTTCTTTTGGATTATTTGTGAGGCACTGAAGAAAAACATTTCTCAAGACCACACTGAAATCTTGTGAGGAAAGAACAACTGATGAGTAAATTCACACTAAAATCTCCTTGTGTGCTTTGTTGATGAAGATACCACACAAAAAATTTTGTATTTCTTTCTTTTACAACAATGTTATTTTTGTTATTCTGCTCATTATGCCTATTAATTGGAACAATATTTCATTTTATTTATTTACATTAAATGGTAGTTAAAAGTTCAAGGTATACATGTTAATGCACCATATTATGGCTCATATTTGTCATACAAGGTGATACAGGTTGTTTGAACAGGGAAACTTAATTTTATGCTTCACATGTGCCTAGTAAATTCCAAATCTTATGGTTCAAACTTTCTGAAGCGGCGTATAGACAACGGTGATCTTTAAGCATTCAACCTAAACTGTCTATCCATTTATACCGCCTTAAGTATAAATGGTAAAAGCTCAAAGTGGATGTTGGCATTTGTGGGCTTTGGAGAAGTAGAAGTGGACCAGGAATAACTGATCAAAAGAATATCTCTGAGAGCTAGAAAGAAATGTGCAGGTCCAGACATAGAAAATTGGCTTGTGGACTCAAACTCTGACTTAAGGTTACAATGAACTGTAAAGAACTGTAAGAAGTATTTTTCCTCTTTGGTAAAAGCTTGATAAACTGGTATATTAGATGAGTTTATTCAGAAGTCTGGCCTTAACTGGCCACAAATAGCTTTTGTATGATTAATGCCAATAGCTTAAGTGTATTAATAGTGAGTTATTAAGTTAATGACCACTGGAGGTATCCTACACACAACATGTTTTGATATAATACTGACAAAAAAAACAACCATAGCATCTGTTTAGAGCAGAAAAATTCCCATCAAATAAGGTTTTGTAAATTGTTTTGTGAGGAGGTCATTCAAACCCCAGTCTGAAAGGTGTTTTCCACTACTAAGAATAAAACCAACATATTTCCACTCACAGTTATTCCAATTTAACCTGACCCTTAAGAATAAACTATGAATCAAGAGTACAGATGTATTTTTTGCAAGTCCTCTCACTGTACAAGGTGTAACACATTAAATACGCATTCACAATGTAAACTGAATTAAAAATCTATCAAATAAATATGATGGCACAGGTCACATTTAATTCATGATAAAATGACAGTTGTGAATCAAGGATGTTTTAAACGTCTGTCACTTCAACTCCTGTCTCCTTGTATTTCATCCTTCCTGTCACGATTTACGTTCTGTTTCATGTCTTGTCTTGTCATTTCCTGTTTTATTTTGAAATCACTAACTTTACCTTCTCATTTCAGGTATCTTGCCCTTCCTCCCGTGTCAGGCGTCTGATTGTCTTCCCTGATTCCCAAGTGTTTCCACCTGTTCCCCTTGGTCCCTCATGTGTTCAAATAGTCTGTGCTTCCCTTGTCTTGTGCCAGTATGTTGTCTTTGTGAGCTTCATTACCAGCCATCTACTGAATCACAGCCATAGTTTCCACGAGTCTGCAGTGAGCGATCCTCCTGCAGAGCTATCTTGATTTGTAATTTATTCATAGCCATAGTTTATCTATTTATGCATGGTAAGTTTCATAGCTTTGTTTTGTTCCTCTGTTTTTTGGAGAGTTTTTTATTCATGTTTCATAGTTCCTCCTCTCGTGGAGTGTTTTGTGTTTTCGTTTTCTTGTATGATCTGTCACGCCTCCGTTAAAGGAGTGCTTTAGGATTATAGATTTCAGACTCCCCTTAATCCAATTAATTCATATAGAGCCAATTCAAAAAATAATATCCTAGCTAAGGAAACCAACAGATTGCACTGAAACTTGTCTTCAGTCCAATCTCCCGTCCTGAGCGTGCCTGTAGGGACTGTGGAAAGGAACGACTCCCTTTTAACTGGAAGAAACCTCTAGCAGAACCAGACTCAGGAAGGGTGGCCATCCGCCTCGTCCAGCTGGGTTTTGAGAAGACAGAAAAGAGGGAAAAGAGGGGGGAAAAACACCATAACACCATTCAAAGGATACCTGTTGGAACAGGGAAACACAAGTTAATAACCACAATAATGTCACATGTACATAAAATCATTTGAGAAATTAAACAAGGGGAAAAAGAGAGCAAAGTGAGGGAAGACAGATGAGGTCCCCTAGCAATCTAAGTCTATAGCAGCTTAACTATGGGATGTTGCAGGATTACCTGAGCCATCCCTAACTATAAGCTTTATCAAAAAGGAAAGTTTTAAGCCTAATCTTAAAAGTAGAAATGGTGTCTGCTTCCCGGACATTTACTGGCAGCTTATTCCACAAGAGAGGGGCCTGATAACTGAAGGCTCTACCTCTCATTCTACTTTTAGAAACTCTGGGAACAACAAGTAAACCTGCAGTTTGGGAGCAATAAATTTTACAATGAATTACAATGAACAATGAATTTTAAATCAAACAACTCCAATGAAGTTGAAGTGCAGACTTTCAGCTTTAATTCAGTGGGCTGAACAAAAAGATTGCATAAAAATTTGAGGAACTAAAGCATTTTTAACACAATCCCTTCATTTCATGAACTCAAAACCAATTGGAAAAATTAATAACTGATAATAAAATGTTAATTTATAATACTTGGTTGAAAATCCTTTGCTGGTAATGACAGCCTGAAGTCTTGAACTCATGGACGTCACCAGATACTGGGTTTTCTCCTTTTAATGCTCTGCCAGGCTTTTACTGCAGCAGCTTTCAGTTGCTGTTTATCGTGGGCCTGTCCATCCGAAGTTTAATCTTCATCAAGTGAAATGCATGCTCAATTGGGTTAAGATCAGGTGGCTGACTTGGCCATTTAAAAATACTCTACTTCTTTGCTTTAATAAACTCCTTGGTTGCTTTGGCTGTATGTTTTGGGTCACTGTCCATCTGTATTATGAAATGCCACCCAATCAATTTGACTGCATTTAGCTGGATTTCAGCGGACAGTATGTCTCTGAATTCATTTGGTTGCTTTTTCCTGTGTCACATCATCAATAAACAGTATTGTCCCAGTGCCACTGACAGCCATGCATGCCCAAGCCATCACACTGCCTCTGCTGTGTTTTACAGATGATATGGTATGCTTTGGATCATGAGCTGTTCCATGCCTTCTCCATACATTTTGAGGTTGATCTTGGTTTCATCTGTCCAAAGAATGTTTTTCCAGAACTCTGCTTGCTTTTTTAGACGTGTTTTAGCAAAGTCCAATCTAGCCTTTCGATTCTTGAGGCTTAGGAGTGGCTTGCACCTTGCAGTGAACCCTCTGTATTAACTTTCATGCAGTCTTCTGTTTATGGTAGACTTGGATATTGATACGTCTACCTCCTGGAGAGGGTTGTTCCCTTGGTTGGCTGTTGTGAAGGAGTTTGTCTTCACCATGGAAATGGTTCTGCAATCATCCACCTCTGTTGCCTTCCGTGGACATCCTGGTCTTTTTGTGTTGCTGAGTTCACCAGTAAGCTGCCGAAATGGCCTTCCTCCGCAGGGTGTCTGAGCTTTCCCTTAGAAATAAGGTGAGAAGCTCGGTCATCCGGGAGGGGCTCGGAGTAGAGCTCCTCCGCATAGAGAGGAGCCAGATGAGGTGACTCGGGCATCTGGTTAGGATGCCTCCTTGACACCTCCCTGGTGAGGTGTTCCGGGCACGTCCTACTGGGAGGAGAGCCCAGGGAAGACCCAGGACACGTTGGAGAGACTATATCTTTCAGATGGCCTGGGAACGCCTTGGGGTCCCCCCAGAAGAGCAGGAGGAAGTGACGTCCGGGTTTCTCTGCTCAAGCGACCCGATCCCCTTAGAAGCAGTAGATGATGGATGATGGATGGATGGATGATGGTTCACCAGTGCTTTCTTTCTTTCTCAGGATGTTCCAAACTATAGATTTTGTCACTCCTAATATTGTAGCAATTACTCGGATGGGTTTTTTCTGTTTTCGCAGCTTAAGGGTGGCTTGTTTCACCTGCATGGTTAAGGAGCTGAAACTCCCAAACCCTTCATCCAATTTGAATGTGGATGCCCTCAAATGAAAACTGAGAGTCTACACATTATGTCCATGTCCATTGTATAACTGTTATTGGAATATGTTTAGGTAAACAGGTAAAGAAAAATAAAAATTTGTGTCAATGTCCATATATATTTGGACCTAATTGGAGCTAATAATGTTACACTTGTGTTTGATCTCATTGATTATGCTGGTTTTTGCAATGATAATAGCATAATTTTATTCCTAGATTTATGGACTCATGCCCAACCTGGAGAGACCATTCTACCTTTTTCCGGTTGAGAACCATGTCTGACTTTCATCACTTTCAACACTTTACACTGCAAACCGCTCCTGTGAGAGCTCCATGTTCTTTGCTTGAAGAAGTCACCAGAACTACATCATCCACAAAAAACAGAGATGTGACCCTGAGATTCCCAAACGAGATGCCCTCCCCTATATGCCTTGAGATCCTGTCCATGAAAATCACAAACGGATCGGTGACAAGGGGCAGCCCTGGCGGAGTCCAATATGCACTGCAAATAAGTTTTATGCTGATAAATGCTGACACTGTGTTTGCTGCCTCTGGGATGAAATAGAATAATTTTCATATGTTTCTGATGTCATAAAAAAATCTCTTTTCGTCTTTACACAACGATTCCAATGGAGGGCTAGTTACTTTATTTGACATGAACCTTTTTTACTTCTATGATGATAGGATGCCAAAACTTCTTCAAATTAAGAAAAAAAAATAATTTTTTTAAAGATTAGAATGATGGATAGGTTAGCACCGTCGTCTCATAGCAAGAGGGTTCCAGGTTTGAATACCTGCTGGGGCCTTCTTGTATGTACCCTACCTCTTGCCCAATGACAGCTGTGATAGGCGTCTATCACCCCTGACCCTAAATTGGATTAAGTGAGTATAGAAAATGGATGGATGGATAGAAAATGAATGGATGGAGAATGATGGATAGAAAAAGAAAAGGAAGAAGAGCAACAGCCAGGCCTGGACTGGGACAGAAATTCGACCCTGGACTTTTTGGTGCAGACTGGTCCACCACAATCCGTGCGCAGATACTGTGACAACTCGGTCTGTTGATGTACTGTACATATAATCACACAAGTCCTTAATAACACTACTATACTGAAGAATATCCCTTGATATTCTGGAGCATTGAATGAAATAAATGATGACTACACAGTATGTTGCTCACTCGCTCTTAAAGGGGAACTATGGTATTTTTAAACCTAGACCTTATTTCTGGCATGAAATATGTTCATCTACTCACGGTGAGAGCAGTATGGTGAAAGTTGGCGTCCTTTGGAAGATATTTATATTCCTCGAGATCCATATATAACGGAGTGAACGGGGGCATTGACAATACAGCCTCTAAATAAGACATTATCTGTCTTTATTTAACCAATACTTTAAGACAAATGAATGAATGAACACGTACTATTGCACTGTTAGTTCATAGTTGCAATGTTGTTGTTATTGGCGGCTATCGGGGGGCTTATAGAGAGCTTTCTACATACTCATCTACTGGGATGATGTCATCGACGCGCGCTGCTGAAGCACAGTTTATTTACTCCTAACTAACTACTTAACACGTAGTTTGCTACTGATAGTTTACAGGATATTTATCAGATTTTGACGACGTGGATGACAACTTTGAGTACGATGGAGTGAATGAGCAGTAGACTATCTGTTATGTCAAGTAAAGTTCATAGACAACGTTTCTGAACATTTAGTGAATGAGTGTTTATCCACAACATGTTAGCTAGCACACACACCTGCTATTACCACCACCAATCTCCTCCTCCCCCTCCTGTACCACCATGGCAGCGGGAGCCTCACTTTCATTGTCCGACGACAACTCCTGAGAGGGGTCCCGGCGCAGCCAAAGCCCCGGAGCCAGAGGCTACGCCACCACCGCCGGCCCCCGCAGCAGCAAACATGTTTATTATATTTCTGCTCTTATCAGCATCAGTTGCGAGAGCTTTTTTTTTTTGTTTCCCTCAGTTTTTCTGCACCGCCTTTTCATTTCTTTCTCCATTTTTGCTCTCTTCCCTCTCACAGATTGCTAATGATGTGTCAGTAGCTCATCATTAAAGGTGATTGGACAAGGGGGGGGGGGGGGGTCTGGAAAACAAGTGGGCGGAACTACTGGGCCTATCATAGGGCCACTGGGCCTCTTATGCATCTTTACATACATATAAAAAATAAATGAATGGTCAGCCACTGCCGGCCCATTACTGACTGGCCCACTGGGTAAACTCCCTGTACTCCCTATGGCCAATCCACCCCTGGCAACAGCCTTGTTTAAGATTAAATTAAGTTATATTCTTCAACGCTCTGAGTTTTTCCAGAAGCCTACCATTTCCTTGCTTTTGCCCCCTCATTGTGAGCTGGAAGGCCACTTGAAACCACTACTCAAGTGGAACTTGGACTGCAAATCAGAGGAAATTAGTCAGTGACGACAAATGAAATTACAGTTGCAAGCTACAGCCAGAGACAATGGAGTTGGAGCCAGTGAAAAGCACCTCATTCTGCTGTTCATTATTTATTTTTTTATTTACTTTTATTTAGCGTGAAGTATTTGTGTGAGTGACTATAGTATTTACACTGTTTACATATTTGTGTGTGAGTGTACGTGTATCTCTTTTTCCATATTCATGAGGTCTAAAAACGAGGAGTCCGAACTACTTGTAGGGTCAAACATGTTTTGTCGGGACCAAATGGTGGGTCCCAAATATTTAAAGGGTTTTTTGATTGCACAAATTTGGTTGTTTGGTGTTGGGGATCAAGCAAGAGCTGGAGTGTCCAAGGATAGTTATTAATGTTCAGTAAAATGATTAAAGAAAATTATTGCCTTTGTGGCACCACTGAATAGTGTCAGAAGCTAATGACTAAAACCCAGTATCAGTCTCAAAATATGTTGATCTATACATGTCAATTTGGGGCAGATGTGACACATACAGAGCAGATATGAAGGCTAAGAATCCAAGCACTGACATTTGGAAAAAGTATTTCTCACAGTGAAACATTCACAATGACCACAAACCACTTTTCCTTTAAAATAGTACAATATCATTTATTGATATTTATTGATATAATATTATTTGGCACAAAATTTGGCACTGAAAGAAATCAATGGTACTTTAATTTACAAACGTTATTGTCTATGAAGCTAATCCTGTGTACAAAATAAATAAGAAATGGGAGAAAGACCATTAGTCTTTGTGTGTGTGTGTGTGTGTGTGTGTGTGTGTGTGTGTATTGGAGAAGAGGAGAGGACACCGAGACAAAATGGCAGCCGTGATCATGTGATGATGAGGGAACAAGATAGCAGTTGTGACCATAGACATATATACACAGATGCCGCATTGACTGCTGTCGCTCACTAGAGGGGTGTGCCTACAGGGCGGCCATCTTGGTACAGTGCCACTCGCTCCTACAGTACATTACATCTATGGAGGAATGGGGTTTCTTCACAATAAAAGTGATCATAAATCACTCCGTTGTCAGGCTATTTTCACATGGTTTATTTGTCAAACATCAGACATGACAGACAGACATAGATAGAACGAAAAGAACCCAGAAAACGTTCAGGTGTGTTCGGGTTTTTATTTAAAAAACCTACATAGAATATTCAAATTAGTATTTGCATTTTACCCAAGTAGCATTCAAGCCTGTCTTTCAGCTCTCATTTATGAGGTTTTTCTCCCTCAGATCCTTGTGAAGAGCATGCACATTTTTCTATGCACTTTGCTCCTGGGGCATGCTATTCCTCCTATTGCGCTCCAGACTCTCCTTTCTAGAGAGCTTCACAAAATCTGGCCTCTAGAACAGTGGGAGAAGCAGGCAAAGCATAATTGTGGTCCTTGTGGAAAGAGGGATGGAAATATGTTTGTAACTCACCACTCACTGATGTAGCTGTCCCGCATTCTTCATTTCATCCCTCAGTTCCACTGTTTGCACCATGGATATGAGCTAAACAGTCTAAGTGACAGGGACATAACACACTACAGTATGTTTTAATGTGTACTCATGTGTATTTCAGTATGTCTAAAATGAGTGGCAGAGATATGCGATACAGGTTTTAATATGACCAGGGCCTTGATGCTCTAATGTGTTTGAAAAATATTACATGCAAATATTCACAACATTAGAATGAGGTTCAGTTTCAGGGAAATACTGAGGCAAGTTCACAGGAAGAAAACCAGCACTTTTAAAATATCCAAGCACCCTGTTCATAGCTACATGTGTGATGTTTTTAACAAATCAATAAGTTTGGAAATCAATTCAAAATTCAGTGAATAATTCTACTTTAAGATTGAGGCATACCTCTTTGCTTCTTAAATTCATGCACCGCTACCTCTGCTAGCCCTGTACCAAGATGGTCGTCCTTTAGGCACGCTCTTCCACAGTCGATGTGGCATCTTTGTATGTCTGCGGTTGTGACCATGTGCTCAATAAGTGATGTGTTAGCCAGAAGAGCAACAACAATGGGGATGTGAAGCCCATGTGTTACCTGGATATTTCTGTTCTCTGTGTATGAATTTCTGCCAGCGTATGAAAGCAAATGACAAAGTGATACACGACAGAATGACCATGCAGGGCAGGATGTTCAAATCCCTGTCAGGGCGTCCAGTTCTGGTTAACAAAGACTTCAAGGGTTAATGTTTGATTTATGGTTAAAGGTGCTAGGTTAAACAAAGAAGACGGTGAGTTTGCATGCAAGATCACAACCACATCAACTCGACTCAAATTAACCTTACTTTCTCAACATTATCACGATAAAACCTCAGAGAAAACAAGTCAGTACAAATGAACTTTCAGAATGAAAGATGTCCTATGCTTAGCCGCGAGGCACTGACGCTAATGCTAATTCCCAGAGTGTTCTATTGTTACCACAGTCCTTGAAAAATGTTCTGTCCTTGAAGAAAAGGACTGGAAACAATACTGGGTCTTGTCAAGATCCAGTCTTTCAGGTGTGAATTCATTGTGCTCTCTTGAAGAAGGATTCTGGTCACTTCTTCTGGTCCTGTTGGAGTTAGTGCCCAAGCTTCGGGTAATATCTCAGTGGACTCTCAATTGTACACTCGCCTTGGCTTGGGGTCTTCTTGCAGACTTTATATGCTGCAAGAGAGAGGTTCATTACTAGTAAGGTTAAAGGTAAGAGTCAAGGGAATGCATTATGCCCAATGGTGAATCGCCTCATAGAAAGAAAAACTATTTTACTCCCATTATCAACATGTGTTAATACATGACCACAAGTGGAGAGCTACAGATGATCTTGAATGTAGTCACAGGTGATCACCTCATCTGTGTCAATTTCAGGTGAAGCTTATTACAATTTAAAGGGGGAAGGGCATTTTTAAAATGTGTTACGCAATACAAGACACAACATTCTGTGGATGTGTAATTGGCACTAAATGAAATTAAATTGAATGGAAAGTTTTACAATATTTCAGGCTTTTCTTCACATATCCGTACATTTCTCAGCATGAACACCTTCATATTGCATCTATCACATATGAAAATCTATTGATAAGGTGGCCTGAAAATATAAAGGTTATTTAGGCAGATCTAAAATATAGTTATCTCTGAATCTATATCTATATGTAGGTCCCTAAATAATTACTTTACAGAAACATGAGTTGACTCATTGATGGTCTATTTGATGCCCATCACAGCTTACTCTTTGATGCATTATAATATTTGGTTTTAAGGGATAAAACTTTGAGCCCTTTACTTGTGACCAGGTTACCAGAGAGACTTGTGATAACCTTGTAAATAACTTTTTTATTTTCCAGGAATAAATTTATCTCCCACTGCACAACTGCATAATTGGCTCCAAAATTAAATTCCCCTGCACACATAAGCATTTAGTACATTCAGCTAAAACTTTGAAACCTAAATTGAGAAATGCTCTAAAAGGTCGTCCAACACTCAGGTATTGGAGCCTTCATCCACCAATTCAATTCTCCCCATCGCCTTGTGTCAAACTGTCCTTGGACACTTAACCTCAGATTGCGTGTGTATTGTGTGTATGTATAGTAACAAAAAATAAATTTAATATAATGTAAAAAACTTTGTAGAAGCTTGAAAAGGTTTTATGTAAGTGGGAATGATTTACTATTTACTAAATCAAGTCTGCAGGGTTGTACATCTGACACAAATCACACACTTGATGTGCACATGATTAATATTTTCCCTCAGCTGTTAGTCACAGCCAGTGACTGCAGTTGCTGCTGTGGATGAAAGGTGAAGTTAGGAGTCAGCACATCTTTCTTTCTTTGTAGAATACTCCTTTCTCCTCCCTGAAAAGGAGGAGTCTCACAGTCTATCTGTCTTGTATTTTCAGTGTATACATACTGTCACCATTGTTGGACTCTGACAACATTGGTTTTCAGCGGATCCAACATGTACAATCTGTTTCATATTTGCTTTGAGAGAGATCACTCCAATTGTCTGTTTAATACAGCAAATAAGTGTGCAAAAAGGAATGTGGCAGTGACAGCAGAAGGTAAACTCTTAACTTATATGTCACGCATACTTTATTCTCATTTGACATCTTCATTTTCAAAATGAGTAACATATTCACAACAATGTGGCCATGTGGAGTGAAGAAACTGAAGACCACCTGATAATCATGAGTCAAGAGAGAGAGAGTCAACTATGTATGACATTATAGGAAAAACACAAATGGTAAATGGACTTGTATAGCGCTTTTCTAGTCTAACTGACCACTCAAAGCGCTTCACTACATGCCCACTCACACAGCATGCCTTAAGATAAGAAGGCATGCTGTGTGCTTTTTCTAATACACACATACCCCAATGATACACTGGGAGGCAACATGGGGTTCAGTGTCTTGCCCAAGGACGCTTCGACATGTAGCCCAGGGAAGGTCGAACCACCGACCTTCCGATTGGTGGGCAACTGCTCTTCCTCCTGAGCTACAGCCGCTACAGCTACAAAGCATGCAATCTTCCAGCTAACCTTATGGTATAACATAAGAACAACTCCTTTAAGTGGTAGCAATTTCTTCTTGTCCAGACATAGATTGTGCATCCTGTCCAGCAGTTGGAAGTTGTTCATGGAGTATGTTCACGAGCCATTTTATTTGCCCAGATACTGGGCCAAGCAGAGGGCCTCTCATCGCTGCTGATTCTTTGCATCAGTTTGGTGTATAAGATACCCAACATGGATGTTATTGAAAGGGATTTT
This sequence comes from Leuresthes tenuis, assembly GCF_036924035.1. Lineage (NCBI taxonomy): Eukaryota > Metazoa > Chordata > Actinopteri > Atheriniformes > Atherinopsidae > Leuresthes > Leuresthes tenuis. The sequence continues at coordinate 23,218,982 of NW_027325378.1, forward strand.
GATTGATAACTCTCAAAAGTAGTTAAAACTTTGTGAAATTCTAAGTATTTTTGTTATTCATGTATCTCTAGAATCCTTACAAGAAGGATGATTATGAGTGAAAGCAATCGAGTGAATGCTGAGACAAGTCTTATGAAAGTGTAAGTGAGTTGAATTTAACACAGTTTAAATAAGACCTTTGTATGTTGTGCCCTTCTGCAGCACATGTTCCTGTTCCTGCTGTTCATTTTACATTCATTACATGCACAGTACATACTAGGCCGGATGGGAATGAAAGAAGATATATTATTAAATTATGCATATTATTAAAATCATAGAAGCTGTATCATATAGATAATATCTTAATATTAAGGATATATATTGACATTGGCTTAAATCCCTTCTCCTCTGCCATACTCCTGTTTTGAGGGTTAATGCTCACTTTGTCAAAAATGAAGATTCGTACATCTATCGTCATTATTTTTCAACTGTAGACAAAAGACATTACATCAAAATGTTGACATATTTGGTTGTGTGAAACCCTATGCATTGTAAAACTATATCTATAGGTCTGTCGGTTTCTGAAAGGGATCTGTGAAAGAGGGAGCCCTAATCTGATTTGAAGAGATTAGGGTTTCAGAAAATGAGAGATAGTTTTATTTATGTATCTATTTCTTTGTTATAAGTCATTTGAATGATGGCATACAAAAAAAGTCCTTTTGTTAATTCACAAGGACGGTTACATTAAAACGAACCTGTATTAAATTATAATGCAGGGATAAACCCGTTATTACTTTTATTTAGGGTTTAATTAAAACTAGCATTTCTGACGTATATAAAGATATGTTTGCCTTTTCTCAGCTAAAACATCCGCAGTAGCTACACAAGTTGACTATTTGTTGCCATCTTCTTAACATCCAAAAACATGATTCTTTAGAGGAAAATATTTTAGACATTTGTTTAGAATGAAAATGTAGTAACAGCCCTGATAGTGCTGAATTAATCATGAACATAATTGGTTTTCTACAGTTACTTCACTGTAAACTTTATGATTTGACAGCTCAACTGTTACCTTTTCAGAAAAACATACAATGAACAACACAATAAACAACTTCTTATTTTCGCTGTGCATTTTGTCTAATGTTATTACCGTAGACCTTAAAGGGGAACTCCGGTATTTTTAAACCTAGACCTTATTTCTGGCATGAAATACGTTTATCTACTCACCGAGAACAGTTTGGCGAAAGTCAGCGTCCATCAGAAGCTATTTAGATAATTCGCGATCGGCGTATATCCATATAACGGAGTGAACAGGGCAGGGACGATGCAGCCTCTAAATAAGGCATTATCTGTCTTTATTTCACCAATACTTTAAGACGAATGAATGAACACGTATACTATAGCTCTGTTAGCCCATAGGTCCTGTTATTTGGCTACTTGCGGCTATAGGAGAGTTAATGGAGGGATTTCTGCACAGGCACTCTACTGGGACTAAGGTGTTATTGGAATGTATTCTCAACATGCTGAATTGTTTTGCGTTTAAGTTGGTGGAATCCATTCTTATTAAGAGACCTGGTGGGGAACACATAATAATTCAATATAATCAAAGCAAGTCCCTTACAGATGAAACCAGAAGGAAAATGGTGAACATACTGGCAGCTGACATGACGGAGAAGAATGTGTAATTTGTAAATAGTTTTTTTTTAGATTAAATTCAAATCTTTGTTAAACCTAGTGCATAAAATGGATAAATCTTAACTTTTTAAAATCTTGCAGTACATCACCACCCAGACAGGTTAAAGAAGTGTTTGCCAAAGGAATTGTTATGTTTTTATCCCTACCTCAGTGATCCATTCTTCAGGACTGGTTATGTAAGTCACACACTATAATGGCTGTGATCATGTTAAATGCTACACTGAAACATTTTGATTTCTACCAGAGCATACTTTTAAACTGATACAATTGCTTTGTATTGCTATGAGTCTATTTAAGTTGCAGTTGTGTGTACTGGCAAGACAGTAAAGAGAGAACATCTGGTCTTGTCAGGAGTGCAAAAAACATAGAAACATCCATCCATCCATTTTCTATACCTACTTAGTCCAACTGTCGGGTCGTAGGGGGGCTGGAGCGGGAGGCAGGGTACACCCTGGACAGGTCGCCAGTCCATCACAGGGCCACACAGAGACAAACAAGAGAACAACCACATACACGCTAACTTTCACTCCTGGGGACAATTTTAGAGACACCAATTAACCTAACATGCATGTTTTTGGACAGTGGGAGGAAGCCAGAGTACCCAGAGAGAACCCACGCATACACTGGGAGAACATGCAAACTTCACACAGAAAGGCCACAGGTCTTGCTGTGAGGCGACAGTGCTAACCACTTGCAGCCCCTCATAGAAACATTACAAAGCAATTATTTTTCTTTTTTTTCGAAAAAAAGAGTTTGTACCACTAAAGCATTTTTTTTCGAAAAGGATAAATTTCACAGATGGATGTTAAATTCTTGAGCCACTACTTTAAGTCATTGTAGCTCTCTATAAGCTATATTGTATGTAATTACTTATCTTGAAAAAAAAACTTTCCAAACAACTGTTAGAAGAAGAGAAAGAAGAAAGAATATAGAATCGTATAGTATAGTTCACAGTATAAATTTTAAATTTTGTCCACTATTTATAAGCGTTAGACAGCAGCTTTCGCGTTGAATCTGTGGGGCATGCAGCAGGCATTGTTGGTAGATGTATATGTACTTAAATTGCTTTTAGTTCCTCCACTGTGTACATTGGTGTGCATGCTTCACACAATAGAAGAGAAAGATGCGTGTATCTCCTCTTGTCTGTACTTTGTGAAGGTTACTTACGCCTACGCATCTCCTAAACTTAATACCCCTTATAAACAAACTTAATTAGTGGAAAGTGATGTTTGCAGTAGAAGCTGTGCTGTGTGGTTAGGGGTTGGCTGGTAGGCAGGCAAACAGCTGTTGATAATCACCTTTTATTTTTAAACCTATTAAGGATGGGAGGTATTTTATGTGTTGCCATGGCTGCTGATTTATAAGTAGATGACATGGTGCATGACAAAAAAAAAAAACTTTCAGTGCCATCTTAGTACTTCATTGAAAGATCATCATTAAAAGTAGCACATAACCTTTAAAATGCTTCATGTACTTGGTTATTATTAAATTAAATGATACCAAATGAGTAAAACAAGAATGTGCAGTGATGTTCATCTATATTACATGTGATCTGGATCAGGTCTGGATGTTTTAACATAGGAACAAGCGGAACCCCAGATGTTTATCACAGAGCAGGGGTGAATCCACATTTTGATAAGAAAATTATGCTTTGTTACATACATATAAAAAGTGAAGCTGTCACTAGTGCAGCACAACAGTTGAGTAAATTAAAAGAACTAATGGGAATGAAAGTAAGACAGCAATAAGTAGATCCCAAAAGCATTGACACTGATAATAAATTGTATTAAAAATAATCTGACTTTAGTCAAGATGAGATGTATTTATTTATATTTATTTATATATCCATGTTTGAAAATAACATGTTAAACTAAGAACTACTGTATGTTGTATTGATTTGTTGAGATAGACTTAAAAGAGATATATTAAACTAATTTTTAGCATGTTGACACAATTTCCTGAGGTGTTACTGAGTTGTATGAGACAAGTTTTGGTCAAAAATATCTATTGGTTTAAGTACAGTGACGCCTCTCTCATCCCAACTGAAAAGCCTTTCCAAAGACCGAGCTGCCCACTCCCTCCCATCTAGATTAAGGGAGTAGCTATTCACTCCGCTTCTCACTACTCACTTTCCCTCATCTGAAGTGAAAGAGAACTTGTCCCACTTCATGACAGTTTCTTCTCGAGTCCATCATCAAAAACGACCAAGTTGGTGAATCAATTCTGATGAAAAGTGATTGCTGTTCATACGTCTTTAGGTAACCCTTGCTGGAACAGAATAGTTTATTCACCAGGCTCTTATTTCTCCCAAGGCTATGGGGAAATGTAAGATGCATGCTGCTCAGTACAGCTGACAACAAAAACATTTCCACATGAAGCTTGCTTCATTGGTCTAGCTGATTGGATGTGAGCGGGCGGGGCCCAGAGCCTGGTGCTCAGCGGAAGAGTTGGGGTGAACTTGATAAGCGATGTAAATTTATATGGCTTAATATAGAAATTTTTATCTTTAAACTTTTTCTGTTCAACATTTTAGTGCAGTTCAGAAACCCTGAATATTTGACACAGTTAGTAGTTAAGATGAGCTAAATGGCTGTGCTCCTTACATTCAATGTTCTAAATAGGTTTATTACAATAAATTAATATCCAATTAATAATTTATAGCCATTCCATCTAGTTGTGTATCTGAAAGCTTGCTAGGTTTCTGGTCTTCCTACATAATAGAAATGCATCAGCCCTGATTGCAGAGCTTGTGCTACTTACTTCAATTGCCAAGGAATAGTGACATGAGAAATGCTTGGTAAAAGATTTACAATTAATACCGCGACTGTTAGGGGGTTGTTTGTGCATATACTTACTGGAGCGACATGTAGATTCAATTTCCATCCATCCATCCATCATCTGCCGCTTATCCGGGGGTCGGGTCGCGGGGGCAGCAGCTTGAGTAGAGAAACCCAGACGTCTCTGTCCCCGGCCACTTCCTCCAGCTCTTCCGGGGGGACCCCGAGGCGTTCCCAGGCCAGCCGAGAGACATAGTCTCTCCAGCGTGTCCTGGGTCTTCCCCGGGGTCTCCTCCCAGTGGGACGTGCCCGGAACACCTCCCCAGGGAGGCGCCCAGGGGGTATCCTAACCAGATGCCCGAGCCACCTCATCTGACTCCTCTCAATGCGGAGGAGCAGCGGTTCTACTCCGAGCCCCTCCCGGATGACTGAGCTTCTCACCCTATCTCTAAGGGAGAGCCCAGACACCCTGCGGAGGAAACCCATTTCGGCCGCTTGTATTCGCGATCTTGTTCTTTCGGTCACTACCCACAACTCGTGACCATAGGTGAGGATGGGAACGTAGATTGACCAGTAAGTAGAGAGCTTCGCCTTCTGGCTCAGCTCCCTCTTCACAACGACGGGTCGGTGCAGAGCCCGCAACACTGCAGACGCCGCACCGATCCGCCCGTCAATCTCCCGCTCCATTCGTCCCTCACTCGTGAACAAGACCCCGAGATTCAATTTGTTGAAAACTATTGCTTCAACGCCCCTACTCAAAGAAACATAGTGAGTATCAGTAGAAAGCATGGAGGATTGGTTTTGTGCGAAGACACTTGAAAGAAAGCTAGACACAGTGAACATAATGGACACAATAATGCAACAGATTATGATAACTAGATACACTCTCTTCCTCCCCTGCTTAGCATCCTGTCAACATCTCTGCTGTATGTCTGGTACATGAGTGTAAGGCTGGATTCACACTGGAAGCATCATGTGTTAGTACCATGTGCGTTACTGAGCAGCTGTCATGATCATACACCTGTATTCACATCAACAATCTTACTGCTGTAGCTCTGTTGAAGCACAAAGGCTACTGCACAATTGTTTTTTTTAACACAAAGATGGTTCTGGTAATGATAAAAAAACACAGTTTTGTGTAATCCATGGTTTATATGAAATGGAAAATAGAGGCAGAAAAGGTGTCCAGCTCTAACTTGAGAGCAGTAACATGCAACTGATTAAATTAACTGAAAATCTTTCATTATTATCATCAATCACCATCATAAAAGTGTTAATATTTAATGTCTGTGACTTGTTGCCTTCACAGTAATACTATGATGAAAGATGTATCGTTGCTTATATGAGCTCAATATGACAATCAACAAACATTTTTGTGTATTTTGTTGAGAATCACTTTCCTGACAATTACTTCATGCTTGAAAATTAGGCTGCACCTGAGACATGTTTCACAAAGCCAGTGTTGATGCTCGAATTTGTTAAAAAGAAATCATCACATTCCACACAGGCCAAGCTCCCAAGTTACACAGTTTAACAATGCCAACACAGTTAATAGCTGGTGACCAAAATATGTGTATCTTGCATTTGTATAAATAACTATACTTATGGTATTACATCTAAGCAGTTTGATTTGATTAGAATGAAGTCAGTTCTGTTTGGACACAGTAGAAGGATATTTTAATGCAATACATTCTTACATGGTAACTTGAAAAGCACGTTATGATGTATTCAGCCTTAACCATGTCGTTTTCAATACCTAACATAGATCAATAGATTAGTAACCATAATAACCATGTAATTTTTTATACCTAACTGTGACAATCTGGGTTTCAACCCAGACCAGGTACCTTGGTCCGTCTAAAACCAAATGAAAACTATGCATTTAAAAGCAAAGTTAATCGAAAATACTCGTGGTCAGGACAAGTTGCAATCTCAAGTTTAACACTTGGCAGTTGATGTGTAGCGCCATCCTCCAGCCCCTGTGGACCATGCGGCTTATCAAATCTCACACAACTCTGTGAAGTTGCAAGTCGAACATGAATTCAAACATGAATTACTTTCATGTTCAGTGACCCAAAAAAATGCAGAATTCATGTTTGTGGCCACAAATTTCTGGATTATCACATCTTTGCTGTGAAATTGCACTGTTTCTTGATAGTTAACAAAGAAATATTTTCATCTACATGTTGTGTCTTTAGAAAAGTCACTGAACCCTACATTGCCTCTGATGAAGTCATCATTATGTGTGGATAACAGAAAATTGTATTTATCTATTTTTTGGAAAATGGAAATAGTTGCTCTCCAAAGGTGGTCTTGAATTTAAGTCTCATGTTTATGGACCTTGTAACTGACATCCACTTCCTGTTCAACCAGCTTACAGTGGGAGGTGTTTCTCACCGACTCATAAGTTAACGTTCCAGAATACAATTTGACATGTTCTACATCAGCAATAAATATTGCTTCAACAAGTACCCTAGACCTCAAATGCCCAACCTATACCATAACTGTTTTCAAAAAGCAGAATGTGATGTTCAGGATGTTCCTTTTTTATGTTTATGCATTTAGCAGACGCTTTTATCCAAAGCGACTTACAAATGAAGATAAAGAAAAGATTTTTTCTGTAGTTGCTGTTCACACAAGCACTTCACAGTGGGATAATTTCTGTTGGGGAGGCACTTTCACAGCTAAAAATGCGAGGGAAGGGCTGAGGGCCAGAAGAGGCTAAATGTAATGCAAAAAGTTCACTGTGGAAATTGCTGTTTTTTTCATGTTACATTGAAAATGAGGGTGGAGGCTCCTTGACGACCTATGTTAATATGATATCAATACCACATGTATCTGAGTGTACACACCAACGTGAGCAGTGAGTAGCAAGTAGCATATAGGTAAGCAGAAAAAAAATCTCATGAGAACACACAATCAACCCACTCAGAAGCAGGAAATGCTCCAGAATAGCAATTGCTGTTTGCTTATTGTCTCAACTACTGGTGTTTGAGATATTTTTCTAGGGGGCTGTCTGGAAAATATCCACAAGAAGTATGGAACAAATATTGAGGACATTTGTGTTGCCATAGGCCAGAATATCTGTAGAACATTTTAGGACTTTAGTGTGTGTGTAAAATTAGCATATGTAAGTAAAAAATATCAGGGGATTTGTCAGAATGGCAGGGATTGACATCTCTGAGATTAAGACAAAGAGTTACCCAAATAATGGTGAAACAATGATGTATATCTACAGATGCAAAAAAGCTAAGACTTAGACCTTCAAACATGATGTTTGTAATAGTTTGGTTTGAAAACATTTTACAAAAAAAAAAAATTAAATAATTTCCAAAATTTGGAGAAATAAGCTATTAATTTCTGTCAGAAATAAGATAAAGTAAAGTGTGTTGTCTGGCCTGTGCATTTGTGTAGTAACATATTGTGTGAAAGGGGCATTTGTTTGAGTACAGTCGGTCATAGATTCAATCCACTGACTTATAGTTACATAACACTGTCATTGCAGACATTTTCCTCAAAACCAAATATTTGTATGTTATATCAATACGAATGAATACTTCTTCTGCCACTGAAAAATTAGGACTTGAGATTATAAAACAGATTTAAGTAATTAAATTAGGCCATCTGCATACAAACTGAATTCAAATGAACCTTTTTTCATTTCTGTTTGCTGAGACAAAGGATATAGTTAAAAACTTACCTACTTTTATAAGTAATACTTCTGAAGAACATATGTGATAACATGCCCATAAATGTTCACCTGTATACAAATAACTGTTAGGTGCTGGAGAGGACTGGATCCAAAAGCGAACATGAGACAGAAGGTAGAAGTCAAAAAGGGATTTATTAGGTGAGGTGGAAGGAGGCTCCGTGTCCTGGTGACTCCGTGCAAGGCTCGGGAGATGAGTGGTTCCAGTGTTCCGAAGATCTCGTGTGTACTCGTGTAGTGAGTCTCAGATACAAGCTGCGAGTGGGCTCGGTGGCAGGCTGGGCTGGGTACCGATCTCCGACAGATGTATCCAGTAGTCATGCGTGTTCGTCCGTAGTGAGGCAATATTCCGACAGGGAGCAGGCTTTAACAGGTGCCAGATTGGTAATGGGGCACAGGTGTGAATGTGAGAGCGCTCCTCCCAGCCGTCCAGCCCAGCCTGAAAAAAACAACAGGAGACAACCAGCCAGCACCCAGGTACAAACATAACTAAACTAAATGGCAACAAAAGGTCATAATCACCACATTAACTTAACTTTAAAACAGTATTTTCCAAATAAAAGGAAAATGCTAATTAGCCAAACTATGTCCATATCTACTTTTATAGCTGATTCCACAAGTAACTGTGATCAAATACAAAACTGGGCTATATTTGCTGTAATCATTTAGAATTTTTGTACATGGCATAGTTAAGCTGAATAGACAGAGCTGAAGAACAGAAAATAAATTTCACAGCCCTTGCATCAGCATCAGATGTGACAAAAATCAACAGTAGCAGATTCTTTAACTTTTAAACGCTCCTGGCATTCAACTTTGATAGCAATGGAAATGCTCCAACTCTCTTTCACTGTCATCCAAGGGTACTCTCTCAAAAAAGAACACACACACAACACCCACACCGTAGGTCTGTAATAAAGACAAAAAATAAAGGAGGTTTAGGAGAGGAGTCAGCAAGGCCAGGGAGGAAACTGACACATATCTTAATAAAGAACTAAGCACCCTTCCTATCACTCCTCTTCTTTTGCCCACCTCCCTCTGTCCCTCCACCTTAAATCACCCCATATCCCTTTCTCTCGGTTTTCAGCTGCATTTGGATTACATATTTCCTCATTTTTCTTCCTCCTCCAAAAGCCTCATTCCACTTTTTTCCATTTCATGCAACTTATTATTCTTCTTTAAGGACTTATGGGGATTATATTCTATCACCTGTTGTAATAATTACAATATTGTATTTTATCTGCATATGTACTTTTAACATAATATACTTTTAGATACACGTTTTTATTATGGGCTGTTTTTAGTCCCCTTATTGCTAAGCAACACGATTCCAAGAAATTAACTGTAGAAAGATAAGTAAAGTAAAAATATTATTTTGGAGTGAACAATAAGTATTCGTGTAAGGTGTACCATTATAAGACATGTTCTTATTGTATCTCAGTGTAGTTCTTTCAATCAAGTCATGAAAACTCTTAACTCTCTAACTTTAACTTAATATATAAGGCCATAAGAAAATGGCATTAATTCAAAATTGTGATAATGTAAACATGGGCAAGATTTTTAATACAGATTTATTTTTGCCAGAAGAATTCAAGACAAAAAAAAGGAAACTACAGAAAACTTTTAAATCACATTGATATTATTTGTCAAATTGATTGATTGATTGACTGTATTTATACATTTTCTCCACACACGGTGGTGTGGTGGTTAGCACCAGGTTCGATCCCTGCCTGGGGCCTGTCTGTGTCGAGTTTGCATGTTCTCCCCATGTATGCGTGGGTTCTCTCCAGGTACTCCAGCTTCCTCCCACCATCCAAAAACATGCATTTCAGGTTAATTGGTGACTCCAAATTGTCTGTAGGAGTGAGTGTGAGCATGCATGGTTTGTCTCGTTTGTCTCGTTTGTCTCTATGTGGCCCTGTGATGGACTGGCAACCTGTCCAGGGTGTACCCCGCCTTTCGCCCAATGACTGCTGGGATAATTAACAGACTGCCGGTATAGAAAATGGACGGATGGATGAATAAACTGATGAAAGCTCAACTGAGCATGACATGAGCACTTACTAATGTCACGGTATCTCGTCATTTCCTGTTTTATTTTGAAAGCACTAACTGTCTCCTCTCGTTTCAGGTGTCTTGCCCTTCCTCCCGTGTCAGGCGTCTGATTGTCTTCCCTGATTCCCAAGTGTTTCCACCTGTTCCCCTTGGTCCCTCATGTGTTCAAATAGTCTGTGTTTCCCTTGTCTTGTGCCAGCATGTTGTCTCTATTCGTGAGCATCATTACCAGCCGTTTGGCTCAAGCCTTGATCCACGGGCCTGCAGTGAGCGAGCCTCCTGCAGTGCTATCTTGTGTTGTGATTTATTCTTACTCCTAGCCTTAGTTTATTTATTCGACACAGTAAGTTTTATAGCCTTGTTTTTTCCTCCGTTTGCAAGGAGAGATTTTTCGTTGTAACCATTCATAGTTGCCTCCGTTAAAGTAGAGCCTTTAGTTATCATTAAAGTTCATAGAGCCTCTGTTTTGAAAAGAGTGCGTCTTTTGTTTCAATCCGCCTCGTTAGGAGAGCGTCTCTTTGTTTTGTTTAGTGTTCATAGCTTTTGTTTTCCTCCCAGTTTTGGAGAGTTTGATGTTTGTAACTTTTATAGCTGCGCTCCTCCTCCGCTAGGTTACTGAGGAGAGCGCTTAGGTTTTTCATAGCTTTTTCTTTGCTCTGCCGGGAGATCGCCCTGCCTTGCTGTGCTCTGTGTTTTTGTTAAATAATAAACCCTCTTAGAACCCATACGACCCTGCGTCTGTGTCCTGAGTCCCCTGTTAACTGACAACTAATATGATGTCAACTAAAAGAAATGATTCATGATTTGATAATGTATTTATTATTTACAGTGTTAATATCTACATTATTAATATAATGCTGATCATAAATTGTTCAATTCAGTTTTATTAATGTAGTGCCAAATCACAACAAATGTCATCTCAAGGCACTTAAATTATACAGTCTAATTTAAGACAATTGGAGTTCAATATATTGTAATCACAATCCAATGAAATCAAATTAATTAATTTCAAAATAATCCAATTCATTCATATAGAGCCAATTCAAAAACAATATCCTAGCTAAGGAAACCAACAGATTACACCGAAACTTGTCTTCAGTCCAGTCTCCCGTCCTGAGCATGCATGAGGCGACTGTGGAAAGGAACGACTCCCTTTTAACAGGAAGAAACCTCTGGCAGAACCAGACTCAGGAAGGGTGGCCATCCGCCTCGACCAGCTGGGGTTTGAGAAGACAGAAAAGAGGGGGGGGAAACACCATAACACCATTCAAAGGATACCTGTTGGAACAGGGAAACACAAGTTAATAACCACAATAATATCACATGTACATAATATAATTTGAGAAATTAAACAGGGAAAAAGAGAGCAAAGTGCGGAAAGGTGTGACAGATGAGGTCCCCCACCAGTCTAAGCCTATAGCAGCTTAACTGTGGGATGTTTCAGGATTACCTGGCCCATCCTTAACTATAAGCTTTATCAAAAAGAAAAGTTTTAAGTTTTAAGTCTTGAAAGTGGAAAGGGTGTCTGCTTTCCGGACATTTACTGGCAGCTGGTTCCACAAGAGAGGGGCCTGATAACTGAAGGCTCTGCCTTCCATTCTACTTTTAGAAACTCTGGGAACAACAAGTAAACCTGCAGTTTGGGAACAAAGTGCTTTGTTAGGAAAATATTGTACAATGAGATCTTTATGATACGATGGATACTGTATAGAACTAAAATCAATGTCCCACCAAAAATTATATTTTGTAGCAAATAAAGTTGAAGTCATTATCACTTAAACTGCTTCAAATTCTCAACAATTTTAATTTTCTTTTTTCATTTCCTATTTATCTTCCTGCAAGATCTCTTTAAACTTATTATTTCCTCACTGAATTAAAGTAGAGAGGTAGGTTTTTTACCCTAAGCAACGTTTTACAAAGTTCTTCACTGTGTTTTCATTCACACACACACATTGCCCTTTGTATATACACAGTACTATTTTTATCTTTAGTACACAGTTTAATGCAAGTAACATGGAATGAGTTGGCTGAATGTGACTAGCTGAATGTGACTAGGTGAATGGAAAGAAAAGGGGTTTTTAGGTGATGAGATTATTTTAGTGGGGATATATGGTAGATATTGTTAGGAAATGTCTTCAGTACATTGTTATTCAGTGATTATAATAGGAGTGAATTCATTAGTACAAGAAAAAAGCCATAGTAGAGTTGACACTGAAAGATATTGCTATGAAGTACAGTACTAGGATGCTGAGTATGCTGTAAATGGGAAACCATGTAGTAAGGCTAAAACAATACAAGTTGTTCTATTAAATAACAAAACAGTCATGTTGTTCCCTTACTTTCCTAAATCTCTTCTGTCTAATAGGAATTAGACTGACTGATGACACCATTTTAAGTAGTACTGGTAAAATCCTGCATCAACAGGTAGGCACAAAATATAGTGCTAAAAAGCTTTGACCTTTTAAGCTCTTTGGTCATAGTGGGAAGGAGTCCAGAAGGTATGCACCAACTCCCTAGACTGAAGATTCAGGTTCGTAATCCAGTGTGATTACCTGCCTGATCATAACAATACTGATGTTGACAAGCACTACAAGTGTGGACGTAAGGATCTATATCATAGACAACTGGAAACAGGTCAATAAAATCCCCTGAAAAACTGCATGTAAAGCTTTATGAATCTAAAAGAAGACTCACAATCAATCAGTGTTTGCTTTTTAGATTCAAAGCTTGGACCTGACTTTATGATTGGTGGTTAACAAGCGGACTAAATGCAGGTAAGGTGAGTGAATGATTACCTGAACTGATTCTCACATATGCGGGACTCTTTGAAGTTGTAGCATGTGACAATAATAGAGAAGAGTTGTCAGAGCTCATCCGGAGTGGAGCAGATGATATGGCAGGGTGGGGATGGATGAAGTCAAGCTAGTAACATCATCGTCGGTGGTCGTTCTCCTGCCACAATCCACCGACAGCTCGCAAACCACCCCTCTCCACCAATTGCAGCTCCTTCCTTATTCCTACGATGGTGAGCGGTACTGATGAGCCACAGCTTAGATGCACAATTAAAAACAACATTTATTATAAAAAAAAACAGTGTCCTTAAAAAGAGCTGGGATCCCTCTGTTAAAAATAAAAACACAATTAAAAACTTTACTAAAATTGCACAGTCCGTGCGCCACGACCATTGCCCTTGCCACTCCTCCACCAGGCCAGCCAATCCCGCAAGCCGTCCCATATCTCTCCTGGCTGCTCAGCTCAGATGGTCCCCGGTGCTCCCCAGGGGTCCCAGCAACGGACGCGAACCTAAAAAACAAAGAACATGGGCGGCAGACAATTATGCGGACAGGAGGGTCACTCGCTCTCCTCCGGAGTGGGCCTGACCTGACCCGACAGCTAACAGTGCATTGTACATCAAGGACTCACAGCTTTAGGGCAGAAGCTCCTGCCTCTGCCACTGCGTCCCAACAGCTACCAATGCACTGTTCCGGCGTCTCTGGCCAGCCCACGAGTCCCTCTTGCCGCCGCTGCCGCCTCTCGCTTGTCCGCGTCCCCGCCGACCAAACGCTCATTCTCGTGTATTTTTTCCTCTCCTGTTCCAGCTACCTGGGCTCCTTAAAAAAAACAATCTAGGCGCCAGTCCCAGCGCCCGATTGGCTGGCGCCGCGGTCAGCCAACAGGTGGATCCACTTACTCGTTAACATAGAAAAAACAATACATGCAATAACTCAAATCATAAAAAACACAATTGTAACAAAAACACCAAATATAAATAAACATGCAACTTAAACCAAACACACAACGCATAACAGAACCAAAATATAACAAGCGGTGGATCTCACTCGCGACATTCTGCTCTGCCTCAGCGTCTCTGGCATCTATTTGTTCTCATGGCTTCGACTCCTCTGTCTGGCCCCTGCTCCTCTGCTGCTCGCTCCTCGTTGGTAGTGATGGCCAAATGAAGCTTTTGTGAAGCATTGAATCACTTGAGCCAATTGTTTCGAAAATGGGTTCATTACTCTAAGCTTCAGTTACAGTGACCTCTCCTGGTGAAGTGCCAGGCTGCAGTCAAATTAGGCAGGCTAGTTGGTGGACAGGTGGACAGGACAGTTTAATTAAATAGCCTACATACATATGCACCCACACGCACACACACATAAACCCTGAATATTATGTTCTATTGACAAATAAATATCAATGAGAGGATTGTGTATTGTGTTATAGAGGAGATTGCTGGGAAAATATGGAAAATATGGGTTTAGGTGGTAAACTTATGACATATGTGTGCTTATGTAAATTATGGCAGAGGGTGATTATGCAGGATGGGGAAGATTTTTATTCAGATACATTATTTTTTCAACAGTTTTTGGATTGAGTCGGTTTCTTATTTTGCTCACAATTTCTCCACATTTTGAAACCACCTGCTCACAGGTACATATTTGCCAGTTTAAATATGTTTATGTATTTAGCAGACGCTTTTATCCAAAGCGACTTACAAATGAAGATATAACAAGCTATATAAAAAGCTAACAATAAACTACATAGAAGGAACCCACTAGTCCGACTCTGTCAGAGGTGACAGAGTAGAGATAGGGTGCAGGCATAGAAGGAAGTGCAGAAAGATAAAGTGCAAAGATAGAGAGGGTAGGTAAGTACAAGGTAAGTGCTAGGATAGGAGGTGCTCTCTGAAGAGCTGGGTTTTCAAGAGTTTCTTGAAGATAGACAGGGACGCCCCTTTTCTGGTAGTGCTCGGTAGGTCATTCCACCATCGTGGGACGACACATGAAAAGAGTTTGGATTTTCTTAGGCGTGGTGTAGGCACTGCTAGACGACAATCCTGGGACGAACGGAGGGACCGAGTTGTGACATAAGCCTTTGCAAGAGCATTCAAGTAGATCAGAGCCGTTCCATTAAACACTTTGTAGGCTAACATCAGTGACTTGAATTTGATGCAGGCGGCTAAGGGTAGCCAGTGGAGTTCAATGAACAGAGGGGTGACGTGTTTTCTTTTAGGCTGATCGAAGACCAGACGCGCCACCGCATTCTGGACCATCTGCAGAGGTTTCATAGTACAGGCTGGGAGACCTGTTAGCAGAGCGTTGCAATAGTCAAGGCGGGAGATGATCAAGGCCTGCACCAGGAGTTGGGTGGCATGTTGGGTTAGGTATGGTCTGATCTTTCTTATGTTTAGTAACGCAAAGCGGCATGAACGAGCAACCGAGGTAACGTGATCTTTGAAAGTTATTTGGTCATCAATCATGACACCCAAGTTTCTAGCAACCTTTGATGGAGCAAGAGATAGGGACTCAGTTTGGATGCAGATGCTGTGTTGTATGGTTGGTTTGGCTGGAAAGACAAGCAATTCAGTTTTTGGGAGGTTAAGTTGGAGATGATGGGCTTTCATCCATGCTGATATGTCAGAGACAGTCTGAGTTTCGTGCTGAGACCGTGTGGTCATCAGGTGGGAATGACAGATAGAGCTGGGTATCATCAGCATAACATTGGTATGAGAAGCCATGTGATCGGATGATCTGTCCCAGTGAGTTGGTGTATATGGCAAAGAGAAGAGGTCCCAGTACTGAGCCTTGGGGGACCCCTGTGGCGAGGTGGTGCGCTGCAGAAGTGTGACCAAGCCAGGATACTTTGAAAGACCGACCAATGAGGTATGATTCAAACCAGGAGTGTGCTCTCCCTGTGATGCCCATGCTAGAGAGTATGGACAAAAGGATACTGTGGTTGACAGTGTCAAATGCAGCTGATAAGTCAAGCAGGATAAGTACAGAGGACTTAGCTGTCGCTCTGGCTTTTTTTAAGGCTTCTGTCACAGCCAACAGAGCCGTTTCGGTGGAGTGTCCACTTTTAAACCCAGATTGGTTTGGGTCAAGGAGGTTGTTATGTGAGAGGTAATCGGTGACCTGCTTAAAGACCGCCCTTTCAATGATTTTAGACAGAAACGGGAGGAGAGAGACCGGTCGATAATTCTCCACATGAGTTGGAGGGAGGGAAGGTCTCTTGAGCAGCGGTGTAACCTGAGCTTGTTTGAATGTGGTAGGACATGTGCCTGATGTCAGTGAAGCATTAATCACATGTTTGACTGCTGCAGTTACAGTAGGAGTAATGGATTGGAGAAGATTAGTAGGACGGCTACATGTGAGAAGTTTAGACACACTGCTCTGAGCGAGAGGGGTAAATGAGGAAAATGATGCAGTAGGACTTCTGCATGCAGATTTTGTGGTACCAGGTTCGGTAAACTGTTTGCTTATAGCTGCCACTTTGTCAGTAAAAAATGAGGCAAAGGTAACTGCTGTTAGATTGGTAGCAGGTGGCAGAGGTGGAGGATTAAGTAGAGTTTTGAAGGTGGAAAAAAGTTTCCGGGTGACAGTAGTACTATGAATCTTGTTGATGTAGAAAGACTTTTTTGCACCAGTAACACTGGATGCGAATGATGACAGTAGCACCTGGAGTTTAGCTAGATCTGCAGGATCTTTTTACTTGTGCCATTTCCTATCGGCAGCTCTGAGATTGGTGCGCAACGCTCGGAGAGTATCATTAAGCCAGGGGTGAGACTGGGAGGATCGGGTGGGTTTGGTGGATAGAGGACACAGATTATCCAGAGATAAGCTCAGTGTAGAGCAAAGGGACTCCGTGGCATCATTAACCTGAAGGGAGGAGAATGTGCTGGAGGTTGGAAGAGCGGAGGCAACAACGGAGGAGAAGCGGGTGGGCGACAGGTTGCAGAGATTGCAGCGGAAGGAAACCATAGGGGTAGAAGCAGATGGTCTTCTCGGGAGACTACTCTGAACTGAATGAAATAGTGGTCAGAGAAATGATGCAGAGGTGTGACAGACAGGGCCTCTGTGGCACAGTTTCTTGAGAAAACGAGATCAAGCACTTTGCCAGCTTTATGGGTCGAAGGACTTCTGAGGAGTTGTAGCTCAAACGAGTGCATTAGTGTCAGAAAATCAGAAGAGTTAGGACTGTCAAGGTGGATGTTCATGTCACCAAGGACATTTATGCTCCGGGATAGAAGAGAGCAAGGTGTCTAGTTCATTTAGAAAGTCACCGAGTTGTCCTGGTGGGCTATATACGACAATCACATAGATTTTGACCGGGGCAGTTACCAAGATGGCGTGGTCTTCAAAGGTATTGTATTTAGCATCAGGTAGCAGTTGGGTGTATTTCCATTTGTTGGAAATGAGCATGCCCGTTCCACCACCTCTCCCAGATGTACGAGGTATGGGAGAATGGTTGGTTGAAAGTGCAGCCGGGGTAGCTGTGTTTTCAGGCTTAATCCAGGTTTCAGTGAGAGCCAGGATGTCAAGAGACAGGTGGTTGGCATAAGCCATAATGAAATCCGCTTTGTTTACCGCTGATTGGCAATTACACAACCCCACAGACAAGGGTGTGTCACAGAGTGAGGTGGGCTTTAGAAAGCGGAGATTGTTAAGGTTGCGGTGGCGTTTGGTTGTGTGAAACCTTCTGTGCGAGCCGGAGACAACAGGATTGGGCTTGAGGCACATTTTAAAGTAGGTGGTGAGGCAAGAGCGACATGGATGAGGCAAGTAGGACAGGTTTGCCTTGTTCAGTGACCTTGCTCGGTGGACACGCGCAGGTAGACACGCTTGTCTTTACCAAGAATGTCTTCACACGAGAATGGCTGACGCTTCAGGCACCACCCCTTACTTTATGTTGTACGCATAATTAGACAAAGCCGTTCATGTGTTGGCTAATTAGGTGAGGGTAGACATTTTGATGGTTCTGCCAGTATGCCAGTGGGTCCTCTGTTGTATATGTAACTTTACTTTCCCTACGGTACTTATTACGTTATTATACAGCCAGTACACCTACCAGGAGCGATCAGATTGAATTTTAGGGTGGCTGAAACTATGCTGGCAACAGGCCAGAACCTTTCCTTACAACACATATAAATTTATTATATAAATACAAGAGTGTAAGACTCATCAAGGCCAAAACTCTGTTGTGCTTTTAGTGCAGAACAATTTCCTAAAATTTCTATCATTAACTTTCCTATATTTACAAATTACTAACTTTTATTAAACTAAGACTTTTAATTCAGGGCTTTTACTTGTTAAAGGGGTGTATATTGTGTTTTGTTATACTACTTTTGCTTAAATAAGTCTCTGAATACTTTCACCTCTTACACATCTCAATTAAATAGTCTCAATTTGACATTAGTAAAACACAACTGACTTAAAATTTTGAAACCAACATAACGTCAGCAAAAAGACTCGCTTACACACAAGCAGTAAATGCTCCCTAATAATTGCTGCTACATTCATACACTGTCTCACCAGCTGATCTTTAGGAGAATCTGAAAAAAATCTGGAAGAAGTTCAGAGAAAAATATGTGAATATTTGTTTTTACATTCGCCATTGCCCTGAAACACTGCTGAAACATTTCAGGACTCAAAAACATTACTTATCCCAACAAAACAGAACCATCAGCAAGACCAGCTCTACCACAGTTTCCAAGCTAGTTTGTTCTCATCAGCAAAAGTAAGGAGAACTTTAGCTGCAAACCAAACAGGAAGCAGCTCTGAAACTTATTATGTTCTGCTTACTCTTAGCATGTTTGCTCTTTCTCTGTGTGGAACAAGCCTATTCAGCAGCACAATGCCACAGAGAGACCATTATTCAGTAAATGCCAACAAGTTGTTGCCCAAGAGTGTTTTGTGTTGAGTTTTACTCCTTTTGAAAGATTAAATGCATACCTCAGCCCCTCCTCTATCCTCTATCTTCTTTTCCAAACAGTCCATTTTCTTTGACAGCCGTGCTTACCGGCTGGCCCTGACTACCAAAGAGAGAGAAAGAGAGGAAATCCTTGGAACTGAAATTCTTGTTTCATTGTTAGCTCTTTAGAGTTGTGATTTGTGTTTGCTTCAGGTAGAATTTTTTGCATAAATGACAAAATGCAGGCTGTCAGATGCATGAAAGCATAAAACAAATAAAGAAATTATCTTTTTGATTTATTTTCCTTTTTTTTGTGAGATCTGAATAGACAGCCTCGATGCCACAAAATGGCAAAAAGGTTTCTAATATGATCCATTGGGTATGTGTACAGCAGAGGTACTGTAGGGTTTGATAGGGCTCTTCAGTATTCGTTGGTCTTCTAAAGCTTTGCACGTCATAGTTCACTAGCATTGGGTTTGGTTGTCAATTCTGTCCTTATGGTACTAAAATGTACATTGAGGGGGAAATGTGTGGCTATGATCATTCTTCCTGTACATTACTGGCAATGAAGTGACTGTTTAAGATCCTGAAAATTCCTGCAGGATCTTACAGAAACAAATATGATGCCTCAGCAATATGAAGATTAGATTTTCTTCAAAGTTGACCTAAGTGTTGTAGATATTTAATATCAGGGGTATTTCTAGGCATAAAGTTCTCTTGGAGCACAGACCCTATAACATCCTTATATCCTTATATATTATGCATGAAAAGTGCAATGTTACATGTACTTATTTTGCTAGAGCTTACTATTGTTGCTACTGCCATACAGCTGCTGATTTTCAGGTGTAATAGTAATAGTGTGCATATGCAAAAAATAATATAACCCTACCCTCCTCATTAAACTTCAGAACATTTGGATTCTTCTGCAATTCAGAATAGAAATTGCAGCTGTAGTTGTTAGCTGAGATTGTTGGAGAGCTCTGAATGTTTCTGATCATTTTCTCACATGGTTCCTCAGTCTCTCTCTTTATGCTGATGTTACCTCCACCCTTCTTTCTCCCATTGTTTCTTGTCAATCCTAAGTAAAACATTGAAAATAGAGAATGATTAATCAACTCTAAACTGATTTATACAAATTAGAAAATAAATATTTGGTTCTTCTGAGAAATGCAGTTACAGAAAGGGTTTGATCCATACTATAATTCACTGTCCATTTTGTTTAATGCATATACAGAAAAGCCCAACTTTATCAGAAAAAGAGATATTGTGGCAAATTTTACTGCTGATCGGAGTTGTGGCCGTAAGGTGGTCGGTGCCTGTCGTGGCGGCAACCCTCGAACCTGCTGGTGGACACCAGTGGTGAGGGAAGCCGTCAAGCTGAAGAAGGAGTCCTATCGGGCCTTTTTGGCCAGTGGGACCCTGGAAGCAGCTGATAGGTACCGACAGGCCAGACGGGCCGCGGCTTCGGCGTTTGCTGAGGCAAAAACTCGGGCCTGGGAGGAGTTCGGTGAGACCATGGAGAACGATTTCCGGACGGCCTCGAAGAGATTCTGGTCCACCATCCGGCGTCTCAGGGGGGGGAAGCGGCTCACAGTCAACACTGTTTACAGTGGGGACGGGGCTTTGCTGACCTCAACTAGGGATGTTGTGAGTCGGTGGGGGGAGTACTTCGAGGAACTTCTCAATCCTACCAACACGTGCTCGGAAGAGGCAGAGTCGGAGAGCTCGGAGACGGGGCCTCCCATTTCTGGGGCTGAGGTTGCCGAGGTGGTCAAAAAGCTCCTCGGTGGCAAGGCCCCGGGGGTGGATGAGGTCCGTCCTGAGTTTCTCAAGGCTCTGGATGTTGTAGGGCTGTCTTGGCTGACACGCCTCTGCAGCATCGCGTGGACATCGGGGACAGTGCCTCTGGACTGGCAGATTGGGGTGGTGGTCCCCCTCTTTAAAAAGGGGGACCGGAGGGTGTGTTCCAACTATAGGGGTATCCCACTCCTCAGCCTCCCTGGTAAGGTCTATTCGGGGGTATTGGAGAGGAGGATCCGTCGGATAATCGAGCCTCGGATTCGTCCTGGCCGTGGAACAGTGGACCAGCTCTATACCCTCGGCAGGATCCTGGAGGGTGCATGGGAGTTCGCCCAACCAGTCTACATGTGTTTTGTGGACTTGGAGAAAGCGTTCGACCGTGTCCCTCGTGGAGTCCTGTGGGGGGTGCTCCGGGAATATGGAGTGCCGGACCCCTTGATAGGGGCTGTTCGGTCTCTGTATGACCGGTGCCAGAGTTTGGTCCGCATTGCCGGCAGTAAGTCGGATACGTTTCCGGTGAGAGTTGGACTCCGTCAGGGCTGCCCTTTGTCACCGATTCTGTTCCTAACTTTTATGGACAGAATTTCTAGGTGCAGCCAGGGCGTTGAGGGTGTCCGATTTGGCGACCTCAGAATCGGGTCTCTGCTTTTTGCAGATGATGTGGTTCTGTTAGCGTCGTCAGGCCGTGACCTTCAGCTCTCACTGGAGCGATTCGCAGCCGAGTGTGAAGCGGCTGGGATGAGAATCAGCACCTCCAAATCCGAGACTATGGTTCTCAGCCGGAAAAGGGTGGAATGCTCTCTCCGGGTCGGGAATGAGATCCTTCCCCAAGTGGAGGAGTTCAAGTATCTCGGGGTCTTGTTCACGAGTGAGGGACGAATGGAGCGGGAGATTGACGGGCGGATCGGTGCGGCGTCTGCAGTGTTGCGGGCTCTGCACCGACCCGTCGTTGTGAAGAGGGAGCTGAGCCAGAAGGCGAAGCTCTCTACTTACTGGTCAATCTACGTTCCCATCCTCACCTATGGTCACGAGTTGTGGGTAGTGACCGAAAGAACAAGATCGCGAATACAAGCGGCCGAAATGGGTTTCCTCCGCAGGGTGTCTGGGCTCTCCCTTAGAGATAGGGTGAGAAGCTCAGTCATCCGGGAGGGGCTCGGAGTAGAACCGCTGCTCCTCCGCATTGAGAGGAGTCAGATGAGGTGGCTCGGGCATCTGGTTAGGATGCCCCCTGGGCGCCTCCCTGGGGAGGTGTTCCGGGCACGTCCCACTGGGAGGAGACCCCGGGGAAGACCCAGGACACGCTGGAGAGACTATGTCTCTCGGCTGGCCTGGGAACGCCTCGGGGTCCCCCCGGAAGAGCTGGAGGAAGTGGCCGGGGACAGAGACGTCTGGGTTTCTCTACTCAAGCTGCTGCCCCCGCGACCCGACCCCCGGATAAGCGGCAGATGATGGATGGATGGATTTTACTAAAGTAATAATATGCATCAGTTAACGTATGTATGTGTGATATGCTTTAAACCAGACCTTGAGAAAGCACAAAAGAAAATGTCTTTCTACTAATTTTGAAGAATCACATTTACTCTGGAAAGAGATTCTAATAACATGTAAGAAGGTCCTTTGCAAAGCTAAAGTGCTCGAGTTTTAGTGTAGCTGAGTCTTTTCTTACCTTTGTTGCTACTGTAACTGCGGCCATTATAGACTTGACCCAGGTTTGACGTCAATAAACCCTCTTCATTCTAAGTACTGCTTTAATTGATTTCTTACCTCAGTTGGTAAAACTACCAGCAAAGATTAAAAGAAGATAATGATCCTAAACATACAGACTTCCATAGTGGACTAACTTATTAGATATGAGCTGAGGTTTTTCTTAAACTTTCACAGTGCTTTTACCTAAATATTAATGAAAATTTCATCCAGCTGCTCTCTGTATCCCTGCTCTGTAACTGAACATGTACCACAGTGCTTAGAAACAAAACTAGCTGCAAAGACATACAAGAATCACAGTGCTATAATAAAGACACACACACATACATGGACACAATACCCTGTACAAGTCATAAACCTGTGAAATTCATAAACACTCCAATCGTGAAGAATTTGGCCAGAGCTGTGCTGTTTCTTGTTAACAGTAAATAGCGTCACTGGGTCCTGGAGGTGAAATTACACTATATCATGGCAGAGAGCTCATTAAAAATGGATATGAGTGGTTGACTAACAGTGGCTTCCAGGCAGGAAAGTGTCAACGGGCCCGCCGCTTTCCTTCCATGTTGTAAAAAATTCAAGCTGATGTGACACAGCGGGCACGTTGGTGCCAGGCATGCAAAGTGATTTATGCCTCTCATTTCCAGTAGGGTACATTTTAAGTGAAAGCACAGGGAATTTGCCAATTTCACACCACGGCACTGCAGAGGAATATGTACAACACTTATATGTGGAGAGATTCTCAGCTTTTGTTGGGAAGAAGAACAATAATGCCTGAATGCAGCATCTGTCCAGAACAAAATCACAAATTACCTGTTGGCAGTCTTATCATCCAAGGCTGACAGCCACACAAACAAAGCTGCAGATGCATAAGAAAATATGTGCTGTCACAATCTGTATACAGGGTGTGACTTAATAAACAAAGCAATAAAAGATGTGGAAGTGAAGAAAGCTCACAGTGGACAGTGTTGTTAGTGGAATATGGCAAACTATGATCTATTTATAAGCACAAAGAGAGGAAAAACAAAAGAGATACAAGCCTTATTACTTTTTGCAAGACATTTTTCAGAAGTATGTAGGTATCTTTAGTGTCTATAACAAACCATCTCTCCCTTTAACTGATTAAGACCTGATGCAAC
The DNA here is from genome assembly GCF_036924035.1 of Leuresthes tenuis. Lineage (NCBI taxonomy): Eukaryota > Metazoa > Chordata > Actinopteri > Atheriniformes > Atherinopsidae > Leuresthes > Leuresthes tenuis. The sequence goes on from NW_027325378.1 coordinate 23,242,522, forward strand.
AAATGGGATTTTAAGTACTATAACTTCTATGGTAAAAGGGCATATCAAGTGTGAAAAGGTTAAGAAAAACTTAAATCCAACTGACAACTTAATTAGATATCTGTGACATGCTTTTGTCAAAATAACGGATCGATTTTCCATCAGCATCTTTTTAAATCATGATTTACACTTTTATTCATATCAATCTGTTTTAGGGCATGAAACGACATACTTTTCTTCACCCTGTCCTCTGCTGGATGTCCCTCGTTTGAGTCGTGTTGCTCTCAAAAAAAAAAAAAAAACACAAAAAGTATGTCATTACTTTGAGAGGATCCATACAGTATAGTCTGAAATAGTCTGAGCTATGTAAGCTAGGAGGCTCCCTACAGCAAACTACCATCCAGACTACAACCCACTTAAGTCACAGAAAAATATCTGAGTGGAAATTTTATTCTGAAATACACACATTATTCTCATCTACAGTTCGTCCACAGACAGCACAAATAAATGATTCATTTTGGCACGGTCTCGTCATGATTCATGTGTTGAACTTGCCCAGGATGTTAATACACCACACCGCAGACTGTGCCAGCAATCATACTATTTGCAGAAATTTCAAAACACTTCCTTCAAAACATACCGTCTCCACTGTTGATCATCGAAGAGAAGTTCAATGCATTGATTTCCTTAGGTGGGCAACATTTTTTTTACAACTGGCATTGTATGAATTGAGCTAACTTGGATTTTAGTTAAATTGTTTTGATTTGATCATGATAATACCAATGATTGGAATTATGATTGGCCTGAATTTGGAGATGTCTTGTACTTTGAGATGACTTTGTGATTTGGCATTATATAAATAAAACTGTGTTAAACTGAGTAAAATTTAATTAAATCCTCTGTTGTTTTTCTTACGATTTTGGAGGCAAGTATGTAGAAGTGTTTCTCATACGGACAAAGTTTTACAGATATTAGAAGTTTGTTTTCATACTGACAGTTTTGGTGTTGCATTGCATTCATCAACAAATTAAAAAAAAAAAAAAAAAATCTGAATTTCCTACTCCCGACTGATTGAAAACTTGAATACCAAGAACTGAATTTCTTTGCAAAAAAAACTTTCCAAAATGTGAGGGTTTTCTGTAAGCTTATAACTGGTTCATACGTTTTTTTTTTCTCTGTCCTCAGGAAGAAAGTACAAATATTAACTAAAAACCATTTAACAGTTTAAACATTTGAATATTAGAGTTTATCCTCTCGATTATCAAAAAACATGCGTCTTGGAAATGATGACATATCACTCATATCAAATAATTTAATTTTACTTAAAAATTGGTACTGAATGTGTAAAGGCGTAGAAATAGTGCCAAGGTTTCCTTTTGCGTGGACATTTTCATAGCTCCAAGCTTCACACTTTTACAACTTAATTTTTCAGTTTGTGCATGCAGAGTATCTTAACACTGTTTGATCCTGGACACTGCATCTACTTATTGGTATTATTGTGGAGAGTGAACGTGTCCGAGAATGACATCATTTTAAAATAAAATACAGTTGCAGAGTTTTAGATATTTCAAACATTGCTTTTTCCCTCCAGTATTTTTTATAAAATTCACAAGAATTCGTTCACACAACATACCTCTGTGTGTAACAGCAGGATTGATGCACTTCCTCCTATACAAACTTTGGCTAAAGCAGTGAACATGTTAAGATTTTTGTTTATGTTTAAATCTAATTTTGTCAATCTCAGTACAATGACAATCTCAAATGTGCCTTGTGATGATTTGCTGTAAGCACTGTCACTCCTTAGATATCTGTAAGCCAGTTTGAAACATAGGCTAAGCTTTACAGCTAACAAACACACACAACAGTCTGTCATTCAGCATGCCAAAATAATGGACAGTAAATAGTTTTTAAAAGTGTTATTCTATTTTGAAAGGTTAAAACAGGAAAATACTTTCTCACATGTTTGCAATGATATTAAGTTACTGGACTCATTCAAAAACATGTTGCGCTGGACTTGCATTAGTTCTGTCAAAGTTATTTGATTCATGCATATGCAGGTGTAGAAATGGGCCTCACAGCCCTCTTACCATGGGACAGCCTTTAGGATATGTTGCAATGCCATCACTTTATGTTTTTGTATAGATTTGTCCCCTCAGATTTAATGGAAGATTCTGGATTGGTTCTGAACACACGTAGCGCCCACAGCATAAAGTATATACATGCTACACTATAAGACCCAACAGTAATAAAGAAAATGAGTTGCATTTACTCAAAAAAAGATAAAAAATTTTCATTTTCAAGTCATTTGAACAAATTTCCTGTTTCATAAGTTTGCCATACTTTTTATTTATTTTTGGCATAGCACTTATGTACGTGCTACGCATCTTTAACAGAGAATGCTTGCTTTCCTGTTCCCTTTATGGATAGAAGTTTTTAACTGCTGAAGAAGTCAGTCAGATATTGAAACTAAAACAAAAATCGAGAAATTTTGACCGGGAACAGCTAACCGTCTCCTGTATGCTAGCGGCACTTACCACCATCATATCAATGGTCTCTTTGGGAGTGCTTATCTGGTGAGTAATCTCTTTATTGTAGCATCAGATGTGTTTGGTTTCCTGAAATAGGTCTATTCAAAGCAATTGGGATTCTCACCATTTTGGTCAGCGCCACTGAATGCAAAAATAAATTCAGCAGCCAAGTCAGTGTAATAAGAATTCAGTTATTTTAACTCAAAGTTTTGTCTGTTGCATCAGTTTTTCATAGACATGAACATTCTATGGCTAATTTTATGACCGTGGAAAGGTGTGATGCACGTCTGGGCAGGAGCCGTGGGGTCTACTGTAACTTCACATTGACAGGGTTTTGTAATGAAAAAGGAGGAAGGCTATGCATTTAAACATTTAAAACTTCTGTAAGTATATTACATGATAAATCTTTATGGTAAAGGAGTTCAAGGTGTGCATGTATTTGCAATCAGAAAGTTGTATATATTCTCATGCCTGCCAGGTTAAGTGCCATAAAAGGTTAGTCTTTTTATTTTATTTTTTTACTTTTTATTTTAACCACTTAAATCTTTCTCTCTTCAGGCTGAAACTGAAGCAGCTGGCCAGTGTGCAGAGATTTCACTGTGGTATGTTGATCCTAAACAATTAAACTTAATAGACATTTAGTGCACTTACTCACTAAATTGTTAAAGGAGCTGAGTGTACAATACAAGTACAAAATAAATGTTCAATGGCTTTGACGTGCAAACTTTGTGATGCTACCTTTGATCAAAAGAGAGGTGCTTGAACACTTGTTCACATCATAGCAGTGTTTCATCTGTTAGTCCGTTGTCATTTGTATATGATGACTGTGTCTGTATATTTCAGTCAATTAATGCTTTAAATGCTTTAAAAGTTCACTTAACACGGATACATATTCAGACATTTATACAAAGAGGAAATCAGGAGGAGTCTATATCCATTAATTTGTTCTCTGTGTGGATTCAAACAGCCATTTGATGATAAAACTCTTCTTAGTTATTTAAGGACACACATTAAACAACATGAGATGGTGGATCGTCCACTGAAACATTATTACTGTTGTACAAATGTGTATCCTCGTTCAATGCTCACAAAAGCAGAAGTCATCCTTATGGCGATATCTCAGTTTTTCAAAGTGAGATTATATTTACAGAAAGTGACGGGTCCCCAGTGCAAAGTAAAGTTGAATCTGATGAAGCTAGTCCCTCTCACTGTTGTCCTGGACTGAATACTCCTGAATGTGATCCTGCTGATGCTGGGTGTGACACAGGTGAATTACGAGCTCAGTTGAAAAACTTGGCTTCTTTGTTCTTGAAAATGTCCTTCATGTTTCAGAGATGGCTATACAGGACATGGCTGACCATTTAGTTCAGGTATTCTCCCTCTCAAAACCACTTCTGAGAGACTCAGTCATCAGTGTTCTAAGAGTGCATGATCAGTCTATCACTGATGTTCTGCTTAATGAATTAATGGAAGCTATTATGAAGACTAATGTATTTGTTAGTGCTATTACAAAGGGTGCTGAGCTTTCCACTCCTAAGCAAAGAAAAACATTTGTGAGAAGCTACTATCCCTCTTGTAATGCCAATACTGTAGATTCCAAGGGGGACAATGTAGTGTATGTTCCAATATTACAAATGCTGCAGACAATATTAAAACATACTGAACTTGAGAATTTTCAAGAAGCCTAAACGTCACCACGTTGAATGTACATGTGAAAATGGGACTAATTTCCATTTTTTAAAAAGAAAATCAGTTTCTGTCAGCAGCAAGAGAGCCAAAGTGGTTACTGATATTTTATATGGACGATATTGAGCTGGCCAATCCTTTAGGCACAGGTAGAAAGACCCACAAGCTTTGTGTAGTGTACTGGTTGCTTGCTGATCTACTCTGTCAGTATAGGTTCAGCCAACATGTCATACTACTATGCAAAATGTCTGACTGTCTGCAGAAGTGTGGTTATGACAGTGTTTTGTCACCTTTGTTGAAAAACTTGCAGACTCTAGAACAGGATGATATTTTCATTGAAACTCTTGGCGAGTGTATGAGAAGCATGAGAACAAAGGGTTTCCAGGATCTTCATGTTCAAAATGCTGTGCAAGGGGAAAATCTGACATATGTTGGTGTTACTAGTGATTGTCCTCTCAGAAAAACACTTAAGCATTTTCATCCCATTACATACTGCATAATCTATTGGAGGGTATTGTGCCTCTTGAGTTGGCTCTTTGCATTGGCAAAAATTATTCCACTGAAGTGGAATAACAGTTTGTTATGTCACTCAGCTGCCCAAAAAGCTGAGTCCCTGATGTACATGCACTGTTAAGGCCCGCGTCTGTTGCTGGTACCAGTTTGGGAGCACCGGAGGCCGTATGAGGGGAACAGCGTCCCAACAGCTTCCAATGCACTGTTCCGGCGTCTCTGGCCGTCCATCGAGTCCCTCCTGCCGCCGCTGCCTCTCGCTGGTCCACGTCTGTTCTGAACAAAAGCTTCTACTCTCTGTTTCTTCCTGTCTTCCTTCTGCATATCCGGCGACCTGGCCTCCTTAACAGCCAATCTATGGGCCCATTCCATCACCTGATTGGCTGGTGCAGCAGTCCAAAACCTATATCATAATAAACACAATTGTAACTATGAATCCAAAATATAAATAAACATGCGAATTAAACCAAATACAACACACGGCACATAACAGAAAATACTGTATAAAACAAGTAGTGTATAACACTCAACATGACATGAGTACTATTACATGGAACACTACCCAGATTTGACAAAGCGCTTTGGTTCACTTGTTAACTTGGAGACCATGAGCTTGGAGGGAAAACATTGTTTTTTCAAAAGGGTGGTCCAGGATACAAAGCATATCTCAAAAACACAAGGCATCAGTATATGATGGCATATCACCTCAGTGTGCCATTATTTTTCAGACGCTGTACACAGGCCTCATGCCTCACCTCTGTACTGACTGCAACACCACCTCAAGTGACAAAAGACTTCAATAGTGCCTGTGTTTTAAATTTTGAACTTTCAATTTGTTACCAGAACAACCACTTCTGTACTTTATTTGTCAAACAGCTTACTCTTTATATCTTTAATGTGTGTGTATGTAATTGTCCACCATGACGTGTGCTGCTACCTTTCTTGGCCAGGTCACCCTTCTGAAATAGGTCTTGATCTGAATGGATCTTTTATCTGGTTAAATAAAGGTTTAATGAAAAAAAAAGAGAGACCAAGACAGACAGGTAAAGTATATACAGCTCATCAAAGGTCTTCATAAATGGTACCGAGTATGGAAATGGGATGTTTGTTTCTGCAGGTCAGACTGGAGGGCCTCCAACATTCTGCAGGATTGAGTAGTTACTGCCTGTAAAAAACTATTTTTTTTTTTTTTTTTGCAGGAACTACAAATGCTGGTACAGTGAGCATTTAAGCACTGAGCATTAATTTAAGCTGACGTCATTAGATGACTTTTCTGTCCATGAGTTGTCACAACTTAATGATACAGTAAGCATCACAGCATAAATTATTGATGTACAGCTGCTTTTAACACAGAAGAGATTTATCTTGATCAGAAACCTCAATGACTGACATTAAATTAGAAATGGAGATATACAGCCTCTTGGAACAGTGTGGAGGAAATTGATGAACAAAAAAATGAACGAAAACGCAACATTGCATTTTTCTATTTCCTTTGTTCTATTAGGAAATAGCTGCTAAAACCGTCCTGCTTCATGTCCATACCTCCGCAGACATTGTGAGGAAGAGTACAAAGCCCAAAATCATCATTGAGCTTCCCACATTAGCTGATGCATTTGTCATATTGTTTGGACTGATTTACACCTTGCCATTATGTTTGACTTTACCCAGAAAGTCTTGATGGGTCACCCTTTATGACCCAAAGTGTGGAGTCTTAAGAATGACTTTTTGGCAGAGGACTAATCTCTGTTGCTCCTAGAGGACTAGTAATTTGTTCAGCATGATATAGGGCAATGACGACTTCTTTTCTTTTTGTAAATGGCCTACATATGTTTTAAAAGTATCATTGTTCCATTTACAGTTTTGAACTTTGTGTTTGAGGTAATCTATAGCATTTTTGCACTGTATGAATATGTAAAAGGTGGATACGTTGCATGACTGTTTCCACTGCACCAGACACATCTTTGATATTTCCATTTTCATAAAGTCATCATTGTTTATAGCTACATTTTTTATCATGATTTAAGTTTTTTTTCTGTTTCACCGTTCTATTTATCATGTTGGTCTACTGAGACTTGATAGTTTAAAAAAACTTCTGAAATATTTTGAAATAGTGTATATATTTCTAATTTTGGCTTTAAAGCAGAAGCTTTTAAACATGCTCCTGTGAGATGTAAGTGATAGCCTAAGTTTTCCATTACACTGAGGGAAACAGTTTTCTGTTGTTTTTTTATTACAGAACTTTACGTATGGAGGAACATCAAGAAACAAAAGCATCTTTTAGTATTGGAGTTATTTTAATTTGGACACTGCATTATGTCAAGTTTTGGTTTAATCCTTTCATGCATGAACTATGAAAGCCTCAGTCAGTGTTTTTATTTAGCTTTAGGCATAAAAAGAGCAAATTATAATTTTTTTTTATACTGAGTATTTAAGGAGTTACTGAAATGTCACATGCAATGGATATTGTGCATTTGAGGAACAGAAACAGAAAACGTGATAGTTTAACGTTCACTTTAGTGGCCTATGTGCAACTTTGACAAAAAAAAACAAAAAGCATTTATTTTGATTAAAAATATATATTTTTATTTCCGTCCACTCAAGTGGACATCATGCATGAAAGGGTTGAAATAATTTGTATTGTCAGGCTGTTAACCTTGAAAGGTTTCGCAAACTGTGACGGATGATTCAATCTAGATTTTGCACTATTTGTGGCTGTTCTATCTCTGAAGTCATTTCTAGAGGTTTTTCAAGTGTTCTGAAACAATGTATTTCCTTTTTTCCCACTTGTCCTGTCCAGCATTATGGCAGCAGAATTGTAATCTGAATACCTTTTAGGCCAAACAGATTTGCTTTGCCAAGGAAAGCTTTATGAATGTAAAGCTCCCCTTGATGCCCATCGACTGCTTCTTTATTTATTTATTTTTGTTACAATATTTAACATGTAATAGTGCCGAACCGGACCAGGGACAGGGAAAGAGCAAGAGCAAAGAAGAAGAAACGGAACAAAAATAGAAACAAAAACCAGACAACCAGCTGCTACACCTGTAAAAACAAAACAGAAGACAATCCGCGGCCTCTGTGGGGAATCCAGCCTTAGCGCCACCAGGAGCACCTGAAAGCAGACAAGCAGAGAAAAAACAAACACACAAACAAACAAAAACAAGCACAAGAAGCGGCAATCGCATACAACACAGCTGTGGATATAGATGACCTGAGACGACATGATAATACATCAACTGCTTAGCGACCATGCTACTGGACTAATGAATGTGTGTGTGTGTGTGAGAACATGCAACACCCATGGCACAGGACCTACATGATAACCGTGCTTAGTTATGAGTGTATAAGCGTACAGGGCCACAATCCACAGCCCCCCCAAGCAATCAGAAGCAGGCAGAGAGGGACACAGACCCAGGCCACCAGCAGCCCCCACAGAACACAGAACCCAGGAAGCCCACCGCAGGGACAACCACGCATCCACCCAGAAGACTGCAGAGGAAGCCCCCGGACAGAGCCCCCATAAGCATAGGGCAGAGGCCCTCCGGGTGCCAGGGGCAACAGCCCACCGACCCCGCCAGGCCCCAGCCGCCGTGGGCCGTGCACTGGACCCGGGCCCCAGGAGCCCGAGCGCCCCCAAACCCCCCGGCAGAGGCCCCACCCAATACCCAGGAGGGCCAAGCGCCCCAGACAGCCACACAGTGGGTCAGCGCCTGCCCCAGGCCCCTGGCCAAGTGCCCTGGGTCAAGACGTGCCCACAGGTGGGTGAAGTCGCGAGCAGCGGGGAGAGGCAATGCCACCCCCCCATCGGGAGAAGCACAGGCAGGCCAGGCGACAGCAAGTCCCAGATCCAGGCCCAATCATTACCACACACACTTTTACGTCCCATACATCCACACATCCACACGTCCTCCCTCCCTCGACTCCGCTGGGGTGTAGTGCAGCGGGCACACCAGGGGGCCAACAGCCCCCCAGCCACCACAGACCCCGAACCAGCAGAACAATTAATTAATCCTCCTGGCCCCTCCCTGCCCCGAGCAGCAACCAGGAAGCCGGGGTGTGGGAAGAAGACCCCTCCCCTCACCTTCTGGCTCTTCAATATTTTCTAGCTTCGAGCTACTCTCCCCCGGAGAGGGCAGCCAGGGACTGGGTGCAATTGGCATCCCCGCTACCTGGGAGCCAACACAGGGCAGGAGGGCCTGATGTCCACCAGGCTCGGGGCTTGCAGCGACCATATTCCGGGAGCTACTGTACCCCCAGAAGGTACCCATCCCGCCCCACCCCACTCAACCCAACCCCACCCCGGAGGACCTCTACAAAAAAAAAAACAAACAAACAAACCACCCGGTCACACCAGTCGCAGCAGCCCGGGCCTGAGACCCCCCCCCCCAACAGGGGAAAAGCACCACCCCCCACCGCACGCCCCAACACCCTGAAAAAAACAACAACCATCTGCGGAAACCTTGGAGGTCCCAGAGCAACAAGCCCGGCACCAGGACCTGCACCAACCCACCCATACTGTGGCGTGTCCAGGGCAACCCAGCCCCCCCCGGGCGCAAGGCAGTGCCCAGCCACCAGGACCCAGGCCCAGCACCACCACCCACGCCAGAGCGGCCCGGCCACCCGGCATAGAGCCAGCAGCCACCACCCCAAGGCCCCTAAGGGACCCCGCCCCACACCGCAAGACAGCCCCACCCGCAAGCCCCCAAAACTGCCCTCCAAGCCCGACACACAGTCCCCCCCAGCAATGACCAACCCGGTCCCAACGACCCGAGAGACCACCAGACGCCCGAAACCACACAGCCCCCCCCCAGCACACACCCAACCGCCCAGAGCGACGGGACAGCAACCCACCACCACCACTATGTGATAAAGCTAATCAGAGGGGACCAGATAGAATGAAATTCAGCAAATTGATGTTTTGAGGAGGCAGACATTGTTTCCATGCTAATATAGTCTAAAAGAAAATTTCTAAACTGGTTAATACACAGATTGTTCTTCGCTTTCCAGTTCATGAGAATAGTTTTCTTTGCGATACATAACACTGTGAGAACCATGTGTGCTGAGTTAATTTCCATGTTGATGTTGTCTAAGTCACCCAGTATGCACAGTGTGGGGCATGCAGGGATGCTACACTTTAGCCATGTTGATAGGTCCTCACAGACCTCAAGCCAGAACTTCTGGACAGGCACACAAAACCACAAAGCGTGTGAATAATCATCAGGTGTGTTATCTGTGCAATGTGAGCAGATGTTTGAGTGTGTTAGACCCATCCTGAACATCCTTTGTCCTATATAGTGTGTTCTATGAAGGATTTTGTATTGTATGAGCTGTAAATTAGGATTTCGAGTCATTCTGAAGGTGTTCAAACATATTTGTGGCCAGAAGCTATGACTAGAACTGATGGATAAATCTGCCTCCCATTTTGAGGATGGAAGAGACATTGTGTCATCTATCTTGGACAATAATTTATATATTGTTGATAGTAGTTTTGGGGTGCAGATGCTTAGAAATTCTGCTACCCTAGTCGGGAGTTGTAAGTCTGGTTGGTGGAGGATATATTTCTTTGTTATTATAGACTTAAGTTGTTGATATTCTAGGAATTTATTGCTGCCTATCTCATGTTGTGATATGAGCTCATCAAATTAAACAAAATTTCCATTTTGGATTATATGTTCCAGATGTTTGATTCCTTTGATCTTCCACAGAGTAAAGTTTAGCATTTTTTTGTTTTGCAGGATGTCAGTATTGTTCCAGATGGGTGTAAGCTTACATGGGACAAGTGAGGACTTTGTTATTTTAAGAAATTCCCACCAGGCTGTCAGAGAGGTGCTGATGTTAATACTTTTGAAACATTTGTGATTTTTTACGTTTTGACTAATAAGTGGCAGGTCAGAGATTTCCAAATTATCACACAATGCTTGTTCTATATTTATCCATGGTTCATCTATTGGGCTAGGTTTAAACCATTTTGATATATACTGTAACCTATTGGCTAAGGAATAGTGCTGAAAATTAGGTAAATCTAATCCACCACAGTCCTTGGTCTTCTGTAGGGTTTTTAAACTAATACGTGGTGGTTTCCACAGAAATTTAGAGATGTATGAATCTAGTGACTTAAACCAAGTAGCAGATGGTTTTATGGGGATCATTGAGAACAAATAATTAACTTTTGGTAGTATCATCATTTTAATGGTTGTAAATCTCCCCATAAGTGATATAGGTAAGGACTTCCAACGAGAGAGATGGTCCTCTACTGTCTTTGATAATTGCACATAATTTAGCTTTGTTAGCTCTGAGAGCCTGGAGGAAATGTTTATGCCTAAATATCTAATATTTCCTGACTGCAACGTGATCACAGGTATATTCTGGACTCTATAGTTAATGGGCAGAACTGTGGTCTTAGACCAATTGATAGAGTAGTCAGAAAGTACTGAGAATTTATTTATGAGTGTGATCGTGTGAGTGAGAAACGTTTGAGAGTTCTGAAGGAAAAGTAAAACATCATCAGCATAAAGACTTATTTTATGCTCAATATTTTGGGGTTGAATGCCTTTAATATTTCTTTCTTGTCTGATAGCAGCTGCTAAAGTTTCGATGAAAATAGCAAAAAGCGAGGGAGAAAGTGAGCAACCCTGTCTTGTACCTCTCTGCAGACTGAAGCTTGGAGAGGTTTGATAATTTGTCCTGACACTTGCATTTGGGGAGCTATATAATATCCTTATCCAGTTGATGACGTGTGACCCAAACCCAAATTTGTTTAATGCTGCGAATAAAAATTTCCAGTTCACTCCATCAAATGCTTTTTCTGCATCTAGAGAGACTATTGTGGTTTCCAGGTTGTTGATGTTAGAATAGTCTATGAGATTAATGAGCATGCGAGTGTTAGTGGATGAGTGTCTACCCTTTATAAAACCTGTCTGGTCAGGATGTATTATAAGTGGAGTTATTTTTTCTATTCTTTTGGCAAGGGCTTTACAAATTATTTTGAGGTCTGCATTTATTATAGATATTGGGCGGTAGCTGGATGGAAGTATGGGGTCTTTTCCTGGTTTCTGTAGCAAGATAATGTTTGCAGAGTTCATGTGTGGGGATAATCTGCCATTCTGCTTAACTTGTAATACCATTTTGTGAAATGCAGGTGCCAAAACAGTCCAAAATTCTTTGTTACTAGGCATATGTTGAAGGGCTTCATGGAGTTCTCCTATTGAAAGAGGTGAATCCAGAGCCATTGCTGGTTTGGTTTGTAATTTTGGAAGGTTGATATTACTAAGAAACTGATCTATGTTACTGTCTGATGGATCATTTTGTGATGAATATAAGGTTTTATAGAAGTCCCTAAAAGCATTGTTGATTACATCGGGGTCATGGGTGACATTTCCTTTTGAGTCTTTAACAGAAGTGATTGTTGTTTTCTCTTTGTTTCTCTTTAGTTGGTTAGCTAGGAACCTTCCAGATTTATTGCCGTGCTCAAAGTTCTCCAAGCGAAGTCTTTGTATCAGAAACTGTGTTTGTTTATCAATAATTTTGTTTAATTCAAGTTTAGCTTTTCTTAGTTAGTGTGTGTTCCTCTTTGGAGGTACTGTAGACAATTTCTAATGATTTAATCCTGAGTTCTAAATCTGATATCCTTGAACTTTCCCTCTTTTTCTTATTTGATGAAAAAGAGATTATTTTGCCTCTCATAACCGCTTTTCCGGCTTCCCAGAGAGTACAAGCTGACATTCCTGGTAGGTCATTATTTTCTAAGTATACAGACCATTCCCTTTTGAAATAATTAATAAAGTCAGGGTCTTTTAGTAATTATGTATTAAATCTCCAATTCCTAGCTGGTGGTTTAACTCTGTTATTCTTCAGTGTGATAGAAACTGGAGCGTGATCACTAATAGTGATGGGGTGGATTTTGGTGTCTGAAATATCCCTCATCAAGGAACTGCTAACTAAGAAATAATCTATTCTTGAATATGAGTGGTGTACCGGTGAGAAGGTGTATTCTCTAAGAGTGGGGTGGTGGGAGCGCCAACCAAAATCTTTCATATACTGTTTAACAATATTCGTGGATTGGCAGTCCCACTGACTTCCTGAAGTACTGAGTCTGTCTACTCCTGAGTCAGATACCATGTTAAAGTCCCCTCCTATGATGAGTGTGTTATCTGAGTGATCAGAGAGTGAAGTGAAAAAGGAGTGAAAAAATGAGGGGTCATCAACATTTGGACCATATATATTTGCAATGCATAAATTCATATTTTGAATAGATAAATTAACTATTAGAAATCTACCTTCTGGATCTATAACTGTGTTGTTTACGGTGAAATTTACTCTTCTATTTATCAGAATGGCTACACCTCTTTGTCTGGAGTTGTAACAGGCTGAGTACACATGAGGAATCAGCTGCAGTCTTTGATAAATGAATCTCTTGTAATAAAACAATGTCCGCCTGTAAATCCTTCAATTTATTGGAGATTTTTATACTCTTCTCCCTGGACCCAGCTCCATGCACATTCCATGAAATAAACCTCAGCGTGGACATGCTCAGACTAACGCAGTGAGTGCTGGATGCTTGCTAAAAGCATCCTGCGCGTGTGTGTGCATATATGCTTCCATGAACATGCCATTGTTGGTGTTTCAGTTGTCAATATGAGCTTGCTACAATATGTACTTGCGCTGTCGATGCTGTGTGGTATTTGATTATGTGCTCAGCTCAAAACTATGTGCGCCATGCTTGTTAACATTACTTATTAAGGTGGAAACGCAGCGGGTTGGGGAAGAAAGACAGAATAGAAAAACAGTGCAAAAGAGTGGAAGTGTGAGATAGAAAAAACAAAAACAAAAACAAACCCAAATAAACAAATATGAACTGCATAAATCCTGTGCTGGTGAGACTGGCAGTGAGCTATATATTTTGCCTTGATAGATAACTGTGAATTGGATAGATTATTTCATCTTACTTATATGCCATCTACAGTGAAATGATTCATACAAGTTAACGAATACAGATCACCTGGAGTTTAGAAGAGCCAAGGAGTGGTTTCCTGGTCGCGGTAAAGCTGTCCGTTGATAAATCATTTATCTACCGCGATGACAGCTCGGGAGCCTCCCTCCATGAACTTTCTCCGGATGGGGAACAGAACCCTGCGTCTTTCCAGGATTTCTTTGGGAAACTGGTCGTGACGCTGAAGTCCGTTCCTCTCAGCTCCCTGCCCCTCACTTGGACCTTCTGTTGGAAATGCTCGAACTTGGCCACAATCGGTCTCGGTCGGCGGGCATCAGGTCTCTTCCCTCCCAGGCGGTGGACTCGGTGAAAAGTAATGTTTTTCACTACGTTTTTTTTCACTGGAAGTTTCAGCTGATTTTGGAATAAGTTTTTCACTGCGAGTTCAGGATCCTCGTCTGCCTGCTCCGAGATTCCAGAAAACACAAGGTTGTCCCTCATACTACGAGCCTGGAGATCAATAATTGATTCTTTCATCCTCTTGTTCTCGTCAGAGATCCGGCTCATTCCTTCGGTGAGTGATTTCACCGATCCTCTGAGGGCTGCGTTTTCTACAGCCAGCGTCTGCACCTGTTGCTGGCTGAACTCCAACGACTCCCGTAATGCATGGAACTCTCTGTGTAGAATTTCTAACAGAGACATACGGGTGTCGAAGCTGGATAGTTTCTTATCTATTGTTGTCAAAATGTCCGTAGAATCATTACCAGCTGGAGACGTCGCTCCGGGTGACTCTTCATTACGACTTCTTTTTGAGGTTGAAGCCTTGCTGCTGGCAGATGGGGTTTGGTTAGTTTTCCCCATGACGATACTGTCAAAACACTCGTCGATGAAATCTGTGAGGCTCTCCAGGCTTTCTTCACTGTACTCTAGTGTTTTGTTTTTGTTTCACCCGATAATATATTTATTTAAACAGTAGTTATTGGCGTAATTATAATCTTACTATATTGTTTGCTCTCTTAGAGGCGCGCCTTGTTTGAATCTGCCGATAGTCTCACACAATCTCGCGACACTACAGCATCACTCTCTCTGACATGCTGCCATTCTGACATCTCGCCATTCCGATATTGGCCTCCAATTGTCGGAATGGCGAGATGTCAGAATGGCAGCATGTCAGATGTAAAATGGCGACACTTAATTTTTTATCAAACGTCAAAAAGTGTCGTCATTCCGACACTTTTTTCCTCCTATGGTCGGAATGGCGGTATGTTTTTTTTTTTTTTTTTTAACATACTGCCATTCCAACATTGCAAAATGTTTTACCCAAAACATTTTACACTAATGATATGCCGGCGCAAATACGCCCTGAAGTTTGGCGCACAAACTCTGCACATACAGAGGCCACAGCCTCACAAACAAACTTTAATAATCTATGATCAAAATCTCCTGAATTTCAAATATAAAAATACAGATATTAATGTAACTCTGTGTTTCTGCTTAATCAGTTTAAGTCTCGCCAGTGTCAGTGAGCTGACACAGCAGCCAGCTGGAGCGGAGCTTTCCACAGAGCCCATGCGTCTTTTGCACGCTGTCATCATATGCAAAAGTAATAATTGCTACGGCTACTGCACAGGGCACAGTTGCGAGCACTCTGCCTTTCCTTGCCAATAGGAGAGGAGAGAAATGACAGCATAGAATGTATAAAACACAGCAAAATGCAGTAAAAACGTTTATTCATGTTATTCACGTGATTTATGAGTACTCGCTCCAATTTTGGGAAGCACGGATGGGCTTTGTGCATTTGGCACAAACACACAGCAGTTGCGCAAGGCTTTATACAGCCTGTTGATATCTTAAGGACTTAACTGGTAACACCTGGGAGTAAATGTCATGTAGAGAGTGTTTTTACATGGCATTACAGCTGAACATATAGCTTTCATCCACAAACCAACGTGGGAGAGCCCGAAGACGCATTTGCCAGACGCACATAGGCATGCATAAAACCGATTTTGACCACTTCATGCTGTTTTATTTGCTTTTTTTTAGTTAACTTTCGTTTATTTTGGATTCTTATGCGTATTATGGAGCCGTTTTGGTCCATGTTTGTAAGCCTTTTTTTCCTGGTTTAAATTTTCGGAAGTAGAAACAAGTGGCATTGGAGTGTGTGATTGACCACCAACCACCACGGTCTGCTTCTCCTCCTCCAGTTGCCGAGACTTTGTGTTTTTAATAACGCTTATTATCTGTAAACATGTGTTAAACATATAAATTGCATGAACAGAAAGAAGGGACTCACCTGTTGAGTAACTCACATTTCCTTTTACGGAAAGCCTTGTCGGAATGGCGGGATGTCGGAATGTTGGGATGTCGGAATGGCGGGATTTCGGAATAGGTGTTGCCACCCATTTGCAAAACACACATGGTATTAACTACTGAAACTCCATAGATCATTTCTACAAGTAGCTTATTACTTAACACAAATAGTTCCGTATTTGTTATTTGGAGACTTTGGAGTTTTCAATAAATGCCACAAAACATCTTATGCATGGAGGTGAGAGCTTTTGTAAAATAAATGCCTTTTTGTTTCCTATCTCAGACCCACCTCCAAGCTGTCAGTTTTAACAAAGACAAGGGAAACAAAAAGTCTGCACTCACTAAATTTATTTTCCGAGTACCACTGAAGTTTGGAAAGTTTTCAATTTGACTTTTGTTGCAGTCAGGGCACATTTGACCTGATACTTGCAGCCATAGAACTGTTTGTAATTAGAATGCTCTTTAACTATCATTCAACTTTTGACACAATGGACATTGATTTCTTCATCAGCAGTCTAAAGAAACATGTTGGTAAAAATGTGGTGATTATGACCTTTTTTTTGCCATTTGGTTTAGTTATGTTTGTACCTGGGTGTTGGTTGGTTGTCTCCTGTTGTTTTTTCAGGCTGGGCTGGACGACTGGGAGGAGCGCTCTCACATTCACACCTGTGCCCCATTACCAATCTGGCACCTGTTAAAGCCAGCTCCCTCCTGGCCTGCGGTGTCGGATTATTGTCTTACTACGGCCGAACGCGCATGCTAGTTGGATGTCAAGCCAGAGAGCTCTACCCAGCCCAGTCTGCCACCGAGTCAGCCCGCAGCCCATTACCCAGCCTGCCTTCACGAGCACATACACGGCAACTTCGGAACACGGGAATCACTCGTCCCCCGAGCCTTGCACGGAGTCACCCGGATGCAAGACCTCCTTCCTCCTCACCCGGACCCTAGTTCATTCCCCTCGCCTCCTGAGATCCTTAACTCCCCCCTCCCTTAATAAATCCCTTTTGATCTTCACCTTCTGTCTGCTGTTCGCTTTTGGGTCCAGACCTCTCCAGAACCTAACAGAATAATCCGACCAAGAAATATGGATCCAGCGAACCCAGACGCCCTCCAGGAAGCCCTCAGCTCACAAAGCATTTTGATCGGCAAACATGATCAGCTGTTGAGTGGAGTTATGGGAACTTTGCAATCTCTTTCCCAGAGCGTGCAGCAGTTAGCCGCTCAAGTCTCTCAGCTGTCAGCAGCCAGCTCCGCTCCGCCTCCACCAGTAAACAACCCACCTGTCACCCTCCCCTCGGCTCCTGGAAAGGAACCCATGGTTCCCACTCCCGAACCTTATGCTGGTGAACCAGGTTTATGCAGTAGATTTTTGTTAAATTGCACCTTAGTCTTTGACCTGCAGCCTTCTAGTTACTCCACTGACAAAGCTAAGGTAGCGTTTTGTGTTAATTTATTAAGAGGTAAAGCGGCCCAGTGGGCCTCTGCGTTGTGGAATAGCCACTCTGCAGTTTTGAATTCTTTTTCAATGTTTTCGACTGAGCTTCGAAAAGTTTTTGATCACCCCGTTAAAGGGCAAGAGGCCATGAACCGGCTATTTTCGTTAAGACAAGGGTCTGGGTCAGTGGCCAGCTTTTCCGAGTTTCGTATTTTGGCTGCAGAGTGTGGATGGGATGAGCCCGCACTTATGACCTTGTTTGCCAGGAATTTGTCCGAAGAATTAAAGGATGAACTGGCCTCTCGAGATGACTCAACCTCTCTCGAGCAATTGATTGCTTTAGCCATTAGGCTAGACAATCGTCTCCGGGAACGGAGGAGGGAACGGGCCAATCGGACCCGCAGCCCAGCCCCATCAGCGGGTCCCGGTTCTAGCGCCCCTGATTCCCCGTCTTGGAGTCCCGCTAGGCCTTCCGCTCCCCCTCCTTCCTCTGATGAACCTATGCAGCTGGGTCGTGCCCGCCTATCTCCCTCGGAACGCCAGCGACGGATGCAACTGCGACTCTGCCTTTACTGTGGACTCGCGGGCCATTACGCGGCCCCCTCACACTCACGATTTCAGGGAACCACAGTGAGATTATCCAGCTGTATGTGATACCTTCCCCACTGTCGCCAGCTGTCCTTGGTCTACCCTGGCTAAAGCTGCATAATCCCCTTCTCGACTGGAAGACGTAGTCCATTTCCAGCTGGAGTGTCTCCTGCCACGCTCACTGTCTTAAGTCCGCCATTCCGGAGCCCTGGCAGTCTGCGTTTCCTCAGTCACCTCCAGATCTTTCCTCTGTGCCTTCTGAGTACCATGATCTCGCCATGGTCTTCGATAAGGATTTAGCACGCACTCACCCCCCCCCACCGCCCTTATGACTGCGCCATCAACCTGTTCCCTGGAGCCCCTCTCCCCACTAGTAGACTGTTCAATTTGTCTCGCCCGGAGAAAGCAGCCATGGAAACCTATATCAACGAGTGTCTGGCTTCTGGTCTGATTCGACCCTCCTCATCCCCTCTGGGAGCGGGCTTCTTTTTTGTCGAGAAAAAGGATGCATCTTTACGCCCCTGCATTTATTACCGGGGTCTTAATCAGATCACCATTAAGAATAAGACTCCTCTGCCACTCATCGATCCCTCATTCGAGCCGTTATGCCATGCCCAAGTCTTTTCCAAGTTGGACCTCCGGAACGCCTATCACCTCATCAGGATCCGAGAAGGAGATGAGTGGAACACCGCGTTCAACACACCCCTGGGACAGTTTGAATACCTGGTCATGCCCTTTGGACTCACTAATGCCCCCGCCGTTTTCCAGACCCTCATGAACGACCTCTTCCGTGATATGCTGAACCATTTCGTTTTCATCTACTTAGATGACATCCTTATCTTCTCTCGGTCTCTCAAGGAACACCGTCAGCATGTGAGATTAGTTCTCCAGCGTCTGCTTCAAAATAAACTGTATGTCAAACCAGAGAAATGCGAGTTCCACGCCCCCTCCGTCAGCTTTCTTGATTACATCATCGCTCAAGGCCAGCTGGAGCCTGACCCTGTCAAAATAAGAGCCGTCGCCGACTGGCCTCCTCCCGAGAACCGCAAGGAGCTACAACGCTTCCTGGGTTTCGCCAACTTTTACCGCCTTTTCATAAGGGATTACAGTAAAATAGCCGCCCCACTCACCCATCTGACCTCCACCAAGATCACCTTCCAGTGGACCCCTGAGGCCGACAGCGCTTTCTCCAGGCTTAAGTCTCTGTTCACGAGTGCCCCAATGCTTAATTATCCAGACCCCTCCCTCCAGTTTGTGGTGGAGGTCGACGCCTCTGATGCAGGAGTGGGAGCCGTTCTGTCACAAAGAGATCCCTCCACTCAGAAACTGCATCCTTGTGCTTTCTTCTCCCGTCGACTCAGCCCTGCCGAGAGTAACTACGATGTGGGAAACCGTGAGTTGCTGGCGGTGGTTCTGGCTCTTCAGGAGTGGAGGCACTGGCTCGAGGGCTGCAAACAAGCATTTCTCATATGGACCGACCACAAGAACCTCTCTTACCTCCGCTCTGCTCGCCGGCTCAATCCACGTCAAGCCCGCTGGTCGCTGTTCCTCAGCAGGTTCAATTATACGCTGTCTTATCGTCCCGGCAGTCGTAATGGAAAACCGGACTCGCTCTCCCGCATTTATTCGCGCTAAAGTCCCCAGGATTTGGATCCTATTATTCCCTCCACCTGTGTGGTGGGGGCGGCATCTTGGGAGATTGAGTCGGTGGTGAAGGGAGCTCAGAGGGACGTTCCGGATCCTGGTGGTGGTCCTCCTAATCGTTTGTTCGTTCCCCCTGCAGTCCGATCACAGGTTCTGCAGTGGGGACATTCGTCTAAGCTGACGTGTCATCCAGGAACCCAACGCACCTTAGTCTTTCTTCGCCATCGCTTCTGGTGGCCGGGGATGGCCAGGGATGTTCGCGAGTTTGTGGCTGCATGTTCTGTCTGTGCCAGAAGCAAAGCTTCCCATCGGCCTCCTGCTGGTCTGCTGCGTCCTCTACCCATCCCCAGCCGCCCATGGTCACATATTGCCGTGGATTTCGTCACCGGGTTATCCCCATCAGAAGGTAACACAGTCATACTCACCATCATTGATCGTTTCTCCAAAGCTGTGCATTATGTTCCCCTCCCCAAATTACCCTCTTCCTTGGAGACCGCAGATCTTCTGTCCAAGCATGTGTTTAAGCTCCACGGGATTCCCATTGACATTGTGTCTGATCGCGGACCGCAGTTTGCCTCCCGAGTGTGGAGCGCTTTCTGTAAAGCGGTGGGCGCAGCAGCCAGTCTCTCCTCGGGCTATCATCCCCAGACAAACGGCCAGACGGAACGAGCCAATCAGGACCTGTAAGCAGCGCTACGCTGCGTGACCGCTCATCACCCGGTCTCCTGGAGCTCCTTCCTGCCCTGGATCGAGTTTGCACACAACTCCCTCTCATGCTGCGCTACAGGTATGTCCCCATTCATGGCTTGTTACGGCTTTCAACCCCCGTTGTTCCCAGCCCAAGAGGAGGAGGTGGCAGTTCCTTCCGTGGAGGAGCATCTCCGGAGGATTCGGGAGGTTTGGAGGAACGTGAAAGCAGCACTCACTCGCTCCGCCGAGAACAACAAGCGGCTAGCAGACCTGCATCGCTCTCCGGCCCCTGAGTATGAGGTCGGGCAAAAAATGTGGCTCTCCTCCCGAGATCTCCCACTCCAGACGGAGTCACGTAAGCTGGCTCCCCGTTATGTGGGGCCCTTCACAATTTCCCGCATAATAAACCCTTTCTATGTCCGTCTTATCCTCCCGGATTGTATGAAGATTCATCCCACGTTCCATGTTTCCCTCCTCAAGCCTGTCTCCACCAGTGACCTCAGTCCTCCGGTCGTTGCCCCCCCACCCCCCCGGCTCATCGACGATCACCCGGCCTTTACGGTTTCCAGGATACTGGACGTCAGGCCCCGTGGGCGGGGTTTCCAGTATCTTGTGGATTGGGAGGGTTATGGTCCTGAGGAGCGCTCCTGGATCTCGCGCCGCCTGATCCTGGACCCGACGCTCCTCCGGGAATTTTACAAGGCCAACCCGGGAAGACCCGGGAGAACGCCAGGAGGCGTCCGTTGAGAGAGGGGTACTGTGGTGATTATGACCTTTTGTTGCCATTTAGTTTAGTTATGTTTGTACCTGGGTGTTGGTTGGTTGTCTCCTGTTGTTTTTTCAGGCTGGGCTGGACGACTGGGAGGAGCGCTCTCACATTCACACCTGTGCCCCATTACCAATCTGGCACCTGTTAAAGCCAGCTCCCTCCTGGCCTGCGGTGTCGGATTATTGTCTTACTACGGCCGAACGCGCATGCTAGTTGGATGTCAAGCCAGAGAGCTCTACCCAGCCCAGTCTGCCACCGAGTCAGCCCGCAGCCCATTACCCAGCCTGACTTCACGAGCACATACACGGGAACTTCGGAACACGGGAATCACTCATCCCCCGAGCCTTGCACGGAGTCACCCGGATGCAAGACCTCCTTCCTCCTCACCCGGACCCTAGTTCATTCCCCTCGCCTCCTGAGATCCTTAACTCCCCCCTCCCTTAATAAATCCCTTTTGATCTTCACCTTCTGTCTGCTGTTCGCTTTTGGGTCCAGACCTCTCCAGAACCTAACAAAAAATACATTATGATTCTTAATTGGTTTAGATCTTATTTCTCAAACAGGTCCTTGTCTAATATTGTTTGAGGTCTCATCTTCCAGCATGTCTCTATTCCTAATGGTCCACCAAAGTTTTAATATTAGCCCTCTACTAAACAAATACCACTGCAAGAAAAGAAAAATATCCATGGCACCAGTTTTCAAGCATGCAGGTTCCTAATTATACAGTGTCTTCCAGTAAAACCTAGTAGAACATATTCTGTGTTTTTTCCTCATGCTCTGAGTTTTTATCATAGATAATATAGCCTTAATATTAACTTTAATTCTATATTAGATTAAATTGGATTTTCTTAAAGTGTACACAGATCAACTCACTGTGTTAATCATCCCCTTGACTTATTTCATTGAGAGTGAATAGTTTCTTTATACACCTGTTTTATCTGACCATTTTTTGATAACCTTTCTTTACATTACTTGACTATAAAGTTCCTGAGAAGAAATTTTCATGTAGAAGGTCAGAGAATGCTGGAACCAGATTTAAATAATTAATTCCAATATAATTTTCTTCACTGCCATGTGCGAATATTCCAAAGACAGCTACATAAACTTTACTCCAGCAACACTTGATTATCTTGTTGAGAGCACTACAATTTCAATGCATACAACACTGGACTGGAAGGAACGTAATCAGTCAGAAGAAGCTGGTGCCTTGGTATAATTCACAGCTGCGTGCTTTAAATTTGTGGTATCTCTGCATACTCACACAACTCAGGTATCTCTGGTCTGGTGTCATGGTGTTTGTTGTACTTTATTTTCTGATCTTCTCAAACAGCAGCGGGTCGAGGCAGATGACCACCCTGCCTCTGGTTCTGCCAGAGGCTTCTTCCTGTTAAAAGGCAGTCTTTCTTTCCACAGTCGGCTCATGCATGCTCAAGATGGGGGATTGGACTAAAGAGATGTTTTAGTGCAATCTGTTTGTTTCCTTATATAGGAAACTGTTCTTGAATTGGCTCTGTATAAATTAATTGGACTAATCTTGAATTTGATTAATTAATTGGATTATGATTACAATGAATTGGAGTCTAATTGGTTTGATTTGGACAGTGTCATTGCAGTGCCTCAATATGACATTTGTGATTTGGCGCTATATAAATAAACTGATACGAATTTAATTGAATTTGACTCATAACATCTGTAACGCAATACAATATATACCATACACCATGTTCACAACATGATCTATGATCTAACTATGAGGCAAATAAGTTTCATTTCATGGGGTGCATCTGTTCTAACATTAGATTGGTTTCTTTTATCTTTGATATGCGTTTTATCAACATCACCCATTCAATAATTCTTGATACTCTGCATGAGTTGTAATAAGACGCAAGACAGTTATTTCCATCGTCCTCATAGATCCTGTGTTCATCTATCTTCTATCTATTAGTTTAATTGGAATCTTTTTGAAATTCCCAAATGAATCAAGCTGAAAAGATGGCTGATGGATTATTTTCTTGCAGTAACTAAAAGCCAATACTTGTAAAAATATGTCCTTTTAATCTGGCTCCCCTCTCCTCATATATACAGCAGGTGGGTAATACTACTTTTAGTATTTTTTCTTATCTTATCATGTCTGGTTTTCCTTTATAAAAAGGTGAACATCAACATATTTTTCAATTTCTTTCAAGTTGTGGCAGTCAGATCAATGAAAATCCTCTTAGCTGAGATTCACGCTCAACATCTGCTATTGACCAAGCGCTTTAAAGCCCACCTAAAAGCGAAAGACATTTTTCTTATTCTGTTGTTTGTTTCAGTGCATTAACATCTGTGTTTTTGCGATTGGTAGTTACTCAACATATAAGTGATCAAGGTATATGACAGGGAAAAAAACTCAGCCTGATTTCTGCTGAATGTCATTCCCTCTGCTTGTACTCTCCATCTGTCTCGATTCACTTTCTAATGAGGACAAAATGAGAAACAGAAAAAAAAACGTGATTATATCACATTTATGTATTAGAATAATTGACAAAGTGTGTTTGTCAAAAAAATTTTATGCTGATAACGAACTGCTGATTGTTCTGAACACAGTACACACCTGAGCTATCCCATTTGAATTTCATTGGTTTTCCAGTGAAGAGCAAATTCAAGCCTTTAAATCAATAGTTTCTTAATACAGCCAATTTAAGTTTTTTAAAATTAAATTTTCAAACTTTTTCAGAGAAAAATGCATCAAAGTATTTAAAAATTATTGAGTTGATTAATTGAAGAGAAATGTGACTTTACTCAAAGTGTAGTGAATAAATGATGATGCATAGAAATCACACAACTTAGAAATGCCCACAGGTACGTACCAGAACTGTATGAAGAATACAGTTGTATTATTAATTGTTCAAAAGTTTAAATTTCCACAGTCTAATATGCTATTTGTTGCTAAACTTGTCATAATAATACATTACTCCTCTCCTTCATTTGATGTTGAATGGAACTATTCTAATGTTGGAATTTTTCCACTCCATTGGAGTTCTGCCTAGAAACAAGGCACTAACTACTGCTTAACACTAACTGCATATGTTTTATTTTGAGACATAATAAAAAGTTGTATGGCAGATTTTAGGACTGGAATGATGGAACGTGTTCTTATTAGTTTTGAACTAAATATTGTCAACAAGAGTGGCATGGTGGTGATGAAGGACCCGGGTGCAGATATCCAAATTAAACTTTATTTATTTCAAAGACTGTAACAAAAAGCGTGGCTGAGCCCAAATACCAAAAAAACCTAAACTAACAAAACAAAAACCTGACTATGACAATGAGGAAAAACCTGACATGAACTAGGACAAACCTGAGACAACACGAGTGACGGTGACAATACTACTTTACCTAACAAGACAGATGGTGAGGATCTGACAAGAAACAAGAACCAACTGGGAGACTAAATACTGAGTGATTAGTGAGTGGGTGCAGCTGATGACAATGAATACAGGTGATGTGAGTGAAGCTGATGGCAGGGCAGGAGAGACTGAGGAAAAAAGTGGCATAGCATGGCAAAACTAAAAAAAGACAAAGGAACATAAAACATGATAACAAATGCAAAACATGACAAATATACTGTTACTACGGACTTAGTGTTTCAGGAGAAAGCTCTAGCCTAACATAAGCTTACATTCAGTTCCTCAAATTGTCATTGTAGCTTGGCCTACCAATGACATGCTGACAGTGTTGGTAATCCGCATAATCGCTTCATCAATGGTGCAAGTTGAACAACTGCATTCCCTTTTTTAATTTATGTTTTTGTTCCCCCACTCTTTTAAACTGGTGTTTAAAAACTAAAACTTAAGTCATATGGTACAATCCCTGAAATCATGCCTTGTCATTAAATTATTCCTTGAACTTCAGATTATATTAATATCTATTACTACCCAAAACAGACAAACAAACAAAAAAAATCCCCATTTTTAGTTTAATCCAACACGCCAGGTTTCCCCTGGGCTTCTTTAGCAGTTTGTCAAATCACACAGATGATCCACTGCTTACAGGTAAGGGAAGTGCCATGTAGCTTACCTGTAATCACTAACTAAAAACAAAAATGGACTAGTGTGAAAATGGACTAGTGAATGTTGAATGAAACTTACCGTATTTTCCACACCATAAGGTGCACCTAAAAGCCTTCAATTTTCACAAAAAACGGCCGTGCGTCATATGATCCGGTGCGCTTTATGTGTGCACCGGATTCCAAAATCTGTCACGGATCCCGTCATTTTGAATTTACCGCAGGGAATGCTGAGGATTCATCGGGGCATTAAGCCCCCTCCGCATTATTCACCGCTCTCCCTTCGTGTCTCACTGCCACGTTCAGTTTTGCCGCGCCTCTTCGCTCTCGTACATTGGAAAAGAATAGCAGCTGGCCACTTCCGTCGCTCGCTTTGCTTTCGGTGTGAATCCAGGGTTAGGCGGATCCCAGCCAAGATTGTTTTGAGCTGGTACTTAGCGATTTCATCATTAATGTCCCAGTGAGTGCCTGTTCTTCAGTCTGAGATGGGTGATGCAGACTGATGTGCAGTTTATAAGTGTAAAAACGACAGACGATGTTTTCTTTGACCGTCGGACCATTTCCCACTGACACAGGGACATAATACATACACTACGTGTGCTGGCAGCGATAAAGCAATCGGAGAACATTAGGTAATACGTGCACCTTATAATCAGGTGCGCCTTATGTATGGGTTAAGTACAGAAATGCACCCCATAATTGAGGGTGCACTTTATAATCAGGTGAGACTTATAGTTTATGTTTATGCATTTAGCAGACGCTTTTATCCAAAGTGACTTACACTGGTAGACAGTTAGGGTAAGGGGGTCTTGCCTAAGGACCCCTACTGCAGGTGTTTCATGCAGGGGATTTGAACCCAGGTCACCCACATGAAAGATGGAAATCTTACGACTACACTATCCAATCCCACTGTGCTTTAATACTACTTTATCAAACAAGACAGACGGTGAGGATCTAACAAGAAACATGAACCACCTGCTGTAACAATACCACAAATTTTTAACATCCCCACACTGATAGACGATATACTGATATACTTTATTCATGATTCAGTCCGCATATGGGACTAACGAAGTGTTATGTAAATGCTCAATAAAAACATCAGTAAATGAATAAATAAAAACAATCAAGTTTTGACATCAGACATCAAGGGGTAAAAATAGCTTGTTTGGACACTGGACGTATCATGAGGCCAAAGATCTCTACTATTCGAGTCTGTCAATGGTGGTGTGTGGTGAAACAGGACAAATTATAGCTTCGAGGCTCTGGCCACCCACCTTTCTTCACCTTCACCATACTTTAGTGCAGCGTTGATAACTCTACTGGTTTCTGCCGTCTTTTATAGTAGAGCGTTGCCTCACCTTTGTCTCATTCTCAAGAAAGACCCGTTTCAAAGTTAACAGATCAGTTATAAAGTAACATAATCATCAATACATTTTTATTAAAAACTACAAAGTCAAAAGTACAAGAAAGCACTAAAAACAAAGCACTAGGAGCATGTTTCCAATTATTCTTTCTTCCATTTTCCTTAAAATAAGTTTAAAATTCCTTAATGGAATCAAACTGGACAATACAGATCCTGTTGGGGCATGTTCCAAGTCAAAGGGACAGAGTGATAAAATACTTTTCTTGCCAAACTCTGTACGCACTGAGGGAACACTGAAGGTAACAAAAGACTTTGAGGGAAGGCTATGACTGCTTTGTCTGCGAACACATAGCAGGAAGATTTGTAAATAAAATTATACCAATGTAAAAGTCTGCATGTGGATAATGATGAAGAGGAAAATTAGGATTTTATTGTATCACATGTATTGGTTCCATAGTATAGAATGTCGTGTCCCAGTTACGAGTTTGTTATGGCCAGGTCGTTATTAATCTCATGAGTGCTTACAAGCTGTAAGGAATGTAACAATTGATGTTATCAAAAACATCAGTGGGTACAACCTGAATCAGTTTGGAAGGAGGAACTCCTGCAGCTTCAACTCTCTCATGTGAAGTATTTCTGCTGCAACACCCATGTTCATGTTATAAGAAGCACAGCAAACTACCCTCTGTGAGCATAATTTCAATCTTTGTTGCAGTGTATGCTCCTTTTTTGTTGACAAAAAGTGCATCAAAGTTTCAACTTACCAAACCCTAGTAATAATTTTGTCTCCGACAATGGCCCTTAAAGGAGAGTTTGTCTTCGATTAGCATATTTATAGGAAGCCACAAAGTCAATTTCACAGTAGGGAGAACTGCAGGCACTTTCTTTTTTTTTTTAAAGCAGCATGCCTTTTGTTTTGTCGGCATTAAGTAACAAATTAAGATGAGACAAGTGTAATTATATAGTATCAAATGCACATACCAGATGATCAAAGACAAGGTCAACAGTATTTGCACAACAAACAACTGTGTCATCAACAAAAAATAAATAAATCACTGAGTTGCACAGACTGCTTACGACCAGAATGATAGTTTGAAAATCAGCCCACTGCTTTGGAGGCCTATGTCTAAAAGCCTCTGGCATAAGATTCCATTATCTACAGCGTCAAATACTTTGGACAGATCCATAAAAGGTACAGCACAGTAATGTTTATGGGAGCAGTTTGGTAAAATTCTTACATAGGTGTATCATTATTTAATACATTTGTATCACCACCCTTCAATAAGGGGACTACAAAAGCGGTTTTCCAAACATCAGAAATAGAATTATATTGTATGGAAAGATTAGAAATATGTGTTACTGGTTTAATTATAAAATTTTAAAGTTTCTTTAGAAACTTCACTGACAGAGAATTAGGTACAGGAAAAGCTGTTTCTTCTGGAGACATGAGGGGCGGTGGAAAAAGGGGGTGGTTTTCCCTTAGAAACTGTCAAACAAGGAGCTGGAAGTAATAAATTGCGACCCCAGTCAAAATGATACAGATCCCAGTGAAAGGCCTACGGAGAGCCTCAAATTGATTTTTTCCCCTAACAGCACTGGCCACACCCAATGGCAGAGTATTTATAGGTCATGTGTCATAAAAAGATCAATAAAAGATTTATAAGAACCTATTAGGATTAGTGGGACCATCAATAATCTTTATAAGAATATGTACGTTAAAATCATTAGACGCAGATGAGAGCCAGTTCCGATTATAATTGTGCATCAGAATTAAATTTGTAAATTAAGTTTAGATTACAGCTACTCTAATGATGCTAACATGTCAGTAGTGGCCAAAGGTCTAAAGTAGCCAACGACAGTTAAAAATGTATTACCAGACAAATTAATATCTAACACCAAAATTTCAAACTGCCAAGAAACAGATTTAGAGAGCAGGGCTTGTGAGGTAAGACTAGATTTATCATACATTGCTACATCACAAGCTTTCCTTGGATGGTCTGAACGATAAATATCAAAAACATTCATTTTTAAAAATATGTTGTCGAGTATACATTTGGAAAGCCAAGTCAAAGAATAACAAAATCAGCACATCCTGAATCTGTCACAAGGGTTAGTTGTGGTGTGGCAAAGAAAATGTAAGACCCGAATGCAGATATTTATGAAGGATTTATTAAGAGCACAAACAAAAAACTCTAGCCGGATTACAAAAATAAAAAAAAAGAAAATTTTATTTTAACATGAACTAACAAAACATGGCTTGAACAATGGAAAAAAAAAAATATATATATAACAAAACCCAATGGACCATGACAATGAATAAGAACAATTAAAGACCAACCTGACAACATGAATGATGGTGAGGATCTAGCCAAATGCAAGGGGAAACTAAATGCTGAAGGGAGATGATTGGTGATGGAGTGCAGCTGAGTGGGAAAGCAAAGGTGACTTGAGTGAACTGATGAGCAAGAGTGACTGAGGAAAAACATGGCAAAAAAACTATTGATTAAACAGAAACCTAAAACATGAAAAACAAAGTCATAACAGAGAAATCAAAAACACAAAACCCAAGACATGACAGAATCAGCCCAGATTCACAGCATATCCAGCTACGAGTATTTATGAGTAGACTATATAACGCAGACATATTCCTAAAGTCATCTGTTGTATTACAGGTAGTGAAATACGGTGAATTAGGCAGAATACTGAACAGCAGAAAGAGCATAGCAATTAAAGTTTTCTATGAGATCTTTGTAACAAAAAGGTAACCACAAGAGTTGTTATTGTAGCAAAGGGTGTCTGTAGATACTGTCAAAGTAGATATATCAAGAGAACCGAGAACAGTAGAGCTGGCTACAACAGTCAAGTCGAACTATATTCTCATGTGATGGCTTACTTTGTAAGACATGCCCCCCATGGTCAAACCACTCTCCTGGGGCCTCATGCACTTTTTCACGTCAACGAACGTGGAAATGTGCGGTGCCTCACGCCAACTTCAGGGCTGTCGTATGCACTTTTATACAGCTGTAGATTATTTGGCGATACTTAGAGGTGATGTTGGGAAACTGTTATAATAAATAAATGTGAACACAATTTGTCCTCAGACTGAGTGATGTGCACATTTGAGACGAATGACCACTCATGTCTGCAATTACATGAGTGGTTATAAAGGCATGCGCAAAGTGGTGCAATGCATACCATTAAAAACAATGGCTTCTTTACTGGTATTGGAAGACATTGTAAATGGTGCAATTGGAAAAGAGCGTGTGTTAAGAGACTGAGAGGATTTGCTGGCACATTATGACAACTGGCTCATCAGCCGTTTTGAGGGCAATCCTCCTGGAACCGTGCGCAGAGCTGCAGCCGGAGTTGGAACGCAACAGAGCGAGGAGCCATGCGCTTCTTGATGTGCAAACTGGGGTTTAAACATCCGAGGCATTCCAGAGGGAGCTGGCCAACCGATTGGAACTGTGCCAGTCGACCCTGAGCCGAGCCATGCCAGCCGAGTGGGACAGAATTATGTGCATCTCAACCAGGTATATCAAATTCCCACAATGCAGTTGAACTGTAATTGTCCTAATATTATTCCCCGTGACGTGCATTGCGCATGTGCGCCCCTAATTTCTAGCCCATCTTCACAGCATCATAGTTGGTGGTTAATGTTAGTAACTTGCTGTTTTTTGCTGGTTAAACTACACCTAAAGATCTTTCTAACAAGCCCCTGATCGTCTCTGTGTACTAATGTTAATAATCCTATGTGTAAATTATGAAATGTCTTAATCAGCCTCACATTTTCCCCAACGCACTTCTTCACTATATGAACGCGTTTGTTTTGAGTTACACAAATACAGGTATTTACCTTGGGGGTAATCAGAGTCACCCACACTCCCACACCCACCACCCCTGAGAGAGCAGTGTCACCCACAGCTTCCTCCGCCTGTTTTAGCTACACTTCGGCAGTGGACAGCCAGTCTCCGCTTCACATTCAATTCAACTCAATTTAATTTTATTTATAAAGCGCCAGATTACAACAATTGTCATCTCAAGGCACTTAAGTAATATAGTCCAATTCAAGCCGATTGGAATTCAATTCATTGTAATCATAATCCAATTAATTCATATAGAGCAAATTCAAAATTAATATCCTAGCTAAGGAAACCAACAGATTGCACCGAAACTTGTCTTCAGTCCAATCTCCCGTCCTGAGCGTGCCTGTGGAGACTGTGGAAAGGAACGACTCCCTTTTAACAGGAAGAAACCTCTGGCAGAATCAGACTCAGGAAGGGTGGCCATCCGCCTCGACCAGCTGGGGTTTGAGAAGACAGAAAAGAGGGAAAAGAGGGGGGAAAAACACCATTCAAAGGATATCTGTTGGAACAGGGAAACACACGTTAATAACCACAATAATGTCACATGTACATAAAATCAATTGAGAAATTAAACCGGGGGAAAAAGAGAGCAAAGTGAGGAAAGGTGTGACAGATGAGGTACCCCAGCAGTCTAAGCCTATAGCAGCTTAACTATGGGATGTTTCAGGATTACCTGAGCCATCCCTAACTATAAGCTTTATCAAAAAGGAAAGTTTAAAGCCTAATCTTAAAAGTGGAAAGGGTGTCTGCTTCCCGGGCATTTACTGGCAGCTTAATCCACAAGAGAGGGGCCTGATAACTGAAGGCTCTACCTCCCATTCTACTTTTAGAAACTCTAGGAACAACAAGTAAACCTGCAGTTTGGGAGCGAAGTGCTCTGTTAGGAAAATATCTTACAATGAGATCTTTAAGATATTATGGAGCTCGGTCATTAAGAGCTTTGTATGTGAGGAGAAGAATCTTAAATTCTATTCTGAATTTAACAGGGAGCCAATGAAGAGAAGCTAAAACTGGAGAAACATGATCTCTCCTGTTAGTTCTCATCAGAACTCTGGCTGCAGCATTTTGGATCAGCTGGAGGCTTTTCAGACAATATGTGGGACAGCCCAATAATAAGGAATTACAGTAGTCCAATCTTGAAGTAACAAATGCATGAACTAGTTTCTCTGCATCACCCTGAGACAGGATGTTCCTGATTTTAGCAATATTACGAAGGTGAAAGAAGGCAGTCCTAGAAACCAGTTTTATATGTGCGTCAAACGATAAATTCTGGTCAAAATTAACTCCAAGGTTCCTCACTGTAGAAGTAGAAGCCAAGGAAATACCATCTAGAGTAACTATATAACTAGACAATTTCTCCCTCAAGTGCTCAGGTCCAAAGAGAACAACTTCAGTTTTGTCGGAATTTAAAAGCAGACAGTTCTGAGTCATCCAGGTCTTTATGTCTTTAAGACAGGCTTGTAGTCTGACCAACCTATTGATTTCATCTGGTTTCATAGATAAGTACAGCTGAGTATCATCAGCATAACAATGGAAATTTATGCCATGCTGTCTGATAATGTTACCTAATGGAAGCATGCATAAAGTAAAAAGAATCGGTCCAAGCACAGAACCCTGAGGAACTCCATGACTTACTCCAACGTGTGAGGAAGATTCTTCATTTACAAGAACAAACTGGAATCTATCAGATAAATATGACTGCAGTTCCTTTAATCCCAATAACATGTTCAAGTCTCTGTAACAGAATGCTGTGATCAATCGTATCAAATGCAGCACGGAGATCCAACAGGACAAGCACAGAAACAAGTCCGCTATCAGAGGCTAAGAGGAGATCATTGATAACTTTCATCAGTGCTGTTTCTGTGCCACGATGCACTCTGTATCCTGACTGAAACTCTTCAAACAGATTATTTCTATGTAAATGATCACAAAGTTGAACTGCAACTATTTTTTCAAGAACTTTAGACTAAAAAGGGAGATTGGATATAGGTCGATAATTAGCCAACACTTCAAGTATCAAGTAGGTTTTT
Organism: Leuresthes tenuis; assembly: GCF_036924035.1. Taxonomy (NCBI): domain Eukaryota; kingdom Metazoa; phylum Chordata; class Actinopteri; order Atheriniformes; family Atherinopsidae; genus Leuresthes; species Leuresthes tenuis. The sequence goes on from NW_027325378.1 coordinate 23,274,900, forward strand.
TAAGTAAATGTTTAATTACAGCAACCTTAAAAGTCTGAGGTACATATCCTGTCAACAAAGACCGATTGATCAAATCCAATATGGAAGTGTCAATTAAGGGGAAAACCTCCTTGAACAGTCTGGTTGGGATTGGGTCTAAAATACAAGTTGATGATTTAGAAGAGACTATTGCTGTTGTTAGCTCAGAAAGATGAACTGGGCAGAAGCTGTTTAAATACAATTCAGGTTCGAAAGATACTTCTAAAGCTGCTCTACTTGATGATACATCAGTGATAATAGTGGGAAGGATTCCATTAATCTTCTCTCTGATAGAAACATGGCTCAACTGAGCTCGGACTCTTTGTCAGCCTGGCAACAGTGCTGAAAAGAAACCTGGGATTATTCTTATTCTCTTCTATCAATAATGAATAATAAGCAGTTCTAGCTTTATGAAGTGCTTTCTTATACGTTATTAAACTATCGTTCCAGACTAATTGAGACTCTTCTAAATTAGAGGAGCGCCACTGTCTCTCCAGCTTTCTTGCAGTCTGCTTTAACGCACGCAGCTGTGAATTATACCAAGGAGCCAACCTCTTCTGACTGATTACCTTCCTTTTCAGAGGGGCAACATTGTCCAGTGTTGCAAGCATTGAAGCTACAGTGCAGTCAACGAGAGAGTCAAGTTCTACTGGAGTAAAATTTAGGTAGCCGTTCTCTGTCATATCAGCACATGGCAGTGAAGAAAAGGATGATGAAATCAACTCTTTAAATCTGGTTACAGCATTCTCTGGCAGACACCTTCTATATGTAGAATTCTTCTCAGAAACCATGTAGTCAAGTAATATAAATTCAAAAGTTATTAAAAAATGGTCAGACAAGACAGGGTTATGAGGGAATCCTGTTAACTGTTCACTCTCAATGCCATAAGTCAGCACAAGGTCAAGGATATGACTAAGGCAGTGAGTAGGTCTGTGAACACTTTGAGAAAATCCAATAGAGTCTAATATAGAATTAAAGTTAATATTTAGGCTGTCATATTCAACATCTACATGAATATTAAAGTCACCCACTACAATGACTTTATCTGTACTCAGCACTAACTGGGATAAAAACTCTGAGAATTCAGACAGAAACTCAGAATAAGGGCCAGGTGGACGATACACAACAACAAACACAAGAGGTTTTTGTGATTTCCACTTTGGGTGGGAAAAACTGAGAATCAGAGATTCAAAGAGCTAAAACTCATCTTGGGTCTAGGACTGATTAGTAACCCTGATCTGAAGATAGCTGCCACTCCTCCTCCTCTGCCTGTGGTTCGAGGAACGTGAACATTTAAATAGAGGGAGTTGATTCATTAATGTTAACATGATCCTCCTGCTGCAGCCAGGTTTCTGTAAAACAAAATATATCAATATGATGATCACAGATTAAATCATTCACTAACATAGACTTCGAAGGGAGAGATCTAATATTCAGCAAACCACATTTAATAGTTTGATGTTTTTGTTCAGTTAAAGTTTTTGTTTTAAATTTTTTTTGCACAAGAGGATTTGCTCCTTTTGTGTTTTTTGAGGGGGGTGCAGCATCAGATGGGAAGCCGCAGAGAAGTGTGTAAGACTACAACTCTGCATCCTGGTCTCAACCCTGGGTTGTCATGTTTTTGGATGACTAATAAATTCGTCCATATTTCTAGGAATGAGAAGAGGTCCTTCCAAAGTGGGATGGATGCCGTCTCTCCTCATCAGACCAGGTTTTCTCCAGAAAGATTGCCAATTTTCTATGTAGCCCACGTTGTTTGCTGGACACCATCTAGACAACCAGCGATTGAATGAGGACATGCGGCTAAACGTGTCATCACTGGTCAGATTTGGCAGGGGTCCAGAGAAAACTACGGAGTCCAACATTGTTTTGGCAAAATTACACACCGATGCAACATTAATTTTAGTGACCTCCGATTGGCGTAACCGGGTGTCATTACCGCCGACATGAATAACTATTTTACCGTATTTACGTTTATCGTTAGCCAGCAATTTTAAATAGGATTCTATGTCGCCCGCTCTGACCCCTGGAATGTATTTGACTATGGTCGCTGGTGTCTCTAATGCCACGTTTCTGACTATGGAGCTGCCAATTACCAGGGTTTTGTCCTCAGCGGGTGTGTCGCTGAGTGGGGAAAATCTATTTGAAATGTGAACAGGTTGATGGTGACGGGCTTGAGTTTAGGACTATGACTCCTCTTCCTGACAGTCACCCAGCCACTCTTAAGTCCCGGCTGCTCGGGATCTGCTCGGGGACGACTAACAGAGCTAGCTACGCTAGGTGGCGCCGCGCTGACTAAAGGGGCCTGGCTCGCTATCGGATGGTTTTCAACAGTGCAGAGCCGAGCTTCCAATTCAGATAACCTTGCCTCCAAAACTACAAAAAGACTACATTTGTTACATGTACCATAAACACTACAGGAGGCAGAGGAGTAACTAAACATCTGACACACGGAGCAGGTGAAAGCAGGAAATGGAGGAAGAGAACTGGTAGCCATGCTAAGCTAGAGAACCAGACACACCGCTAAAAAGTGAAAAATAAAAACTAAAGATCCGTAAGAGTGAGCGTTAGAATATAAAAAGTATGGGATAGAGTTAACTATGCAAGATGTGTAAATTATAGGGAGAAATAAGGTGATTATTAGTAGTTCAAGAGGAGCGAGAACTGTCACAGTGCACACACAAAGCAACAGGAAATGATGCAATACGTCTTACCGCAAAGCAAAGCCGTCAGCCAATCTGCCAACCTACTGGTCAATCTCAGTTAGAATCCTCTATCATGCACCTTAATATCGGACCACTTCTTTTTCACCTCTGCTTGTGTGCGCTTCTCAGACCCCACAGCATTAAAGGCCTCACTCATATGTAGGACAGCATGCCAAAGAGCTCATTTTTGCGGGCCCCCACATGTTTCAGTAGGAAATCCACGCAAGTCTTTGTACATGAGGCCCCTGGCCTTCGCTGTCGCTTGGACCACCGCACTCTTGGTGGGACACACCAAGGGCTCAACAAATTTGACCTCTGTGGCAAGAAGACCAGCTGTAGTGACCCACCCCTCGGAGCCTTAAACTCAATGCAGTGCCACTTTTATTTTGATTTTTCTGGATGTATGTCCCTGGCCTCCCCGACCACAGTGGTTTTTAGAATCAGTGACCTTCAGTGTTTCATTTGAAGTCTTAAAAACATTTTGAGGCCCACCATATCCAGAGCCTTTAGCATCTCAGGGGGAATCTCATCCATCCCCGCTTTATGTTTTACCAGCAAGAAGCTTTTTAACTACTCCAGTGACTATCACTAGATAGTGGGTAAGGACTAATTATCTTTACTCAATTACATGTATTGAAAGGTTGAATATATGGTATTATGAGAAAAGCAGCAATCATCTATTTGATATTCAATTCAATTTTATTTATATATCGCCAGATTACAACAATTGTCATCTCACGGCACTTAAGTAATATAGTCCAATTCAAGCCAATTGGAATTAAATTCATTGTAATCATAATCCAATTAATTCATATAGAGCCAATTCAAAAAATAGTATCCTAGCTAACGAAACCAACAGATTGCACCGAAACTTGTCTTCAGTCCAATCTCCCGTCCTGAGCGTCGAAAGGAACGACTCCCTTTTAACAGGAAGAAACCTCTGGCAGAACCAGACTCAGGAAGGGTGGCCATCCGCTTCGACCAGCTGGGGTTTGAGAAGATAATATGAGGATAACAGCATGATAAAAGCACTCTAACCAGAGATTTCAAGACACTGTTGAGTTGAAATTAAATGTACTATTTTCTGTGTTGTGCAGAACCTGAAGTTTGACAATCGGTCATAGCCTGGTGTCCAACACCCTGAAGGAAAGCTTGATTTCTCGAGAGTTGGAAGAATATCTCATTCACCCACTCACTGGTTGGACCACCACCACCTTGGTTTGTCACAGACAAGACCCTCAGACTCTCCCTCCTCAATGGAGGATGTGCTGGTCAGATTAAGTCGTAGTTTATGCTTCTTTGTCATTTCGACGACGTAGCTACAACGTCGACCCCTCCGCCGTAGCCTGACGTGCACCTCCAAAAAAAATCAAATTAAATTACAATTAGACGCGGGCCATAAGAGCTGTGATTGGTCCGCTCAGAACGTAATTTCCGGCAGTTGCCTTTTCCAGGGCTGCACGGTGGTGTGGTGGTTAGCACCGTCACAGGGTTCCAGGTTCGATCCCTGCCTGGGGCCTTTCTGTGTGGAGTTTGCATGTTCTCCCCGTGTATGCGTGGGTTCTCTCCGGGTACTCCGGCTTCCTCCCACAGTCCAAAAACATGCATGTCAGGTTAATTGGTGACTCTAAATTATCCCTAGGAGTGAGTGTGAGCGTGCATGGTTGTTTGTCTCGATGTGGCCCTGTGATGGACTGGCGACGTGTCCAGGGTGTACGCCGCCTTTCGCCCAATGACTGCTGGGATAGGCTCCGGCCCACCCGCTACCCGATTGACAGTATATGAAATGGATGGATGGATGCCTTTTCCGGTCTTAATGGCTGTATATGGCAAAGAAGCTCATTGACATTTGAAATGATCAAAAGTGCATTTGTTCATCCAGGTTGTAAATTCACACCAGTGAATTCAAAACCAATGTTGTAAATTCACTCGTTCCCAGCCTCGGCCGGTCGTGCAGCCAACCCCGCAAACGTCTTCTCTGTCGCCTGCGCTTCAACATTTGCAATTTAAGCATTTGTTCTTCAATATTGATAAGCTCCAACTGCAAATACAGCTACTCCACCTTGGTCGCTATTGTTTACTGTTGTTAACTGTGACCGGAAGAAAAAGCAAGGATTCGTCTATAACCCCTGAAACCACACAAACATACAGCCACACCTCCCTACCGGCATGGTGAATTGCAGAGCAACGTGTTCCCTCAACGCAGAACTTCGAATGCTCAATGAGGAAGTCACGTCGACATTGTTGACGTTACGAAAGACTATAAATTAAGCTTAAGGATATTTTCAAAGTCCTCCTTCCAATGCTATATGATATCTCTAGTTCTTGTAAGCAGCTCCCTGCCCTTGCCAAGCACAACCTGGAACAAGGTCCGCTTTCCTTTTGGCAACCACTTTCATTCATACTTTTGAATATTTGTCCATTACACCAAACACTTAAAAACACACACAGTCACATCCTTCACTGATTTGTGTTTTCTGTTTATGTTGCATCTGTCTTTAGAGTTAGTTAATATATGTTTGTGCATTTAATTTAATTTCTTGATTTCAATGTTTTCTTTTTGAAGTATACAAATACCTAAAATAGATGCTTTTATTGAAAATATTTGTAAATTATTCAACTAATCAATATAATTGAAACTACTGTTTCATTCAGTCCTCTTGCTTTTTAGAATGGCACCTACAAAGTTGAGTTAAATTGTGAAAAACCTCCATCATGACAGTGGGACTCAATTAAAGGCCACAGTCAGTGAGTAGTCCATTGAATTGTGAGTTGCATCTCCTCCTCAAACTAAGTTAACTCGTGCTTTTCCTCCCTAATGTCATAATCCATAGGGTTTTGTGTTCTATGTTCTAGCTATTTCAAATTAAATTTTTGTAAATCGTGTTCCTTCGTTGTTTCTTTTACTTTACTTCCTTTCCTACTTTTTGTGTTACTCTCACCTATATTTTCAATCTTCTCATTACTAACCCTATATATATTCTTTGAGTTTTTGTTTTCCTCTGCCAGATCATAGTGTGTTGTTTTGTTCTTTGTGATTTTTCCTTTCAGTCTGTTCTCAGTTATATCTTTTCCAGTTTAAAAAAAAAAAAATCTGGACTGTCTGGATTGGATTCCCTGTTGTGCAGTATGTTGTGTTAAAGCTAGTTAAATGTTTCTGAGTTTCTACATCTGCTGTGCTCCTACCTGCTGTCTGCATTTGGGTCAACAATCCTGACACCTAATCTCTTAGCTGGGAAACAATGCCCCTATCTGGCTCTCTCAACCTGGCTTCCCATTTAGCCCCAGTGCCAGTTGTAAATTTTCATGTCAATCATTGTAGCAGATGACATTTTAAAAGCCTGTACAAGCACCAGGTTGGAAATAATGAAAATTATTTGTCAAATCTATGTGAATGGTCACGTGAAATGCACACACACAGATACATGTATATTTTATGAGTCATGCACGTGAAAAAACAAACTGTCCTTTTTTCTATCCTCCCTTCCCACACACAACATGCTCAGTAGAATTTTTAATTGTTTTAAACTTCTTTGTGTGAGGGGGAAATCACAAGAAAGGAAGCATCTTTGAAAGTCATGAACATTGTGGTGTCAAAACTCTTTTGAAACACGGATTTCTCTTTCCTTTTTGACATTCTCACTCTTTCACAACCACCGTCATCCACTTTTCTTCCTAAGATCAATAGAATAAACTGGCAGTTATTTGTCTCTGAATGGTGGAAAATCAACACGATATAACACTCTGACTCTGCATTTAGATTTATTGTTTTCATTAAGCCTTTATTCGCTTTATGTTATTCCCTCTCTGGTTGTGTCCCCCTTTATTGTCTCTATCTACCGTTCCCTTTCACTTGAACTGGTAAAACACACAAAAAGAGGGGATAAAGAAGATGACTTAAATAAAATCAGTAAGTAAACAATAATTATTTGGTCCACTTAGAGTACAAATGACTGGGATACAACAACAGTTGTAAAGTAACCTGCTCAGTAAAGCTAATTGAACCTCACATTGTAATGAGATCTGAGGAATATTTTACTTTTGCGATTTCAAATGTAATAAAAGAAATACATACACAACACATTTACCAAGGATAGTTCAGTTAAATTAGGTCCAGGGAAAGGAAATGATTTCCAGCTCTTGACCTGCTCTGTGCGCAGTGTCATCAGGTTAATGTAATTAGTTACAGACTCTTTTTGTAACGGACATTACATTTGACTCTCTTTCTTGTCTATTAAATTGTGTTACATTGTTGCGTTTTGGCATTGTATCATTATTTTCACGTTCAAAACAAAATTTACACTAGATTTAACAAGTAATTAATGATTTCCTTCAAGAATTGTGAAATCCTAAGCAGTCCACTTTCTATATGAGGAAACTGTTCTTTGGTCAAATAATCAAAATTGGAAATTATTTTTGGAAATTAGCATCTTTCAGACTTTGGAGGAGAGGGGCCATGAAGCTTGTTATCAGTACTAACTTTAAAAGCCTGCATTGCTGATGGAATGTGCCTATGAAAATGGCAACTTGCACATCCGGAAAGGCTTTATCAATGCTTTTGCTCATACTGCCTGCTCCCACACACAATGTCTTTTTGAGGGTATTAAAGTTGGTTATAAGAAACCTTTTTATTGTGCTTTGGTATATTGTTCACCTGCCAAACAGTTTCTTCTTAAAGAAGTTCAGTGACTTTTTAACCTCCACCATGAAGCTGCCCAGAGTAGTTATAGTTAGGGGTTTTAACACTCATAATTGCCAATCTTTGCCAATCAGCGGTCAAGTTGAGCTGTACCTCTAGCTTGACTAATCTCTACCCATTTGATTTATTTTATCCCTTTATGATGTTGATTTCTCAACTATTTTTATTTTTTTAATAATCTTTACCTTCCCAAGTTTGTCCTGTTAAAATGATGTTGAAAATGCTTTTGTGTAGGAAAACTTGTTTACACATTCATCTATTTCTCTTAAATTATCTTTGAGTTTGTTTTAACAATTTAGTTAGAGATGAGAGGGCTTTTTCAAACCTGGTTTTGAAGAGCAGAGGTAATTCTAAAGTGTTATTTGACACCACTGATGAAATTGTTACTCCTGCTCTACCTACAGTCCCCTTTTTTTCGAATAAAGATTGTGAAAATTTTCTTTCTGTCTTATTTCTCCTTCAGCATCTTCATTATCTGTTCCTATAGCTCGACCTGATATTATAGATAATTTTTTTACCTGTTTCTTAAATCTGAGCTGGTAAAATGTGTTGACTCAGTGAAATCATCCTCCTGTTCTCTTGATATTTGACCTAAATCTTTGTTAAAAAAAATTATTTCAGTCTGTCAATCCCTCTATAATCTATAGACTATAATCCACATTTCACTGGGTTACTTTCAATTATTGTTAATTTTGTCAGCCACCTGCTCTTAAAAAAAATCCAACCTCGACCCTTCTTGTCTTAGCAGCTACAGACCAATCTTAAAATGACACTCTCTTGCAAAAATTTTTGAAAAAGCTGTGGCTAAGAATATTACAGCCTTTTTGGATAAATACAGTATTTTTGATCATTTTCAATCTGGCTTTCACAGAGTTGCTAATTCTGTTCCACTGACTCCCCATCAACTTCAGAGTCCGCTTGAAGATACTGGGTTTGACTTTTAGAGCCCTGCATGGTCAAGCATCAAAATACATCAGAGAACTTTTACATCCACAAGTCCCCACAAGGTCCCTGAGGTCATGTGATCAGTGCCTGCTGGCTGTGTATCACACAAGGCTGATAACTAAAGGAGACAGAGCTTTTGCAACAGTGGCCTCAAGACTCAAACTCTCTCCCGCTGAGCCCGAGATCTGTGGACACAGTGATCTCTTTTAAAAAGCAGCTAAAAACTAGTCTTTTAAAAACTTTTGTTTTTCCATCCATCCATTTTCTATACCGTCAATCCATTAATCGGGTAGCGGGTGGGCTGGAGCCTATCCCAGCAGTCATCGGGTGAAAGGCGGGCTACACCCTGGACAGGTCGCCAGTCCATCACAGAACTTTTGTTTTTATTTTCTAAAATTTTATTGTGAAACACTTTGATTGTCAACTCAAAATGTGACAATCACAAAAACCTCATTTGACTTACTTTCTTTACATACTAAAGACTGACTAACTGAAAACATTTGAAATATCATGAAACAGAGATCGCAACAAAGAAGACCAGAAGTTCAGAGCAGCTACAATTCTACAACAGATAAAAATGTGACAGTGTTTCTGTTCTAATGGTCCAGCAACGAGTCTCTTCAGTTCTCAGACATTTACACCTCTTTTCCATACATGTTGGTTCAGTGAGTAAGTGATTAAAGTCGGGAAATGCTTTTTTTCCCCCTCTTTTTTTTCCAAATTGATGAACCTCAGTATAGCAATTCGAGAGGTTAATGTTAGCCATTTCCCCCTCTAGTTTTGGGAAATATGTACATAATTTCACCATGATAGAATGATACTTATAATACAATAACAGAAATTGTAGAGATTAGTCTGCTTTGGCAATATTTTTTGTGAAAGACATTTAAAAAGACATGAACAGATAATGCACGAACTCCATGTTTTACACAGCTTCTATCTTTTCTCAGACCCAATGTTGGCTAAAGGGAGTGCTGAGTAAACAGTTTTTAGTACAAAAACAGGTCATCCAATTAAATACAAGCTCTTTCAAATAGCTATATTGTAAAGTCATCTTGAAATCAGAGAAACTGTTAGCATTTCCTACCCAGTCAAGAAGCTGGTGAGGCTCTTGAAAACAAAAAGCTTTGCCACCCATTATACGTTGAAAAATTCATTGTACCACAAACATGCCAGTATTTCAGGAATAAAGTGTACTTTTCTCAAGTATCTGGTTACTTGAGACGTTTGAATAATAAACTGTGACGAATTTCCACAGAAACAAATTAAATTGGGTGGGCAAAACTGGACTTGTGGACTCTGAAAGCAGACAGTTTACCTATAGCCACATTTCTGTACCAGACATGGTACAGAAGCAGGTAAGTGTTTACCCCAAAATTGAGCTCAAGTGCTGACTGTGCAAGGATGAAAGTGAAGTGATCAGTTTCCTCCAGTCAGCTTGAACAGATGATTACACAGTTTCTACGGATTGAATCGTCAATCTTTCCAGCCTGACAAAAAAGATTGGTGAAACTGACAGCTGGAGGGGTGTCAGTCCACCTCCTTGTCATGGCCGAGATACCCTTGACCAAGGTAATGTACACCCATGGTCCACAAGCGCTGTGAATGGCTGCCCACCGCTCCAGTGCATGGCATCTGTCTCTATGAGTGTGTGACCCTGTGCATGTGTGTGTCAACGGGTGCCATCCTGGATGGGTTAAAAGCGGAGGACAAATTTCGTGCATTTCCAGCATTTATCTATTTTATGAATAGTGTTTAATGAAGATGTTTTAGTAGAAAGACTACTTTATCTGATAACATTTAACACTTGAGATCTGAGTCATTGTTGCAGGTTTAAATACAACAACTTTTCTGGCAGAAGTCACATTCATAAAACCATCTTATAACTCAAGTTCTGATTCTGCTATGCGACTAATTGATGTCAATTTTCATAAGCTACGAGGTTCAAATGAGATTACATTTACCACACATCACATAAAATGCTAAAAAAAAAAGAAAGAAATTCTCTTAAGCAGTGGTCATTTGTACAATGTCTCATCGTTTGTATTCCAGAAGTTTCACTATAGACCTTCCCTTCTTTCCCTTCAAGTGTTTGTTAGTGCACTTCTCATCGGTTGTGATATTCAGATAGGCCTGACAGGACCAGCATAAAAAAATAGCAACCTGTGAGCAAAGTCTACAGAACAACAAAAAAAATAAAAATAAAAAATAGGATCAGTGGAGGACACAAGGAGGGTCACCCTGAAAGTTCCTTTCTCTGACTACATTCAGTTTTATGTGGGTTTTTTTACTTTTAGCTCACTTCATTTTTTTCTGCATAGCTGAGCTGTCACAGAATCTACAGTGACAATCACTGTGACCAAAGCAGTCATTGTAAAGAATAATTTGGTGCCATTAGAGCTGATAGTTTTTTTCAAATTTGAATGCAAAAGTTGTTTTCTCTAAGTAATCATATTTCGCTCAAGCATGATCAGGATTAAACAGAGATTCTAAATTGTTTTTCACATGCTAAGACTAAGGCTAATGAAACAAGACTATGAATTAACCAGACTATGAATAACAAACAAACAAGACTATGGTTAACAAGACTATGATGCAAAACCAGACTTAGCGTTCGTGGCGTGAGCGTGGAAGACAAAGTGAGGATTTTGCAATGAGTGATGGGAACCTGGAAACGATATACTGTGGGGAGGTGATTGGTGATGATGTGCAGCTGTGAACAGAAACAGGTGACTTGAGTGAGGCTAAGTGACAGGGAAAAAAACATTACCAGAAAACATAACAAATGACCTGAAAAACAAGAGAATTAAAACATAAACGTGACAATTTGCAGAAGTGAGTCAACAAGAAGGCAACGCATTTATTAGACTGAGTATGGAAAGATTACTATAAAAAAAAAGAATACTTTCCCTGTGGTGGAAATTTTAAAAAATGGTATTATAGTCAGTTTTGTTATACTTACTATTACTGTTGCTACATAAAGATGTTTAATATTATATTGATTAAATGTGCTTTTACAGTACTGGCTGCCTACATTATTCACACCAGCAGTTATCTGAGATAAGTGAAAATACACTAACTGAACACTGACTTTATTCTCTTTGCAATTAGTACAAAGTACAGAACATCAACACCCACACACATTTAAAGTCCTAATGAAGCAAAGTTAGAGGTTTAAAGAATGAAGACTATGTTGAATTGTAGAACTCAAGTTTTTTATTCTTTTTCTTTTTTTAATTGGTTATACTACCCACGATTTGAAGGCTTTCACCACTAACACCGTAATGTTAAAAACAGTCCTACTACAATGGATTAGGCTTGATCTGACCAATCATGCCACCTAGCAGTGTATCTGGCAATTGGCTGGCTTTAGCTGTTTGTCATAATACACCTTCGCTGGTTTCCAGAATTTTCTGAACTTGGGCTGCTTACTTGAACTGCATTAATTGATCAAAGCTGGTGACACTGAGCCAGTACAAATCTGGCAACACACAAGCTCAGGGAACCAGATTTATGCTTGGTGAAATGAAGAGCCAATTCAACAATTTTGTATTACTGTTCTTGCAGGACTGTATGTGAACTGGACTTGAATACTGTGGATTGATTTTGTAAAGAGAACGCATCGCACTATGACATTCAGACTGCTGTGACACCAGATTCAATATCTCCCTCCCCCAGCTGGCATGCGCATGCTGTGCTGATGTCTCACCAGAATCAACAGCAATACATAACCACCATTACAATGTAAGTTGGACTTAGTTGAATTTACATTCCCCAACTGGAAAGTGTTCAAAGTGACTGCAGGTCATTTTAGCAAATCTCAGATCTCTTGGTCAGGGTCTTCAGCAGACATACTTCCAGTATCTGAAAGCAGACGACACTGCTTTATTTTTTTTTATTTCTATTCTTTGGGACCGTTTTAATTGTTAAATTTTTCTTTTTTTCTTTCTTTCTAAATTTTTTCTGCTTCACTCTGATTTGAATGTTAACAATTTGGCATGGAAATGTTGTCCAACATACTTTCGCTATTGCTGCTCCACAGGATCTAGTCAGTGCAGTTATAGCAAGTGCTAAGAGACTATAGAAAATGATCTTTTAGCTCTTTTCACATCATTAATCACCTAGAAATATAGACATTTATTTGTTCTAGTAGAAATCCATCTTCCCTGGATGTAAGAATTTGCAGACATTGGTCTACTTACTTAAACAGCTGAGGAATATTAAAATGTGGAAGAAACTGATTATCTAATTGGCCAGTTAGCTATCAAATGTTATTATCATGTGATAGTTGATTTAGATTTTTTACAAAAATACTCACTCTTTAAGTAAATGCATACACTGTTAGTTAAAAGTTGCATGACATAGTCCGCTCAAAAAAGTGCTTTAGCAAAGTCAAATTTGTAGCTTTATAGGTTATTATGTTATACTAAACCAGACCATTGTGCATCAATAAGAAATTGTAATTGTCAAGTCTGTATATACTGTAAATCCTTGCAACTTTGTGACATGCTGACCAGTTTATAGCCTGATGTAAACATGGCAATGCAATAGATGTATACGCTTTTCAAGTGGGTTCATGCTTTATGTCTATGTGTATTATAATTGATAACCAGATCCCAGTATTCAAAAGATAAATATTCACAATTACAGTATTCTCATTAGAGTCTGTGACCTTTAAGTTTTCTTTCTCCATTGATCGTCGTAACCATGGCTGACACTGGCCTTTCAGTGGAGATTGCTCACCACCACCTCAATAACAACATCATGGACATTCAGGTGGAACATAATCATCCCAACCGCAGTGCCGGGGCAATAATCTGTCCTGCTGGCAGTCACTGGAGAGCAGGTGATTATCTGTATGAATGAGCAGACAGGATGTGAAATGGACAATTGAACCCTGAAGGCAAAGTAGATAAGAAATTGCTAAGTGCATTAAATAGCTGCTGCAAATTTAAGCAAAGTTTTGAAAAAGAAAAGAATCAAGCATTTCCAGTTCAATGTCTCTTGTGTGGAGCATAGAAGGGAGATTGACCTCTCAGATCAAAAGTTGCAGCACTGTGCAAATTGTGTTTGATTAAGTGAATGCAGATGATGTCATAAAGTTATTTTGAAGGTGAAGGAATGTACAATAATTCTGAAATTACCATTTGAAAGGCTCACTTGGTTAATTATTTGAAACCTTTTTTATTTTTGAAAAGTCAATACATAGCAGTATAATGTTTTCAGTCAAACTTTTTGCTTTCATCTTATTTCATTTTTATTTTTTTCCTTGTTCTGATAATCTGAATACTGTTTTATGCCAAACACATCTGCTTTGCCAAGGGAAGCTTTATGAATGTAAGGCTCCCCTTGATTCCCATGTACTGCTTATTTATTTTTGTTACAATATGTTATACATAATAATGTAAAACCTGATTGGGTACAAGGAAAGAGGGAGAGCAAAGAAAAAAAGGAAACGAGACAGAGATAAAAAGAATGATTGGAGAACATCATACTGAAAAAGAAGATAAAACCAGACAACTAGCTTCTACATCTGCAGAAATCAAGCAGAAAACATCCTACAGCCTCTGGGCCATTAGGAGCACCTGCAAGTAGACAAACAGAGAGAAAAAAAACAAAACACAAGCAGCAACAACACCAACAGCAAGTACATAGAACATAACTGTGGATACAGATGGTTTGAAACCACAGGATACACCAACTGTATGATAAGCATGTGACCGCATGAATGAAGGCCCAAAGGCCCAGTTAAAATTGAGGGGCAGGGAACCCCCAAAACCCCACGTGTGAGTGTGTGCTCTGTACAGGAGCCAGAGGAGAGAGGGGTATGGGGATGTCTGGACCGGGAGGAGAGAAGCTTAGATTCTCTCCGGGTACTTCGGCTTCCTCCCACCATGCATGCAAAAAACATGCATGTTAGGTTAATTGATGTCTCTAAAATTGTTCTTAGGAATGAGTGTGAGCGTGTGTGGTTGTTTGTCTCGTTTGTCTCTGTGTGACCCTGTGATGGACTGACGACCCTCTCGCCGTACTCTTGCTGGGATAGGGTTAAGCCCCCTGTGACCTGACCGACGGATAAGCGGGTATTGAAAATGTATGAATGGATGGATAATAGTAAATGACTAAATAAATAAATATATTTGAGAAGAACATGTCTGCAGTCACTGCGAAAAAGCCTTATGGCTGTGGGGACGAAGGAACAGCTGAACCTCTCAGTCCTGCAGCGCAGTACGATGACCCTCTCACTGCAGCTGCTCCTCTGTCCTGCCAGGATTGCTGTGAAGAGGATGTTTATTATTCTCCAAAACAGAATACAATTTCCTCCTAATCCGTTGCTTCACCACAGCACTGAGAGGGTCTAGCCTTTTGCCTACCACAGAACCAACCTTTTTCACCTGTTTGTCCAGGCGCCTACAGATTTTGTCTGTAGTGCAACTCACCCAGCAGACAACAGCATAGAACAATGCAATCTCAATTATAGTGTTATAAAACATGCATATCATGTCACTGCAGACAATGAAGGACCTGAGCTGTCTCAGGAAGAAGAGACGACTCTGGCCCCTCCTGTACACTGCTTCTATATTGGCAGACCACTCCAGTTTATCCAGGTATGAACAGTCTCTATCTCCCCTCTATCAATGCAGACTGACTGATATGGAGTTTTAGATCTCCTGAAGTCCACCACTAGCTCTTTGGTCTTGGTGGTGTTCAGGAGCAAACAGTTATTTTTGGACCAGCCATTGAAGGACTCCACAAGGTCCCTGTACTCCTTCTCCTGTCCACCGCGCACAAATGCCACAACAGGACTCCGAGTTGTACAGGGTGAAAAGAAAAGTAGCCAAAAACAGTACCCTGTGGAGCCCCTGTGTTGCATTCCAGTGTTCAAGAAACACATCTCCCCATCCTGACATACTGTGGTCTGTCCGATAGTCTATAATCCACGATTTCAGGGAGGGGGCCACACCCATACCTAGAAGTTTGTCTTTCAGTATGGGAGACCGTACGGTGTTGAAAGCACTGGAGAAGTCAAAGAACATCATTCTCACATGAACCAGGCACATCCAGATAAGCAAATGCTCGATGCAGCATGTACAGAATCGTGTCTTTCACTCCTGTGTTTCCAGTAGGCAAACTGGAGGGGGGGCAAGATCCTCAGCAACCTGCAATTTCATGCGACTAACAAATGGTTTCTCCAAGGTCTTCATGATATGAGATATCAAAGCCACTGGTCTGTAGTCATTCATTTCCACCGGTATGAGACAAGAAGTTTTCCACAGCACCGAGACTTTTTCCATCTGAAGGCTCATATTGAAGACCTTCTGAATAGGGGCTGCTAGTTGACAGCACAGTCCCTCAGAAGCCTTGGACAGATTCCATCTGGGCCTGCAGCCCTCCCTGACTGAAGTATCCTGAGCTCAGTTCCAACCTCCTCTATAGTTAGACACAGAGGTTGTAGCAGAGGGATGGTGACAGAGTGATGTTGCTATCGATCATAGAGATGGAGGTGGAGGTGCAGCTGGACTGAGGAGGCCATGCGGTGGGAGCAGTCACAGATGTGAAGGTGCAGCTGTGCTCAGGGTGCCTGGAGGTGGAAGCTGCCCCAGATGTGGATGTGCAGCTGGGCTAAGTAGGCCTGGTGGTCGATGCTGAACACCTGGAGAGGGTTGTAGGAGTTTTTAATTTCAGAGTCAATATAAAACAGGAATTTGAATTTATAAACTATAAATGAAAAAAAAAGTAAAAGAAATGTGAAAAAAAGAAGCATGAAATAGTAAACAGGGCTGTGGATTGTACAATAGATTTATGAAAGACTGAATTTTGCATCACTTGATAAAACCAAGAACTGCCTCCAGAAAATTAACTTCCAAATTTTTGGACTGTATGAGGAAGCCAGAGTAATCAGAGAGGGCCATGCTTGCACTGGGAGAACATGTAAACTACCATTTAAACTGGAAAACTTTTTGCTGTGATGCAATAGTGTTAACTACCACACCATGTCTTTTTCCAGTGGGTTGTCAGGTCATGGTTGGCACTGTTTATTCAAAGATAGGTGATGTGATGAGCCGGTGACTGGATCCAGAGTAACGGGTGGCTCTGAGAGGAGACGGAGATGGTTAGTGAGAATCGGAGAGAATAATTTATCTAGGTGAAGGTGTGGGTTTTCGTTACTAAGTCCAGGTATAATTCCAGAGTGGAGGGGAGGATGCTGGCTGTGGTGCAGACGGAACTGCAGGTAGGTAGTGAGCAGGCAGGTGTCTCGGGAATCCACAGGATAATGCTAAATCCTTTAGCTTGGAAATCCAGAGTGAGGTGAGTAATGGCGGAACAGACACTGGGAACACAGGAGGACAAGGTAAATACATTTAGGATTTTCTTAGATAGAAGCACAGAAGTCGGCAGAATTACCACTGTGGCAGTGGGGCAATCTGGCGAAGACTGGTTGCTGCTGCAGATCTTTAAGAAGGCGTCTTGATGAGTGCAGATGAGAAACAGGTGAGATCACAGGGGCTCTGACCAGACTCTGGCCCAGGCGTCCTGGAAAACCTGCTCAACCCCTCCTAAGACCCAGAGAACAAACAAACACCACAGCCAAACATGATCGGGACACTGAAATAGTTAACGCTTGCTTTAATCAGTGAATGTCCAAAACCACATACAGCAAAGGTTTTGTAAGTTCAATTTGTTAACACCGATTCTGTGTCTTTAAATGTTATTGAAAGATTTACATAAAACATGTTTCATGGCTAGGTGTATCCCTACACCAACAGGCAGTTCTTGTGATATCAAAACAAACAAAATCAACCAGGAACATGAACATTAGGTAGAAGTGGTTTGTATGTATGTATGTACGCATGGGGGTGGAGGCTGCTGAGTGTTGTATGTGCATTCGATATTTGGCTGTCCTCCATTTAGAAATTCCTGACAAAGTGTTGTTTATGTTACTACAGTTTATTGAAAAGATGAGGGAAAGGGGTCAGGACCATTATGTTGTTTTGCTGTTATGGTAATGGCAGTCTGTGCTGTAATATGCATGATGGTTAAAAATTCAGTCATGAAACTCATGAATAATTAAATTGGTATTACCAATATCATTGGCTGCTCAGGCATAATATTGTACTTGCTCTCAGTGAATATAGATTTACGTAGAAATTATTAAGGAGATTGATATCTCTCTCAATACACATTGTTTTTGGACTTAAATTTAATTTCATGTTCTTGCATGGTATAATTTGCTTACATAAACAACTGTCCATTATTATTAATCTGTGGTATAAAGCAATAACTTGGTAACTGTTCTCATTAAGAATGTAATTAAACTAATATTGTCATGTCATGTCTTGTGTTTTGCTTTCAGATTTTAGGTTTATTTTAGTCAATAGGTTTTTGCCATGTTTTCCCTTGCTTACTATAGATAAATATATAATTAAATCAATTAAATAAATGTTTAAATAAATAATGCCAAATCACAAAAATATGTAATCTCAAGGCATTTCAAAGATACAATCCAATTCAAGCCATTTGGAATCCAATTCATTGTGGTACAATCATAACTCCATCAAATCAAATTAATTGAATTTCAAATTAGTCCAATGACCGCAGTAGGGAACTAGAAAGAATCTTCATGACAGACAGGAAAAACGGTGCTTTGCCAAGCAGCTTGTTTGAAGAGTTCCTCATTTAAGGATTCTGATTTTAATTTCAAAAGTAGTCTCTGTTCACTCCACCTCTTTTGCTCAGTCTCAACCTCTGAGACCCTCCCATTCACAGCCACCCTGCTCGACAGATGAAGCCAGCTTCACTTGGAAATGTTCTGTTGTCAGCTGTACTATAACGCAATAATTAATGTTACACATGCATTACTAGTAGGTTATGATGTGCACATATCTAGCTTGGTCCATTACAGTTGATAAGAAAGTATTATTTATTAGCATCTGTTGCTAACTGAGAGCTACACTGCTAAAAACATTTCCCTCTTGGATCAGTAGAGTAACTATCCACCCATTTTCTATAGTAGCTTAATCCATACAGGCCCACAGCCCTGCCTATTCCAGCCTATTCCATCTGACATTAAGTGAGAGGTGGGGGTGGGGTACACCCTGGACAGGTTGCCAGTCTATCGCAGGGCCAAGCAGAAACAATCAAGACAAACAACCACGCACACTCCAAGTCGGGTGGCAACACCCAGAGAAGGTATTCCTCTGTAAATTATTCTAGAGTTAAATGTGAGGCCATTTGTCTGACAACTAAAGCTTGACTGGAATTAGGTCACATAAAAGGACAATGATTATAAGCACAGCAGTAAATTTACAACAGAATGCATAAGAAAATAATCAATATGTTGCCAATCATCTTGCCAAACTCTAAACCTCATTTCATTGAAATGCTGAGACACAATCTTAAGAAAGCTATAAATGAGCGTCTGCAAACTTCGATGCAAAGGAATGCTTGAAAGTAAAAGCGAAAATTCTTCTGCAATATGAGGAACAGATACCTTCACACAAGGATAACAACTTAGTTATTGCTGCTAAAGGTGGTTTGTCATGAAGTACATAGTTTAATACACAGTTTTATGCATATTGACTTACTTTTTATTAAATAAATAATGAAACGTTGTTACATGTCATGTAATGTTGCTAATTTGCGGTTGAATTGACCTAATTTTAAACACCTGTTAAGGACCACAATATTTTTTGTTATGTCCTGATACAGTAAATCTTAAGACTAAGTGAGGATGTACTTTTTTTTCACACAGTTGTATAGTGAAATACAAGACCATGGGAACAGGGGGAACAATCAATGTGTTTCCTTGAATTCTGATACTGAGAGCTAAAATACTTGGAAATCCCACTTCAATAAAGGTTAGATCAGAGTGTAAAATGTAATGAAGAAAAAAAAAAAAATGAGCTATTTTTGTTCAGAGGATGGCTACCTAAATTTTACTTCAGTAGAACTTGACTCTCTTGTTGACAGCACTATAGCTTCAATGCGTACAACACTGGACAATGTTGCCCCTCTGTAAAGGAAGGTAATCAGTCAGAAGAGGTTGGCTCCTTGGTATAATTCACAGCTGCGTGCGTTAAAGCAGACTGCAAGAAAGCTGGAGAGACAGTGGTGTTCCTCTAATTTAGAAGAGTCTCAATTAGTCTGGAAAGATAGTTTAATAACGTATAAGAAAGCACTTTGTAAAGCTAGAACTGCTTATTATTCATTATTGATAGAAGAGAATAAGAATAATCCCAGGTTTCTTTTCAGCACTGTTGCCAGGCTGACAAAGAGTCCGAGCTCAGTTGAGCCATGTATTCCTTTAACTCTCAGCAGTGATGATTTCATGAGATTATTCATCAATAAAATTGTTTCTATCAGAGAGAAGATTAATGGAATCCTTCCCACTATCATCACTGATGTATCATCAAGTAGAGCAGGTTTAGAAGTATCTTTAGAACCTGATTTGTATTTAGACAGCTTCTGCCCAGTTGATCTTTCTGAGCTAACAACAGCAATAGTCTCTTCTAAACCATCAACTTGTATGTTAGACCCAATCCCAACCAGACTGTTCAAGGAGGTTTCCCCCTTAATTGACACTTTCATATTGGATTTGATCAATCTGTCTTTGTTGACAGGATATGTACCTCAGACTTTTAAGGTTGCTGTAATTAAACCTTTACTTAAAAAACCTACTCTTGATTCAGAAGTGTTGGCTAATTATCTACCTATATCCAATATCCCTTTTTTGTCTAAAGTTCTTGAAAAAATAGTTGCAGTTCAACTTTGTGATCATTTACATAGAAATAATCTGTTTGAAGAGTTTCAGTCAGGATTCAGAGTGCATCATAGCACAGAAACAGCACTGGTGAAAGTTACCAATGATCTCGTCTTAGCCTCTGATAGCGGACTTGTTTCTGTGCTTGTCCTGTTGGATCTCCGTGCTGCATTTGATACGATTGATCACAGCATTCTGTGACAGAGACTTGAACATGTTATTGGGATTAAAGGAACTGCACTAGGCTGGTTTAAGTCATATTTATCTGATAGATTCCAGTTTGTTCTGGTAAATGAAGAATCTTCCTCACACATTGGAGTAAGTCATGGAGTTCCTCAGGGTTCTGTGCTTGGACCGATTCTTTTTACTTTATGCATGCTTCCATTAGGTAACATTATCAGACAGCATGGCATAAATTTCCATTGTTATGCTGATGATACTCAGCTGTACTTATCTATGAAACCAGATGAAACCAATAGGTTGGTCAGACTACAAGTCTGTCTTAAAGACATAAAGACCTGGATGACTCAGAACTGTCTGCTTTTAAATTCCGACAAAACTGAAGTTGTTCTCTTTGGACCTGAGTGCTTCAGGGAGAAATTGTCTAGTTATATAGTTACTTTAGATGGTATTTCCTTGGCTTCTAGTTCTACAGTGAGGAACCTTGGAGTTATTTTTGACCAGAATTTATCATTTGACGCACATATAAAACAGGTTTCTAGGACTTCCTTCTTTCACCTTCGTAATATTGCTAAAATCAGGAACATCCTGTCTCAGGGTGATGCAGAGAAACTAGTTCATGCATTTGTTACTTCAAGATTGGACTACTGTAATTCCTTATTATTGGGCTGTCCCACATATTGTCTGAAAAGCCTCCAGCTGATCCAAAATGCTGCAGCCAGAGTTCTGATGAGAACTAACAGGAGAGATCATGTTTCTCCAGTTTTAGCTTCTCTTCACTGGCTCCCTGTTAAATTCAGAATAGAATTTAAGATTCTTCTCCTCACATACAAAGCTCTTAATGATTGAGCGCCATCATATCTTAAAGATATCATTGTAAGATATTTTCCTAACAGAGCACTTCGCTCCCAAACTGCAGGTTTACTTGTTGTTCCCAGAGTTTCTAAAAGTAGAATGGGAGGTAGAGCCTTCAGTTATCAGGCCCCTCTCTTGTGGAATAAACTGCCAATAAATGTCCGGGAAGCAGACACCCTTTCCACTTTTAAGATTAGGCTTACAACTTTCCTTTTTGATAAAGCTTATAGTTAGGGATGGCTCAGGTAATCCTGAAACATCCCATAGTTAAGCTGCTATAGGCTTAGACTGCTGGGGTACCTCATCTGTCACACCTTTCCTCACTTTGCTCTCTTTTTCCCCCGGTTTAATTTCTCAATTGATTTTATATACATGTGATATTATTGTGGTTATTAACTTGTGTTTCCCTGTTACAATAGATATCCTTTGAATGGCGTTATGGTGTCATTCCCCCCTCTTTTCCCTCTTTTCTGTCTTCTCAAACCTCAGCTGGTCGAGGCGGATGGCCACCCTTCCTGAGTCTGGTTCTGCCAGAGGTTTCTTCCTGTTAAAAGGGAGTCGTTCCTTTCCACAGTCGCCACAGGCACGCTCAGGACGGGAGATTGGACTGAAGACAAGTTTTGGTGCAATCTGTTGGTTTCCTTAGCTAGGATATGAATTTTTGAATTGGCTCTATATGAATTAATTGGATTATGATTACAATGAATTGAATTCCAATTGGCTTGAATTGGACTATATTACTTAAGTGCCTTGAGATGACAATTGTTGTAATCTGGCGCTATATAAATAAAATTGAATTGAATTGAATTGAATTGTTTTATTCACAATAAAACATAGAAAACATTTCAAGTGTTGAAAATGAAACATTTTACTATTTCATAGAAATTATCTGGTGTTGTAAATGTCTGTTGTTGTACCCTGAGTAAAGAGTATGTCTACAATTGAGGAAGCTCCGTAACATGAAAAGACAGTTTTGAGACCATATCCGTTGTATTATTAGTAATAAGTATTATATGCAGTCACAAGTCATTTATATTAAATTAATTGTAGATATGATAATCAGTGATCTTTCCTGTCTGTTTTGGCACTGTGACAGACTCGTGACTTGTTTAGGGTGTATCCTGTGGAATGAGAGGAATGCCACAGAAAATTAACAATAATCCATTACTCATCTCAAAATGGAAAATAACTGTATTTTTGCAGCATAAAGAACTTAAACTTAAACAGAGTCATTTAAAAAAAATTGTGTGTCGCATTGTTTCTGTGGGTAGGAATGACCGTGTGTAAAGTTCTTTGTTGCTGTTGAGCTGAAGAAGCCTCTGCCTGAACACATTTTGCTGTTTTATCGCTATACAATGTGTGCAGCATTGTCAATTATGTTGAACAGCTTCTACATCATTGTTCTTGGCAAAATAAACTCCAGGGGCTCCAGAAATACTTTTAATTATATGTATTTCATGTAAATTCATTTTATTGTCTTTTTTATTCAGTTTTGGAATGTCTGTCAATTGCTCATTGAACAAGTAATATGAGGGCAACTGGGCTGTAGTCATTGAGGGCAGAGGGATGAGATTTTTTACCTGACCAAGGAAGGATGTCTTCCATGGCACTAGAAATTTCTCCTTATTCTCGCTTAGGTTGAAGAGATGGTCCAGAATCCTACATGCTTTAGGTGTTTCATGTTGGCTTTCAGGACCTACCAAAATAAACTAATCTGTACAGAATTATGAAAATAAATAAGTATGTATACACAAAATAAATCAATCTGAAAATATGTGGCATTTCAAAACAAAAAGAAGGCAATTCAAAAACTAAGTGATTAAAAGTGCTTTAGACAGAAAATAAAGGCATTAAAATGAAATTTAACATAAATATAAAGTAAAGAGGAGAAGGTCAGTGCAATAAAAGTTATTTCTCAAAGGAATTTTATTCTATTAGATGAATTAGTTGAATGTAGTGTAAACCAGGAAAATCTCAAGTTTTAATTTCAAATAAGCAAGGGCTGACGCTAACCTGAAGCTACCTGGAAGTTTGTTTCACATATGTATCATAAAAACTGAGAGCAGCTTTTCCATGTTTTTTCTAACTCTGGTGCCAGAAAGCAAACCTGTTCCTGGTAACCTGAGATGTCTTAAAGATTAATAACGCACCAGAAGATCTGAGATCTATTTTAGCCCCAAACCATTTGTAGCTTCATAAACCAACCGCACTATTCTAAAATGAACTCTTTATTGGACAGGAAGCCAGTGTAGAGATATATCCACTCTTCTGGTCTTAGAGTCTGGAGCATTGTCCTGAATCAGCTGCAGCTGTTTGATCGATCTTAGACCACTTAGCTTCAAGTTGACCAAAGATAAATGCATGAAAAAGCTTTTCTAAATCTGTCAGACACATTAGTCTTTTAATCGCTGAAATATTCTTTAGGTGATAGTAGGATGACTTCATAACTGCACTGATAAGGCTGTAAGAATCCTGGCTTGGTTTGTGGTTTTGTACATTACAGAATGAAATGAGCACAGAATTTTATCCATTCTTCCTTGGCTCCAAATTTGTCTTTGTTTAGCCGAGGGGAAATTCTGAATCATCCAGTTGTTTATTTGTTCAAGGGACCTTATAAATATTTGTAAGTATCATAATAAGTATCATAAGACCTGGTGATTTTTTACACCAATTGTGTTTGTAATTGTTTTATCCAATCAGATGCGTGATTACCTATGGACATGAAATATTTCTGTCTTATAAGTAAGATTAAAACCAGTTTAGTGCTGTGACAGAGTGTCACCCAGTTTTCCAGTCTGTAGAGCAATATGTTAATATGTCGTCAAACGCCACATTGAGAGCCAATAAAACTAAGACAGAAACATTGCTGTTGTTGGTGTTTGTCACAGTTTATGTTTTTTATGTCACAGTTTATGTTTTAATAGTCTTGTTTTCAGTTTCTCATGTTTTCAGGTTATGTTCTTTCCATGTTTTTCCCCTGCCACCTAGCTTCACTCATGTCACCCGCTTCATTGTCATCAGCCGCACTTCATCACTAATCACTCCTTACACAGCATTTAGTCTCCTGGTTTCCTTTTGTTCATGACAGAATCCTCACCAACCCTTCATGTTGTACCACTGAAAGTTAAGTCTGGTTTCCTGCCTCATAGTATTTATTCATAGTCATAGTCTTGTTCCTTTGTTTGTTCATATTCACAGTCTTGTCTCGTTTTTCATAGTCTTGTTTACTATTTAATTCACAGTTTAAGCATTTTTTGAATCCGGCTCTGCCGCGCCCTCTCTTTTGCCTTGCTCCCTGTTTTTATGTTTTTGAAATAAACCCTTTTTGAACTGAAAGAACTGCATCTGGGTCCTACCTGCCACCGATCGTGACAGAGTTTAACTGGATGCTGTTTATTACTTTACCAAGAGTGGTCTAAGTGCTGTGGTGTGGACAGAACTCTGACTGGGAGATGTCAAAAACAGTTGTTCTGGATCAAGAATTGGTTCAGCTGTTGCAAAAGATATTTTCTATGATTTTAACTTAAAATAGAATGTGTGATATCAGTCTGTAATTATTAATTTATTTGTGAGGTGTCTAAATTGTTATTTTTCTACAGTGGCTTGATCATTGAAAAAGTTTCAAGTTTAAACTTTTAATGTGTTAATGTTTTTCTAAAATATATTTTATTTTGGAGTTACGTTGCTCAATTATTTTCTTTATATCTTTAAATATTTTGTCATTTGTTTTGTGTTTGACATAATTGGTGTCATTTTTCAGAATGTTGGTGCATTAGTGGCAGGTTATTGCGGTAGCTCTGAAATATTTTCTATGAGAACAAAGAGCATTTATCTACACTGGTTTGAATGTTGTGCGACTGGAAAGATTTCTGAAAGTACTTCTTTAGTACATTTTACATCTGATATGATGTGAAACCGTGCCAACAGGAAAGGTGTTTACATGTGGAAGCAGCTAGTTAAGCTTACCAAAGCCCAGAATAAGACCCCAAAAATAAAGACAAATTGAAGACGAGATGTTTATGATGTTGGGTAAGAGCAAAATGGAGAGAGAGGAGAATGTTTAAACAACTTCTTCTGTTGATCATAATGGGGAAAATGAGATCACACAGATTAAGAAAAAAAATAGCTCGGGGCACAGATGGAGACAAGACGTGGCTCTGAGAGCATATTCTTGACCTATTTTGGGCATACAGACGGTATGGACAGGGTGGTAGAATTAGTGAGGGAGGTACTTCAGTGCTTGTTGAAGACAGATGGTGTGCCGCTAGACATGTTGCTATGGGTGAGTGTTTCAGTAAACCAGATATTGAATTGCTGGCTATAAGTTTCTGTCATTGTTGCCTGTTGAGAGAGGTCACATTGCCTGCTGACGCTGTGTGACTTCATTAGCTCAGTTGTTATCTAGGCACAAACCTAACACATAAGTATATACACATGCCTCTCTCTGCTTCACTTCAACTTTCCAATTGTCATCTGATTTTTACTTTGTCATTTATTCATTTATATATTTTTTTACTCAATTTATAATGCAATAATATAATTTCCACCAGGTAATTAATAAAGAATTCATCAATTGAATTTCAGCACTTTATTTTTTTATTAAACTTTAAGAAAGGAATTATCAAGGTATATCTATTGCCATTACTTCTCCATCTAGTTTTTGCTGTTAATCAGTCTACTCATCGTGCCCCAACTACCAGATTTGAGTTTGAATTCCATACTACCTCTACCTGCCTTTTTTATGAGATATATTACAGAATTATCAAAACAACTTAAATCCTTTAAGCAAACATATACATATACATTCATACAGCCTTTTATACAACAACATATTCAAAATAAATTAATCATTGTGCTAAAGTTTTGGAAAGTATATTTTTTTTTCATGAAACATAACCCTATTGTGTGTTTTTTTTTTTTTACTTCCCCACTTCACTTTTTTTCCTGAAATATTTTTCTGCACTGGTTTAGAGGCTGTTATGAGTAGCCAGTTCAACAGAAAAGGTGTTTACGAGCAATAAAGTTTACAAGAGCAGTTCATTGAGCTTTCCAAATGTTGGCTAAAGCTAAAAAAGAAGGCAAATGCCCAAAGAGTTGAGGAGGAAGCATCAAATTCATTGGGCAGGAGCAAGATATAGAAATAGGTGGAAGAAGTAGAAGAACCAAGTCTTCCTTCAATCCTGATGAGGAACACAAGATTAGAAGCAAATGAAATTGATAAGCATGGAGTGTATATATGAAAACACAAAAGGGATATTATGATTGCAGTATTGTGGGTTTCACTGAGACATGGCTGCAGTAGCATGAACCAGCTCAAGTACCTCTCTACTTGGTTTTTGGATTACACTGGCAGACATCAGAGACATCAAGAGCAGTGGCAAAGGTCGACGTATTCTAAAGGTTATTGTCAAAAAATGGTGCAATCCTCGACATAGCGCTGTGAAGGAGTGACTCTGTGCACAATACATCGGACTGTCAGCTGTGAGCTTACTTACATATTTTCTACTGAAAGAGTAGATGATACTTTGGAAATGGAGAATAGCTTACCCTGCACTGCTGCCAACATTCTCTGTGATATGATCAACTTAGTTGTTACCAGGCCACAAACACAAGATCCCAACACATTTCTGGCAATTTCTAGGGATTTTAACTAAGTCTTCCTCTTTACTACGCTTACAACGTTCCAAATGTAAAATATGCATACAGCTCTTTTGCCAGTCCTTCATTAGAAAATCAGACCACAGTCTGGTTTCCTCATCTCACAGAATGGAATGCACTCTTTCAGCCACATGGAGGTGACATCATTGCCATTACTGAGTGTGTAAGTACATTAAAAAGTATTAGTCCCACAAGGAATGGGAGATGTTTCCTCATTAATAATAGTGATCAATAGTGATCTGAAAAAGCTGCTGAACATGAAAGAGAAAGCCTTCAACAAGGCACATAATGGAGTGAAAGAAGGAGTACAAAAAATAAGCTAGAAAGAGAGCTCCAGCAAAACTGTTGGAGAGATGTGTAGTCAAAGATGAAAAAGTTAATGAGCTTTAAGCTGAATGGGGATCAGACTTATGGAAGTCTGGAAAAAGCAATTGAACTGAACATCTCTGAACTCTCTCCAACAGGCTGACAAATTACTCCGCACTCAGTCTGAAGTAGACCTGGAGGCAATCCTGGATGATCCTATACTCTCCAAACTTCTGTTTTGCCATGAAACATTATGAACCCACACTGTTTTAGCTGCTGCTCCTCTCCTTCTTGGTAAAAGTAATGCCAGAGAGTCTGCAGTTGGAAAACCTAGCCTCTTGAACATGAACATTTACACTCTTCTGCCCTGCTGAGCACCCTACCTCTGGAATCAGAGCAGCGCATACTGCATCCTACATGACAGCTGGACAAATGACTGTCAAATGGGCTTGCATACTCAATATAAGAGGCTCTAAAAACTCAACCTGCTTACTGCACTGCATTATGTTGCATGTATATCAGACGAGAAAAAGGATTAAAGTGCTAACACATGCACACCCACACACATGCACACAACATTAAATCCCTATCCTCATTTCCTCTCTCTCTGAGGTCCTGATTCTTTTAGCCTCTGTCTTAAAGTTTCCAGACACTAATAGGCTTAGAAGCCACTAGCAGTGGATTAAGGGCAGTAAGAGAGGAAAGCCACCTCACTGTGCTCTTTTCTCGTTTTTCCCTTAAATGAAAAGAGGCACATGCTTCATCCGCACCATGGCTGGAAGGGGACATTGGCTCCTTGGCTGTTCATTTGAAGAGGGTGACATGCAGTGATCTAGTTCCTCTTCCCAGGTCTGTCTAATTACCGGCTTGATCACCAGCCTGACCTTTCACATTCAGACTGGACAAAAAAAAGCACAGCCACCTTGATAGAACTCGATAATAGGAATAGGGGGATGGAGGATGATAGAGTGTGGAAAAAAAAGAGGATAAAGGGCGGGTCTACAAGGCCTTTTGGTAATTGTGCCTTTTCATCCTTTGGGGAGGGAATGAAGTGACCCATGTTTCTGTAATTTTTCTTTAGTTTTTTATTTCTCATTGTATTTCATAGTCTCATTTTACTATTTTTTTTATCTTCTTTCAATAAATTACCTCCTATCTCCTCCTTAATTTCTCAATTACTCGCATGCACCACACTTTCAACACACTTGCCACATTTTACAAAATTACAATATTTGTTTTATCATTCATTCTGAATATTTTCAAAAAGTATGACAAACAAAATCATATGACCATATCAATAAAAATACTAGAACCCTGCAGGACGTGTAACATTATCAGTAGTCTGAGTTTTTTTTCTTTCAACACCTGAGTGAGACAATATATTGAGATTAGTTGTTCAGAGTATTAATAGAGTTTTTTTAAGACAGTCTTTTTGTTTAAGTTTTTACATTGTGTTAGTGACTAACATTCAGTTACTGTGCTTGAATGCATCCTGGGTATATGCAGTTACTTCTCTTCACAAAGAGACATAAGACCACGAGAAAAACATGGGATTTGATCTTTAGTCCCTCACATGTTTAAAATGTCTTTGAATTAAACACTGAACACCTACCAGCTCCCAATGACCGACAATTTGTCAGTGCTATTTTAGTTGGAAAAACAAATTATACAGCATTTTTCTGAATCCTGCTAAAGTGATATTAAATAGATATATTTATGTCGTATATTTGAGGCATATGTAACCTAGGTGAATATGATAACAAACTAATTAGAAGCCTAGGTCAATACTAAATGTAAGCAAATAAAATAACAATCGCGTTTAAGGTAGCAAGAAGCCTTAAAAATAGTGACTGTTCTTTTTATCATTATTTTGTGTGTACTGCTCCTATAGCAAGTGCAACAGTAACAGCCAATCAGATAACTCCAACGCCCCTTGTTGGAAGGAGGGAGGATAATCAAAGCAAAAAGCGAAAACGTTAGTAAAAGAACAACAGTAAAAGAACGGAAAAGGTCAAAACGATAGGGAAAGAGAAAGTAAATAGGTGTAAAAGAAGTGTGTTTTGAGGTTTGTCTTCTTACACTTTTGGTAAGATATTTTCACCTGCTGTCTGCGCTGGATTTTGTTTTATTTGAGTTTTGACCAAGGATTGTTGAGTCAAAAAGCTATTTTTTCAGCGTGTATTAGCAAGTTATTCCTTTGTTGTATAAGCGGAGGCAGTCTGAACGAGTGTAAAGCTGTGTATTTGGTTTTCAATTGTGCAATGTGGAGCTAAAAGCTAAAAATGAGCATGTACACGGTCAAGTTGCCTCGCAGCGGAGTGAAAGCGAGAGCCGAGTCGCCATTTCAGGTCGCGGTTTGGATTTAAATTGATAGTTAACCTTCAGTGCTGATGTCATACATTGCTTGTGATATTCTGGTTCTGTTATGTGCTGTGTATTTGGTTTAGTTGCATGTTTATTTATTCATTTATTTTTTTGTTTTGGATTTCTATAATTTCTAATTGTGTGGTTATTATACATAAAATTTGAGTATTGCATGCATGATTGGAACATTAAATAGAATTTCAGGCAGTGAATGCACCCATTGACCGAGAGCTGTGTCACCCAATCGGCTGTTGGACCACGCCCATAGATTGACTGCAAAAGCAGGACAGGTGGCCGGATGAGGAGAGCCTTTTGTTGTGGAAGTAGACGCGGACCAGAAACAAACACCGGCGGCAGGGATCTCAAAGGGACGATCTGTCACCAAGGAACAGTGCAATGGAGGCTCTGGATCGTACAGTGGCAGAAGTAGGAGCTTCTGCCCGAAAGCTGTGAGTCCCTGACAGAAATGCACTGTTAGCCACTGGTTGAGGTCTACTCCGAGATGGGAGAGTGACCCTTTTTAAATTCGTTCAGTAGACTGCCGGCCATTTTCTTGCGTTTTAGGTCCGCGTCGTGTTGTTGTGGGGACCAGCGGGGAGCACCAGGGACCAGCTGGGCTGCATAGCCAGGAGATGGGATTAGCTGATGTGGCAAGGACAAAAGCCTAACCAATGGTCGCACGAACTCTGCATTTTTAGTAAAGGTTTTAATTGCATTTATTTTTTTTAAAAAAAAGAGGGATCCCAGCTCTTTTTAAGGACATTGTTTTTTATAATAGATGTTTCTTAAATCGTGCGACTACGCTGTGGCTCGTCAGTACCGCTCACATTCGTAGTTTTAAGGAAGAACTACAACCGGTGGAGAGGGGTGGTTGGTAGTTCGTTGTGGATTATTGTAAGTAAACGACCACCCCCGTCTCCCTGTGACACTAGAACTTTATTTTCATTTATTCTCATGATACATGTGAAGCTAAAATGCCTGTTTATGCGTTGCTTTGTTCTATGGTAGGCCAGATTTTTTGTTGAGATCGCTGGGGTGTGTAAACACCTGGCGCCTCATGTACTATTATGACCCGGCCTGCATTAAAGCACCATGGGCACCGGAGCTAGCCACTTTCTCAAGGCCCTCCATGCCACTGCCACCGGGAATACATACTTGTAATACATAAAATAATGCTTCAAGAATCACTGCAGTATAACTTTGACTGTAACAAAACATACTTTTAATGTCAAAGAAATTGACATAGGTCTACATATCTCTATACAGATATTGAATTAACATAACATGAATTAACTCATACGACACTATGAGCGCTTTGTTAAGTTCTTTTAAAATACACAGATGTGGATTTTGAAGAGAAAGAGACAACGTTTCGGTAAGTCTCTATTATTTATTCTTCTCCTTACTCCACTTAAAAGAAAACCCGTAAAACTGACAGAACATACATTTCGTTTTCATGACAACAACTGTTGTCATAGAGACCAGAAACGTTATTTGTGTGTCCGTTCTTCATCAGTGTCGCCACACAGTAGAGCCTTGCGCGGGACTGTTTTCTTCATCCTGCTCCCACTGAATTTCTGACCATAACCGCCCGCACCCATAACGTGTGTTACACTTCCGCCCGCTCCCGCAATGTGTATGTCCACTTCTGCCCGCACCTGCAAAACTTTGAGAATATATGCCCGCACAATAATAGAAATGCATTGATTTTGTGTGCGCATGCATGAATCCAAGCACGTTTTGTTTGTACATCCCAATCAATGTGGAATTGAGCGCAGTATACAACTCCTCTCTGTCCACGCCCCTACATAAATATGCAAATCATATTTAAATGATCTGTGATGGACTGGCGACCTGTCCAGGGTGTACCCCGCCTTTCGCCCAATGACTGCTTGGCACGCTATCAGGAATCAGGAATAAGCAGCAAATGTAAGAGGAGTGGGTGGGAAAGCGTGTGTGAGGCTATGAATGCTGTGGGGTCGGCGAACCAAGAAGAAGTGGTCAGACATTAAGGTGGATGTGAAGCAAAGACTGGCTGCCCACCACCAAAGTGTGGTCAAAACGGCTGTTTGAACAGCGAGTCGGCACGATTATGGGTGACTCTGCTCTATCAGGGGTGGTGGAAGCACATGTGGGTGACTCCAATAACTTTATTTTTTTCTAACACAGGAGAGGACACGGAATTGCAGCTACAGGTTCCAGTGACTCCTCTGGCATGCCCAGTGTCTCCGGCGCCAGTATGCCGCAACCACCAGCGGTTGCCGTCCTCTCGACTGGTTGTGTCCTCACCCGTGCTGTCACAAGAAGAAATCATGAGAGCAATAGGCGGCATAAATGATCACTTAGATCAACTCATAAGCGTCCTCACAAATATAGGGAATAGGGAATCATTAAATGCATTGGTGAAGA
Source organism: Leuresthes tenuis (assembly GCF_036924035.1). Taxonomy (NCBI): domain Eukaryota; kingdom Metazoa; phylum Chordata; class Actinopteri; order Atheriniformes; family Atherinopsidae; genus Leuresthes; species Leuresthes tenuis. Next base: position 23,306,800 of record NW_027325378.1, read on the forward strand.
AGTGAATTCTGCTTGCTTACCTCTTTTACATGGTTGAAATCAAATGTTGCTGGGACCGAATGGCCTCCTGGGTAGGACATAGGGCTCGGTATCAATCACAATTTTTCGATATTGATACCAATACCTGCACTTCGAGACTGTCACGGAATGGTGGGAAGGTAGGACCCAGATGCAGTTCTCTTGGTTAAAAAGCAAAGTTTATTCCACAAAAACAGGGAGCACAGCAGGAACAAAAGGCGCGGCAGAGCCGGATTTCAAAAATACTTAAACATGAAACAAAACAAGACTATGACTGTGAATAAGCAAAGAAACAGGACTATGAATAAATACTATGACAAAACAAGACTATGAGGCAGGAAAACTAGACTTATCTTTGTGCAGCAAAGCATGGAGGGATAGTGAGTATTCTGCCCTGACTGAAAGTAAACCAGGAAGCTGTGAAGGGAGTGATCAGTGACATGAGGTGCAGCTGTGAACAATTAACCAGGTGACTTGAGTGCGCTGAACGTGACAGGGGAAAAACATGACTAGAACATAACATGATTAAACAAACTGTGACATAACAAAAACTGATAGGGCAGACTGTGACAGAGACCGGTTCCTAAACTATACTTTTTATGATACCTATTTTATCATATCAATTCTAACAAAAAAGGAAATTACATTACATATAATAGTACAAATCTTCAGTTTTATTTTTCAGCTCAGTATTTAAATTTCCCGGAGGGAACCTCCGCAAGGGATTAATAAAGTTGTCTATTTTTCCAATCCAAGCAGTTTTCTAACAGAAAAAATTGATAACAAATAATTTCCAGTACAAAACAGTAGCAAACAGGTGACAGGTTGGTGTCTAATACTATCCAACATACTGAGGATACTTTTCACTAATCAGTTTTTCTTCAGAAAAGTCAACATGTCTGCTTTTTGTACGTATTAAGTTGCAGTAACTAATTGATATTACTGCTGGATTTCACTGAATGTTAATTTATCTGTTAAAATGCCACACACTGCGCCATCCTCGGTACTCTTAGATGAAGCCGAGTCCTGTGGTGAGATTTTGAATTATGCCGCTCGGGCTCTGTGGCGTCCAAAGCCTTACTTGAATGTTGAGAGGAGGATGGTTGCGGTCCGCCCTTCTTGCAGTCAAACACAGAGCAACTTTCTGCTCTTAAATTGATTTTGAGCACGATTAAATAATTAATTAAAGTAGTTATGTTGCTGGCCTTAGCAGCGATGAGTTTTTGGCATATATTGGGTCACGCACTATTGGCATCAATCTTGGTAAAATGGAGCCACGCTTTTGACCTCATTCGCATTGTTTAACCGGTTTGACGACACGCACACAAATACAGTTCCCACTGCAGATACACGTGAACCCCGTATGTGGGCGTAACCACATTTTCCTTCATACGGCAAAGTGTTACGTTAATACAGCCAATCGAGGGTTGCCTGATCAGTTCTTGATCACGTGATTAATCTCTGGGTACCGAAACTTGGCACCTAAAGACGCATGTTTTAATACTCGGTACTACCGAAGCATTTTGGTCGGTGCCTTAAAAGAATCAAAATTCGGTACCCAACCCTAGTAGGACACACATTAATGGGTCCAGCTTCTGGTTCGTCTGGTGGGGGGATATATATTCCATTCGTTATTCTATATTTTCTGTATCACATACTATTGTTGCAAATTAGCGCAAAAGTGCACTGGGGAAAAGGTGAGACTGAGACATTTCACACTTTACGCACAGGGTTATTAACATACTTTGCACACAGAGATAATCAGGGGTCAAGATCTTAAGACACAAACCTTAACCAACGACTTGTAATGGTGCTGTGAAGAGGGGATAGAAATTGGGGGCGCACATGCTCAATACACGTCACGGGGAATAATATTAGTACAATTACACAAACAAAGTTACTTACCAAGAAGCCACCCATCACGTACAGTGCCAGCTTGTATTATGTCCCCAACATTGCTGTTACTCAGAATGTATGAGTTGTGCGTTGAACCAGGCCATCTCACCACAATGTTGGTTAAGTGCATTTGCGCATCACTAATGATTTGTACATTGATGGAATGGAAATGCTTCCTGTTGACGTATACAAATTCATTGTGTGATGGCACTTTTATAGCAATGTGTGTGCAGTCGATAGCTCCGATTACATTAGGTGTTTAATAGGAAGTTCCAAATTAGGGTTTCACCATCATCACAGGGCATCGGTAAGAATGCCCGCAGTCAGGAGTCCAAGAGTTCCAAGCTTAAATGGGTTTATTTGTCAAGATAAGGATTTTTTCATGTAGTATTCAAATCAGTACTGCCGCCCCATGCAAAGGGGAACAAAAAAGGAGTGCAGGGGAGTGCAGTCTTTAAATAAGGAGTGAACAGGTGAACTCAATCAGATAAATGGAGTAATAGAAGGTAAAAACCAGAGCCAATTGGTGAGAATGAGAAAAGGAAAAGGAAGTGACGTAAAGGAAATGATAGAGGTGATGACAGAAATGTAAAAATAAAGGGAAATAAGGATCTTTGCTACAGCCACCCCTGAATTTCTAGTGAGAAATATGATTAAAAGATCAAATCATGATTAGTGGATGTCTTCGGGTATGGCAGGAAGGGGAATTAGATTAGCAACAGGCCAGACTTAGGTCTTATCTTTAACCAGAACTTTGGCAGTCCCGATACAGCCGTCTTTACACTATAGGAAATCAGTTACTTTTCCAACTGGCCAAAGGGCTTTAAGGGTGCTGAGAATCCATAATCAACACCCTTGAATTCAACATCAGATCTGGTTTATCCTTTTGCCAATTTTGCCTGGTCTGAAGCAAGGGTAGGTAGGATTTGGTGAAATGTTTCCAGAAATGGCAAGACAGTATCTGGGTATGGCGCCAATGTCTTCGGCTAAGGAGTTCGGAATCACGGTAGGACACTAGAGGGAGTGATGCATCATGTCGTCCCATGATGAAAAGGTTAGGAGTTACTGGGTCAGCATCTGCGATATCTGAAGACAAGTAACCCAATGGTTTTGAATTGAGAATTCCTTCAATTTCAATCAGCGCTGTTCTTAGAACTTCTTCAGTGACCATTTGTGCACCAATGGTTGTCTTTAGAGCATTCTTTACTGACCGAATCTCACGTTCCCAGACCCCACCAAAGTGGGGTGCGTGTGGAGGGTTGAAATTAAAGTTTATTTGTCATGTTGCCAGTGCTGACTTAAGTGTGGGAGACATGTAATTGAAGGCTTCCTGTAGTTCTTTGTGCCCTCCTTTGAAGTTGGTTCCCTGATCACACAAAATCTCAGCTGGTGTTCCTCTCCGAGAATTGAATCTTTGAAGGGCCATGAGGAAATAAGCTGTATCCATGTTATTAAGGAGGTCAAGATTTATACATTGTGTCGTGAGACATTTGAATATTATACCCCACTATTTCTCAGTTTTGCGGGCCATTCTTGACACTATAGGGTCCAAAACAGTCTATACCAGTGGAGTAGAAGGGAGGTTTAAGTAACATGAGATGAGCTTCAGGCAAATCAGCCATCTTTGGAATGACTGGTTTTGCTCTCCACTGCTGACATGAAGCCACAGGTACGTTGATAATTGCATAATGCCATGAGAAAACTCCTCACAGTGCATGGAGAATTTCACTCCAATTCCAGCAACCTGAGACTGTGTGCTATGAGAGGAAGGGAGGCCAAAAATAGCAAGCAAACATCAGAGCCATTATCCAGCGTGACAACAAGGATTGAGGGAGATGGCCCCCATTGATGAAATACTATATGTGTGCCTCATGCACAATGAGGGGAGAAAGAGGAGGAAAAACATGTAAGGCTAAGCCTCTACATGGAATGTATCACAGACAGGTGAAGTACTGGCTGATATGAAATTTAATCAGTGGAAAGAAGTCATGGTGGGACAAGAACAGTCCCTGAGTAGAAGAGCAATAGAGACTGGGGGGGGGTCTACGACCCAGTTGCAAGCTGTACAAAGAGGCCTCAGAGACAGTATAGCGCATAGTAGGAAGATGTAAGATGCAGGCAAGTAGAAAATACATTAAAAACGCCATAACCAAGTGATGGAAAGAGTGTGCAGGAACATCTGTGCTTTATAGTTGGAACTTCCAAAGTCAAAGTAGAAGAATGAAAAGCTAAGATCATGTGGGACTTCCATATCCAGATGGAAAAACTAGTCATGACTGACCAATCTGTAATTATGGCGCTCGACAAACTACGGAAGAAGCCAGTAGTGATAGATGTTGCAATTCTAAGTGACAGCAACATCAAAAAGAAGGAACACAAGAAGCTTGAAAAATACAAAGAGGTAAAAGAAGAAAATTAAAAAGATGTGGGAAGTGAAGGCAACAGTGGTGTCAGTGGTAATTGGAGCACTCAAACTTGATCCACAACCCCTGTTGTGGATCAACCATTTTCAGGATGAGGCCCTTATGTGACATTCCAAACCTGTGAAGCATGTGGCCTAAAAACAAACTTGACAACATTTCTCACTTATTTTTCTGCACTTCACCTCTAACCTGCAGCAGTAAAGGTATGGACACAGATCTTTAGGAGGGAATGCAACCAGGTTCTCTTCATTCATGCTGATGCTATTGTGTTTCCCCAGTGCCTAAGGATGGATCGGCCATGCCAGTGGATGCCTGACTGACCACCCTATCTGGTATTTTTTTCTTGAGATCTCAGGACCTATATTTCTTTTCCTGCTTGAGGACTCCACACTCTGATTGCTACCAAGAGAAATCTCAAGTCAGAGGCTTGTGTCTGGGTAGACCCCTTTCGATAAGAGTTTATATTAATGTTCTTTTATTTTCTTGCGTTAGATCTTTTTAAAGTCAGACCACAGAATTCTGTTGGTAATATGTTTGGTGGCTACTTCTTCCTCTTTGTTGCTGCAGTGAGGTAACTACTGCAAACTTGAGCCTGTAATTGCACCCAAACGACTGGGTGTCTAACATAGTGTTTTACATCACATACTGATGCTTTGCGATAAGACATATTATATCACTTCCTGTTACCTGTATTGTGTCACGTGGAAATTCTTGCTCCTCTTGGAAAATGAAGAAAATCACTACTTTTTCTCCTTATAAATCATACATTTTTGCATAGTTAACTCCATCACATACGGTAAAATAGTTATTCACGTTGGTGGTAATGACACCTGGTTATGCCAATTGGAGGTCACTAAAATGAATGGTGCATTGGTGTGTAATATTGACAAAACAATGTGGGACTCTTTGGAACCCTGCCACATCTGACCAGTGTTGACATGTTTAGCTGCATGTCCTCCTTCAACCGCTGGTTGTCTAGATGGTGTCCAGCAAACAATGTGAGCTACATAGATAATTGGAAATCTTTCTGGAGAAAACCTGGTCTGATAAGGAGACCCGGCATCCATCCCACTTTGGAAGGAGCGGCTCTCCTTTACACAAATTTATAAGTCATGCAAAAACATGACAACCCAGAATTGAGACCAGGATGCAGAGTTGTGGACTTACACAATTCTCTGCAGCTTCCCACCTGCTGCTACCCCCCCCCCCCCCCCCCCCAAAAAAAAAAAAACCTGTAATGACTGTGTCTGATCCCACACCACCCAAATTAAATAAATCAATAAAGACAAGAAGAGCAAATCCTACGACAGAGTATTAGGGCCACATTTAAAAAAAGAGAATAAAGTCGTAAATATTCTATCAGTGAGCAGAACCTATTGCACTACATTAACCTTATATGTTAACTGTTGCACTCTCGCCTTTTCCGTTTTAAGTAGGACTATCTACCAATTACAACGGGCGGCTGTAGCTCAGGAGGAAGAGCAGTCGCCCACCAATCAGAAGGTTGGTGGTTTGACTCTGGCTTCCCCGGACAAGACACTGAACCCCACGTTGCCCACCCATTGGGGGTATGAATGTGTATGAATGATTAGAAAGCACGTAGTTATGAATCTTAAGACGTGCTGTATGAGTGGGGTGAATGTGGCATGTAGTGAAGCGCTTTGAGTGGTCAGTTAGACTAGAAAAGCGCTATACAAGTACAAGTCCATTTAACTTTATTCTTGCCATATTTAATAACGACTCTTTTCTCATAATAAATTCTCGCCATAATTAATAACAACTTTAATCTTGTAATTGATTCTCGATGCCATATTTAATAACGACTTTAATCTCGTAAAAAATTCCAATTTTTTTATTTATTTTTTTTTTAACTGTGGCTCTAATACTCATAAACTCCAGAAAACCAAAAATTTACAAAAAAAAATTTAACTGAACAAAAACTATTAAATGTGGTTTGCTGAATATTAGATCTCTCCTTTCCAAGTCCTTGTTAGTAAATGACCTGATTTGTGATCATCATATTGATATTTTTTGTCTTGCTGAAACCTGGCTGCAGCAGAGGGATCATATTAGCATTAATTAATCAACTTCCTCTGACTATTTAAATGTTCACATGCCTCAAACCAGAGGCAGAGGAGGAATGGCAGCTATCTTCAGATCAGGGTTACTAATCAGTCCTAGACCCAAGATTAGTTTTAGCTCTTTTGAATTTCTGATTCTCAGTTTTTCCCACTCAAAGTGGAAATCCATAAAAACTTTTCAACTTGTTGTTTATCGTCCACCTGACCCTTATTCTGAGTTTCTGTCTGAATTTTGACAGTTTGTAATCCCAGTTAGTGCTGAGTACAGATACAGTCATTGTAGTGGGTGACTTTAAAGGGGAACTCCGGTATTTTTAAATCTCGACCTTATTTCTGGCATGAAATACATTTATCTACTCACCGAGAACAGTTTGGCGAAAGTCAGCGTTCTTCGGAAGCTATGTAGATAACTCGCGACCGGCAAATATACATATAACGGAGTGAACGGGGCAGGGACAATGCAGCCTCTAAATAAGGCATTATCTGTCTTTATTTCATCAATACTTTAAGAAGAATGAATTAACAAACGTGTACTATAGCTCTGTTAGCTCATCGGTGTTGTTATTTTGGCTACTTGCGGAGAGCTAATGGAGGGATTTCTACACAGGCACTCTACTGGGACGACTTCTAGGTCTAGGTTTAAAGATACCAGAGTTCCCCTTTAATATTCATGTAGACGTTGAAAATGACAGCTTAAATGTTAACTTTAATTTTATATTAGTTCCTATTGGATTTTCTCGACAGACCTACTCACTGTCTTAATCATATCTTTGATCTTGCGCTGACTTATGACATTGAAACTAAACAGTTAGCAGTATTCCCTCATAACCCTGTGATATCTGACCATTTTTGATAACTTTCAAGTTTACATTACTTGACTATAAAGCTTCTGAGAAGACATTTACAAATAGGTGTCTATCAGAGAATGCTGACCCAGATCCAAATAGTTAATTCCATCATCCTTTTCTTCACTACCATGTGCAAATATTACAGAGAACAGATATCTAAATTTTACTGCTAAATTTTACTGCTAAATTTTACTGCTAAATTTTAGCACTACAATTTCAATGAGTACAACATTGGCTAATGTTACTGAAGGTAAACAGTCCAAAGAGGTTGGCTCCTTGATATAATTCACAGCTGCGTGTTTCAAAGCAGAATGCAAGAAGGCTGGAGAGACAATGGACAATTTAGAAGAGTCTCAATTAGTCTGGAAATATAGTTTAATAACATATAAGAAAACCCTTTGTACAGCTAGAACTGCTTATTATTCATCATTAATTGAAGAGAATAAGAACAATCCTAGGTTTCTTTTCAGCACTGTAGCCAGGCTGATGAAAAGATGATCTCTGTTGAGCCATATATTCCATATCATAAAATTTCTATCAGAGAGAAGATTATTGGAAACCTTCCCAATATTGTCACTAAAGAATCATCAAGTACAGCAGCTTTTGAAGTATCTTTATAACCTGATTTGTATTTAGACAGCTTCTGTCCAGTTGATCTCTCTGAGCTAACTACACCAATAGTCTCTACTAAACCATCAACTTGTATTCTAGACCCAATCCCAACCAAACTGTTCAAGCAGTTTTTCGCCTTAAATGACACTTCCGTATTGGATTTGGATATATACCTCAGACTTTTAAGGTTGCTGTATTTACCTTTTAATTAAAAAAAACCTACTCTTGATTCAGAAGTGTTAGCGAATTATCAACCTATATTCAATCTTCCTTTTTTGTCTAAAGTTCTTTGTTATGGCTGCGATTAGGACCAAAAAGTTTCAGGGAGCCGGGAGCAATTTCAGCTTCAAAGGTTTTGAATAGTAAATACAAAATTAACACAAATACTCCTTGGAAGAGGAAGCAAGGCGGTGAAGGCAGAAGTCAAGCTGGTCGGGTAAGCACACACAAGGAATCTGAGGGAATCATCTGGCAGATGATTGGCAGATGGTGGAGTCTTTGTCCTAGTATAAGTAGAGAGAGAGTGATTGCTGGTAATGCTGGACAGGTGTGTGTCATCTGGGTGAGACCAGCCTGCCTCCTGCCACAACACAAAGAGGAGGGGGGAACAAAGACAAACAGAAGCAACAAATAACCACAACCATCACAGTCTTAGTGTGATATAAATAGTTGCAGCTCAATATTGTGGTAATTTGCACAGAAATAATCTGAAGTTTCAGTGAAGATTGAGAGTGCAACATTGCACAGAAACAGTACTGGTGAAAGTTACCAATTATCTCCTCTTAGCCTCTGATAGCAGACTTGTGTCTGTGTTTGTCCTCTTGGATCTCAGTGCTGGATTTGATACGGTCGAACACAGCATTCTATTCCAGACTATTCCATAACATGTCTAGAGACTTGGACATGTTATTGGGATTAAAAGAACTGCATTAGGCTGGTTTTAGTCATATTTATCTGACAGATTCCAAGTTGTTCTTGTAAATGAAGAATATTCCTCACCTACCAGAGTAAATCATGGAGTTCCACAGGGTTCTGTGCTTGGACCAATTCATTTAACTTTATACATGCATCCATTAGGTAACATTATTAGACAGCATGGCATACATTTCCAATGCTATGCTGATGATATTCAGCTGTACTTATAAAGGAAACCAGATGTAGCGTTCTAGATATGAAATTAATTCTAAAATATTTCCTCAGAGCACCACCCCCCATTCATGTTGGAAGGATCAAAATGTATCAACCCACAGTCATTACTGAAGAATAGAGTTTTCTCTGAATTTCCCAGAATTACTTAAGAAACCTGAAACACGGATCGTGATTATATATGGTAATTTATTTAACATTGACGAAAACAGCAATCTTAAGGTTTGCTCAGGACATATGGTAATAATGACTTAACACCACAGTTTCCATTAAATAGCCCAGGGATAAGAGAGATAAGGGACTTAATATTCCTATAGCAGCCTCTGGCTAAATACAGGGATAGCTTGTTGCATGGATGAAAACATGATTATTTTAACTCGGCCCTATTTATTACCAAAACACAGCCTGCGGTTATTAGGGAGTTGACATGGAGCGATCTTACTTTTGAGCAAGTTCACGAGGTATTCTCCCACGTCTTCCAGTTATCCTCAGGCCGTTGGCAAATAAATCCCCTAGTGCATTCCTTTTCGTCGGTGAAGTGGTTGACGATGGATCGGTCGTAGGCCCCTCTCAGTCCCATCACAGAATAATTACTTTCCTGGTGTTTTACGTACAGCGTCGAGGAAAGTCTTAAAATTAAACTTGGGCTGTCCTTTTTCATGTTTCACAGCTAGTAAGTAGTTATGATGCATAATTGTAACAGATTCATTAATCCATCTGGAGTTGGCTCTGAAGACTGTCCTTATTTCCAAAAAGGATCTGTTTTTTGTCCGGGTGGTGAGTGTCACGTTTTAATTTTCAACTCTTTAGATAAGAATTGTAATGTCCACTCTAGGTACGCACCCCACTCACCCATTTGGTACCAAAAGGTGAGTCTTTGTTTATCCAACCCAGCGCTGGCCAGCCGAGCAGATGTTAATCTGACTCCAGAATCTTCCAAAGGTGGAAGGTCCTTGGTTGGAATGGTTTTTCACCCCTTTTCTCATGATTGTAAATTAGGTGGTTTTGTTGTTTTGAAATCACTCCTAACAGATCAAAGCAAGAAGGGTTTATTTGGTCTCCCCACCCTTTTCGGTTGTCCTTGAGTACGCCACACAGATGAAACCAATAGGTTGGTCAGACTACAAGCATGTCTTAAAGACATAAAGACCTGGATGAATCGGAACTGTCAGCCTCTAAATTCAGACAAAACTGAAGTTGTTATCTCTGGACCTGAGCACTTGAGGGAGAAATTGTCTAGATATATAGTTACTCTAGATGGTTTCTAGTACTGCAGTGAGGAACCTTGGAGTCATTTTTTACCAGAATTTATCATTTGAGACACATATAAAACAGGTTTCTAGAACTGCCGTCTGTTACCTTCGTTATATTGTCAAAATCAGGAACGTCCTATCTCAGAGTGATGCAGAAAGACTTGTTGCATTTTTTACTTCAAGATTGTACTACTGTAATGCTTTATTATTGGTCTGTCCTACAAATTCTCTGAAAAGCCTCCTTGAGCCTCCTTCATATCTTAAAGATATCATTGTTTGAAATTTTCCCAACAGAGCACTTTCACTCTCCAAAAGTGCTCTCTCAAACTGCAGGTTTACTTGTTTATCTACTAAAAGTAGAATTAGAGGCAGAGCCTTCAGTGATCAGGCCCCTGTCACAGTTTAGTCATCCAAACATCAGTAATTTTCCATTGATCCTGCTTCTGCCCCACTCAGCCTGTCAGCCACACACACCTCATCAGTTCACTCCACTCACCTGTGCACACAGCTGCCTCTCATCACATGCAATCAGCTCAGCACCTTTTCTAACATTAAGATTAGGCTTAAAACTTTCCTTTTTGATAAAGCTTGTAGTTAAGGATGGCTCAGGTGACCCATAGTTAAGGTGCCATAGACCTAGACTGCTGGGGTGCCACTTATGTCACACCTTTCCTCAATTTACTCTCTTTCCCCCCCTATTATTTCCTCATGTGACATCATATACTTTTGGCATTACTGTTGTCATTAATTTGTGTTTTCCTGTCTCAACAGGTATCCTTTTAATGGTGTTATGGTGTTTGTTGCCCTCTCTTTTCTGTCATCTCAAACCCCAGCTGGTCGAGGCGGATGGTCACCCTTCCAGAATCTGGTTCAGCCAGAGGTTTCTTCCTGTTGAAAGGGAGTCATTTTTCTCCACAGTCGTCTCATGCATGCTCAAGACGGGAGATTGGATTGAAGAGAAGTTTCGATGCAATCTGCTGTATTACTGAAGTGTCTTGAGATGACATTTGTAGTGATTTGGTGCTATATAAATTAAACTGAATTGAATTGAATATAGTAATCAGTTTGAGATAACTGGTTGAAGGTCTAGATATGCAAGTGGTGCGATTGTGCTAAAAAAAAAAAAAATTCTGTGTGGGGACCAAAGGACAGCTGACTTTTACTGGTGAATGAAGGCTACTCTTTACTTGTCTGTCGCTATCCTCCTCTCTTCTTTCTTTAAGCACAATTCACTCAGTTCATTCTTTGAGAGACATGTGGTGTGATTCTACACCTTCGTAGGCTTCACACTCCGCATCCTGATTACACGGTCCACTTGCCATCATCACAATGTATATACTGTACATACACTGATATTGCTTTAGGGCTGGCTTGAATGTTTGTGTTGCTCATGTATAGTGTAGCTGATCTTTTGTAGCTTTGTAGGTATCAAGAGTTTTAACTCGAGTACTGTTGATTGATAATCTGTGTTGCTTGTGTTAATAAATCTAGGTATACTTTATTTTGCACACCCCAAACTGAGATAGTGGCTGCAACATATCCCAGCAGCAACTTTTGTGTTCTCTTTCCAGTATTAGCAACAGCTAAGATACTTTGTAGAATATTCAACCTCACAGGCCTCCCAAAAAAATCCCAAGATTGAAAGGGCAACTATCTCCAAGAGGGAAGAGTGTACAGTAGAGTTCTGTGAAATAAAAAAATACAGTGTTGTGAGAATATTCATTGAATCTGGGGATATCTAAGGGTGTACAAGCCAAGGTATGACAATTTCTTTTCTGACCTTTGAGCCCTCAGGGGGTGATGCACTCAACATCATTTATAGCTTCATACAAAAATGTTGTATTATGCAAGAGGGAAGACATATACCGTATCAGCTCATCACAGAAACAGTTCTTAGAGGACAAGTTAATCTGGCATGGACAGAAAGATGGTGGACGCATTATCTGTAGTCAGAAAAGTCCATGTATCAGCTTCTTCTGGCTAAAACTAATGTTGGGATCTATATGCCAAAGACCATCCAGATTGTTATTTGTTAAAAGTGCACAAAAGCAAGTTCAAACTCAACAGCCTGTTTGATTAACTTAGCTTTCAAGCTTGTCCATATTCCAGTCCAATAAAGCATCTGTGTAATATGCTGAACAGATAAATACAAATAATCCAGGATACACCTAACAACTTACAAGACTTAATGGAACTGCTACTGACAGAAACAAGTGCATAACTTCAGAGGTCTAAGGGACTCAAAGCTTCAATTGGCTAGTGCTATTTTGGTGAACAAAAAGGGCCTATTCAGTATTAGAAAAGTAGTCATATTGTCATAGGTAAATATTCCATACACTCATATTGACTGTAAGTCACATTTACTTAAGCAATACATTATTTGATTTAGAAACGGTAGGACAGAGGGAACACAATCTAGTTCCAGGAATTCATGCCCACAGTATGGCATTACTATAATACATTGATGTCTTTGCTTGAATGATACAAATATACAGATGCAAATTCAGCAGGGAAATAAGATATAAATTCATCTAAAACTTTTATTAAAGAGAAATAAAGATAATCCAACGACACTGCAAAGAATTATCTTTTTCTGAGAATCCAATCCAACATTTGCTCTAATATGGTAGTTGTATCTAATATCAGATGAAGCAATCTCAATTGAAATCTTCCTTATGTGGATGATAATGAGTTTCCTGCTTAAATCCAATTTAAAAGCCTCTAATGACTCTATAATGTTGCCTCACATGGCAAATTAACAGCCATGCATGAGACTGTGGCACAAAACGAGACATTTTTACTCATTCTAAAACTGTGATTTGTCTTTCCCTCCCTGGAGAAATAACACACAGGGGAAGCAAATATGTGTTGAGGAAAAAAAAGACCGAAATACTGAAGAAATGAGGTTCAGTTATTACTGGTATAACTCCACAGGTTGCTGGGTTATTGCACACATGCACTACTTAAATACTGCCTTTCACAAACAATACTGAATGTTATAGCATAATAATAAAGTGCAGAAAGACAGAAAAAGGTCTCATATGTGCATTTTTTTCCTCTACAGTGAAATATGCCAAAGTGAATGTTTTCATCATAGCTCTTTTATCTTTGTGGCTAGTAATATGACAGATTGTATCTGTTCATACCAATGTCTAGGTTACTCAATAACATTAGGGAACAATGTCCAGCAGCATTGTTTTATCAGGCTCCACAGCCCACCCACCACTTTCTTTTCTACAAAATATCATACTGCAGTGCTCAGGAGCCTTATTCTTAGTGCTAGAAACACCAGAGCAAGTCAAAGTTTCCTTTCTAGTTTTAATTGCACATTATACAGTACTACTTATCAAACACACACACACACACACACACACATTAGGTCTTGGGGGGTGGTTGCACTGAGTGTCATCTGGTGGGCGGGGCTCTTTGGGTATGTAGGCTGCCCAGAGGGCCGCGCTCCCAGTTCTACAAGGTTGGCTGCCCCTCAATTTTAATCGCTCACTATTAGAAAATATTGAAGAGCCAGAAGGTTGAGGGAAGGGAACTTCCCACACCCCTGTTTCCTGGTTGCTGCCCGGGGCGGGAGGGGCCAGGAGGATGAATTATTCTGCTGGTTCGGGGTCTGTGGTGGCTGGGGGGCTGCTGGCCCCCTGGTGTGCCCGCTGCACCACACCCCAGCGGAGTTGAGGGAAGGAGGACATGTGTGGATGTATGGGACGTGCAAGTGTGTGTGGTGATGATTGGGCCTGGGTCTGGCCTGCTTGTGCTTCTCCCTATAGGGGGGGGGATTGTTGCCTCTCCCCGCTTCTCGTGACTTCACCCAGCTCTAGGCACGTCTTGACTCCCAGGGCACTTGGCCAGGGGCGCTGGGGTAGGCGCTGGCCCACTGTAGCTGTCTGGGGCACCTGGCCCTCTCGGGTATTGGGTGGGGCCTCTGCCAGGGGGTATGGGGGCGCTCGGGCTCCTGGGGCCTGGGTCCGGTGCACGGCCTATGTCTGGGCGGCTGGGGCAAGGCGGGGTCGGTGGTGTCTCTGCGGTGGGCTTCCCGGGTTCTGTGCTCTGTGGGGGGCTGCTGGTGGCTTGGGTCTTGTGGCCCTCTCTGCCTGCTTCTGATTGCTGGGGGGGCTGTGGATTGAGGCTCTGTACACTTATATACTCATAACTAAGCAGGGTTATCATGTAGGTCCTGTGCCAGGGGTATTGCATGTACACGCATACACGCGCACTCACACACAAACATTCATTAGCCCAGTAGCATGCTCGCTAAGCAGTTGATGTATTATCCTGTCGTCTCAGGTCATCTATATCCACAGCTGTGTTGTATGCGATTGCCGCTTCTTGTGCTTGTTTTTGTTTGTTTGTGTGTTTGTTTTTTCTCTGCTTGTCTGCTTTCAGATGCTCCTGGTGGCGCTAAGGCTGGATTCCCCACAGAGGCCATGGATTGTCATCTGTTTTGTTTTATACAGGTGTAGCAGCTGGTTGTCTGGTTTTTGTTTCGATTTTTGTTCCGCCTCCTCTTCTTTACATTTCTTCTTTACTTGTCCCCCGGTCCGGTTCGGTTCTATTACATGTTAAATATTGTAAACAAAAATAAATAAATGGGCATCAAGGGGAGCTTTACATTTATAAATTTAGTATTTTAGAAATACTGAATATTTCAAAATGTTGTATAAATTATTTTTTTTCTCAACTGTCCAATGCTAGTGGTGAGTTGAAAAGTTTGCCTACTATCAAAATTGTGCCAGGACAAAGTCAAGTGAAAAAAAAAAAATAATAATGCTAAAAAATAGGTTCTAATTTGTCATGGCCTGTAGTTTTATCCTTGTGACCGCTAATAGTTTTATGAAATATGTGGTCTTGGAACATTGATTAACTGAAGTCTGTCTTGGTGTATAAATTACTTGGAAAACTGCCAGCCAATCATTTATGGAAGGCAGACAAAGAATTGAGCCAATATTTGGCGCCTTGACATTTTTTGTATTTGGTTGCTTTACACCCTGAAGTTAAAATGGATTTTTTTTGCTAGGTTTACACTATGTGATGAACACGACATACGTACTACCACTTTGAAGATGGAAACCCTTTTTTATTCTATGACCCCCTTTTGTAGCTGTTTGCAGCTGCAAGTCTCTTGGGTGATATCTTTGGCACATCTACTTTGGCACGTATAGCAAGGGATTATTCCTCTTTCTTCAACGGAAACTGCTCCAATTCCTTTGAGCTAAATAAATTCTGCTCTTATAGGATATCTTTAAATCATATGACATAATGTCAACAGGGCTGCATGATGGTGTGGTGGTTAGCACTTTAACCTCATGATGATTTGAATCCCGACTGGGACCTTTTTCATTATGGATTTTAGATGTTCTCCCTGTGCATGCACATTCTCTCCAGGTACCACAGCTTATTCCCATTATCCAAAATGTTGCATGTTAGATTCATTGGTGATTTTAATTTGAGTATGTATGACTGCCTGGTTGTTTGTTTCTGTGTTGATCATGTGATGGACTGGCGAGCTGTTCCGGGTATATCTTGCCTCTCACCCGATGGCAGCTGGGATAGGATCCAGCAGAATCAAACAAGAAAGATACAGGTATACATCAGGCAGATGGCCCTCAGTGACAAATTGCAAAGTGAATGTCCTAGGTAGCTGAAACCTAGTGATTTCCCAAGCACGGCTAAATGCAGAGGATTATGTCAAGAAAGGCATGTGATGTAAAACTATGCCAGATCAAATATGCAAATCGGTTCTGTGACCCCCATACTGGACTGGTTGAGGCCCCGGTCTGCAACGACCACCACTGATGCTTTTCACCGACAGGATGTCGGTGTCAGTGTAGGATTGACAGTATGGCCTTTGAATTCTGGGACTATGACAAGAAAAGTTAGAGAGTCGGTTGACATGATACAAAGGAGGAAGGTGAGGGTGAAAGTTCAATCCTCATCGACACACGGTGCAACATGCAGAAAAAGTAGTAAAATAATAGAATGAAATAATACACAGTAAAAAAAGTATTGACATCAGAGCAGGGAGCAAGTTGAGCTTCCTGACAGCCTGGTGGATAAAGCTATACTGGTGGAAAGGTAGCTATACTGGCTGGAAAGGCTAAAAGCTTAGGAGCAGGGTTCCAGCTGTTTTACCATAGTGTGGAAGGAAAGAGAAATTGAGTTATCTTGAAGGAGGAGTTTGTCAAGAATGTGCTGGAGGTGAAAAGAGTCCCAGATAAAGTGACGAGTCTGAAGCTAGAAATCCAAGATGTGATGTTCAATGTTGTGCGTGGCTATGCTCCACACGTACGATGTGAGCTAGAAGAAAAAGAAATATTCTGGAGTGAGTTAGATGAAGCGATGCAGAGTATCCACAGAAGTGAGAGAGTGGCGATTGGGGCAGACTTCAATGGAGGTGTTGCTGCAGACAATAGAGGTGATGAAGAAGTGATTGATAGGTTTGGTATCCAGGATAGTAATGCAGAAGGATAAACAGTAGTACACTTTGCTGAATGGATGGGAATGACTGTAGTGAACACCTTTTGCCAGAAGAGGTAGGAACACAGGGTAACTTATAAGAATAGAGGACCACATGAGTGGACTACATCTTGTATAGACATTGTCTGAGGGAAAATCAGTGAAGCATAGTAGTGGTAGGTGAAAGTGTAGTTACAAAGCATATGGTGGTGGTGTATAGGATGGCTGGTGAGGAAGATAAAGAGGACAAAAGCAGAACAGAGGACCAATTAGTGGAAGCTGAAAGAAGTACTGTGTAGCTTTCTTTCAGGAAGGAGTTGAGATGGGCTCTGGGTGGTCAAGAGAAGCTACCAGATGACTGGACAACTACAGCTAATGGGATCAGAGAGACAGGTAAGAGAGTACTTGGTGTGTCATCTGGAAGGAAAGTAGACAAAGAGACTAGGTGGTGAAATAAGGAAGTGCAAGAGTGTATACAGAGGAAAAGGTTAGCTAAGAAGAAGTGGGACACTGAGATGACTGAAGAGAGTAGGCATGAGTATGGGAAGATGCAGCATAGGATTAAAGTAGAGGTGGCAAAGGCCAAACAAAGGGAGTACAATGATTTGTATGCTTAGTTGGTCAGTGAGGAGGGAAAGACTAATTTATACAGGTTGGTGTGGCAGAGAAATGGGAAGGATGTCCAGCAGGTTAGGGTGGTTATGAAAAGAAAAGTCTTGACAGGTACCACAGGTGTGATTAGAAGATGGAGAAAAGAGTATTTTGAAGAGTTAATGATAGAGGAAAATAAGAGAGAACGAAGAGTAGAAGAGGTGACCATTGTGGACCAGGAAGTAGCAAAAATTAGTAAAGGTAAAGCGAGGAGAGCATTTAAGAGTATGAAGAGTGGAAAGGCAGTTGGTCCTGATGATATACTTCTGGAGGTATGGAAGTGTCTCAAAGAGGTGACAATAGAGTTTTTGACTATCTTTCAACAAGAGAGGATGTCTGAGGAATGGAGAAGTGTGATAGTGATTTTCAGGAACAAGGGAGACGGACAAAGCTGTGCCAACTACAGAAGAATATAAAGTTGATGAGCCATACAGTGAAGTTATGAGACAGCAACTGTATCATAAACATGTGACTGAGTGACTAAATCCATGTGTGTGCATGACCATACAAAATATACCGTACAGGTCTTACATGAATTGTCCTCAATAATGGGTGCAGAGGGCCACTGCAGCACGCCCAAGAAGCAGCCCCCACGGAGCACAGACCTCAGGCAGCCCATCCGGCAGTGCATGTGTGTTTGTGTTTGTGGTGTCACTGTGTGACATGCAGAAATGTCTATGGTGTAATTAAAACTGAGGGACAGGTGGCTGCGGAGTGCAGCAAAGTGAATCACCTAGATTATCCCATCCACCACATCCCATAGAACACACACATCCCCCCAAAAACCCTGCGTGTATTGATGTGTGCTGTTTACAGTCTGAGTCTGAGGAGAGAAGGGTATAGGGATGGGTAGAACTAGAAGGAGAGAAGCTCAGGGTTTAAAGGGATTCTCTGGGACCTGCCATATGGCTGGAGGGCTCGATGTTCTCCAGTTCCGGAGCTTGCAGCAACAACATCCATGGAGACACTGCACAAACAGGAAAGCATCCACTTGTCCTACCCCAGAGGTCCCCTTACAAATCCTGCAAAAAAATAATTAAAAAATTAACATGTAATCAGAACTTTCACAACACGGCAGCCTGCACCAACCCCACTACAGCATGCCAGAGGAGACCCAGATCCCCCCACGACCAAGCAGTCTGGTAAACTGATCCAGAGCCAGCAGTCATCACCACAGGCTCCAGCAGTGACCCCACCAATCACTGCAAGACAGCCCCATCCGCAGATCACTAAAGCCACTAACAAAGATACAAAGCTACCTCATGATGACCAATCCAACCCCCACACCTCAAGAGATCACCAGAACCCCGAAGCACCGTAGCTCCTCCAGCCAACACCCAATTGCTCAGAATGGCAAGACAGTAACCCACTACCCCCACTCACTGTCTGAGTGTGTAAGACCCATCCTGGACACTATTTGTCCAGTATGTGTTCTGTGAAAAATTTTTTATTGTATGATTTGCAAATTTGGGTTTTTAGTCATTCAACATATTTCTGACCAGATGTTTTGATCAGAACTGATAGTCTGTCTCCCATTTTGTGTTTCGTAGAGAAAGTGAGTCATCTACCTTGGACAATAATCTATATACAATATACTGCCTAAAGTTTTCACTCATCTGCCTTTACAGACATATGAATTTATGTGACATCCCATTTTTAATCCATAGGGTTTAATTTGATGTCGGTCTACCCTTTGCAGCTATAACAGCTTCAACTGTTCTGGGCAAGCTTTAGGAGTGTTTATGGGAATTTTTGACCATTCTTCCAGAAGCGCATTTGTGGGGTCAGACACTGTTGGACGAGAAGGTCTGGCTCGCAGTCTTGACTCTAACTCTTCCCAAAGGTGTTCTATCGTTCATCCATGTCTGTATGGACCATGGTTTGTGCACCGGTGCCCAATCATGTTGGAACAGGAAGGGGACATCCCCAAATTGTTTCCACAAAGTTTGTAGTATGGAATTGTCCAAAATTTCTTAGACTGCTGAAGCATTCAGAGTTCCTTTCACCGGAACTAAGGGGCCAAGCCCAGCTCCGGAAAACCAACCCCACACCATAATCCTTGCTCCAACAAACTTTACATTTGGCACAATGCACCTGCCAAACCCAGACTCGTCCATCAGATTGCCAGATGGATAACCGTCATTCATCACGCCAGAGAATGTGTCTCGACGGCTCTAGAGTCCAGTGGCTGCGTAATTTTCACCACTAGATCTGACGCTTTCCATTGCACTTGGTGATGTATGGCTGGATGCAGTTGCTCGGCCATGGAAACCCATTCCATGTAGTTCTCTGCATGTTCTTGAGCTAATCTAAAGGCCACATTAAGTTTGGAGGTCTGTTGCAATGACTCTGCAGAAAGTTGGTGACCTCTGTAAACTATGCGCCTCAGCATCCGCTGACCCCGCTCTGTCATTTTACGTGGTCTATCCTTTCGTGGCTGAGTTGCTGTCATTTCCAATCTCTTCCATTTTGTAATTATACCACTGACGGTTAACTGTGGAATATTTAGAAGCAAGGAAATTTCCCAACTGGGCTTGTTACTCAGGTGGCATCCTATCACAATACCACACTGGAATTCACTGATCTCCTGAAAGCGACCCATTCTTTCACAAATGTTTTTTAGAAGCAGTCTGCATACCAAGGTACTTGTGGCCAAGGAAGTGATTGGAACACCTGAATTTAATCATTTAGATGTGTGAGTGAATACTTTTGGCAATATAGTGTACTTGCCTGCATCTTACACCCAGCTATAATGTGCTGGATTGTCTTGAAGGCCTCTTTGCACAGGCTGCCCGTTGGTTCCTGTCTTGTGTAGTAGATGCCGGCCTCTATTGCCCTTGTGCTTCTTTTTTTCAAGCCACTTAGATTTCTTGATATCTAACCACTTCTTTAATCTGTCAGTGATATATGCCATGCAAAGGCTTATCCTTCAATGAAAATTCTCCCTCCTCGCTTTCCCTGGGTTTCAGCTGCTTAAGACATTCACTCAGTAGTTATTTATATTTCTGGATCTTTGTTGTTTTGTCTTGAATAATGGCTGTGATGCTCACTACCCTCCAGCTTCCCTCCTTCCACTTGGTGTACAGTCTCATGCTGGACTTCTGGTGAAACCCTTAATGCATTGTGAGGAACTTTCTTGTTGTGATATCAGTGGCTCTATCTCCGCCTTTGGTCAGGATATCAGTGTGTGGTATCTGAGGACTGAAAGTGCATACATGGTGATGGCTCAGACTTTGTTCTCACCAATCAACTGAGTCTTCAGGGCCCATAAGTCTGTACAGTCACATGAGTTTCAGCTATCCTCAATGTAAAACCACTGGCGCCAATTTCTTCCAACCCAGCAAAACCTTGTAAGTATTCTATTCTTACCACATATAAAATAATTTTGGTTTTATTTATATTAATTTTGGAGATTTCTGGTATTACACTGCATGTATGGGAGTTATGCAGGACATTGAAAAAGAGTCCATAGTTACATGGTGGAATCTGTTGTTCAATGTCTACTGCTTTTAATGGTCAATGAATGTGACCACCTCTAAAATAACAGAATAGGGATTCCCACATCTGAAACTGTTTATCACCACTAACAATAGAATAAATAGAAAAATAAATGCATCCACCTAACTTGAACATCCTGCTCCTGATTCCAAGAGACTTGTTTAGGGTCCATCACATCTGAAAACAGACAGTTGACTCAAACAATGAAACATCCATTCATCCATCCAATTATCTTCTATACCTGCTTAATACAACTCAGGGTCGCAGGTGGGCTGGAGTCTATTCCAGGTGTCACTGGGAGAGAGGCAGAGTACACCCTGGACAGGTCGTCAGTCCATCACAGGGCTACCGAGAGACAAACAACCATCCATGCTACAATGAAACATCAACATAAAAATCACTGGATTATCACTGCCAATGTCCGCATCAACAATGTAAAGGCTTGTTACTGTAATCAGTGTGAAAATGGGTGGCTTTCTTTGAGTAAACAAAACAAGATCAGAGTCAATGACAACTATAACCTTAAGACAATGCAGACCTGTCAAATTAGTCTTTACAAAACAGATAACACATGCTGATGAAGATTTTGCATCAGCTGACATTTTAGATGAAAGAAATAAAAAACCCACTAATTTTACTATGCGTGTGTCACGATCGATGGGAAAAGGTAGGACCCAGATGCAGTTCTCTTTAGTTCGAAAAGGTTTATTCCAAAACTCAAAACATGAACCGGGAGCAAAGGCAAAAGCAAAGCGCGGCAGAGCCGGATTTCAAAAATACTTAAACATGGAGCAAAACAAGGCTATAACTGCGAATAAACAAAGAAACAGGACTACGGATAAATACTATGATTTAAGACAAAACAAGACTATGAATAAACAAGACTGTGACAAGGCAAACTATGAGGCAGGTAACCAGACTTATCTTTAGTGCGAAGCATGGAGGGATAGTGAGGATTCTGCGATGAATGAAAGTAAACCAGGAAGCTAAATACTGTGAGGGGAGTGATCAGTGACATGAGGTGCAGCTGTGAACAATTAGACAGGTGACGTGAGTGAACTGAACGTGACAGGGGAAAAACATGACTGGAACATAACATGGTTAAACAAACTGTGACATAACAATACAAACTAATAGTGCAGACTGTGACAGCGTGAAGGCCATTTGATAATGACCATGTAGAGTATGTCCTCTCAAAGAGGACAAAGACTGCTGGTACCTGTCCCCCTTTAGAGAGAATTATCCACAAAACTGGAACATCTAAGTTGCAACTGATTAATTTACATAATATGGGATTTCCTTTAAAAGTCAACAAGCTTCAGATGCCAGCAACATATTTCTGGGAATAACACTGATTCATGAGAAGTAGCGATGGGATACTCGATTCCTTTTACTGACTCAAGTTTGGGTGACTGATTTAAGTGACTCGTAAATACAGAGTGTGAGCCATGGAATGTACAAACTGTTGTAAATCATTTTGAAAAAGACAAGAAGTCTCCAAGGCAAAACATTTATGTTTCTTTCTTTCTATCTAGATGAATGCAAATAACCCAAACAGCCAATAAAGTAACATTTAGTGAGAAACAGTGCAAAATTATAATAAAATGTATGAAACTGTGCACAAATAGAACATTAAAATAACCTAAACAAGAGTGCAAAAAATAAAAATAATCTAACATTCAACAGTGCACCATGAGAATAAAATAATTATGTTCAGAATGAATGAACTTCCACTTCCTTCAAAATGAAGCCAGGAGGGAGAGGGAGCGAGTGAGCTATGAGTTGCCTGTAAACCGCGAGTCGGATATGAGTCTTGAATTGTACGGGAGACATAGCTGCGCCCGGGAACATATTCTCAGCAGGGGGTGCTGAGAAGAAGAAAAAAGCTCTGCACCGTACTTAACTCGCAACTAGGGCTGCAGGTATCGTTTCTTTCTTGCATTTTTATCAACAATACTGTAACGGACCATGTAACTACGGCTGTTTGTGTTGTGTTCAGTTCGGTTATAATGCAATGTACGGGGCTGCGGGACGTCTGGAACGTGCCGTTGTCAGAGACTGTGAGACTGTCAGGCATGACAGTTGCCATGGCAACGATGAGGACCTGTGGAGGACCTGTGGGGGTGTGTCAGGAGTGTGTCACACCTTGTGCGTGTGTTTGTGTGTGTGTAGGGAGGGAGGCGTGACAGAGCAAATGTTGATAATGCTATATGCCGGTTTAATTGCGTGTTTTATTGTTTTGGCTACGGCCCACAGTAACCTGTGTTGAAGATGAGGAATAAAGACCAGAAAAAACTGTATATAAATCATAGCTCCATTATTCCGGGTTGCTGCTATACTATTGAATAATGTGTGACAGAATTGGCAGGCCGGTTAAAACTGAACAGTTGATCCCAAACTTTGGACATCTTTTGCCTTTTGTGAACTGTCTCTTCGCGCCACCTTTTTGACTCCGTGCAGTCCATGTAGAAGACGATCGTGACACTTGACCTTAGGTGTGGTCATGTAACTAGTGTAGTGGGCCTAAGGGTTGTATAATGCAACCCAAGTGGCCACCTCTTTGGCACCTCCCTTAGCTCCTCCCCATGATGTGTGGGGTGACTATACAAAGGCTCAAAATGGCTCCATTCAGCCTCTTGCTGAGCTGGTGCGCTTACCTGATTAAGGTGGTGAGTAGGGTCCCCATCCTGTCTGTGTGTAATTAAAATCTGGCTTCTCACTAACATGTGTTGTTTTGTCTTTTAGGTTTACTTGCTGCTGTGCTGTTTTGTTAGTTTGTTTTGTACAGTTCTGTTATACAGTTTTTGGCTTGTTTCCCTTTGTTCTGTTTTGTGTATTTCTTTGTTTATCCAGTTTGGTTAGTTGAAGTGTTTATGTCCCATTTACATTTGTAATATTGTTTTATGGATTAAGTTGCTGGTTTTGTTAACCCTCTTTGTTTGTTCTTTTGAGTTTCAGTGTGGCCTGATTGTCATCAGGTGGGAGGCTAGGCACCGTGGTGAGGGCCTCACTTCCCATTTTGCATGCAAGTAGACACTGGGGCACTTCTAGTGTGGTTGTAGTGATTTCTTTTTGTAGTGTTGCATCCCAGGTTAAGGAGGGACACACTCACCCAGTAGGATGCCTCCCAATGAGGCTCCAGCCCACTGATTTTAGTTTCCTGTTGTTTGGGTTTTAGCATTGTTATAGTCTGCCTTTTAGCTTCCTTTTTGTTAATAAAAATCATTTTACAAAGGTATCTTGTGTTTAACCCTTTTCTTTTTCTACAGGAGCAGTTTTGCTTTTGCTTTATTCATCAGCATTTTCAATAAATTTGTTTTATTTACGTTCTTGTCTCTGCCTCCTCAGTCACGACCCTGTGTCCGTATACGTATTTGTATTCCAGTTGTTATATCTTGGGGTGCAAGTCCCCAGGTGGCGTTGTTGGCCCATACAATTCCTTATTTTACCCCGCTCCTTGCCACACTAGCATAACACAAATTGTATAATGCACATTAAGTCAGACCACGACAGTTTATAGTTGTTAGTGTTTCCAGTTAACTTTTAGCATTTTCTTTTTTTTTTTCACTTTGTCATGTATTTATGTTTGGGTAAATACATTTTTGGGGTGCAGCAGCGCCGCCAGCACCCCTACTTCCTGCGGTACTGAAGGGAGAGGCTCTACGATCTGGGAGGGAGAGCGAGTGAACTGGAGCAGAGCAGTTGCTTCAGCCACGGAGCTAATACAGCAATTAGCTTGATACGTTTACGCAATTGCAGTTGGAGTAACAGTTGTGTGGCATGTCTCACAGTCAGTCAGTATATCTTGTACATAGTCACTTTCTCATCCCCTACCCCCCTACCCCAGCAAGGAGCACTTCTAAAACAGCCTGTTGAAGAATTAGTACATAGAGTTCTACATGGAAAACACAATCCTGTTATTCCCTTCGGCAACAGAGGCCATCAATTTAATGGGGAAGGTTCTGGAGATGTTAGCAGTTTGTATACAGTAACACAACATAGAATCAAATAGCATTCATAATATGAGACATTTTTCTGCTGAGGATAGAGCCAAAGTGAGGGTGGAATGCACCCTCACTGTCCAAAACCATGTTTGAAGTTCAGAATAGATAACATTAGTATGTCCTGTTGGAACTGCACATTATATGTAAATAAACCTCTTTTCCTGTAATTCCTCTATGAATACAATCTCAGCTGTTGCATATCTGAGGGTTACATATCAGCATGGCCACAATGTTGAAGGATTCTTCTTGGGAAGAGGAAAACGTGCTCCTCATGGTGACCTCACTAGGCTGGAGTTGTAAGCTGCTCTACTATACCATGAAATTAGCCAAAGTGAGGAGGTGGTCTGCAGCAATGGGACACAGTAGGGAACTGTACACTCTATATCTGTTCACCTCAGACCTCTACACCTCAGAGACCTGTGATCATTGAATGATACTTTATCAATCCTTAAATGGGAAAATATTTGATTTATTTGAGGCACTTATGTGTATTAAATCATTTCCCTTTGGAATTAATAAAGTATCATACATTTCAATGAAATCGCCAGAAATACTCATATCACTGATGTGTCAGTGATGGAGAAGAGGTTAAGTACAGGAAACTGACCAAACACTTTGTGGCATGGTTTGAGAACAATCTCCTAAGTTTGCATGTACAACAGGCTGAATTGGAAGTACAACACTGAAGATGGGGACAGAGATGGTTCTACTTCTTGAGAAAGCTTAGTTCTGTCAGTGTTCTCCAATTTATCTGTCATGGAGAGTGCAACCTGCTTTTCAGCCACTGAGCTGTCAGAAAGAGTACTTCTGTACCCCTGCAGTAAACTCAAGTGTGGATTTGATATGGAATTTAATCTTTCGTAGGCCCCATCAACATTCCTGTGTGGTAATTTTGATTCAAAACCTACACAGATGTAAGATTTCCACACCAGGACGAGACAGACACCATCCTCTATTTACCACAACCTTTGTCCTTTGGAGACAATTTGAGGGACTCTCTCCCATCAGACCTGTCATATAACTGATATGGAGGACATTAAAATAACAGCTAGCAAAAAGCTCCCTGCAAACAAAGACAAGAAACAGACCTCTCATACTTCTACCAACTGTTTTTTTCAGATTCACTCAGTTGGATTATTAAGACTGTGTTAAACATGCTTTGTCCAGGCTCTTTAAGGTTATTAGTGATATCCCAAGATGCATCTGATACCTTTTCACGATTGTACCTATTATAATAAGGATGAAATCATTATTCAGGAAAATTACTAACTTTTTTATGGAGCCACATTGGCACGGAGTGGTCTGTAGCACCAAATAGTTGAACCTAAATTGATTAAGTAACCAGACATTTATATGATGTAACTCGATTGTAAACTGTCACTTGGTATTCCAGATCCAAACCAATAATCCATGTTATTTTATCCATGTTTATTTATTTCACGTCTTTACTTTTATATTTTAATAAAGTGTGGTGTTTTCAGAACCCTCTGAACGAATGAGTGTTAAGACAAAAAATGGAGAAATTTAGTTTTTTTTGTTTTATCAAACTCCCGACACTGGAATTAAAACTTATACTTTAAATGCCCAGGCAAATGACATAACGGTTTCAGGAATGTTACTGAAAGTTTAACTTAAGCCTGCGTCATGCCCAGCCTCTGTAAATCAAACCTAGAAAACAGCCAGGACAAAATTAGAATGAGAAAGAGAAGGAAAGAGAACAGAAAGCAGGATGAGGTAATAGATATATGTTTGTTGCTTTTCCTTTTTCCATTATTTTATCTTGTCTCCATGTCTGTTTTTCATTGCATCTTTTAACCTCTACTGCTGAAAAAAATACCACACAGTAATAATTTTTCCTGCAAAGAATGCCAGTGTAAGCTTGTCAACTTTTTGTAAATAATTTTTGTGAATTGAAGTTCCCTCACCAGAGTTGGTTATTTGACCAAACGCATCTACAATAGTTTTTTTTTTTTTTTATGGTGAAGTCTTGATATCAAACCTCTGTCTCCTTTTCAACAAGGAGCCCAATGAAGAACAGAGGCCACGCACCTTAAAAGTCTACTGAACTTCATCCCCAACCGACTACCGAGAAAGGCCCAGAGACAGTTGTGGGCGGCTGTAGCTCAGAAGGAAGGGCATCAATCGGAAGGTCGGTTCGACTCTGGCTTCCCCAGGCTACATGTTTGAAGCGTCCTTGGGCAAGACACTGAAACCCACGATGCCTACCGATGTATCCATTGGTGTATGAATGTGTGTATGAATGGATCGAAAGCACGTAGTTATGTGTAGACATAAGACGTGCTGTATGAGTGTGTGCGAATAGATGAATATGGCATGTAGTGTTAGAAGTGCTTTGACTGGTCAGTTAGACTAGAAAAGCGTAGAAAATGGAAAAGTACAGTCCATTTACCATTCGCAGCTGACTGACTGTGCTAAGTGCTTAACAAAGTTAGGTCTACCATCTTCTTCAACTTTTTGGACGGTACAGTTGTGTCGACAGAATTCACTGTTAAAAATGACAAATGAGTCCAAAGTTGTTAGCCTTTAAACCATAAATAGTGCCTAAAATGAAAGCCCAATTTTAGCAATTCTGGTACATTTCTCCATTTTCTTGCCACTTTCCTATCCCAAAGGAATGGTGCCCCCTATCAAGGTTTATTAAATTCAATAGTGAGAACACTACATATGATATTTTCTGGTACTGCCGTGTCAGGCTTTTGCTACACCTCTGAAAGAAAAACAAATGTCTGCATTCTCAAAGTTTTACTCTCAATGGATGAAAACCATTGTTCAGATATGTGAAATCCCTGTTAAATGTCAGTAGCAAATCATGCACTGGAAGAAGACTGGTACATATTCTGCTGTATCTGGAACTGAAACCTTTTTATCATTGACATGCTCACATCTAAAGTGTGCAGAAGAATTACAGCAGTGTTAAACTCATGACAGCAGAGTGACAGTGACAGATAGAGAACCAGATATATCAGTAGATTTTGTATAGTGTCCTTCCAGCAGTGATAAGGGATTTCAGTTGTTCAGGTTGTGCAGCTGCCTGGAGAGATTTTCATCCTGTGTTTACCATTACTTCACACACGACCAAACTCGTAAATACCCCTGTTTTTTCCCCTTAAAAACCTTCTTAAGAAAAAGGGACATAGATGACAATCCAAAACACAATGCAGCTGTGAACCCTCGAACCCAACTCCAAGGACATAAGACAAGTCACGCAATAGAGCAGAAAATACAGAGGTGATGCACCAGTGTACTAATGATCGACAACAAGGAGATTCTGATGCCATTTGGATTTGATAAAGCTGCTCACAGGCAGGGTAAGATTTAGAGCTGGTCAGAGGACTGCACACACATAAATCACATCTCCGTTCACCGCCAGCTGCAAGGCGCCTAAAAAGATATTGAGGAAGCAGTTTTTCCAAATGCAGGCTTGTGTAACTAGAATATCTATTACACAATCTGCTCAACAATAACATTTTTCATACACATAATGTTTAAGCTCTCTTGAATCTCTTTTGTCTTTTGTATGAATTTCACTTGAACATCTAAGCCATGAAGACTAAGTGCAAACCCATTGCGTTGTTTATGCAATGCAAGCTTGACACAAAGCTAGAGGAGGAACTAACTGACCAAAATCATTAGACCCACAATGCTCTAGTTTGCTGCAGGGTTTTTGCCTCCTGCTTCATAATGGTTATTGAAAACAAAAAAATGTTGATGTCACTCTGTAACTATATAATGAGCTAATTACTGCAACACAGGAAAAAAGGAACATCTTGGAAGAAACAGTATGTATGAGCATAGAACCAAATATATACTTGGACTGACAGTAGCTTCAGGTAGAATACTAGTTATTGTGTTAGCTTTATGAGCTTTATTTATGCTATATTTTTACATGTGTGTTCCAGAGCATTATAGTACAGCAACGCAGTGTAAACACATACCAATTGAGTCAATAACAGTTAAATTCAATCAGTTAGGGGTGGGCGATATGACGATATTAAATTGTGAACGATTGCAACGTGAAGACGATCCGTAACGATCTGTCAAACTGCAGAGATTGTGGGATCGTTTAGGGCACATTCTATAAATTGCAGTTCTATTGCAAATGTAATTTGCAAAATTTGCACAGAAACGGTTCGCACGTCGGGTGGCAACACCACAGACCTGTTCAATCACTTGAAGAGGAAGCATCCCAAACAGTATGCTGAGAGCCAAACTGTGAGGGGCCTGGCGGCAACGGCACCGCAGACTGAGGCAGCAGCTAGCGTAAGACCAAAACAGACAACATTACCACAGGAATTTGACAAAGGCACTCCATATGACAAGTCAAGCAAGTGATAGTAAGAGGTAACAGAAGCAGTTACCTTTTATCTGGCAAAAGATATGGTACCGTTCAAGACGTAGAAACAGAGGGGTTCGAACTTCTGCTTCAAGTAGTTGACCCGCGGTACGAGCAGCCCTGCCGAAAATACTTCTGCAACACTGTCTGTTTTTCACTGTTCAATTTAAGATTTTGATAAAATCGAAATCGTGATTTTATTTCTGAAAAATCGTGATGTGATATTTTTTTTGCCATATCGACCACCCTTAAATACAGTCCAATTTAAACCAATTTTTGTTCAATTCATTGTAATCATAATCCAATCAAATCCAAGTAATCAAATTCAAAATTAGTCCAATTAATACATACAGAGCCAATTAAAAAACAATACATATATCTGTGTTTTTTATGTAGCTGTGTATGAACTCATGCAGTTCTACAAACACAATATCTGTGCATTCATGGTGATTTCTGAAGATTTCAATATTTCCCTCTCTGATACACTTGGGGCTACATAAATTATGGAAAAAGTCATATTGCTTTTATTGAGGTTTGTGATAGGCAAAATGACAAATAAATTATGTCATGATTTACCTTGCTTGGTTATCGAGGAAAATGCACACACAAATGTCTATATACTCAAACAATCAACAGCAGGCAGCAACTTGAAATCCAGTGTTTTAATTTTCTAAAATCCTACTTTGCTAATGGTGTATATGGGCATCATATATTTTGCCAAGCAACGAGTTATGGAGTTGGTTATATACTTTTATCTGTGTGAAGACTTGTCATATGCCATGACACTAGCAAACACCTCGGTAAATGTATCTTGTTTTTTGTTTTGTAAGCAAGTCTGCACTTGTACCACACTGCATCCATCATACTTTTCTCTATGCTATCTGACGTGCTGATATAAGTTTGTTGTGTTGCTACACAATGTAGCAGCTTTAGATTCTGCATATCTTACACAGTACCTGTACAATGTCTGATAGATTAAAGCCAAAATATCACCAAATAAAAGAGGTAGTGTTCTTTTTAGCCACCAGCTCTGTGTCACTCGACTGGACATCCATCTTCACCTTGGGCCTCATGTACAAAGGGTGCATGCGCACAAAAAAGTGGCGTACACACTTTTTCATGTCAACTATCATGTCAAAGATGTATCAAGAGCAAAATGACCGTGGAAATGTGCGGTGCCTCATGCCAACTTCAGGGCTGCCGTACACACTTTTCTACAGGTATTGATTCTTTGGCGACACTTAGAGGTGATGTTGGGAAACTGTTATAATAAATAAATGTGAACACAATTTGTCCTCAGAATGAGTGATGTGCACATTTGAGACACATGAACAATTAACACACCCATGTGTCTGCAATTACACGAGTGGATATAAAGGCATGCGCAAAGTGGTGCAATGCATACCATTAAAAACAATGGCTTCTTTAGCGGTATTGGAAGACATTGTAAATGGTGCAATTGGAAAAGAGCGTGTGTTAAGAGACTGAGAGGATTTGCTGGCACATGTTGACAACTGGCTCATCAGCCGTTTTGAGGGCAATCCTCCTGGAACTGCGCAGAGCTGCGGTTGGCATTGGAGCACAACACAGCAAGGAGCCATACGCTTCTTGTGCCACAGGTGACATGCACACTGGGGTTTAAGCAACCAGGGCATTCCAGAGGGAGCTGGCCAACCGATTGGGACTGTGCCAGTCGACCCTGAGCCGAGTCATGCCAGCCGAGTGGGACGGAATTATCTGCATCTCAGCAGGTATATCAAATTCCCACAATGCAGTTGAACAGGCCAACATTGAAGCGCAATTTGATGTGTGAGCTGGTTTTCCTAATGTATTCGGAGCTATCGACTGCACACACAGTGCTATAAAAGCCCATGACGTGATGAATTTGTATATCAACAGGAAACATTTTCATTCCATCAATGTACAGATCATATGTGATGCGCAAATGCTTTGTTGGGGTGGCCTGGTTCAACGCATGATTCATACATTCAGTAACAGAATTGTTGGGAACAGACTACAAGCTGGCATTGTGCGCGATGGGTGGCTTCTTGGTGAGTAACTTTGTTGTGTAATTGTCCTAATATTATTCCCCATGACGTGCATTGAGCATGTGCGCCCCCAATTTCTATCTCATTTTCAGAGCATCATAGTTGATGATTAATGTTAGTAACTTGCTGTTTTTGCTGGTTAAACTACAGCTTAAGAAGTTTCTAGCAAGTCCCTGGTCGTCTCTGTTTGCAAATGTTAATAACCCTGTGCGTAAAGTGTGAAATGTCTTAATCAGCCTCACCTTTTCCCCGCGCACTTCTGCATTAGGTTACTGTATGCCTCCACTTCAGAAAGTAGCACCTCCATCTCACTTTCCGTGAAGTTCTTCTTTTTTCCCATCTTACTAATTCTTTTTTCTTTATTTTCTAAGTGTGCGGAGAGAGGAATCACAGGTACAGGGCTCCTTTAAATAAGATTTGCATATTTAAAGAGGGGCGCGGAAAGGGAGGAATCAGTTACTCCTACATGTGTGCTCAATTCCGCGTTGATTGGGATGTACAAACGAAATGTGCTTGGATTCCTACGTACGCACACATTAATGCACCCAGATATTTTTGTACGTTGGAGCGCATTTTGGTTTGCGCATACACCATGTTTCAGTCCTCACTGCCCAGTGGTAAGCCATATGACCATATAGACCACACAAGCTACTCTATAAACTGAGATAGACTAGTCATATTCTTATCAGCAACATAGAAAATAGGCAAACAGCTCTCACAGAATGTCAGGTACCGTCAGGTACGTCGAGGGACTTAGGACACAGATGCAGGGTCTCTGGGTTCAGAAGGTTTTATTTTATAACCACACACACACACACAGGGCACTGCAGGGCGATCTCCCGGCAGCGCAAAATAAAAGGCTATGGAAACCTAACGTGCTCTCCTCAGTACCTATGGCGGAGAAGGAGCGCAGCTATGAAATTTACAAAACATAAAACTCTCCACGCTGGGAAGAAAACAGAAAAGCTATGAACAATTAACAAACAAAAACACGCTCTCCTAATGAGGCGGAATAAAACAAAGGCGCACTCTTAATAAAACAGAGGCTCTATGAAACTTTAACTTTAACTAAAAGCTCTCCTTTAACGGAGGCCACTATGAATGGTTACAACAGAAATCGCTCTTTGAAAACGGAGGAAAAACAAAGCTATGAAACTTACCGTAACAATAAATAAACTAAGGCTATGGAACAAGGATAAATTACTAAACAAGACAGCACTGCAGGAGAGTCGCTCGCTGCAGGCTCGTGGAATCTGTGGGTTCTAGACAAGGCAAGTGGCTGGTAACGAAGTTCAAAACGAGACAACATACTGGCCACGAGACAAGGGAAACGCAGACTATTTGAACACATGAGGGACCGAGGGGAACAGGTGGAAACACTTGGGAATCAGGGAAGACAATGAGACGCATTACACGGGAGGAAGGGCAAGTTACCTGAAATGAGAGGACAAGATCAGCGAGTTTCAAAATAAGACAGGAAATTACAAGACAAGACAAGACAAGACAAGACATGGAACAGAACGTAAATCGTGACACAGAATGAGTTGTCATGTTCATACATGCACTTAATAAAATCACAGAATGTTGCGGTTCTATGACTGCACAGGCTTACTTACGATTGTAATTAGATTATTTATTCAGCACTATACACTTCCAACTTTCCAACAGTCAACACCGCATTGTTGCTGACACTGTCTGTGACATTATCACCTCAGCTGTTGCTAGGCTACAAATGCAACATTTCAATGCAATTTCTGGAGATTTCAACCACATCTCCCTCTCTGCTACACCTCCAACTTTCCAACAGTTTTTAAAAATGGCCTCACCAGAGAAAATTTAAACTTAGATTCTTTATACGCCAAAGTAAAATATGCATACAGTTCCTCTGCCCATCCGTCGTTAGTATATCAGACCAGAATCTGCTCCTCTTCACCTCTAACTTTGCACCTATTTTTCTGTTGCACCTGTGATCATGATTTTGGTTAAGTGATCTCAGGCATCTAGAGAACAACCTCAGGGATGTATTAAGGCCACAGACTGAAATGCACTCTGGGATCTATATAGACATGACATCAATGCCACGAATGAGTGCAACAGTCTATATTAGTTATAAGTTAATATGTGGAGAGAAAAAGCCCATAAGGACAGTGAAGTGCTTCCCCAGTAACAAGCCCTGGATCAACAGTGACCTGAAAAAGCTGCTGAACATTAAGAAGAAAGCCTTCAGGCACATAAAGAAGAAGGCTGCAGGTGCTGCTAGACCCTGGGTTCTAAAGGCATGTGTGGAACAGATACATTCTTCAGCATTTCTTCAACCTTAGTCGGTCTTCTGAGCCAGAAGAAACTTACAGTGCCATTGAAGACATTCTGCCTTTTTCTGGTACCTTAAAAATCTCATCCATCTACCCTTAGTGACTATAGAACAGTTGCTCTGACATCTCAGAATATGAAAGTCTTGCAGAGGTTATTATTAGCTCACCTAAGTTAGCAAGGAAACACCTTTCAGGACCTGCACCAGTTTGCTTAGCAGACAAAGCAGGCACCACAGTGAGGACCACATTATTTGATTTCTCCAGTGCTATTAATACTGAATTGTATTAATCTGTACACCTCTTTTCTGTGTGGAGTTTGCATGTTCTCCCCGTGTCTGCGTGGGCTCTCTCCGGGTACTCCGGTTTCCTCCCACCATCCAAAAACATGCATGTCAGGTTAATTGGTGACTCTAAATTGTTCGTAGGACTGAGTGTGAGCGTTCATGGTTGTTTGTCTCGTTTGTCTCTATGTGGCCCTGCGATGGACTGGCGACCTGTCCAGGGTGTACCGCGCCTTTCGCCCGATGACTGCTGGGATAGGATCCAGCCCACCTGCTACCCGATTGACGGTATAGAAAATGGATGGATGTACACCTCTTCCCAGTGCAACTAGGAGAGCTGTCATCTCCAGAAATGGAGACTCTGCACTTGTGCAGTATATCAGTGATTGAAAAAAAAGGATGAGGACAGGGAACTAATTGACCCCTTTGTGGAATTGTTCAGAGGTGGTGCGGGGTGGTCAAAATTGATCCACCACTGATGCACCTTTGAGCTAGCAAAGTATGTAGGGATGTAGTAACAGGGGGGAAATTATACCACTTTGTGTGTGCTTACACATATCAAGACGGCTGGATCTGTTGACAAACATTCAGTTAATTGACTTTGTCCAGACTTCCATCAATCATATTCTCTTTCTCCTAAAAACCTTTTTTATATGTATGAAAAATATTATATGAAATATAAACATAATTATGAAAAAGGTTATTGTATGTGAACACCACATACCACCAAATGGCCCTTAACAGAGGCATTTTCTAAGAGATTTTCCTTTCATGAGTCACATTTAAGGAACATCCTTCTTTCCATAGTTGTTTAGTCTTTCTTACACTCAACAGTGCTTGACAGCTGAGCATAAAGACACAGTTAAGTTACAATTGGCCAATGTTCTTTAATTCAAGTGTGGAAATGCTGTTTAAGAGCAACCAAATCTTTTGGAAAAATCCAAACAGTTCAGTGTGTTTGTGGAGTCTTTTCAAACATGCACAATTAGGTAAACAACAGAGGGGAGAGATCATTTAAACAGAGACAACTGTGGGACTGAGACTGTTTATACAAGCTTCACTGTCACACTTCAGCAATTTATATTTAACTGTCAAATTAGGCCTTATAATTCATTCTGCCTGTGGACAGAAAAAAGAGGGAAGAAAGTCGTAACACAATGAGCTCATTATTATGTTTACCATTTAAATACACCTAATTGGAAGAGCAATGTATAGGTTACTACCTTTTGTCACAGCTCACAGGGCATTCAACTCAGATCTATTCCCAGGCTCACTAATTTGATCAAATGCACCCTTGTCTTGTCGCATCAAAGCACTCACATTTGGATGGTACTTAGTAATAGGAAGATGCTTCATTACATGTTAAGTATGTGACGCTCTGAGAAGACAGTACCAGAATAATTCCCAAATTCTTTTTTATTTAATCTTTTTTGTTAAAGTAGGCAACCCTTAAAGTAATGTTGAATCAAGTCATAGGGAGTCAACTAACTGAATGGAATTATTATAGATAAATTAATGTCTTCACAGCATCATAGTTGGTGATTAATGTTAGTAACTTGCGGTTTTTTGCTGGTTAGACGACAGCTTAAGATCTTTCTAACAACATCGTTTCTGTTTGCAAATGTTAATAAGCCTGTGCGTAAAGTGTGAAATGTCTTAATCAGCCTCACCTTTTCCCCAATGCACTTCTGCACTAGGTTACTGTATGAACACGTTTGTTGTGTGTTACACAAATATAGGTATTTACCTTGGGGGTAATCAGAGTCACCCACACTCCCACACCCACCACCCCTGAGAGAGCAGTGTCACCTATAGTTGTGCAGACTCTCTGATCAAACAGCCTCAACTCCGCCTGTTTTGGCCACACTTCGGCGGCGGGCAACCAGTCTCCACTTCACATCCACCTTAATATCGGACAACTTCTTTTTCAACTCTGCTTGTGTGCGCTTCTCAGACCGGCTTCACTCACTCACTCTCTCCCACCCACTCCTCTGACGTTTGCTGCTTATATCGTATGACAGCATGCCAAAGAGCCCATTTTTGCGGGCCTCCACTTCAGAAAGTAGCACCTCCATCTTGCTTTCCGTTAAGTTATTCCTGTCTTACTCATTCTTTTTTCTTTATTTTATGATCGTGCAGAGAGAGGAATCGTAGGTGCAGGGCTCATTTAAATATGATTTGCATATTTAAGTAGGAACGTGGACAGGGAGGAGTCGGGTACTCCGACATGTGCGCTCATTTCCAAAATGGGCTTGGATTCATGCACATCGATACATCCAGATGTTTTTGTACGTTGGAGGGCATTTTGACTTGAACGTATGCCATGTTTCAGTAGGAAATCCACGCAAGTCTTTGTACGTGAGGCCCCTGGCCATATGACTACAATAGCACAAATCATCACCCCTCCACCACAATGCTTGACAGTTGGTATGAAGTGCACTGATATGTTGTGCTATTCTTTCGAAAAGACAGTGATCCCGTGGTTACATGCTGCCATTCCGACATCTCGCCATTCCGACATGGGTCTCCAATTGTCGGAATGGCGACACTTAATTTTTTATCAAACGTCCCGCCATTCCGACACTTTTTTCCTCCTATGGTCGGAATTGCGGTATGTTTTTTTTTTTTTTTTAACATACCGCCATTCCGACAGTTCCTTTTAGTAGCCTATTTTTTACCCAAAACATTTTGCACTAATGATGTGCCGGCGCAAATACGCCCTAAAGTTTGGCGCACAAACTCTGCACATGCAGAGGCCACAGAGGCCTCGCAAACAAACTTTAATAATCTATTATCAAAATCCCCTGAATTTCAAATATAAAAATATAGATATTAATGTAACTCTGGCGAGACTGAAACTGATTAAGCAGAAATACAGTGTCAGTGACCTGTCACAGCAGCCTGCTGGAGTGGAGCTCTCCACAGAGCCCATGCGTCTTTTGCACGCTGTCATCATATGCAAGTAATAATTTCTATTACAGATATCACGGCTACTGCACAGGACACAGTTGCGAGCACTCTGCCTTGCCTTGCCAATAGGAGAAGAGAGAAATGACAGCATAGAACGTATAAAACACAACAAAATGCAGTAAAAACGTTTATTCATGTTATTCACGTGATTTATGAGTACTCGCTCCAATTTTGGGAAGCACGGATGGGCTTTGCGCATTTGGCACAAACACACAGCCGTTGCGCAAGTCTTTATACAGCCTGTTGATATCTTAAGGACCTAACTGGTCACACCTGGGAGTAAATGTCATGTAGAGATTGTTTTTACATGACATTACAGCTGAACATATAGCTTTCATCCACAAACCGACGTGGGAGAGCCCGAAGACGCATGTGCCAGACGCACATAGGCATGCGTAGAACCAATTTTGACCACTTCATGCTGTTTATTTGCTTTCTTTTAGTTAACTTTCGTTTCTTTTGGATTCTTGTGCGTGTTATGGAGCCGTTTCGGTCCATGTTTGTAAGCCTTTTTTTCCTGGATTAAATTTTCGGAAGTTGAAACAAGTGGCATTGGAGTGTGTGATTAAAAACCACCGCGGACTGCTTCTCCTCCTCCAGTTGCCGAGACTTTGTTTTTAAAAACGCTTGTCTGTAAACACGTGTTAAACATATAAATTGCATGAACAGAAAGAAGGGACTCACCTGTTGAGTAACGCACATTTCCTTATACGGAATGCCTTGTCGGAATGGTGGTACATTTGAATGTCGGAATAGTGGGATGTCGGAATGGTGGGATGTCTGCATGTCGGAATGGTGGGATGTCGGAATGGTGGGATTTCGGAATGGGTGTTGCCACCCTGATCTCGTAGTCCTGTGGTTTGGTCAGGGGGACTTTGCAATCCTAAACCATGGCAACTCTCACAAAGAAGCCATAATTGTTTAATCTTTTTCTCATTTTACTGTCATGAACTTACACATTTAAGATGCTAACTGAGGGCCTTGTAGACTCTAAGGGCCCTCATAGGTGAATAGCTACATCTTATGTGTACGTTTTTTCATTTTGTCTAAGCACTGCACACTGATCTTGGGGTTAACTTGCTGGTACATTCACTGGTGGGAAGGTTGGCCACTGTCTTGTAAGTTTTTCACTTGTGAACAATCTTTAGTATGATAGACTTCTTACTGAAACGGCCTTGTAAGCAAGACAACTTGTAGATGTTGTTTCTTGCATTCAATGTCTTGATACATCTCTCAAGACAGAGAAATTCAAGGTTTCACTGCATGTCAATATAAATGTTCAACACTGTTGATTTGGCCCAAAAATGGTTATAAAGGGTAAGAAAT
Organism: Leuresthes tenuis; assembly: GCF_036924035.1. Taxonomy (NCBI): domain Eukaryota; kingdom Metazoa; phylum Chordata; class Actinopteri; order Atheriniformes; family Atherinopsidae; genus Leuresthes; species Leuresthes tenuis. The sequence continues at coordinate 23,344,986 of NW_027325378.1, forward strand.
GTGGTTGGAATCATTAGTCTGCAGTCTCTGATTTTGTAGAGCCCAATTTGAATCCATACCACATAATCTTTTCCTCTGGTGTTCAACTATTTTCTCTCATTTGCGAATGGTTAGGAATAGGAGCTTTTAAAAAAACACATAGCTGGGATTCAATAAAATATATGTGGTTGTGGCCCTATACAAATCCAGCCATGGGTTCATTGCAATCTCACAATATATAAACATGGATTTTGACACCACTATGTTTTGGACTTGTGAGAGGTTCAAAGTCCCACAATTGAAACCATCATCCAACTAGCCAGTTGGAATGCAGTTATTGTATCATATACCTTTCTAATCAGGGTTATCATTTGAACAAGCAGATTTTACTTCGTATGAATCTGTCACTGCAACAAGTTCTGCTTTGTAAAGAATTACAACAAGGATTGCGTTTTGAAACCTGTCCAGGGTGTTCCCACGCCTTTCGCCCAATGACAGCTGGGATAGGCTCCAGCCCACCCGCTACCCGACTGACGGATTGACGGTATAGGAAATGGATGGATGGATTGCTTTTTGAGATTTTGAGATTCCAGATTTTTTTAAAGTTGGTTTTTAAAAAGAATAACAAATTAACGTTAACAGTTACTGTCTAATGATAAGTTTATCTAACTGTAGCTAGCTGATTGTCCTCAGAAACTAGTGATGTGACCACTGTGTTAGCAAACTAACTTAGCTAACATTAGCAGGATTTAAGGTATTTTTACTGGGGATGTAGTGAGCGCTTCACACTGCTTCCTAAGTCATACTTGTTATGCAACACAAGAATGGGTCTGATTGATCTGAGATGGATGCAGTACAAGGTTGGAGGTGTGATCCAAATATCTGCACTAAAGTTTTAATTAGTTCAATTTTGGGCACAGCACAGTACTATATCCCTGCAGCTAGCAAATACCACATCCTTCATAAAAGGAGCTTTACACTGATAATTAAACAGTTTCACATCCATTTAAAGGAACCCATCCAAAAATGGCCTGTAAGAATAAAATTGACACTAGCTATATAGATGTCATCACTAAAAGACTACAGACGTCCCTGTAGTGAGATAAATATGACTTCTGTTTGGCCATTTTGAGGGAATTTTACTAGTTACAGATATTTTTAGACTCTACTTTATAACACAACTGAGTTATGGGGAATTCTACTTATAAAATTCAAGGCATTTCAGATGTGCCTAATGTACTGATTTGGTCTGATAAAGTATGTCAAGGAAAATAAGTGTTAAGTGACATTTTACACATATGTGTTACAGTTTATTCATAAGAATTCAAATGTGGATTATAGTCTGTGGAGAAGGGAAGGTCAGGGTGCTTCCCTAAGATTTTTGTCTGTATCTTTCTGGTCTCAGCTACCTTCTTGACTTTATTCATATCTTCTTGTTTTCCCTCCTGTGCTTCCTGTAACCTTGATAATCTTGGGACTGTGTCACAGACTGCATAAATAATTATCTGATTATCATTGTGGTAGCACTCTCTGTCAAGCTTTGGCAGTATTAGAACAATCCCTTATGAGGTCTTCGTTCAAATTAACTGACAAAGACACAAAAATCCAAAGTGATGGATTTCTAATCTCACTTTTTATATCTTCCCAAGGGAGAATGTTTTTTTTTTTCCACAATATTTTGATGTCAGAGGTGGATTCCCTTGTGTGTTGTTGCATCCAAGCTGAGAACTCAGAGGCGGCAGCCTGAGCAAAAGTATTTGTCCTTTGCACAAACAGGGTAAAGATGGCAGAAACGTCATCTTTAAAGGGCCAAGATGATGAAAAGTTGGCCTTGAGCTGTTGTGGCCACAGCTGAAAAAAGCTGAATATGTCCTCAAAAGGGCGTGAGATAACAATTTATTCCCATTTTCTTCCCAAAGGTGTTGATGTGTGTGTTTTCATGTGAATGTGATTTTTGTCACTAGTCCCAGCCATGTTTTGTTAAAAATCTGCAAAGTGCAAATCAGGACATTTGAATCAACAGGACTGTGTTATCTGGAAGAATTTATCTTGTTATTGTATGATTATTTCAGTTAATGTTTTATAAAAGGTAATAAAAATAATAAAAGGTTGCAATTTCAGCGAAAATGAGCAATTGTGTCAACCTTGGTGTGGTTTGACAGTGAAGCAAGTTTTTCTCATCAGGTATATGCAAAGTTTTAGGTTTATATTTTATTTGCATGCTTGTGTCTTTGCTGAGGCTTTTTTCACCTTCTTTGACGATGATAGTTAATAGTGAGAAAATAACAGTGTAGAATATTTTCAAAACTCTAGAACATGCAGTATTCTCAGTGGTCTCTCCAGTCTTGAGTGATATGGTAAGCATCGCCGTTTATATAGTAAGAAAGGTTTATATAACTAGATGAAAGACACACATATTTGAATGCATTATGAATTAATAAATACAGAAATACTGACCTCTTTTTTATCTTGTAGTATTATACCTAGTGCAGCTGAGCACAAAATCTTAAATCCAGCTATCTAAACCCTTATTTAATAAAAATAATTATCTGTCTGTGGCTTTGGGTTCTTGGTTCAAATCCTGGCAGAGGCCTTTCTGTGTGGGGTTTGCATGTTCTCCCTGTGTATGCATGGGTTCTCTCCAGGTACTCCAGCTTCCTTCCACTGCCCAAAAACATGTATGTCAGGCTAACTGGTGACTCTAAATTGACCCTAGGAATTAGTGTGAGCGTGGATGGTTGTTTGTCTTGTTTGTCTTTGAGTGGCTTTGTGATGGACTGGTAACCTGTACCCTGCCTTTCACCCAGTGACAGCTGGGATAGGCTCCAGTACCCCCACAACTCTGAGTGGGATTAAGCAGGTATAGAAAATGGATGGAATGAATTTCTCTGGCTTTTAATTCAGATATTGGCAAAGACAGACATACAAGTAAAAAATTATTCAGAGGACCCGATACCCGAAGTAATACAGATAAAGCTCTGTAAGCAGGTCCCAAAGAGTAGGGGAGATGTAAATATGAAGAAGTGGCAGAGAAATGCTAGCTGTTATAGTTGCTTAATCCAGACTTTGGGGGTTTGACAGGTGGATAGAGTAGACTGGTGCATTGTTTTTGTGTCACAGACAGCCAGCTGCTCAGAAAGAGGATTAGCACAACCTATCCCTACCACCTCTGGTATCTCCATCGTCTGTAATACCCACCCCCCAAGTGGGTATGATGTGGGTATGATAAGTACTAATATCTAAGGTGTAATTAAAACTTATGGCACCTATATGCACCTATGGAGCAGTGTGTGTCTGTTTGTCAGGATTGCACACTCAAAAATATTTGATCACATTACTGTTTGCACATGACACCATTGTCTTTCCTCAGTGAAAACACAGTTAATGTGCTATTAAATTCAAGGTTCAGGCAATGTTCCGATAGGGCGGATAAGATATATTATGGATTATATCTGAGCATGAAGTGAGCACCATGTACGCAAGTTTGTTGGGTTGCCATGGTTACACGTAAACACAACACAAGACAAAACACTGTCCCTGTCTGGTTAAAAATAAAATCATATGGCTAGAGTTCAAAATTAAAGCTAATTGGTCATGGTTAGAAAAAAAAAAAGCATGATTTGGACTAAAACAGCCTTTAATGTCACGAATATGGCAATGGTGGAACCAGTTGCTGGATTATAGGAGAGAACAGCAAGGTGTGGCTGGTAATGGTCTTGAGGCTTTTAATAATACTGAACTAAGTACACTGAGGAAAAAACTAAAACAGAAAATCTACTGGGAAAAACAACTACATACAACATGGAAGGAAGTGACGTGAATGATTCGACAAGCAACAACTGAAACCCAGGGGTGAATATACTGAGTGAGAAAATCACAAATGATTTGAATGAAAAGCTGGTGAGACAATCAGTAATAAAAAAAACAGGTGTGACGTAGGAAGTTTAAAAAAAATATACATACTCGTGAAGGAAATACTACAAAATAAAACAGCAGGGTACAAAGCGCAAAACTAAACCATGTTCAAACATGTTTCATATGTTTTTCATACATTTATTAACCATGTCTGCATGAACAAATTCCACATTGGCACTCTTTTTTTTCCCCCTTGTCCAGAATTGTAATCTGAATACAGTTTATGCCAAACAAATTTGCTTTGCCAAGGGATGCTTTATGAATGTAAAGGTCCCCTTGATGCCCATCAACTGCTTATTTATTTATCTTTGTTACAATATTTAACATTTAATTGTGCCGAACCAGACCGGGAGACAGGGAAAGAGGAAGAGCAAAGAAGAAGAAACAGAACAGAAATAGAAAGAAAAAACAGACAACCAGCTGCTACACCTGTAAAAACAAAACAGAAGACAATCCATGGCCTCTGTGGGGAATCCAACCTGAGCGCCACCAGGAGCACCTGAAAGAAAAAACAAACACACAAACAAACAAAAACAAGCACAAGTAGCGGCAATCGCATACCACACAACTGTGGATATAGATGACCTCAAAGCACAGGATAACACATCAACTGCTTAGCGAGCATGCTACTGGGCTAATGAATGTGTGTTTGTGTGCATGGACATGCAATACACATGGCACAGGTCCTACATGATAACCATGCTTAGTTATGAGTGTATTGCCCCCCCCCCAGCAATCAGAAGCAGGCAGTGAGGGCCACTAGACCCAGGCCACCAGCAGCTCGGTAGCACAACGGAGCACAGGACCCGGGAAGCCCACCGCAGGGACAACCACGCATCCACCCAGAAAACTGCAGAGGAAGCCCCCGGACAGAGACCCCATAAGCATAGGGCAGAGGTCCCCGCGGGAACCAGGGGCAACAGCCCACCGACCCCGCCAGGCCACAGCCATCTAGACATGGGCCATGCACCAGACCTGAGCCCCAGGAGCCCGAGAGCCCCCAAACCCCCGGCAGAGGCCCCACCCAATACCCGAGAGGGCCAGGCGCACCAGACAGCCAAGCACAGCGGGCCAGTGCCCCTGGCCAAGTACCCCCGAAAGTCAAGACGTGCCCACAGGTGGCTGAGCGGGGAGAGGCAACGCTTCCCTCCTCATCAGGAACATCACAAGCAGGACAGAGGACTGCAAGTCCCAGACCCAGTCATCACCACACACACTTGCACATCAAATACATCCGCACATGTCCCCCCTTCCTCAACTCCGCTGGGGTGTGGCACAGCGGGCACATCCGGGGACCAGCAGACCCACAGCCACCACAGACCCTGAACCAGCAGAATAACTCCTCCTCCCGGCTCCTCGCGCCCCGGGCAGCAACCAAGCAACAGTGGTGTGGGAAGACCACTCCCCTCGCCCCTCTGGCTATTCAATATTTTCTAATATTGAGGGATTAAAATTGAGGGGCAGGCAACCTTGTAGAACTAGGAGCGCGGCCCTCTGGGCAGCCTACGTACTCAGTGCTACCACGCCCCAAGACCTAATGTGTGTGTCTGATAAGTAGTGTCTAAGGTGTAAATAAAACAGGGGCGGGAAACTGCAGAGTGCAGCAAAGGGGACCACCTACATGGCCCCATCCACTACACCCCACAGAACACATTGACACTCTTTAAGGAGGACAGTCTTGCAGAGACGAAAAAAGAGAAGAGAAGAAAAAAAAGAAAACACTGCAAAGATAGTCATAGGGGAAAAACAGTAAATTATCTTACAATTCGAAGATTCTTAATGTCAAGATATGATAAAATAATCATCTGGTCCTCATTATAGTAGATTTCTGAATAATTTTCCTAACCGGTACATTGATTTAAGTGAATAACATTTTTCATTATCCATAAATGGATTTTTCCCAGATAAATAATTTCCGAAACCATTCATTTGTAAAACTTCTGTTCATTTTCCTCTGATACTCTCATGTAAACTCTTTTTTTATATTCCTCAGCTTCTTTTGTAAAGGTTTTTTGGACGCAATGAGTTGAAGAAAAACAAAAACACAGAGCTCCAGGACACTGAACAAAATAACTCCTCCCAAGGAGAGAGCGCGTCTCTGGAAGGAGTGGAAGACTGAGTTCCTTCCAGGGGAAAAGGTAATCCAAGAAAAAGTTACTGACCAGAAAAGAGGTTGGAAAAACTGACTTGAATGACTATCCTGTGACACAGGGGCTGGGGCTGTGGCAAAAGGTGGCTGAGAGAAAGCTGTAGCTGGTAATGGCAGACTGACCAAGTGCTCTGGGAAACTGATTGTGGAGCGGAGGATTCAGAGATCTTTTGGTGGGCAAAGAGCAGCTCCAGACAGTAGGTCTTCTGTGAACAAAGGTACAAAAACTTGAAGTAAGGGTTTGTAAGAAAAGACTTGATTGTACTATGAAATGGCCTGGTTGCACCACAAGGGTGATAAAAGCCATTTGGTGACGAGCAGACAAGCGGCTTAAATACAGCCAGGCATGGTGGAGATCAGTGCAGGTGAGTGGAGTCAGTAATTAGAGCCATAGCAGCCAACCACCAACCACACCCAAAGGTGAGCAGGAACCCACATCGAAAAGAAAGAAAAGCAAAACCAACAGAAAATTACAGATCCTGACACTCAGGCCTGAGGCCAGTACCATGAAGTGAGCTCAACCTACCCGGGGTTACTCCAAACCTATCCAACTCAACCTATCCACAACAATGGCAATCAGGATCAGCGGTACCATGAAGCTGGTTATCAACTTGCTAACTCAACCCAGATTTGACTGATAATGAACGCGCACGTAGAATGGGGCAGGTTAAAGGCAGCAGACCAATCACAATTATGAGCGCAGAAGGAAGGACGCCGTACTTCTCCTGTGAGGAGCAGAAATTAATTCTAAAGAAATAAAAGGATGGGAAAACAAAACCTTACAGAAAAATCAAACACGGTGGCAGCATCAGAGAGACATGAGATGGTGTGGCAACGGATTACTGATTGCGTAAATGCGTAAGTTACACGTGTCAGCATACATTTAACACAGCCATGCATCCCAATCACTGTGCTGCATATGAATCGCCTATATGACAATTTGTCTCATTCCCCCAGATGTAACCCCTCTGGAGTGAAAAGGACTTGGGCCCAGATAAAAACTAAACTCAAAAACATAATTTCATCTGGTAAGTTGGACTTTTTAATTCCATAACGTATGGGCTACAATAAAGCTGGAAGCTGATGCCACAATTACATCATATTAATACGTCAATTTGTTAGTCTGAGTGAAATTATCCTGATTTTGAGCTGTGTCAGAACTTAGCGGGGACAAATGGTGAAAATATACTCTTCTTTAAAACAAAAGTGAGAGCCCTCAAACACCATGTAGCCCTAAATGTACAGAAACACCTCAGTGTCTTTCCTACTTAAATAATTGAACTTCCTGTGATGACTCAACTTGCATTTCTGTTTCACTCTCATACAGACTCTCTGCTCTACCAGGCAGAAAGGGATATACATGATCAATTTGCCTTTTCACAGTAACATTATATCCTTCATCCTCATTTTTTTTTTTTTAAACCTCTGGTGGTTTGCCGTTAATCCCCCACAGGTGCAGCTTCAGTGTAACATTTCCCCTTTGCACATTATACATATTGTATTCAGTTACTTATGTTATTTTATGTTAGCTTTATTAGGGCCCGAGCTGTGAAACAGCCTATTGTATCTGAAGGAATTATTCTTATTATTCTATGTGCACTGGACACGATTTACGGTGCTTTCGCGTGCGCGAAGACTCACAAAACAGCCTTGGGACTTCATAGCGCCGGGTCCACAGGAAGTCGGCCATTTTGAGTTGAACATGCAAATTGCTGCCATTTTGCCTTTTACCACACCTCGCATTTGATCAAACTTCTCCAACAGATTTAATGTTAACGGCTTCTAACTTGGTGTGCTTACTCTTTAGCCATGGGGGATTAAAAGGTGTAATCAAATTTTCCAAATTCTAAAAGGTGTGTCCGTGGCAGACCCTCAAACTTTGACAACACTTACTAAGTTATTAGCTTTCCGTCGAGATGAATAAAGCCTCTTGAATCTTCTCATTTACACCTTTTACAGCAAACATGTAAAGGATCAGATCGGTCCTGAATGATGCGTTCCTGTCTTAACGCTCTCCTTGCAATTTGCGCTCCGATTTCAATCGGGTGTTTGATGAAAGGGCACGCCATTGTTTCCCGAACAGCTGATTGGCTGGTGGGTGGAGCCTTTTATTGTATTCAGATTAGCAGGTTTGCCGCTCGTAGTAAGTTATCATGGTAACCTAGCTTGCTAAGAATGAATCCAGCTTCGTGGTACCGGAAAGTCAGGGTTAACCCTGAAGTTACCTCACTAAACCGACAATCCTGCCTCTTGGTAAAGGCCTCAGGACTCAAACTCAGGCCAGCTGTGATAAAGAACCAGTTTAACCAGTTGTGCAATACAGCGCCCAGTGCCACTGATATTTGAAAGTAGGACACTCTTGATGAAAATGACTGAAGTAAATACTTTAGATATGTAATATACAGTCACATGAAAAAGAAATTACACCATCTCTTAACTCTAAGGTTGTAGGGCATCATCATTGCAGAAATCATCTCACCTGTACCAGGTCACTGTTTCTTAATTTTGGCTGAATTTCTGTTAAATTAATTATACTGTACAAAAAGTCCTGTCTTGGTCCTCTGAGGTTGTATTTACATCATTTCAAGGTCTATCTATCTATCTATCTATCTATACATGTGGACAAAATTGTTGGTACCCCTCAGTTAAAGAAGGAAAAAACCCACAATTCTCACTGAAAGCACTTGAAACCTACATAAGTAACAATAAATAAAAATTCATTGAAAATTAAATAATCAAAATCAGTCATTACTTTTGAATATGATTAACAAAATTATTTCAAAAAGAAAAAACTAATGAAATAGGGCTGGACAAAAATGATGGTACCTCTATAAAAGATTGAAAACTATTTGACCAGAGTGACATGATTAACTCAGGTGTGTCCTTTAATTGACATCACAGGTGTTTCCAAACTCATAATCAGTCAGTCTGCCTATTTAAAGGGAGACAAGTAGTCACTCTGCTGTTTGGTGAAAAGGTGTGTACCACACTGAACATGGACAAGAGAAAGCGGAGGAGAGAATTGTCCCAGGACATCCGAAAAAAGATTATAGACAAACGTCTTAAAGGTGCAGGCTATAAGACCATCTCTAAACAGCTTGAAGTTCCTGTGACAACAGTGGCTCATATTATTCAGAAGTTCAAGACCTACGGGACAGTAGCCAACCTCTCTGGACGTGGCCACAAGAGGAAAATTGATGACAGATTGAAGAGACAGATCGTTCGAATTGTATCCAAAGAGCCCAGGACAACCTCCAAAGAAATTAAAGGTGAACTCCAAGGCCAAGGTACATCAGTGTCAGATCGCATCATTCCTCATTGTTTGAGCCAAAGTGGACTTCATGGGAGACGACCAAGGAGGACACCACTGCTGAAAAAAAATCATAAGAAAGCGAGACTGGAATTTGCAAAAATGCATGTTGACAAGCCACAAAGCTTCTGGGAGAATGTCCTTTGGACAGATGAGACCAAACTGGAGCTTTTTTGGTAACGCACATCAACTCTATGTTCATAGACTCAAAAACCAAGCATACGAAGAAAAGAACACTGTCCCTACGGTGAAACATGGAGGAGGCTCAGCAATGTTTTGGGGCTGCTTTGCTGCATCTGGCACAGGGTGTCTTGAATGTGTGCAAGGTAAAATTAAATCTGACGACTATCAAGGCATTCTGGAGAGAAATGTGTTCCCTAGTGTCAGAAAGCTTGGTCTCAGTCGCAGGTCATGGGTCTTCCAACAGGACAACGATCCAAAACACACAGCCAAAAACACCCAAGAATGGCTGAGAGAAAAGCGCTGGACTATTCTAAAGTGGCCTTCCATGAGCCCAGATCTGAATCCCATTGAACATCTGTGGAAGGAGCTGAAGCATGCCTTTTGGAGAAGACACCCATCAAACCTGAGACAACTGGAGCAGTTTGCTCATGAGGAGTGGGCCAAAATACCTGTTGATAGCTGCAGAACGCTCATTGAGAAATACAGAAATCGTTTAATTGTAGTGATTGCCTCAAAAGGTTGTGCAACAAAATATTAAGTTATGGGTACCATCATTTTTGTCCAGCCCTATTTCATTAGTTTGTTTTTAATAATTATGTTAATCAACAATTCAAAAGTAATGGCTGATTTTGATTATTTAATTTTCAATGAATTTTTATTTATTGTTACTTTTGTAGGTTTCAAGTGCTTTCAGTGAGAATTGTGGGTTTTTCCTTCTTTAACTGAGGGGTACCAACAATTTTGTCTGTCCGTCCGTACGGACGTACAGAGTGTCAGTTTGTTTTGATAACCATGTTTTCAGGTCATTTGTTATGTTTTCTGTCATGTTCTTGTCATGTTTCTCCCCTGCCATCAGCTTCACTCATGTCACCTGATTCATTGTCATCAGCTGCACTCATTCAGTAATCACTCCCTCCTCAGTATTTAGTTTCCTGGTCTACTCATGTTCATTGCAGAATCCTCACAACCCTTCATGCTTGCCACCGAAGTTAAGTCTGGTGTCCTGCCTCATAGTCATACGATAGTCTTGTTTCCAAGTTATTTATTCATAGTCTGGTCTCGTTTTCATTGTCTTGTTTATCGTTAATTCAGTTTAAGTATTTTTTAATTAATTTTGATTTATTGAAAGAACTGCATCTGGGTCCTACCTCACCACCGTTCTTGACAAAGAGAAGTCTTCCTTTACTTCCTGGACTGTTGCCTCTGTGATTCTGTCTCGCATAAGCATAAAACGAATGCTTTCATCTTAACGGGTAACTTTGGCCGGTCATTTGACTGTGATCAGACTAATTGCAAATCTGTAGTTGTATCTGTGTAGTATTTCAGCAATTAAGCTTATTGTAAGCAGAAGTCTTGGTTGGTCCACTGCTAGTATCCTGCACCAAATGGATGGGATGACTTAACAAAAGTCAGAATTGATTTTATGGCCAACAATTTTGTGGATATTAGTAAAATATGATATACGTAGTTCCATTATTCATGTTATTTTAAAACATGATTTATTAATGCTGTAGTAAGCCCATACATTTGTGTAATGATTTTTGAAGATTATTCACAAGCACTTCTCACTGGATCAACTGTCTCAAAGTCTGAAAATTTGGTCATTTTAACTGTGCAGAGTGAGTATCTGGCTGTCTGAACATGCAGTTTTTGCAGTGTATACATGATTTGTGTGTGTGCGGGGGCTGAGTTAGTGTGTGTGTGTGTGGTCAAGCAGAGCAGTATGCATCATCATTTAATGATGGCTTAGCCACTGGTACATGTTCACTCGACAAAGATGAATGATGCTTCCCAACTCAGAAATTGCTGCTATATGACGCCTTCCTCTCTCTCTTCCTGCTTCCTCCTGAAGTCTACAGTTTGTAAGGTGGAGCATCTGGGGTCTGTTGGGGTGAGCAAGGGAACAAGCAGAGCTATAAGGGCCAAGTCTTTGATTTTGCTGTCACGGCTGCTTATAATGATTAATGCCTAGACTTTTGGGCCACTCTGTGTGATTATGGGTCCTACAAGCTCTTACTCCTTTTATACAGAGAACTGTGAGCTCTCCACATACACATGCATTGAGGGACACATTCCTGCTGTAAAACCCTAAATAAGAAAAATTGAATGCAATATGGAAAATGCCTAGATATATCATTTCAAAAGTTATGATTTTAAAAAAGCACTGATTCTTACATTTACCTTGACTGTTATTTTATTTCATTGTAGACAATGTGAACCCATTATAAATTGTTAAAAAAAAGCATTGTTTCATCACTTTCTTTTCATTTGTGTAATGCAATTTTTTTGACATTTGACATTGAGAATACCAAGCAATAAAAGCTTCAGTTGTAATTCTGGCAATTTTCTGGCAATTTTTTGTACCCTCTTCCTCCAGAACCATGCCTTTTAAAATGTGTGCAGAATGTATGAATGGTACTGTAGCCAAATGATCAATTGCTAAGGGCACTGGTACAACCCCATATCATCACAGAGCCTGGCTTTTAGACTTGTTAACAGTCCGGATGGTCTTTTTCGTCTTTGGTCTGGAACACACAGTGAATACCTTTTAAATTCCACTGTTGACATCACCTGTGTTGGTGATTAAGCAGGTGTTGGAATATTTATTAGCAAATATTAAGTGTCCAAGGACATTATTATAGGAATTATTACCTTTGGGGCATCAGTGACTTAAGTCAGAAGTCTCAAAATATGTTGGACTATATGTGTCAATCTTGGACATATATGACATATACAGAGCAAATATAAAGGCTATCAATCAGAGCACTGACGTTCACAACCAGAAGCTCTCACCGTGAAACATACACAATGATCACAAAGAACTTCTCCTTTAAAATAGCACAATATAATTTATTAAAGCTGGCACAATGGTTAGATCAATGGTACTTCCATTAATAAACACTATTGTCTATTAAACTAATCCTGAGTACAAAATGAATAAGCAATGAGAGAAAGACCATTGGTCGTGATCATGTGATGGTGAGGGAAAAAGATGGCAACTATGACATGTGCTCAGAAAGTCGTGTTAACCAGAGAGGCTATAACAATGGTGATGTGCCCATTTGATACATAGATATTTCTGGTCTCATTGTCTGTGTACGCACTTTTGCCATCATGTGAAAACAAATGGCTAAATCCCTTGTGCTCTCTAGAAGAAGGATTCAGGTTGCTTCTTCTGGTCCTGTTGGAGGACAGTCATGAAAAGAATACAATCGGGTTAATTTCTCCCTCAGTTGTGTGTAAGCTATATATCAGTGGAGATTGAAGCCATGGTTGATTCCTATAATGACACAAATTAAATATGTTTTTATAACCCAGTAATTCTTTAGTGCGAACAGGATAAAAATATCACAGCACTATCAGGAGGATGGAAGATTGGGAGAGGACAAGGACCCAAATGCAGACATGGTTCTGGCAGGAGGTAAAGGAAAACTGAACTTGTTTTATTAAGGAACATACATTAACATTAACTAACATACATTCCATCAGAAAAACAACAATATCGTATAACACTTTTGTCACTTACTGATTAGAATTCGATAATAGCATTACTTGGTTATTGTTTAGAAAATGATAATTGTTAAATAGAAAAAGAATATTTATACAACACAACTGTCACTCTTTTGGATGCCATTTTTAAAGGTAGTTTTGGTTACTCATACACACATTACTAAGAAACATCAGTTTGTGGTTGTCTTTAGGCAATAATATCACATTGTTAACTGAAAACAGCTATTTGATCAATTTAAATCCAGCCGCAATGCTCTCAAAGGAAGAACTGTGCTGTCTCACTCTGACTGACAAAAGCCCAGCAAGCAGCTTGCCCGTCTTTTCAGCTGGTTTATGATAGTGATCAGAGGCAGCCGGACTGTCTGGCTTTGAATACTTGACTATTTGATCTGGTATTAGCAGCTTTTACAGGCTTTAATATGTCAGATTATCTGCTCTTCACCTCTGTGTAACTCTCCTAACCCCCCTTGATCACGGAGAGTAACAGAGATGGAGAAAAGGAGATTTAGAAGGAGGACTGGGTATTGAATGAAGTGGTGAATGATAATCATGGAGTAAATTTAGTTTGTCATCCTTCATAGTGAAATTTTAACTTTGACAAACCTAGCTATTACACATCCTTTAGAGCATAGTTACATTATGTTGGATGATAATCCAGTAGTAATTTATCATACATCAAGTCGTGGAATAATTTAAGTTCTCACTGTTTTATCCTATATGATTAAATTGTAGCATTGTTTTATTGGTTAATTACTGCTTAAGTCATAATACATGACAGAATGATCCCTTTGGCCAGGTGAAAAAAAAATCAATGATGGTTCTGTTTCAATGACCCAATAAATATTTGAACTTGGTAACAATAAATAACAAGTTATGGAGAACGTACAATTACTCTTCATTGTTGTCCCTTTAACATCTATATTACATTGCATGGGCATTGAAACTTTGAATTAGAATCCAAATAAGAAACAGTTTTATTGCCAAGTAGGTTTATGCATACAAGGAAATTGTTGTGGTTTGCCGGTGCTTTGTTTTCCAGATAATTCAATTAAAACAACAAATAAGAACAGTAAGTAAAAATAAAACAATACAGGTATTGTGTAGACAGTCCTTGGGGGAGATAGTACACATTGATGTAATGTGCAGAGGGTGGTGGGGCTGGGGGTCAGTATCAGTGGGGGTCTCTGGTCTTGTTTATGTGGCCAGCTGCAGAGGGGAAGAAACTGTTCTTGTGGCTTGAGGTTTTGGTGTTGATGGACCGCAGCTTCCTGCCAGAGGAGAGTGGGTCAAAGAGTTTGTGTCCGGGATGGGAGGGGTCAGCTGCAATCTTGCCTGCTCGCCTCAGGGTCCTGTAGGAGTACAGATCCTTGAGACTTGGGAGGTTGCAGCCAAACACCTTCTCAACAGAGTTAATGATACACTGCATTCTGGCCTTGTCCCTGGCAGTGGTAGCAGCGTACCTGACGGTGATGGAGGAGGTAATACACCAAACACAAGACGCTTGCTGATGCTTCGCTTTGCGGTAAAAGGTTTTGCATGACTTCATGTTACCTTGATTGTGTACTGTGGAATTTTCTGCTCCTCTTGGACTACTAATAATAACTATATTTCTAACTATGATTTACACATTTTTGCATAGTTAACTCTATAGCATACTTGTTCTATTCTAACACTCACTCCTACAGATCTTTAGTCTTTATTTTCACTTTTAAGCAGTGTGTCTGGTTCTCTAGCTTAGCATGGCTACCAGTTCTCTCCCTCCATCTCCTGCTTTCACCTGCTCTGTATCTCAGATGTTTAATTACTCTTCTGTTCTGTGGTGTATTGCCTCTTATTCTGAGTTTTTATCCCAGTTAGTGCTGAGAAAAGATAAAGTCATTGTAGTGGGTGACTTTAATATTCATGTAGATGTTAAAAATGAAAACCTAAATATTAACTTTATTTCTATATTAGATTCTGCTAGGTTTTCTGAAAGTGTTCGCAGATGTACTCACTGCCTTAACCCCTTAACCTTTTTCATGTCCAGTGGGACGTTGCATACTTCAGGGCAAATCTGAGGTTTTCCTCAGCCTCCCTTTATATATATCTAAATGTGTTATATACCGTTGGAAAGGGTCTTGCGATTCCAATGATGAATGGCAATCCAAGATACAATCAGAACTGTGGACACAGTAAACACTTATGTAAAACCAGTCGCAATACAAAAAAGTGTCAAAATCACCAATAAAGTCTCACAGTATTCTGAGAAAAGATACAACTCCAAAAAAAACTGTCCTCTTATGTTGGCAAGGGTCCAGTTAATGTACTCCAGTAAAATAGTTAGACAACAAAAAGTCACCCACAAAGACACATGGTCTGCGGCGGCAAACTTTAAAAATTTCCGTCAGATGCATATTTTTCCGCACATTCTTGATCATAACTTCAGTTAGCATGCATGTATTAGCCAGATCGTGATACCGAAACAGCTCTGGTCTTTACACTTTTGAATGACATCTTACTTGTTCCAATAGATGACTGTTTACCCTGTCTGCTGGGGCACAATACTCAGTTACTCACTGATACGTCAAAAGTATCTGCACTTATTCTTATGTGTGAGGCTCGAACCAGGTGTGGCAGATTTTACTTTGGAGTGACGCATTGAATAGCTAATGAAGTTCTGAAAACAACAGTATGCAGGTTGAGGGGTGGTCTCTGCTTCCATATATGGCAAATGTAACGTGAAAAAAGCGTCACAGAGAAGTAGTCTAGCTTCTTGAGTTGCAAATTACGCATCGTTGTGCGTAATTTTAGATTTGGCAGTTTATTCTTTCATTTTTACAATTACATTCGTTACAACATGGCTAAACAAACGTCAAAAACAAAATACAGTAAGGAAGAAACTAGGGGGTTTGTTTACGATGGGACAGTGATGCTTCTGACGTCAGAGTGATAATGACTGGACGAAGCATCTGAAGAGGGAAACGTTGCAGTCGACACATATTATCTATATTTTGTTTTTTTACTTAATATTATTATAGTCATAGATAGATGTATAGATACTTTATAGTTAGATACTTTATTGTTTCCGAAGGAAAATGTGGGCTCAGTGTTATCACTGTGGTATTCTCATCAATAAAGCAAACATCAAAAAAGAGCAAAAAGTAATTATTATATACGCAGCTTAGTCTTTCTTGTATTATAAAATACATTTCTTTGTATTTTGTTTTTCTAACTGTCTTTTAAAGTACATGGGCATGCATCGTGTACATAGAATATGGCAGAAAGAGGTGAGGTTCCTTTGCACCAGAAGGCATTCAGCGAGACCTTAGCCTTCAAGTTGGCAGAGATGTCTACCACCTCAGTTGAGCCTAGGCCATTTCTTGCCAGTCATCACAAAGCTGTGCACATACCAGGACACAGCACAGTTGGATGCTTGAGGTGCAGACACTGCAAGATCAAGAGTCCTGTGAAGTGTGCCACATGTGATGTCCCCCTGTGCTTTGTGCTAGGCAGACTGCTACAACGATTGGCATGTTGCCAACAGCAAATAATGTCAATACAAATTGTGAATAGTGTTCAGTGTTGTTTGCTATGTCATTATTTATGTATATAAACTGATTGCATTTAGACCATACTATTTGTTTGGACTTTTATTGTATGCACAAAGCTCTGGATATAGACAAAATGTCTTTGTTTTTATGTTACTCTTTGTCACTAATACTCAGTGGTTTTACATGATGAGATTAACTCGATTATAGCTATAGTTGGGTTATGCTATGAGCAAGGGTAATTATCCTTTGTTACATGGCGGTGAATGTATCGAATAACTGGCACAAAGCATGCAATACCACAGTAGATAAGTGGCGCTGTTCAACTATCACTAATAGAGCCACTTCCAGTTGACGTCTTCACCACCAACAACAAGAAAACTAAGGCATTCGAGAAAGATGGCGAACGAAGAGCAAGATGAAGCTACGTCCCTCTACATTTGTGATGAGCATGGTAATGGCACAAATGCGATGCACAACGGCGCATTCTCCATCGTGTTGCTTGTTCTTTCTGACGGCGGCGACAACAACAGTAATATCGTCTCCTTCGACTTCCGGGTGACGATTGCGGGAAAAAATCTCAAGCATGCTCAGAATGCTTGATCCTATCCACTGTCGTCTCCAGGCACATTAAGTGGGCAATCGGATCGAGTTATCCCAGGGTCTTAATTCGATTGCAAGTAACCCAATCCGATTCGATTTCTTGTCGGATGAAGCTTGTTACATGAGCTGAATAACTCAATCTTATTGTCATTTAGTCATTAATCTGATCCGATTGCCCGCATGTAACCGCACTGACTGGCAGAGGATCTGGATGTGGGATGAGAGAGTCCCAAGTATAACCTTTCATTAGAGCCCAAGATCATGACTGTATGTTGAAGCATTCAGGGATGGCAGCCTTTTTTCCCAAGGCTCTCCAAATGGCACAGCTTTGGCACACCTGGTCCTACCCTTAGAAAAACCTGTACAAAACACAATTTTTTTGTTGTATTAAAGTCAAATTTGAAGTGGGACCTATGTAAGACTTCAGGCTGTAGTCCTATTGTGTTTTTCAGTCCGCAGCCCTATGCTAAAGTCGCTTTTAAGACACATATTTGGGAATAAAAATTAGGCAGACATAAAATTTCATATCTTTCCCATTTAATTTCTCAAATGATTATGTACAGGTGACATTATTGTGGTCATTAACTTGTGTTTCCCTGTTCCAACACATATCCTTTGAATGGTGTTACGGTGTTTGTTATCCCCTCTTTCCTGTCTTCTCCAACCCCAGCTGGTCGAGGTGGATGGCCACCCTTCTTGAGTCTGGTTCAGCCAGAGGCTTCTTCCTGTTAAAAGGAATTCGTTTCTCTCCACAGGCATGTTCAGGATGGGAGATTGGACTGAAGAGACGTTTCAGTGCAATCTGTTTCATTAGCTAGGATTTTTTTATTTATTTACTATGTATGAATTAATTGGATTATTTTTTAAATCAATTGGATTTCATTGGATTATGATTACAATGAATTGAACTCCAACTGGCTTGAATTGGACTATATTACTTAAGTGCCTTGAGATGACATTTGTTGTAATTTGACACTATATCAATAAAACTGAATTGAAATGAGGTGAGGATGGACTGGATGATGGCAGAGTAGAAGTGCACCGTCCTCACCTTTAGCAGGTTGAATTTCTTTAACTGCCTCAGTAAGTACAACCTCTGCTGGGCTTTTTTGATGAGGCAGCTGAACATCAGCTCCATCATCACCCGGGACCACTTCAGGTCCCTGGTGTACTTGGCACGCATTTTGACCTACTTGTACACTTCTATGGTTCCATGTTCTAAAGTACTCATATACACAGTAATTTTACTCAAATTGAATAAATGTTTACTCTAAAAAAAAAAAAAAAACATTTGGTCCCAGTCTAAATGGAGTAAAATTTACACTCATGACATAGTTAAATTTAATTGTGCAAGCATTTCACTCAATATGATGATAATTCACTCCATTTAGCATAAAATAAAAACAACTGTACCCTAGTTTTACTCTGAATTGTACTTTTTACAGAAGTGAATTTTATTCAAGCTCCTTCCCCAACAGAGAGGTCAGAGAGGGGAAGGAGCCTGAGCTGGTGCGCAAGGTTGAGCGGTTCTGGCTAGATATAGTCGGACTCACCTCGACGCACAGCTTGGGCTCTGGAACCAGTCTCCTTGAGAGGGGTTGGACTCGCTTTCACTCTTGAGTTACCCATGGTGAGAGGGGCAGAGCAGGTGTGGGCATACTTATTACCCCCTGGCTTTGTGCCTGTAAATCGGGGTTTGCCCCGATGGACGAGAGGGTAGCCTCCCTCTACCTTCGAGTGGGGAGATGGGGCCTAACTGTTGTTTGTGCTTACGCTCCAAACGGCAGTTCAGAGTACCCAACTTTTTGGAGTCCCTGGAGGAGGCACTGTAGAGTGGTCCAACAGGAGACTCCCTCTTTCTGCTGGGGGACTTCAATGCTCACGTGGGCAATGACAGTGATACCTGGAAGGGGGTGATTGGGAGGAATGGCCCCCCCGATCTGAATCTGAGTGGTGTTCTGTTGTTGGACTTTTGTGTTCGTCATGGACTGTCCATAAAGAACACCATGTTCAGGCACAAGGGTGTCCATATATGCACTTGGCACCAGGACACCCTAGGCTGCAGTTCGACAATCGACTTTTTGGTTGTATCATCAGACTTGCGGCCGTATGTCCTGGACACTCGGGTGAAGAGAATGGAGAGAGCGGTGTCACCGTCAACACTGTCTCTGCTTTTTGCAGATGACGTGGTTCTGTTAGCGTTATCGGGCCGTGTCCTTTGTTTAGGTTTGTTTATGTATTTAGCAGACGCTTTTATCCAAAGCGACTTACAAATGAAGATATAACAAGCTATATAAAAAGCTAACAATAAACTACATAGAAGGAACCCACTAGTCTGACTATGTCAGAGGTGACAGAGTAGCGATAGGGTGCAGGCATAGAAAGAAGTGCAGAAAGATAAAGTGCAAAGATAGAGGGGGTAGGTAAGTACAAGGTAAGTGCTAGGATAGGAGGTGCTCTCTGAAGAGCTGGGTTTTCAAGATTTTCTTGAAGATAGACAGGGACGCCCCTGTTCTGGTAGCGCTCGGTAGGTCATTCCACCATCGTGGGACGACACATGAAAAGAGTTTGGATTGTCTTAGGCGTGGTGTAGGCACTGCTAGACGACAATCCTGGGACCAACGAAGGGACCGAGTTGTGACATAAGCCTTTGCAAGAGCATTCAAGTAGATGGGAGCCATTACATTAAGCACTTTGTAGGCTAACATCAGTGACTTGAATTGGATGTGGGCGGCTAAGGGTAGCCAGTGGAGTTCAATGAACAGAGGGGTGACGTGTGTTCTTTTAGGCTGATCGAAGACCAGATGCGCCGCCGTGTTCTGGACCATCTGCAGAGGTTTCACAGCACAGGCTGGGAGACCAGTTAGGAGAGCATTGCAGTAGTCAAGGCGGGATATGACCATGGCCTGCACCAGGAGTTGGGTGGCATGTTGGGTTAGGTATGGTCTGATCTTTCTTATGTTTAGTAATGCAAACATTGGCTCTCAGTGTAGCAGTTTTCAGCCAAGTTTGAAGCGGTTGGGATGAGCACCTCCAAATCCAAGGTCCTCAGCCGGAATAGAGTGGAATGCCCCCTCGGAGTTGGGAATGAGATACTTCTTCAAGTGGAGGAGTTCAAGTAACTCAAGATCTTGCTCATGAGTGAGGGACGAATGGAATGGGAGATTTACCAGTCAATCTACATTCCTACCCTCACCTATGGTCATGAGCTGTGGGTTGTGACCAAAAGAACGATTGCGAATACAAGTTGCCGAAATGGGCTTCCTCTTAGTCTGGGCTCTCTCTTACAGGTAGGGTGAGAGGGGGTCATCCGGGAGGGGCTCGAAGTAGAGCTGCTGCTCCTCCACATTGAGAGGAGGCAAATGAGGTGGCTCGGGCATCTGGTTAGGATGCCCCCTGGATGCCTCCCTGGTGAGGTGTTCCGGGCATGTCCTACTGGGAGGAGATCCCAGGGAAGACCCAGGACACATTGGAGAGACTATTTTCTCTCGGCTGGCCTGGGAACACCTCGGGGTCCCCCTGGAAGAGTTGGAAGATTTTTAAAAGGTGAAATAAATATCAGAATATGTTTATTCAGTGTTCACAGGAAACAGCATGGCACAATATAAAACCTGGAGTCATTATGACTGTAAGACACCTGTAAATCGAATGCTTTGTGACAGAAAAGATCTCTGACAAATACAACATGAGGTCTGTCTCTTGTGTACAGAAATTGAAATGCATTAAAATGCTCGTTCAGACACACTGTTTGTAGAGCAAAAGTAACAAAAAACAATGTATCATCCTTCACAACCAACATGGTGGATCCTATGAAAAACTGGCATATCACAATGAACTTTAATATATACAACTAAATCTGCACGGTGCATATTTCTGTGGTGCTTGGTCCATCTAACTTTGAAAACCTCAGTGTCAATTGGTAGCTGGACAGTCTCTGCTATCTGACATCCCCAGTCCAATCTGCTTAAAGTTAGCATTTTACCTGGTCCAGTGATCAGTCTTTTGGGGTCAAATGTCAGCCAACTGTAAGCAATGAGACTTGGTTTTTTTGGCCAATGTTGTAGTTACATTTTTGAAACTCAATTGTTTTTTAAAGATTGTTCTTGTGCTAATTGTGCTTTGCTTCATAGTGCATGCACCAGCTATGCAAAACTGGTCCAGCTTTAAGTATACCTGTTGGATAATGCACCATGAAATTATGCTTTGGTAGCAGCTTCATGTGTGAAACAAATGCTTGAATAACCTATGGTGTTCAGCGATCAAGTGTTTCAAGAAAATAGTTATACCCTTTGACAACAGTGGAGAAAATACAATATTTACAATTTGAAGCAACAACAGAAGCAAATACCAGTGTTGATCATTTGGACAAACCAAATCTCCAAAGATGAGTGGTAGATTGTGAAGTAAACACTAGGACTGTATGGTACCCACTCCCATCTTCTGCATTGTAAAAATGCTCCTACAAAGGTGTTATTCAAAGTGAAATTAATTGTTATTTTGAACATGGTTGAATTAGCAGGATAAAATATTTTCACACTTATTCTTAAAACTGCAGCAGCTGAGATGAACTTGCTCAAGACAGGAGTGCTAAACGAGAAAGGTTTTAAACTATCAGTTAAGGAAAAATGGCAGAGATATTGGACATGCATAAATGTTAACATCTTTAGTTTTCCTCAAACCACAGCCAAGCACTTAAAAAAAGAAAATGGATGAATAAATCTAGATGTACATCATGCCCGAAAATGTTGAGTTTAGAAGTGAAGAGTAAATATGTAGGACTAATTGTTTTCTATACTTACATAACCAAATTTGCTCTTTGGATCAGCCAGGTATAGGAACAAGTTGATGATCCCCTTGCGTAGTGCTCTTTGACATGCCTTGAAGGACTTGTCCTACACAGATACACACAAACTATGAGCACTGTTGAAAGTATTGGAGTGTAAGTGACACCTTCATTAAACTAAGCATTGGTGGTGCATACCCATGTTCACTTGTCATATGCGCAACCAATATATTTGAGCATTTCACGCCGCCTGCTATCTGTTAGGCTTTTTATCTGAGCATACTCATTGATGATCCTCTCTCCACCAGGTTTGTTCTTTAGAACGTCTTTAATCGTCCAGGTGACATTAAAAAAATATTACACTACTATAAAATCAGATCAAAGTAAACACTTAAATCTCCTTGTCTACGAGCACACAAGGCTTCTACGTCGAGCTGCAACAATTAGTCAAACAATAATTGATTATAAAATGAATCATCAGCTATTTTGATAAAATATAATTGGTTTGAGTAGGTTTTTTTTTTTTTTTTTAAGAAAAAAAAGAAAAGTCCAAATTCTTCGATTTCAGCTTCTTAAATGTGAATATTTCTGGGTTTTTTTTGTTCCTTTATGTCAGTTACGAGGGGACTCAGGACGCAGATGCAGGGTCGTGTGGTTACAAGAGGGTTTTATTTAAATAAATAAACACAAGACAGATCACAGCACTGCAGGGCGATCTCCCGGCAGCGCAAAAGAAACGGGCTATAAAACTCCTAAGAGCTCTCCTCCGTATCTATCGTGGAGAAGGAGCGCCCCTATGAAATTTACAAAACATAAAATCTCTCCAAACTGGGAGGAAAACCGAAAAGCTATGAACACTTAACAAAGCAAAGACACGCTCTCAAAGATGAGGCGGAATAAAACAAAAGGCGCACCCTTAACGAAACAGAGGCTCTATGAAACTTTAGCGATAACTAAAAGCTCTCCTTTAACGGAGGCGACTATGAATAGTAACAACAAAAATCGCTCCTTGAAAACGGAGGAAAAACAAAGCTATGAAACTTACCTTTACAATAAATAAACTAAGGCTATGGACAACAATAAATTACAAAGCAAGATGCACTACAGGAGGAACGCTCACTGCAGGCTCGTGGAATCATGGAACATGGGACAAGACAGATGGCTGGTAATGAAGCTCAAAAGGAGACAACATACTGGCACAAGACAAGGGAAACGCAGACTATTTGAACACATGAGGGACCAAGGGGAACAGGCTGAAACCCGTGGGAATCAGGGAAGACAATGAGACGCTTGACACGGGAGGAAGGGCAAGATACCTGAAACGAGAGGAGAAGGTCAGTGCTTTTCAAAATAAAACAGGAAATGACGAGACATGGAACAGAAAATAAACCGCGACACTTTATGACAATGAACTCAATATCTGTTTGGTTTGAGAAACTGACATTTTTCAACATTTTGTAACATTTTATTGACCAAACAACAAATCGATAAATTATTACAAACGAAAATTATTTGAAATATAATGAACTACCAATTCAGCAAATTTACTTGTCTTACAATGTACATGTTAGGCTAGCCAAGACTCAAAGAATGAATGACATGTTGGCAATGCCCAGTGCAGTGATCATGATCAAATCCTGACTGTTCTGATCTGTACTGCATGTCATTCCCCCAGTCTCTATCCCCTTCACTATCTACTCTATACTACCCTGTCCATTAAAATGCAAAAAGCCGCCCAGAAAATCTCTTAAAAAAGAAAAAAGAATGACACTCTTAGAAACTTACCATCTGGATTTGGACTTTGTGCGAGACAAGTCTCGAGCACACCCAGGTTTGGTTTTTTTTTTCATAAGGAAATCAAAGACTTCTTCATCAACCTCAGTCTTTGTGTCATCAAAGACTCTTAAGTCCAAGGATGGGATGCTGAACTTCTTGGCAGCTGTGAATATAAAAAAAACTGCACTTAGAATTTAAAATACACTCCAAAACAAAGGAAATTTAATAAACCAAGCAATATAAACCTCAACAGTTAAAGGTATATCTTGTCCTTAGTAATAGTTAATTAATATCTGCACCATCCACCCAAATTGACAGATTCAGTATGTTTAGTGTCTTAGATTGTGTGAAACTCATTTTCCACTGACCACATTCCAAAAACAATGTATAGGCCCCAAAACAGAGGTACTTTTGTTGATCCTGCATCCTACATGACATGAAAAGGTTATATTATCAGCTTTTGCACATTTATTTACAAAGTCATTAATTAACAATTATAATCCATTGTCCACCTTGACAATTCAAGGTGACAGGCACAAGTCTCTACAATCAGCCTTGAAGATAGCTGACAGAATAATGACATGCAATATGAAATCATCATTATCCTAATAATTAGCCTGCAAGGCACTAATTTCACCAGTCACTCTTGAAAGCAGGTATTAGAATACTGAAAAAATATGTCTTTTGTATCAACAAACTAGCTTAGCTAACGTGTTGGTTAGCTATAAATTGTTGTAAAATCTAGCTCTTGTTTGCATTAGTCGAAGCAATCAAATAGCTTAAATATCTAACTTACTTCAAAAAGCAGTTTGCAGTAAAAGCAAAACAATTTGCTCGGTGGCTTAGGCTGAGCAGCCTGGAAGTCAACGGCTGAAGGCAGATTTGTTTATGTTTATGTTTATGTATTTAGCAGACGCTTTTATCCAAAGTGACTTACAAGCTGGGAGTCACTGAATAATATATGGTATAATAATAATAATAATAACAATAATAATAATAATAATAATAATTATTATTATTATAATAATTATAATAATAATGGATTTACAAATACCTGCTTAAATTATTATCATCATTGACTCAACGACTTGACCGATTCTGTACTTGGATCAAGATAAACTAAGTATTAGTACTTTGTATAGTATATACAGTCTAAGCCTGTAGACAAGTTTCGGTGCAATCTGTTGGTTTCTTTAGATAGGATATTGTTTTTGAATTGGCTCTATATGAATTAATTGGATTAGTTTGAAATTAATTAATTGGATTTCATTGGATTATGATTATAATGAATTGAATTCCAATTGGCTCGAATTGGACTATATTATTTAAGTGCCTTGAGATGACAATTGTTGTAATTTGGCACTATATAAATAGAACTGAATTGAATTTTATTTAAAGCAGGCTGGTAAGTGGTAAGTGGCAAGTGTCCAGTGAGCGGTTGCAAATGTCTGTGAACACTGGAGACAGATGATCAGCACAGTGCTTAAAGGTGGACGGGGAGACACAGTCAGGTCCTGCTGACTTGCAGGGGTTCTGCTTCCTGAAAAACTTGTTAACATCCCTCTCCAGGATGGAGAGAGGTGTCACTATGAGTGGTGTCCCAGTGAGTGGAGGAGCTCCTGCTGAGGTAGGGTGAGTGGAATTCCTGGGCTGTGGCTGGTGAGGTGTCATGGGGGTTGGTGTCGTAGAAATGTTTACAGTGGATGATTAAAGTTTCCAGAACAGGTGAACAGTGCTGTAGGATCACTGTCACATCATTACACCAGTCATTGTTAGTATGATAAGCATCACAAGAATTTGCGATGCTTAAGTGAAGTGAAAGAGTTGAAAGGGAAGTTACAAGTTTTATCAGTGCATTACAAACTAATACTATGTGACATCAAGTTTGCTGCTGGTCAGCTGATTATGACATGAGGCACAACATCAAATGTGTTGTCTATATACAATCAAGTGTGTTTGTTTGAGATTACATGTAGGTGGGTAGGTCTGTGTGTGGCAGTGCAGTTCACTGTGTAGGATTAGTATTCCCTACATGGCGTTAATGATTTCTAAAAGGGCTCAATGTGCTGCTGGGGATTAGAGAGCTGGCGGGTGAAGATAAAACCACATACACAACACTATTCTGCTGGTGACACACTGCCAGTAAAGTTTGTAAGCTGTTATTTCTTCTCCCTTCTCAAAACGGTAGTTATATTTATAAGCATCTTATTAAACAAGTAACTTTTGTTATTCTTTTCATTGTCCCTTTCAAAGGGTAGGACAAAGGACCACCCCTGCCAAGGCGATGTACGTGGGATACCAAAAGGAATTATATCTGTTTTGCTCAAAAACCCACACTTAAAAGATTAGCTGTAAATTTAAGATATATTTTTAACTGTAAATTACAGTTTTTCATAACAATTACAATTTACTGTGCCATTTTATTATCTTATGAAATATATGATATCAATAATTATGACCATTAGTTAATAACAAATAACTATAATCTATCAGCATAAAACAGTACTTTTTGACAACACCCGCACTCGCTTGACTCCATGAGTGTAGCGGGCTGCTGGATTGACATTCCCTGTTGGCACACAGATTACTCTTTTTAAATTTTAAATAGTGGTCTTTTCTCAGGAAAATTTTGAATTGAAAAGCAAAACTAACTTTCTGACCAGCCATAATTCTTTGTAAGCTACCACCATACTGACTTTAAGCCAAAAAGCAATAAAGACTAATACTTATGCATTAAGACCAGTTATATTAATGATGATAGTGAATTGTAAATTAATTTATAAACCTTCTATACCAAACCAAAACACAACACACAAAGGATAAGCACCACCATATTTAAACTAAGTAGAAGATTAAAGCAAAAAGTGTCTAACTTAGCCTCACAGGCTGGTCGGGGCTTTTGCTTCTGCAAACCACAGACTTTTACAGATAGGTCCATAAAGACATGCACACTTATTCCAAAGCTGCCCTGGTGAATGAGTCCTCCTCAGAGCCTTTTGAAGATGCAGGTCTCACATCAGCTGTCATGACTGGTCCAGTCTCCCGAATCTGGTCCAAGAGATTTTCTACAGGAGGGAGGCAGCCCAAAGGTTCCAAACAGCCAATCCTCAATGTGTGTTGCCACACCCAAATATGCATGGAGGGAGGCTGCACCACTTCTTCCAAGGCCAAGGGCCGTAACAGAGGAGCAAATTGTGCTCCCTCTTTACTTGATCCTATTTCCAAGTAGCTTTTAACAGCTAAAGTCTGCAGCAAAGCTAAGCAGCTTACAGCTGACAGCATTCTTTATGTTTCAATTTATCTTGTTTTGATTGCATTCCATGGAAAGAAGATTTTGCCTCCATTGATCTTCTGGTACGTGTTGATGCAGGAATCTCTGATTAAGCACTGTTGGATCTCTGTGCATATTTCTACACAGTGGATCACTCTTTTGTGATAGAGAAACTTCTCCTCCTACCCCTCCTAAAACATTAGGAATACACACAGATGAGGCAAATATCTGTGACCATTTCATAAAAAGATTATAAATAAACATCTCAGATGTATCACTTGGGAAGTGAGCAATGATCTGATGACGTGATGGGAGAGTCTCCAGCTCCAAATGAAGCTGCTAAATGCAATTTACAGGACAAAAGAAATGTGGTGCTGATTTTCTTATGGCATTCTTCCATCATGTAGCATTATACAGTACTATATGATTTTATTCTAAGCAATACCATGATACTGATACCAACTAGTAATCTTTTGGCACTACAGTAGCAATTGTTCCAAGTGAACCAAGCTAATACTACACTGTGATGCGGAGACGTTGCACACTGCTGATTGGTCAAAAAGAAACACCAGTGGGCATAAACAACAAAGCAACAACAAACAACAAATCTGCAGCATCACATACCTACCAACACACATGGATATCTCATTTATGTAGACAGATCATACATTGTATGCATAACTAATGAAGAAAAAGTGCCATACAAATCAACTTTTGATTGATTGATAATGTGGAATTTTCTTCAGGTCTATGCTGAATTTAAGATGGTGATTTATATTTTATTAAAACTCATACCATTATTATGTCTTCACATGTCTGTCTCCACTAAACTATCAGCCCTACTTCTAACTTTCTATTAAAAAAATTTAATCATTTTAATGTAGTATATAGTATACTTAAAAGCTTAAGGGAAAGATGTGTGATGACAATGAGACAGAGACACATGTATGCACAGAGCAAGTAAGAAAAGTTTAAATAAACAGGAAAAAAATTAGTAAAGTTGTTCCTGCCCATGCTATTGATATTCGTGTTTTACATTTTGGACACTGATAAATTAATACATTTTACCAGCTGTTGTGGACCTCACAACTTCAGATCTTGAAACAGACATTATGACTACCATCCATCCATTTTCTATACCCGCTTCATCCAATTTAGGGTTGCGAGGGCGCTGGAGCCTATCCCAGCTGTCATTGGGCGAGAGGCAGGGTGCTGGAGCCTATCCCAGCTGTCATTGGGCGAGAGGCAGGGTACACCCTGGACAGGTTGTCAGTCCATCGCAGGGCCACACAGAGTCAAATGAGACACACAACCAATTAGGGACAATTTGGGGTCATCAATCAAACAAACATGCATTCTTTTGGACAGTGGGAGGAAGTCGGAGAACCTGGAGAGAACCCAAGCATACATGGGGGGGACCTGCAAAAACCACACAGAAAGGCCCTGGCCCGGAAAGCTGGGAGGCACCACCACACAGCCATGCAGCCCCATTATAACTACCCATGTAGTGAACCCCAGCAAGATATAAATCAAATTTGCAGGGAATACATAGAAGTATAGGCAAACCTGCTGGCTAATTTTAAATCATACAATAGAAGTCTGTGAAATGTGTTGATGTAAGAGCATTTACTGAAGCAAACAATTTACGGGAAAGAATCAGCAAGACTTGCCATTGTAACATGACAGTTTTTGTCAGCATAACATAATTTTGTGGATGACTGATATCTTTATGGTGAGTTTCCTGAATTTTGTCATTTTCTGCCTGATTGTGGTTGAGTTCCACCTTGGTCATTGTCAAGGGGCTCCTACAAGAAGTCATAAAAGTGAGAAAGGGCCTCCATACTTTGAAAAAAGATTGAGAGGATGATTTCAGATTGAGTGTGTATTTGATTTTTTTCTAGCTTTAAGAAATACATAACATCATTGACCCAATGAGAAAAGGATGGAGGAGCTTGTTGTTTCCATCTGAAAATGATCAAACATCTCGCAAGGAGTGTAGTAAAGGTTATAACTACATAGGCTTTAGCTGGTAAAACAGTTGGAGGTTCCTCTGGTGTCAGACCAATGAGGGCACAGATCGGATCAGGATCTAACTGATGGGCTTCTGTAACCCAAAATGTCTTCTAAATTGAGCCCAAATTCTTAGGGATTGATTAACCATTGTATTTGAGTTAAAATTCAAATTATTGCTAATAAGGGTCATAGTGGCACAAATCACTGAGCCTAAGTGATGGCATGATGAAAGTTCCAATTGCACCCAGTCTGCTTTATCTGCTATTGGGTTATCTTCAAACCAGTGAACTGATTTCACTGCAACCCCACAGGAAGGCAAGCAAAAGATTGTTGACTTGTGCAGAACCCTTTTTGGGGCTCTGCAACGTAGGAGCACCCTAGAGGGTTAGGCCTGATATGGAGGTTCTGGCAAGATTCAGGGCAGCTGAAAAGAGAAGTTTGCAAAGTTCCTGTTGATCTCTGCTAGACCCCATTAAGAGGCTTGGTATGTGGGAGGGGAGGCCAGTACTTGTCATTATTGAAATCTTAGAACAGATTTCAACAGTATTTAAAATTAAATTGTAGACTAAATAATAAGTACATCAATATTAATAATTAATAATGTAATTCAAGGCATTAAATGTAAAGCATGTCTTTCATTTGACATGTTGCACATGGCAAGTTGCCAAAATAGGTAAATGCAAGGAAAAAAACTGGAAAACCAGATTCCCACAATGGTGTTCAAGAAGATTAACATATCAAAATCATAGTATATCAAAGAGACTTTTAACAAATCTTTAAAGTAAATAAATCTTACCAAAAAAAAAAATGCCTTTATTATACTATTTGCCATACTTTATCACTTAAAAAGTATAAGTGAAATGGAGTGGTACAAGTGGATTTTCCCTTTGGTAGGCCTAGAGTTTAAAAGCTCTAATTCTGAATTTGCACTCTGAACTCAACAATGAGACAGTGTTAAGAGGAACCACCTTCATAGAATTTTTATTTTGGTAAAATTTTATGGCTCTTGTTTTTTTCCCCATTGTGCTCTCCAGAGAAACAAATTGAAGTCGAAAGCCTTAATATCCAGGTCCTCATTGTGCCTTGGCTGAAATTCTTTTAACAAGACCAATCGCTGCTGCAGGGTTAAATCCCTCCACATCACTGCATTTATCATCCTGTACATAGGTGTAATCATTATATTTAGTGAGCACAGCCACTGTGCACAGAAAGGTAACACAGGTCAAACAACTAATTACTGAGATCTAGAGCTGAAAAATATCTTTGAATAAGTGCATTCTATTTCCAAGGATGCTGACACTTGATACCATGTACACTTGAAGACAGCGACCGTCAGCCTTTTACTCATTCTTGGCTCTGAGGTACAGAGCCATAAGCAGCGATATTTTGAACTTTTATAATAATTTTAAAAAAAGAGTTGCTCCCCAAATTGAACAATATTAACTTCAAATTGTTACATTTAAACAAGTATCAATTAAAAGATGATCTGCGCTTCCATTTTATTTATGGCACATGTAAAATAAACTATTGTCAAAGACGGTGGTGAAAGGTAGGACCCAGATGCAGTTCTTTCAAATTCAAACAAGGTTTATTCCAACAGGTAAAAGGCAAAAACAGAAAGCGCGGCTGAGCCGGATAATCAAAAATGCTTAAACTGTGAATTAACAAGACTATAAAAAATAAACAAGACTATGAATAAATACTTTGAACAAAGACTATGAGGCAGGAAACCAGACTTAACTTTCCGTGGCATGACATAAAGGGTAGGTGAGGATTCTGCGATGAACATGAACCAACTGGGAGACTAAATACTGAGTGCATCTGATGACAATAAAACAGGTGACATGAGTGAAACTAAGTGGCAGGGGAAAACATGACAAGAACATAACAAAGAATCTGAAAACATAAAGATCAAACATAAAACGTAACAGAACCTGAACAAAAGAATAATCAAAACATGAACTGTGACAGAGCCTCCCCCCTCAAGGATGACTCCCAGACATCCAACAAGGGTGGGAGGGAGGGGCTCTGAAGGGCCTAGTGCCGGGTCCCATGGCGGACGGCAAAACCTCCAGCGACCCGGACGCCCCTTCAGGGCAGCGAGGCGAGGAAAGGAGATCCGTGGGCCAGCCAGGGCTCCCCCTGGCGGCAGAGAGGACAGGTGTGGGTCCACCTGAACTCCCACTGGTAAAGGCAATAGTGGGAGTGCGCCCACCTGGGCCTCCATGGGTGTGGGCGAGGATAACGATGCGCCCACCTGAGTTTCCGTGGGCGGCGGCGAGGACAACGATGAGCCCAACTGGGCTTCCATAGGCATGGACAAAACTGTGCACACCCCCGGCGACGCCCACAGCCCCCTCCTCGAGGAGCGGCTTCCAGACGTTCCCAAATTGGTGTGGGCGGGTGGGACTCTGACCGCCGGAACAGGCTTGGACGTAGCAACAGGCTTGGTCATGGTCATTGTAGAATACATAATATTCAGGACTATGATGGATGAAATGAAAAAGATATGACATACAATGGCACGATTATTATCACTTTTTTTTTTGCCTCCATTTGAACTGTTTTCGTAGGAAAATAATTCATGCAACAAGAAAGCCCTGTCGTTAAAAGTTGCCGGCAGTCAGAACAGAATCAGCCACAGGCAGCAGGAGATGCACTTAAACATGTCTTTTGTTTCACTTGTGGAAAGAACTCAGTGCTTGTCTTTTAGCAGTAAGGAGCAGCTCAGAATAAAAAAGATGGGTTTTGGAAACGCTATAGACAATGCCCAAATAAATTCCAAACTCTTCCATTGAAGAGTATGGAGATATTTGAAATGGGTATTATACTTCAGTACGCCAATGTCACAGACTAGTGTTTTGTTATGCAATACACAAACAAGAAGATGCTCTAAGTTTTTCCACAGAAGGAAACATCTAATATTTCTCAGGATATTTTCTCGATGAAGTCAGTTTTTTTTCCCAAAGCCCATAGATTTAATCATATATTCTCACTTTCTTAAACTATGAATGCATAAGGTACAAGACAGAAACGAGAGTAAAATTTGACGAGAATAACATTTAAAATCCCCAGCTTGAATGTAGGACTTCCTGTGGTATGCACTTTGACCACTTTCTTCATCTTCAAAAAGGTCAAATCTGGCTCAGCTCCTTCCATAGATTAATGTATGATGCAGCAAGGCAGCACATTGCCTAATTACTGGCCACATATCGGTTAATCCAGGGTTATTTTAAGGATGTTAACTTGCACAAAAGAGGTCTGAGTAAGTCTGATCTTGGTTACCATGGAAACTTGTATTTTCTAATTAAAATTGAATGTCAGATATTTGTCAGTATTTTGCCCACATTAATTTCCCTCTTGCTCCCTGGAACTTTCTTTTTTGTGTGTATGGCTGTATTAGTAATATTAAAACAACCAGCACCAAACTTTTGGTAGGTTTCCAAGCATGGCACATTCAGGTTGAAGAAGTTGCTTAGTTTTATCAATCCATCCATTCATTTTCTATACCCACTTTATACAATTCAGGGTCACACAGGGCTGGAGCCCATCCTAGCTGCTACTGGATTAGAAACGGGTTACACTGCCATGCAGCCCCTGAATAAATCAGTATAGAAGCAAAGAGAATATAGACACCAAAACATCAGTTCTCTTCCTTATATCATAAAGCACAGCCAGTAGAAGCTTCAGTCACAAAGACTGCTCAACTGGATAAGGGTGAAACACAATGTGGTTGAAAATTTTTGACGATGTCTACTCCAGGAGACAAATTTCAAAGCAAGATGCAATAAAATTGTGTTAACAAAAACAGTCAA
Source organism: Leuresthes tenuis (assembly GCF_036924035.1). Lineage (NCBI taxonomy): Eukaryota > Metazoa > Chordata > Actinopteri > Atheriniformes > Atherinopsidae > Leuresthes > Leuresthes tenuis. The sequence continues at coordinate 23,377,820 of NW_027325378.1, forward strand.
ACGAAAGTTATGTTGCAGAGACATTAGGCCAATAGGCCTTAGGTAGTGCTTAACAGAGACATGGAAAAGAGTGATATGTACAGAAAAGTATTCCATGCGTTGTGCACACCAAGGTCCATGTTTACTAAGATGAGAAAATTAATATGTGGTTGAAAATGAGAAATAGCACCAGCAGGAGACTGCTCCCTGAGGTTCTCAGAGTCCGAGTTGGTCCATATGGCTCTACCATGTCAGAGATGTACTTTGGGGCTAGACCATGAAGAGACCTGTCCATGAGCAGTGCTGCTTTAACGTCTATTCTCTGAGCGACAGGAACCCAGTGCAGAGATCTGAGCACTGGACTAATATGGCCGTATTTCCTGGTTCTAGTCAGGACTCGAGCAGCAGAATTCTGGATGAACTGCAGCTGTCTTACAGCCTGTTTAGACAGCCCAGTGAGCAGCAGTTACAGTGGTCTAACTGATATGAGTGTTATCTGCATAGTTGTGGTAGGACACATGATAGCTGCGTATTAGCTGGCCTCACGGAAGAAGCACAGCCAATAAAATCCTGAAAATGACAATATACTGTTAGCATGTGTAACCAGGAGAGCCTTGCTGGGCATTTGAAAAATAGAAAGGATTTTTAGGGTACATTCTCCAGCTCAGATCAAAGGAGACTGATCAAAAGGAATGGGACATCTCTTGTGCATCATTTCTACCGTCACACTTAGAGTGTAAACTGTTTTCTGAACTGTTTGTTAAAGTTTAATTATAATTTTAAGTTAAAATATGGCAAAACACAGTAAAGCTGAATCTACACTTCAAGTCGGTGTACGTGTTGTGACTGTGATGAGTCAGGGGAGCAAAAGATAAAGATTTTATGCACCCGTTTCTGTAATATAATAACTTTCCCTTTTTAACTAAGCCAGAGCAGGATTTATGTGGGTCATGTGAAGCTAATTTTGAAGAGTGCCTGGTCATTTCTTTGGAAAAAGGTATATAAAATATTTAGTTTTGTGTTATTCTTATTAATTTTGGACTAGGACTTGGTAAGTCATGCAGCTGTGGTCTGCATATGTTTATAAAAAACAGATGCCTCGCCAATTAAGAAAGTTATCCTGTATTTGTATATAAGGGGCTATGCTGGTAAAAAATGTGGATCATGATATTCCTACAGAACTGACGGTGTATCCATTAAAACAAAACAATCAAACGCACACTGAAGCAAGGAGCAAAATGAAAAGAACTGCAGTGGGTGTTGCATGACTCGCTCTAGTTAAAGATTTAAGGTAATCTTTGACTTCTTGCCAGTTAAGAATAATGTGGCTTGCAGTCATTAGTATATTCTGATATCATCTTCTTCTGGTATTGAATATAATGAAAAAAATCCTCTCTTCAACTGTGCAACACCTTTGCCTTCTCAGTTCAGCAACTAATTCTTGTCATGTCTACAACAAATTTTAAAACCTATTTTTCAGCTGTAAATAAACTGCAAAGACGAGTAAATCATAAGGCACAAAGTGTGAAGTACTCATGAGTAGTCAGCATCTTACCTTCAGTAAACAACATTAGTAAACAGTAATCAGAGCGTTCTCATTTTTTGAGAACTGGAAGGTTTCCTGCATCAGACAGTTTCCCAGATTCGGTGCACACAATACCACTCACACTGCCACACTGTTCACCAACACAGTCACAGCATGGTTCATTGCCCATTGCAAGACGGATGTTTTGTTAGATGGAGAAATGATTCGGTATAGACCCATAATTTACTCTCACTCAAACCTTTATGAAATTATGAAAATCCACTCTCCTTGTGGACCCTTTCTAAGTATAGTTTAGCTTGGCTTTCCTATCAGGGTTTGTTTCTGATTCTCCAATGTAAAAGTAATTCATGCAACTCACTTAAAAAAAAAAAAAGAAAAAAAAAGTTTTTAAAAAACAATGATCCAAATGCATCTCGAGGCTAAGTAAGAGCTGATTAACCAAGAAGGAGAGTGAAGAAGATCTGCATTAGATGTCCTCACTTCCACAATCACCAGACCAAAATTTAATTGTCTTTTTTACTCATTGTTGTATTCTCCTGTATATTGGTTAAATTATATCTTTCAGGGAAACTAAGTCAAACAGTGGTATAATATGGACATTAAAGGCAGGAAGACGTCATCTAAGTTGTGGACAAAGTGGACCTGTGGACAGGCGCAAATTCTGGAAAAAAAAAACTTGAACAGATTCTTCATATTTCTGCAGTCAGTAATTTGAAGCAACCTCACACAGCTTCACCTGAGACCATGTTGAGGCAAGATTACACAAGCCATGTTAATTTAAATATCCAACTTCAAACATTGCTTTGATTTCAGTGTTCACCACAGAGTTGTAAAATTTTGTGATTGAAACTTGCATGGCTCTGATGATTTATTTTCATCAGTGTTGTCACACTATGCATTTTAAACTCCTATATTTGGTCGAACTGACATAATAATTCCTTTTTTGCTCGTGCCATGTAATCATGCTGACAGACAGACAAAAACAATAGTCTAAGTACTTAAAATCAACACATTGTTAGTTATTGTAGTAGGTATCTCCAGGACCTCTATTTCCCATAATGGCACATTTTTAAGGTGAGAACAAAATAGCCATGCATTTTCATCTGATTATTACTCTAGGACAATAGAGAGTGGAGAACACATAATAACTATTTTGGTTGCTTTATATTATTCTGAACTTTGGAAAAATGACTGTCCTATCTTTTGTTCGTTTTAGCGCTTCCCAGAGCTGGCAAATTATTTTACTGATATTCATATCTATTAATGTGTGCATGAATACAAGCTTAAGTTAGACAAAACCAAACAGCAAAAGCTTATTTAGATATCGTCTCTGGGCCGGGATTTGTTTTTCTCCTTTTTCTGCAGATATATACATGACTGTATCAGAGCCAATTGATTTTTCACTTGGCTGTCAGCTGTTAATAAGTGTTAGTAAAATAACGTCTGTGATATATTCCATTTTTGTTGAGTTGTGAGAGTGCTACTTAGTCAGACTGGCGACATGAAAGAGCTGTGGTTTTTAGATCAGCTTATTCCCTTTTCCCTGCCACCTTCTCATATACTCGTAATGGAAGCAGGACAAAGAGACGGGCATGCGGTTTCCCCATAAATTAACAGCCTTTCGATGTGTCTCATTTGAACACAGAAAGCATGAGGTGCTATGAACTAAGGCTTTGTGTGTGTGTGTGTGCGTGCATGTGTGAAACATGAGCAGCTTTGCTTGCCTCATTTCTGCAGGGGAGAGCATGAGAGGTGAGCAGAGCTAAAAGCATTGAGCATATCTATCTCCTTCAGTATAGGTCTCTGATTCAATTGCATTACAAGTCATTGTCTCTCATCAATGTCTAACACACATGTGTTATTATGTAACATCAGTGTATCCTGATCAAATTACCATGAGACTTTTCTATGATTACTATAAATGGCATAGTGGTGGAACTGAAGAAACTTTTTCTCATTGGTAGGAATAGTTCCTGTTTTGCCTCTCCTTTTAAAAAGAATAAACATGTTCAAGACAATTTTATGATCTCTCCTTGTCTACCACTATATCCCACTTGTCCTTTGTGGCCAATCAGCAATTCGTCATTCAGACAAAGTTACAGACTTAAACAATACAGTAAATTACAAAAAAGAGACTTAATTAGAAGATTATACAGCAAGCATTTAAACATTGGTCATTTATTAATGTCAACAAATATTGTGAAGTGGTACAGAATTCCTGCTGTCTTGTAAACAGGTGACAGAAACCAAAAAATGTATTTGGCGTGTAAATCAGTGTATCAGCAGTTGGATTAGTCTAATATAGTCAGCAATATCCTGGAAAGTGTAAAACTTAAACTAATAAGTGCCTGTATCATTCAAACAAAACATGTTGCCAGTGGATAAGAGAAGAGGGTAAGCAGACCCAATCAGCTGACTTTAAAGGCTTTTGGAAGAACTGGTCATGTGCTCCCATGCTCTAACCATAAATAAATCTTTTAAAAAAAAGAAAAGGAAACTGCCACGAGCCACAGATGCAGGGTCAATTTCAAGGCAAGAAGGTTTATTAGAAATAAACAAGTTGAGGATCTCCAAAACAAAGGGCTATGAAAATCCTGAGGCACTCTCCTAAATAACTATGTTTAGGAGGGTGCAGCTATGAAACTGATCAAAAACCAGAAACTCTCTACACTCTAGGAGGAAAACAGAAAAGGCTATTGAAGATTACAAATTTACTTTACACGCTCTCCTAGTGACGTGGGCCAAACAAAAGACGCGCTCTCAAAAACAGAGGCACTATGAAACTTTATAAGAAACAAAAACTCTCTCCTTCTAATGGAGGCTCTAAGAAACATTAACAATAAATCAAAGATGTAACACTCCACTAGATGTAACACTGTAAGATGTAACACTCAGAGGTTCTATGAAGCCTTAATGAAAATCAAAATCACTCCTTAAGGGAGGAACAAAACAGGCTATGGAACTTACCGTGGCTAAACAAAAGATAGCACTGTAGGAGGATCGCCCAACTACAGGCTCTTTGATCCAAGGCTGTGGTTTACTGTGGGACAAGGACGCGAGAGTGAGAAACCTGACAAGTTGCAACACACTGGCACAAGACAAGGGAGACACAGACTATTTGAACATAAGAGAAGCCATGGAGAACACGTGGAAACACCTTGGAATCAGGGAAGACAATCAGACGCTTGACACAGGAGGAAAAGCAAGGTACCTGAAACGGGAGGAAGTTACTATTTCAAAATAAAACAGGAAATTACAAGACAAGACATGAATCAAAACCTAAAACGTGACAGAAACGAGCCCTGCAAAAACAGGAGGTCCGTCACTCCCCTACCTGTAGAAATAGGATCCCAACCCGAGGACCACAAACTACATTCAAAAGAACATATGCAACAAACGAAGCAGCTTCAAACTAAAATAAATAATATAAGCAACAATAAATAATAAGAATAAAAAATGAATTTATCAAAAAGCCTGTTAATGACTAGTTTTAATAAATCATTCTTCACAAAAGTCACCTGATGTGCATCACCAACTTCTTTCCTTTTCAAACGTGGCCAAAATTACTGTATGGTTTCTTGACACCCCAGTGTCCAGATTCATCATAAGCCAATTTCAACATGGAAACACGATATATAGTCGACTGCAAATGATACTGTGTCTTTTCCAAGACTCTGTAATGGACTTGGTGCTAAGCCATAGAAATGTCCAACTGTTCGTGTCAATGGAGGATATGTAACATCACCCGAAATAAAGTTAACAAACAGATTTTTACCACTGTCAGAGCCAAATGTGACTGAGTGTAACAGACAGAGACACAGTACAAAGCAGCAGATGGACAGAAAAACTGTGCCGTGTGTCAAGGTCAAAGATACTCTTATGCTTGCAGATGGAGCCATATCTACAAATCTATAAACAGAGTAGTTACATACAAGGGGTGAAACAGCTGATTATGCACATCGGTGCAGTGGATATCAAAGAGCATCAGTCTGAAATCTTAAGAAAAAAACTTTGACAAACTATTTGAGAGTCTTGATAAAGTGGCGATACCAACGTTCATTAGTGGACCTCTCCCAAACATCAACAGGAGGATAAACAAATTCAACCAGCTGCTTCAGTTGAACACATGGCTGTCCAAAGTCTGTGAGTCCAGAGGATTGCATTCCATTGAGAATTTTACTCTTTTCTGGCAAAGAGATCATCTGTTTAAAGGAAAAGGCCCACAGCTGAACAGAGGTGGAGTGAGATGACTGACGGATAATCTCCTCCATGCTCTGAGGCATCAGAATGGACCGGGACCTGTGCTGCCGCAGAGAGACGAGAGGAGTGAGAGAAGAGCTCCTGCCTCGCCACCCAAGGACCCAGAAAAGGATTCAACCACTGCAGTCACAGCAGCACCTCCAGCATCCCGAGCACAGGATTCAGCAGCTCCTCCATCACCTGCACCACAGCCCTCACCACAGGCCTGGGACCCACCTGCTGCATCAACACCCTCCAGAGACGTTTCATTATCATTCTCTTCTCCACCATCACCCATGAGATTTCCTGATCACCTTGAAAGCTTGGTGAAATCAGGGATTAAAATAATTCCTCTCACACCAAATATAGCAAGATCAAGAATTCTATCCTCAAAGAAGCATCGAGCCCCTCTTCCTCCTCAGCCTACTCCACCGATAAAAGCCCCACCCAGCTCAGCCCCCACCATCGGTGCCCACAGCTGTTATTTCCAACAGCGTCAATGCTGTTGTCTAGGACGCTAAGGGCCTCTGTGTTGGTAAACACCATCTCAACCAGAGGTCCAGTGAAGGAGTGAAGAGAGGGACAGACAGACATTTCAATTACAGAAATCTTATCCATATCCCTTGCAAGAACACAGTGTCCAGTTCAACTCTAGCTAATCTCAAACACGCACTACTCAATGTCAGATCTTTAAGTAACAAATCCTTCTTGATTAATAGTTTTATTTCCTCTCACAATCTTAATTTTATGTTTTTAACTGCGACATGGCTTGACAAAAACACAGCTGATGCAGTCCTGAGTCTCTTCCACCTCACTTAAATTTTGTGTCTGAAACACGAGAAAACCAGAGGGGTGGGGTTTTTTGTGCCATATTCAGGGACAATATACCCACCCACAAATTGCCATTTGGGGTTTTTTGATAATTTGAGTATGTGCCATTAAAAATGGAGATAAAACAATCTTCGATACTTTATATCACCATTTACAACCCACCAAAGAATTGTTTTATTGATGATTTTACTGAATTATATTCAATTGTGTGCTCTACTTTTGACTGTTTAGTCATAACAGGGGACTGCAGTTGTTCAGGGAAGACTCATAAATGACAGAACAGGGACTCAGTTTATGAAAATGATTAGGTTTTCTAATGTTGATGATCTGTTTAATTCTTACACAGCAAGTATCTTAAATATTTTGGAAACCAAGGTTAGAATGGTTAAAAGTAGGCAAAGGGTGCCATGGAGAAAAGAAGAGTCAGTCAGGGCACAGAAAAGGGACTGCTGGAGAGCCGAACGGAAATGGCGCAAGTCAAAAGGTTTACAAAGAAAAGCTACGTGTGTTCAACCAAACTTTGCATAGAACAAGGGAGAGTTATTTTTCTGAAATCATCAAAAACTGCAGTAATAACAGATTAACAAACCCTCCAGTTTTACTGCCTTTAGAACTCATTTCTACATCTAAGTGTAATGAGTTTGCAATATTCTTTAATGACAAAGTTCAAGGCATTAAAAATGCAATCATTTCTACAACACAAGTAACTACTCTGCAGCGAGCGAGACACCTAGAGCTGACAAAACAGTTGAAGAGATCATCTGCAGTCTGAGTTCATTGACATGCTGCCTTGATGAGTTTCCCACTAGATTTCTACACCACAACTCGCTCATCTAGTCAACATCTCACTTCAGACTGGAACATTTCCAAAGGCCTTAAAAACTGCTGTCATTAAGCCTCTTCTAAAGAAGAGCAATCTTGATGCCACAGTACTGAACAACTACCGGCCTATATCAAACCTGCCATTCTGAAGCAAAGTCCTAGAAAAAGTTTTATACCAACAGCTTTCTGACTTTCTCCTGTCTAACAATGCTTTTGATACTTTCCAATCGGGCTTTAGTCCTCTCCACAGCACTGAGACAGCTCTGATCAAGGTGACAAACGGTATCCACCTGAACACAGACGCTGGCGAAGTCTCAGTCTTAGCTCTGCTGGACCTGAGTGCTGACTTTGACACAGTTGACCATGCAATCTTATTGCAGAGGTTGGAAGACTGGGTGGGTAGTGGTAGTGCTTTAAATTGGTTCAAGTCCTATCTCGAGGACAGGAAGTATTTTGTTGAAATTGGTAACTGTGTCTCAGACCAAATAGTGATGACCTGTGGGGTTCCCCAGGGATCTATTCTGAGACCACTATTGTTCAATCTGTACATGCTCCCATTAGGCCAGCTAATACGCAGCTATAATATGTCCTACAACAACTATGCAGATGACACTCAGATCTATGTGTCATTGACGGCAGGAGAACACGGGCCTGAAGATACATTGTGTCACTGCATCGAACAGATCAGTGTGTGGATGCAAAACAATTTTAATAACAAATGTCTCCAGCTAAACAAAGAAAGAGTTATCACTCATCTTGAGACTCTCTCTCCAAAACCTAATAATCAAGTTAGAAATCTTGGGGTAATATTGGACTCAGACCTGAACTTTAACAGCCACATTAAGTCAATATCATCAGCAGCTTTCTACCATCTAAAAAACATTGCCATAATCAAAGGAATAGTGTCTAAACTAGACTAATCCATGCATTTGTCTCCAGCAGGTTGGACTACTGTAACGGTCTGCTTCCATGATAAACGAATAGGGCACCCATGTCCTCTCACCAGAACCAAAAGAGTCCCAGTCAACTAAATATTGTGGACCATGATAATGTCACTTGACCCTTGCTACCGGTGGTAGTTCCTCTGGTTCCTCTGGTTGTGGCACTGGATCATTTTTGGCCATAGTTCCTGGAAGCCATATCAGCAATGGTGGTCCTGAACACACTCCTGTTATAAAGGGGATGTTTTGGACCCAAGAAACAGATTAACACTGTGAAGTAAAAATTTAACATGTTTATTGCAGTTGCAGACTGATGAACTGAACTACAAAATTATTCTTGATTTCCTGTAGAGGGAGTATCTGGAGAGTCAGAGTTGGCGGCGGCGACTGGACAGACAGGTGAGTGCAACAGATGAGCGAGTCTCTCGGTTTGTTGGTCCGGAGGATTCTGGGAAGGTCTCTGCACAGGGTATGGCCAACCAGGAGGAATCCAGGACATTTCCCCGGGGTCTCCAGATCTCCAGATGTTTCTGCCAGAAATCCTCAGAATCAATCCTCCGGGTTGAAGAGGCGGTTGGGCAGTGACTTGGGAGCAGATAGGTTTGGGATCTTCAGGTCTTTGGGATCTTCAGAACTATCTGGCGATGAATGGTCAGCACAGGGAATATAAGCAGCAGGGTTGATGAAATAGATGAGCATTATCTGTCCAGTTATTTTTACAGCAAAATGAATGAAGACAAAAAAAATAAGGGCAATGTTCCTTTACAGGCACTTTCTGGCACTCTCGTTACAGCATGATATTTCTGGTATAGGCATTCAACCACTAGAGCATCAGCTTAGTTATCAACCAGAAAATATCAGTGTATGAAAACTATTTAATTAAGTGCATAGTGAATCAAGTTCTGAAGTGAATTAGCTCAATTCCTGTTGTTTTCATCTTAAATTTTCACATACTAATCCAAACTATCCAAGTCAAGCTACCATTAGTATTTATGAACATATGGCAATAACACACAATTCACTTGATAAACGGGTTAGTGTACCATACTGAAACAAACCTTACAACTGTTCAACTTACAAATCTGCAGTAGATGTTCATTTTAAGGCATTTTACTACCCAGCATTAAAAAGGAGGCACACACATTGAGCTTTCCCAACAGGAAGGTTTATTTCACCTCTGTGTGCCCATAAGACAATTCTATACCACTAGCATGAAAGGCACCCTCTAGCAGCTGGATGTACAACAGCGCTTCCATGTTTAAACTGAGATAGTACCACAAAGGTGATGAAATAAATGGAAAAGAATGTTAAAAGTTAAAGATAAATTATAGGGGTGTCTGTATTCCATCTATATTATTTCAGTACTTTATTCAATTATTCATTCTTTGGTTAAGTAAACTATTTTCCACCTCATGACATACACTGTTGATAAAATACATTACTGGCATAGGTCCTCATTTATAGTTTGCTTTGGAAAAAGGTCAAATGTCAATTGGGAATAAGTGTTATATTTTTCAATATCTTGATTTTACTGATCGAATCCCCCAGATGTTTACTCAGACATGTGTTAGGCATCTGCTAATCCAGAAGTCACAGCTATATTCAAGACTTTAGGAATTAATTAAAAAAAATTTAAAAATGTATAATTTAAAGGAAATTATGTATCATATTATCTGTCTCCATAGGTAAAGATAATGATACAATAGCACCTCTCTTCCACAAACCTACCCTCTCTAAAAGTGGCTTTGAATCTAAAAGTTATTTCCCAATTATTTCCCTGACATGTCTATCATTTGAAAAAATAAACACGACAGCATTAGTAGGATTTTCTGCCAGAAAATATAGTGTTACAGTGGTATAGACATAGCATATAGGGCAATATAAGAAATCTAACACAGCCAGGATGCTTTGCATAAAGTTAGCTCTGTTATTTGCAGGTGTCTACCATCTTATACTGACCAAAGTGTTTAACATGGATTGAATTTTCCAAGTTTCTGCTCCTTACTTATTGCTCCTGATGTCACAATCATAGCTATGTTTCCCTAATTTGGAAACAGGTTAGTGATATTATCTTAGATTTGATGAAAAAAAAAAAAAAATTAACTAAACCTTACATTTTCAGGAGGCACAGGAGAAACAAGGCTTGATAGACACTGGCAAATAATTCCATGCTTCAAGGCCATCTGTCAAGGGAAGGTACACACCTAATAGCGTCACCAAGAGCAATGCTCTTCTATAAATATATACATATGATATATATTTATATATATATATATATATGCCAGTGTCGTCTTGCCCTCAAAAAATGAAGTTACAAGAAAAGAGAATTGCTGATTTGTCAATGGATACTGACAGTAAAAGGAATTTTACAGTTTTCTGTGGTTTGGCAGTGACTCTGGGTTGTTGAGTGTGTTTTACACATGAGAGTGTCATTCAATTACAGTAAAAGGGAAAATGACAGTACTAACCATGAAGACATCGTGTTCTTCATTTTCACAGATTACTCTTCAGTATCAGCCGACAGATTAGCTGAGAAAAACCTGTGCAAATAGTTCCCATTGTGGCTGTCTGCACCACAAAATTTGTGGTCATTGCCCCTGATATAAGAGAGGAGAAATATGTGCTTATGTGAAGTTGCACAAGTATATATGTGTTAACAACCCTCCAGTAACATACAACCAGAGACACCTTGGTCACATAAGTTTGCGCAATTATGTGGACATGAAATGGCCTTAAATTGTTCTACTATCCATCAGACACAGCAGGCATGGTTTCTGGGCGATGTCCGGTTATCTCCATGGAGACTTGTCGTTAAGGGAAGTCGTTAGGTTCTTGGAAGCCAATGTCTCCCTGTGGTAATAACAAGTTTCTAGCTGACATGACAGGCTGAATTGTCTTATGCACTGTTACTAAAATGACAGGGTTGAGACCCCTAGAGGGTTGAGAGTATAGCTTTCAGCAGGTCACAGAAAACGACTGGTGTAATGTGTCCACAAACTAGCTACATTCATTTTCAACCTGCACAAAAACTTTTTAAAAACTTTTATTTTTAGCATGTTTTCCTTTTTTTCAATGTGAAAATAAAGATTTTCCTGATGTAGAAGATCAAAATTTAATATTTCGAAGCAACAGGACATGTCATACAAAAAGCTGTTGAATACAGATATTCCATCAAAACACTAAATTTAATCAAGCACTTATGACTTACAAATAAAATGGTCATGGTAAACAGTGTGAACATTTACTTTGTTCATTTAAAATCATTTTTCTGTGATAAGGTTGCCACTACAGATATGAACAGTTCACCAAAATTACCTAAATCTCTAGGTATTCTGCAGCTTAGATGAAACTCCATTAGTTGACAAGTCTTAATGTATTTGTGAATTTTTTCTCACCTTTTTTACACTTTTGTTTGGTCTTTGACATTGTCGTTTGCAGGTGATTTTTCAGAATCTTGGCTTGTGCTAAAATGAGAGGACAACAAGAAAGCTGGAACAACAATGATCTCATTGCCACTGCATTGATAACAAATTAAACAGACATAACAATGAAAGTCACGGTGAAGAGGAAGCTAAATTGACCAAATATATGACTGCTATACTTTCAGTACAGAAGAGAAAAGGAAATGTATTTTTTGTGCATTATGGGGTATGAAATCATGACCAGAATATACTCTGCTGAATGTAAAAAAGTAACATATAATCACTTCCCTAAGTTCAGAACAAATGACCTGAAAGAGGTAAAATACAAACAAGAAACCAAAATGCGCACCAACTCACACAAGAACAGCATCAGGCTATATTGTCTTCCGTTGCGATGATCAAGAAGAAGATACAGATGAACAGTTTGAGCATGGTATTGACATGTCTTGGGTTTTGTGTTTTTGATTTTTCTGTCATGATTATAGTTTTGTTTTCATGTTTTAGGTTTCTGTTTAGTCATTAGTTTAACCATAGTTTTCTTATGTCACGTGTTAGTTTTGTTATGTGTTTAGTTGTTAGTTTTTGCCATGTTTCCCCTTCAATGGGTAGTATTATATGTTACACTATTAGAATGACATATAATGAGTAAATGGTGATGCTTTGCAAGAGCAGTTTGCAGATTCCTTAGTCATTTGTAATTTCAGTGATCATCTCCTAAATCTCTATTTCATTCGGTTTTGTTTTTCACATTTCTATATGGTTAAATTGCTCTGAATACATCTTTGGTTTGAAGAATGCTTAAAGCACAGTCCACATTCTTGCTTTATAAAAATGATTTGTAGCGTATGCATCGTTTTCGTGTCTATGTATCATTTAAGCATCATTTAAGGGATTAAATAGTATGTCAATGGTTTAGACTTGTCCCTTGGAGTAAAAAAATGAAATAAAATTAAAGTATCATTACAAAAATTAAACATAGAAGGCCATTGATTGTTGGAACAGATTAAATCTTTTTTCAAAATAGAAAAGGGAAATGTTATATATGTACAGTGTTTTCTCAGTTTTAACATTTATTGTAATGCAAATAATTTATTGTGATGAAAACCTGCTCCTGCAATTAATAATTATTAGTGTAATAAAGCCAATTAGAGTCCAATTATCTATCTATCTATCTATCTATCTATCTGATCGATAGCATATATTTAATAATTAATACAGAAGCAATATAATTTTCCTTCTGGAATAAATAAAGTATCACTGAATTGAATTTAAATGAATTGAATGAAAGCTGGGTTAGGCTCCAACCCCAGCATGACCCTGAATTGGGTGGAAAAGTGGCATAGAAAATTGATGTACAGATGGACGGTTGGATATCACTATGTCCTTTATGGAAAAATAAATGTTTGAAAAAGTAGTATTATCTCCCATGGCTCCCTGATTCTTCTAGGGAGATAAATTACATGAGCCTAGCAAACCCACTTCTATGCAGACACCTTCATACATTGCAGTCCTTTTTATTTACGCCATTACTTAAAACCCACCAATGGTATTAGGAAGCAGGGTCTATATAACCGCTTTTACAACAAGGCTCATTGTATGGCTGGGAGGAGAAAGTTGAAATTATAGAAAGGGGGTGGTAGGAGAGCACGGAGGAGAGACATAAGGAAAGACAGGGCCTTTAATCCAGTAAGGGCTTCCAGCAAATACCTGTCTCTGTGATATTTTTATTGTTTTAATAACACCAGCATTCCAGAGGATTTGTTCTGATCTTGTAAAATTATGAATATTGATTTTAGTGATGGGAGAGGGTTTGGAATACTGAAGGGTTTGGAATACTGAAAGCCATCTCTCCCTGAAAACCTAGAGAGCAGGCATTGCTTTATAATACACTGAGGTGTCATGTTAATGGGAGTGTGGATCAGAAATTATTCTGAATTTTGCACTCATTCTCTATGGAGAAGGGTGTTATTAGCAAATACTCTTCTGATACAGCTCCCCAAACCACTTTGTTGATTTATACACATGAATTAATAGGTGGTCAGAGGGTATGAGGATCAATGAAAGTATGATATTCGGTACGTGTGAAACAAGAGCCAGCAATTGGTTTACTTAACATTAAGACTCGAAACTGTTAGTGTGGCTCTCTGCAAATGGTGATAAAATACACTGTATGTACTTCTACAGCAAGTGGATTGACACATTACAGCTTCTTTTAATTGTTATTGCCTGAAGTTAACAAAAACACGTGCAGCTATGTATGTTTGCTAAAAATGTTTAGCTTATTATTCTATGACCTCTATGATATGTTCAGAGAATATAAACCTAGCAGAGCTCTTAGATCCAAGGACTCAGGTCAGCTGGTCCAGTCCAGAGTCCAGACTAAACTTGGAGAAGCAGCATTTAGCTGTTATGCTGCAAACAAGTGGAACAAACTGCCAGTGGAGATTAAATTTCATCAAACGTAGACATTTTCAAATCCAGGTTAAAAACATTTATTTTCTCTTGTGTCTTTGCAAGGAATTTTCATGATATCTTTTAATTTATCTAGGCTGTTGCTTGTTTTTAATAATTTTGATTTCATTTTAATTATTTTTCTTCTTTCTCTTTATATTCTTTTATGTATTTTTAATGCTTCTTTGACTCCCCGTTGCAATGCTTTTATTTTATGTAAAGCACTTTGAATTGTTTTGTACATGAAAATGTGCTTGACAAATAAACTTGACTTGACTTGACCCTGAAGGTTCTGCCAGCTGTAATATTCTATTTAACAGAATATCTAAATGGTGAATGTTCCACACTTCTATAGTACCTCTTTAACCTTATCTGGCTTCTACAAAGTTTTAAACAGAGTGTTTCTCATTCATCCATTCAGACAGTGTTTCTTACAATCTCTACAAATTGAACAATTTTCTTCTATAGTCACTCACAAGTAAGCATACCAGGAGAAGTATGGGATTCAGTTTCTTCCCCAAGGACACTTTTCCCTCTTTTACTTAAAGCTTGTTGTTATAACTGGCTTTACGGAGTATAGCTAAATGTAAAGCTCTAAACATATTTTGCCTTTGCTGTGCAGCCTTTCAGTCCTGACCTGACCTGTACTCTCTTTTGATGGCAAAGGGAATGTTTGGGCAACTTGACCCGCTGCCTCAGAAGCCGTGACTAACAAGAAGCACCCAAATATTGAAACAGCAGGATGTAATCCTAGATTTGGATTGGGATACATTCAGTCAAATGTTTGCCCTGCCACAAATCATGCAGGGTAGTGCCAACTGCCATTGAGATAATTGAAAATGCTGGGATGAAATAATGAATGAGAGTGTGTGTGTGGTGGGACATTTGAATGAGAGGAAGAAAGCAGGGATAGCTGGAAAGGGTCACTCATGGTAGAATGAACGAGACCAGGCCAGGCCAAATAGTGCCACTGAGAGATCACTGGAGTTGCTCACAGGCCAGACGTGTACTGACTGAGCCCATATGTGTTCTCATGAGGCTACAGATCGTCTTTAGGCTGAGTCCCAAAAAGCCCTCAAACTCATCACACAGCACCTCCCACGGTGACAGTCACAAGGTGTTTCAGCCACCTGTGCTACCCACACCAAGACTGATGCCAAAACACCACTCCACAGCCAACCATTACAAGGACTGAGGATCACTTTAGTTTTACAGTACAGCCATAAAACTTTGATGATGTTAACACTAAAAATACACCCATCGCTCTTCACAGTCTGTTTGAAGTATTCCTTTCATCCTGATGAATTATAATCTCCTTCTTAGATTTTATGTTTTAACACAATCAAGGTGCCTTTGTGTATCTAACCTCCATTTGGTACACTGTTGTTGGACTTCAATTCAGCCAATACTTAGTATAAACAGATGGTGTCATTAATTTGCCAACAGTTACTTTATTCCAAATAGGTACTATATAATTATAATCAAAGAAGCATTCATTTGAATACATAGTACTAAAATATTTACAAAGAGTTATCCAAGCTTTATTTAGCTTCATTCTGGGCTGTCATTTCAGATAACTGTGAAGTTAGTATTCAGTTTAGCCACAGGAGTAGGAAATGGCAAAGTAAGTAATAGAAAAGCCAAAAGCCAGGTTAGCTATGGCAACATATATGTAAGATCTAAAAATTAGGCAGTCATAAAATGATAACTGGCATTTGCAGTGAAAGTGTGGATACAAGTATAAGTTCTGCATTTCACTAACCCATCACACTTCCTTGTTCCTAGCTCTAACAAATTTCATTCAACAAAAGAACAAAACCTGACACTATAGCAGTTTGATCAAAGTAGCTGATATCAATGCATTGTCTTAACCTGCTTTTCTCTATTTTAGAGTTGTGGGAGGGCTGGAGCTTATCTCCGCTGCCATCGGTGTAGAATCAGGGTACATCCCATGTAATTTCAGTGTAATTGCAGATATAGATGAACGAACAGTTGTAATATTTTACCCATATCCAACTGGCCTTATCCATTTCCTAAGTCAAACTGATGCCACTCTCAAACAAAATCCGTATTCACTTTTCTCCAAATTCCATTAGTTGCAAGCTTCATAGGTGTTCGTTTGCAGAACATTCCCATCAACCAACCCAGACACAATGTTCCCCTGGCTGGAGAAGATCTGTGATGCCATGCCCTCTGAATGCATAACTGAGCTGAGAGCAGCTGGCCAGTTTACATTAATCAGATCTGACATGCATATCTGAACAGCTTAATTGCATAGAGGGAAATGTCAGAAAGCAAATGAGTCTAACATGTTAGTGTGTTAATGTCATGGTTATGCACTGGTTTTTGTTTTGATTTTTTTTTTCCTGAGCCGTAGGTTGGGTTGAGTGGGTACGTGATCATCCTCCTGGGCGGAATCTGGGGCCTCTGCTTTCCTGCTGACACACCTGCCTCTCATCAGACTCATCACCAAAGCTGTTTATAAGGACCTGAGAGTGCACCCAGTCTTTTCCAGATTGTCAGCTTCCTCTGTGTGGTAATCAGGCTTATTTGGGTCTCCAACCTGAGTTATGTTTCTTCCTGTGTTAACCAGCCTCTCCTTGTGCTTTCTAGTGTTATTTCTGCTGTCTGAAGGAGGCAACTTACCTCATGTTCCCGGCTCGTTATCTTCGTACAAACCTGCTCCTGCGATTACCTCCTCGTGGATTGTTCACCTGGACTACCTACCTGCCTTCTCACTCTTCTATGGCTCCTGCACTCTCTTTGAAAAACCAGTGACTCCCCTCAAAACACTGCTGAAACCAGACAAAGCTTACAGTTAAATAACTCATTAGATTCACCTGTGGATTTTAACTCACCTTCTACCGTGGAACTAACATACCTCTCCTCTCTCCCAGAGACTCTTAGCTCGCATTCGGACAGTTTCCTGGATCTACTGATTACGTCACTCTTTCCACCAGTTTCAATAAACCTTTTATATTACTTCCAGTCTCCATTGTGTCACGCTTTAGACTCCTTTAAAAATTAGCTTTTTAAGCAGTGACAGTTAATTCTGCTATCAATTTCATTGATGCGTCATTCACACTATCAGCTCATTAAAGCCAGTCTGTAGAATCACACACACACACAACATACAAAGTGTTGTTCATGCTTTTTTTTCATTCAATCTAGAAAAGACAAATTCACGTTTAAAACTGTTCTCTCAACATTTGAGAGACAAATGTTTATACCAGACAGTAATTTATACCATCATATAAGTTGTATGATTTGACCATATCTGAGTTCTTGAAAAGATTACATGTCACTCCAAAGACCTGTAAAACTGCAGTGAGAAACTGCAGTGAGTAGCTCAGGAGGAAGAGCAGTCGCCCACCAATCGGCAGGTCGGTGGTTCGACTCTGGCTTCCCCGGCTACATGTCGAAGCGTCCTTGGGCAAGACACTGAACCCCACGTTGCCTCCTGATGTATCCATCAGGGTATGAATGTGTATGAATGATTAGAAAGCACGTAGTTATGTGTATCTTAAGACGTGCTGTATGAGTGTGGGTGAATGTGGCGTGTAGTGTTAGCAGCGCTTTGAGTGGTCAGTTTGACTAGAAAAGCACTATACAAGTCCATTTACCATTTTCATCCATTAATTTTCTATAGCAGCTTTATCCAATTCAGTGTTGCATGTGGACTGGGGCTTATCCTAGCTGCCATTGGGCGAGAGACAGGGTACACCCTGGATGGGTTGGATGGGTCCATCTCAGGGCCACATAGAGACAAACAAGATAAATAAACATGTAGTATCCCACACTCACTGATAGGATCAATTTAGAATCACCAATGCATGTTTTTGGATTGTGACAGGAAGCCAGAGAATCTAGAGAGAACCCACACATGCTGTAGTCACATAGCATAGCTAATCCTGTTAGCTTACCCCAGCATGCCCCGAGCAACCAGAACCCCAGGCTGGCTGGGTGACAGTCAGGAAGAGAGGCATAGCCCTAAAGTCCAGCCCATGGTTCACAAATAACCTCTTCACATTTCTAACAGATTTAAACCCACTCAGCCACACACCCACTGAGGAGAAAACCCGTGCAATAGGCAGATCATTAGTCAGAAACATTAGAGACACCTGCGACCAGAGTTAAATTTATTCCACTCCCGTAAATACAGTAATATAGTTATTTACATTGATGGTAATGACATCCAGTTGTGCTGATGGAGGGTCACGAAATTAATGTTGCAATGGTGGGTAATTCTGCCAAAACAATGTCAAACTCTGTGACTAATTTATCTGGACCCTTGCCAAATCTGACTAGTGATAACACGTTTAGCCGCATGTCATCTTTCAACTGCTGGCTAATGAAATAGGGCTGGACAAAAATGATGGTACCCATAACTTAATATTTGGTTGCACAACCTTTTGAGGCAATCACTGCAATTAAACGATTTCTGTATTTGTCAATGAGCGTTCTGCAGCTATCAACAGGTATTTTGGCCCACTCCTCATGAGCAAACTGCTCCAGTTGTCTCAGGTTTGATGGGTGTCTTCTCCAAATGGCATGTTTCAGCTCCTTCCACAGATGTTCAATGGGATTCAGATCTGGGCTCATGGAAGGCCACTTTAGAATAGTCCAGCGCTTTTCTCTCAGCCATTCTTGGGTGTTTTTGGCTGTGTGTTTTGGATCGTTGTCCTGTTGGAAGACCCATGACCTGCGACTGAGACCAAGCTTTCTGACACTAGGCAGCACATTTCTCTCCAGAATGCCTTGATAGTCGTCAGATTTAATTTTACCTTGCACACATTCAAGACACCCTGTGCCAGATGCAGCAAAGCAGCCCCAAAACATTGCTGAGCCTCCTCCATGTTTCACCGTAGGGACAGTGTTCTTTTCTTCGTATGCTTGGTTTTTGAGTCTATGAACATAGAGTTGATGTGCCTTACCAAAAAGCTCCAGTTTGGTCTCATCTGTCCAAAGGACATTCTCCCAGAAGCTTTGTGGCTTGTCAACATGTATTTTTGCAAATTCCAGTCTCGCTTTTTTATGATTTTTTTTTAGCAGTGGTGTCCTCCTTGGTCGTCTCCCATGAAGTCCACTTTGGCTCAAACAACGAGGAATGGTGCGATCTGACACTGATGTACCTTGGCCTTGGAGTTCACCTTTAATTTCTTTGGAGGTTGTCCTGGGCTCTTTGGATACAATTCAAACGATCTGTCTCTTCAATCTGTCATCAATTTTCCTCTTGTGGCCACGTCCAGGGAGGTTGGCTACTGTCCCGTGGGTCTTGAACTTCTGAATAATATGAGCCACTGTTGTCACAGGAACTTCAAGCTGTTTAGAGATGGTCTTATAGCCTGCACCTCTAAGATGTTTGTCTATAATCTTTTTTCGGATGTCCTGGGACAATTCTCTCCTCCGCTTTCTGTTGTCCATGTACAGTGTGGTACACACCTTTTCACCAAACAGCAGAGTGACTATTTGTCTCCCTTTAAATAGGCAGACTGACTGATTATGAGTTTGGAAACACCTGTGATGTCAATTAAAGGACACACCTGAGTTAATCATGTCACTCTGGTCAAATAGTTTTCAATCTTTTAAAGAGGTACCATCATTTTTGTCCAGCCCTATTTCATTAGTTTTTTCTTTTTGAAATAATTATGTCAAATCAACATTTCAAAAGTAATGGCTGATTTTGATTATTTAATTTTCAATGAATTTTTATTTATTGTTACTTTTGTAGGTTTCAAGTGCTTTCAGTGAGAATTGTGGGTTTTTCCTTCTTTAACTGAGGGGTACCAACAATTTTGTCCACGTGTGTAGATAATCATATTGGTATATTTTGTCTCACATAAATCTGGATGCAGCAGGAGGATCATGTTAACATTACTGAATCAACTCCCTCTATCTTTTTTAAATGTCATATTCCTCAAACCACAGACAGAGGAGTGTACAAAGACTTGCATGGATTTCCCACTGTAACATGGCGTACGCTCAAACCAAAATGCCCTAAAACGTACACAAATATCCAGATGTATCCATGTGTGCGCATGCATGAATCCAAGCACATTTCGTTTGTACATCCCAATCAACGTGGAATTGATCGCACATGTCGGAGTACCCGACTCCTCTGGTCCACGCCCCTACTTAAATATGCAAATCATATTCAAATGAGTCCCACATTTGCATTCCTCTCTCTGCATGATCAGAAAAGATAGGAAAAATGAATGAGTAAGATGGGAAAAAAGAAAACTTCACTGAAAGCGAGATGGAAGTGCTACTTTCCGAAGTGGAGGCGCACAAAAATGTGCTCTTAGGCACGCTATCATCAGGAATAAGCAGCAAACGTAAGAAGAATGGGTGGGAGAGCGTGTGCGAGGCTGTGAATGCGGTGGGGTCGGAGAACCGAACACAAGCAGAGGTCAAGAAGTGTGAAGCGAAGACTGTCTGCCCACCCTCGAAGTGTATGACATGTGGGTGACTCCAACAACCCCAAAATAAATACCTATGTATTTGTGTAACTCACAACAAACATGTTCATACATACTGTATGATGTGGTTTGAAATTATTCAGTTAAAGACTTTAACTCATGTTTGATTACTCAATTTATTTTATTGTTACACAGGAGAGGACACGGACTTGCCGCCATGTGCCATGGGCTCCAGTGATTCCTCTGGCATGCCCAGTGTCTCCAGCGCCAGTAAGCCACAACCACCAGCTGCTGCCGTCCTCCCGACTGGTCATGTCCTCACCCGTGCTGTGCTGGAGTCACAAGAGGAAATCATGAGATGAGCAACAGGCGGCATAAATGATCGCCTTGATCAACTTATAAGCATCCTTACAACTATAGGGGAAAAAAATAGTTTTTACCTCTTTTACATGGTTGAAATCAACTGTTGCCAGACCCAAAATGGCCTCCTGGGTTGGACACACATTAATGGGTCCAGCTTCTGGTTCGTCTGGTGGGGGGATATGCTGCTCTGGCAGTGGTATGGCATGCCAGTTTGCCACATTGTGAAGGAGACCGCAAGCCATCACAATGCGGCACACCTTCTCAGGAGTGTACAGCTGCATACCCCCAGTCCTGTCCATGCAGCGCCACCGTCCCTTCACCAGGACCGATTGTCCTCTCAACAACTGACCGACTGTGGGAATGGAGGTCATTGTACCTCCGCTCTTGGTCAGTCTGAAGGTTGGTGAGAGGGGTCATCAGCCAGCTTTTAAGTGGATAGACATGGTCACCTGGGGTCAATTTAAAGCAGACAAAGTTAACTGGATATACAGTTTCTATTCGTTATTATGCATGTATACTATTGTTGCAAATTAGCGCATAAGTGCGCCGGGAAAAGTTGAGGCTGAGACATTTTACACTTTTCGCACTGGGTTATTAACATGAGTACTTTGGCCACAGAGATAATCAGGGGTCAAGATCTTCCGCTGTGGTCTAACCAGAAAAAAAACAAAAAAAAAACAATAAGACACTAACATTAAGCACTGACTAGTAATGGTGCTGTGAAGACGGGATAGAAATTGGGGGAGCACATGGTCAATACCTGTTACGGGGAATAATATTGGGACAATTACACGAATACAGTCACTTACCAAGAAGCCTTCCCATCGCGCACAGTGCCAGCTTGTAGTCTGTTCCCAACAATGCTGTTACTCAGAATGTATGAGTCGTGTGTTGAACCAGGCCACCTCGCCACAACGTTAGTTAAGTGCAGTTGCGCATCATAAATGATCTGTTAAATAATTAATATTCCAGCAATTTCATTTTTTCGGGGGATTTATAAAGTGTTATTTGATTGAAGTGAATTGAACTGAAATTGAGAACTCCTGTTAGCCAAGTTTTGCTGTATCACAAAAATGGTAAAATCTGCAGAGAAAAGGGACAATGCTCTGACAAGGAACAGAATAACGTATTATTCAGATAAGGAGCATGTTTGGCATCTTTAAATTTAAAACATCTGGTTTGTTCACCTGACTTACCATTAGATGAATGTCTCAGAGAGCTGAGAACCAGCCCTCCTGAATTAATGATTGGATAGTCAGGTATTATCCCTGTTTGTTAATGAAATTAACCCAGATATTCAGTTGTTGTATCAAAAAGTACAAAAGTACATTTACAGATCCAAAAAAAAAAAAAAACAACAATTAATCTTGCAGATTTTAACTATTTTATGGGAACTTGGAAATTATTCTAAAAATTTTGTTTTGTGTAAACTTTTAGCACCAGCAAAAACACTATATGTCACAGCAAACTTGACTTGTAAAAGGCAACGTTTTGTGTAAATCCTCCTTATGCTCTCACAAATAAAAATCATTTGTACAAAACCTGGAAACTGGCATCAACTATGGTACTTTAATCTCATATTTAGTAAGGTGGCATCTAAAAAAAGAAAATTTTCATTTACTTTCTTATTTCAAAGTGGTCCTAACTGTCTGATTAAAGAAGTTGCGCCTTGATTTTCCGTGAGTCGGAATGTGTTTAAAATGTGTGTGACCAACACTCAAAAATATACTGCTGCTGTTATAAAGAACTAGAACTCTTGCTAATGCTAAACTTTCAAATCTTTTTATTTGAACTATGCAGATCGTTGTACGTATTTACAGTCAATGACAATATGCACAGAATGCCAATATTCTACATTTTCAGGGGCTGGAAAATACATTAAACAATAAGAATATACAGTACACTCGATTTATTTATTTTTTTTTCTTTTGCAAACTGCACCTTAAGTGCGATTACAATATCAGTGTGTCTTTTTCATTACTTTGATCTAGGAGTATCCAGCAGTGAAAGGTGATTTACTGTTGTTATTTTATTACATTACTACATCTCGTGCTGTTTGTTATAATGTTAGTATGCAGCATCTTTGTTGATACTGCAGAACAAAGTGAGACAGGATCAGTTCTTTTTCTCTGCTGTTAAGCACAACAAAGCAACATTGTACGTACTTATATTAGACATTTGACTTGCTAATATCATGTTGTAGATCAGGAATCTAAACGTTCTTGGTTGACTAATTCTTTTCTAGATGAAGCCTGTCAAGCCTGTTCACTCTCCCTACAATGTTACTGTTGCACTGACACTTAAAAGTACCTGTACACCTGAGTGTGTGTGTGTGTGTGTGTGTGTGCTGTACATGTGTATGTGTGTGAGACCAAGAGAGATAGACAGGAGGAAAAACAGGGGTGGTGTGGTGATGGGGGGTTAAAGAGAAATGGAGAAAAGAGCTGGTTGTCATAGTAACTCTGTTTTTCAAGGAGAGTCAACCATTCATTTCCACACCGAAGACTGCAAGGGAACACTTAACTCTGTTCTTTGCCTAAGGATACTACTTTAAAACTGTCTCTCTCCCCCCTCATCCTGTCTCCATACCTTGCTTGCCCGCACTGCAGTGTCAATCTGAAGTGAAACATTTCAGCTTTCGGCTGCCACTCCAGTCTGCCAGCTCTTTTGTTCTCTCTCCGTTTCTCTCTCTCCTGCTCAGTCCTCACCTATCTCACTCGCTTTTTCTTGTTCACTCCAACTCTTTCTTTTGTTGTTTCTCACTCTGCCTCCCGCCATCTATTTCAGTTCTAATCTTCAACACAAGAAAACTGAAACTAGCCATAATAAAGCAGTTGTGTGTTCACGTAGGGTTTACTTTGCCACAATCATCGCTGCCAGATTTGATGTTTTAATCAAAAATAGAATCCTACTGTACATTTGCTCTTCATCCAATAAAATACAGTGTGCTATTTTTCATTTGTGAGCTGTTCAGATTCCATTCAGTCAATATTTTACAGAACAGATGAGATACTATTGCTGGGTAATAAGTAAGGTGCAGAGCCATCAGTCAAGGTCAGTTACGGAGATTATCTAACAAGGGACCATTTGATTTTTCACATTATTTTGGGACTACCCCATGTCATCTGCTGCCCAAGTAAATACAGACTGTGTATTCTCTATATGTGCTCGTATTATTTAAGAGTCAGCAGAAAAATCTCACTGTTAAACAATGCCACAGTCCACATGCACTGAGGAAAGCTTTATGTACAATAATGAGCTTTGGCTGGTGACCAAAGAATCTGAGTACTGATATACAAGATCAGTCACAACCTGCCGTGGCAGGGTGGAAAAACTCAGACATCAAGAAAGTGCAACCGCTACATATTTGAATTGCAAGGAACCTTAAAACATAGTTTTGAAGAAAAAAAAAGATCAGAATAGCTTCCAGATAAATTCACATTTCAAAATAATATGAAAGATGTGGTAGTGAACCTTTCAGATCATGAATTAAAAAAAAAATAACAACCACTCTGATTCAATTTATTTTTCATCTGGAACCAATAATGTAGTCTACACTGAGTTGGTTGCACATTCAAAGATATGTTGAACATGTTTGATCATCAAGACAATGTAATTATTCCTTATTTTCTTTATCGTGCACATCAAGAATAAGAAATAATATACACTTATAGAAAGATACTATACATCTTCCCATGTAAACTATTACATAACAACAATCCAATCCAATCCAAATGTATTTAGAAAGCACATTTAAGAACAACAATAGTTGACCAAAGTGGTAAATAGTAAATGGACTTGTACTTGTATAGCGCTTTTCTAGTCTAACTGACCACTCAAAGCGCTTCACTACATGCCGCATTCACCCCATTCACACACACACTCATACAGCACGTCTTAAGATACACATAACTACGTGCTTTCTAAGCATTCACACACATTCATACCCCCAATGATACACTGGGGGAGCAACGTGGGGTTCAGTGTCTAGGGAAGCCAGAGTCAAACCACCGACCTTCCGATTGGTGGGCGACTGCTCTTCCTCCTGAGCTACAGTGCTGTACATTAAAATAATAAATAATCGAAACAGACATAAAATACTGGTAGAAATCACAGAAACAAGAACTCATGCTGTGTTGAATGCTAGGGAGAAAAGCTGAGTCTTTAAATAGGATTCAAAAGAAGCCTGACTCATATTTAGAAGCAAGCCATTCCATGATTTTGGTGCTGCAACCGCAAAGACAGATCCTTTATCATGAGGAGTGTTAATGTAACGTCAGAGAATCAGACCACAAATATTCAATTGATATCTGGAATTTCATGGATTTAGCCTTCAATATCCATAGGAGAGGAGGCCTACAAAGCAAGACGATTGGGTTAGTGATAATTAAACCTATATAGTCAGAATATTCAGTTTCACAAAGATGTCTAATAATCAGATTAACCCATTTTAATCCCTAACAGGCTACAATAAAAAGCCTTGAACTGTGTATTTGTTAACAGTTGCGCAAACTAAAGGCTAATCATAACATTGCCAGAGAAAAAAACATTTTCTGATGATGTTTTTACATTTTGTCATACTTGCTGATGTCTGTTCTGCACTATTGATGTTGGATCTGGCACAACACAGATTAGGAAATCAATGGGTCGGTATTTAATTATTAAGCTAAAATTAACTTCTCAAAAACTAAAGTGATTTTCACATCTCTTTCATGATAGGAGGATTTCAGGGCTAAATGCTGTTCTTGAGTTTAAGTTTAAATGCAGGTGTTAATTAGTTGAATATTAAAACCATTAAGTACAGCTGTGTTGGATATAAACATCTATGTTGACAGGTGCATACTAAGTCTGAATACACTAGCCTATAAAAATTCACAAAACTGCACAATAAACACTTTTATTAGTATCATACTTTTTGTTATCTTACCATCATTCCATAACTTGGTATCACTGCCATGAAAAAAACAAAAGGAAGTTTTTGGCTTGGTCTTTTCTGACCCCAAAATAGTTTTTATTTCAATTTTAAGTCACAAATAATATTAAACAAGATTTTGAAGATGAGGATTTGTCTGTAAGCAAATGTCAAGCATAAGTGTTGCCCTCGTCATGAAGAGACAGGCTTGGTCCAGAGATCTATACTATGATACAAGTTTAAGACATTCAGGCTGTCATTGTATTCATTGCTCGACAAAACATGCACCATTTTTCAAAAATAACGATACTACGATGGTGGCTCTGAACTTACTTTGTAAACCAGATTTTCCTCCTCAGGCTCTGCGTGCTCACATAAAAAGCACTGATGCATCATTTCTGTCACGTGTAGGAGATGGCAAGGAAGGAGGACCCGGGTGCAGACACAGACCAAGAGCCAGGAGGCAAAAGTAAAAGAAACAATTTATTTTAATACTAAGGCAAAATCGGAAATACATCAAACTAAAATATGGAAAACAAAATCAAAACACTGGGTAAACTTGAACAGATTAGACTGACAAGAATATAAACAAGACACTAGGAACAGCACAACACATGTAACGGTGAGAATCTAGCAGTGAGTGAATGAAGCCAGGAGTTTAGAAAAGGGTGATTGGTGAGTGAAGACAGCTGAGGGAAATAACACAGGTGAAGGGAATGGAGCTGATGACAGGACTGAAGAGAGACTCAGGACACAAGTGAGTGAGTGAGCAAAACCCTAACAAGGAACAGAATAGAAATACCCAACATGGAAAACCAAACACCAAAAAGTACCAAAACAACACTCAAATCAACTGAAACTTCATTCATAAAGAACAGCAGGTTGTATGAATAGGGAGGTGTGAATAATATAGAAATCATTAAGATGCCGTAATTAAGACAAGAGAGGACTGCGATCAGAATACTGTTAACCTATTTGTGAGTTGTAAGGCATATCATTTTATCAGTTTAGTCCCTCTGAATCATGTTATGTATTTATTTTTTTTCCATTTTGTACTTTGTTTTGAAGAAAATAGCATTTTTATGACTTGCCAGTAGTCACACAGCTTGTCTCTAGGTCAAATATCACCTAATAATATAGAAATAATAATAGAGTAATAACAAAATGATAATATAGTCATAAATAATAACAAGGGGGGGGGGGGGGGGGGGGTGTAAAACCAAAAAAAAAAAAGATTAAAACTGTACATGGATATTATCATTACAGGAAGGTAGCTAAAGGTTGTGGTTCAAACCTTGGTTCCCCCTGCATAAAATTCAAAACAATAAACAATTTGAACTGGTTTCTTTATTCAATTTCTTTATACCCAAAACATCTAAAAACAGTTTGTTCTTTAAACCTTTAAAAACTTATTTCTTCCCATACATTATATCTTTAATGCATGTTCTACGCAGTGTGGTACTGAACAAAAACAGTTGAGATGCTGAAGTCACAAGCAAGAACATTCCGACCATGGAAAGATGAGGCAAAAATGTATAATGTAATGGGTAACAGTGAGGACCCGGAAATTGAGCCACATACAGTAGTTCCAGAGACAACAGTTTATTTTGTACAGAGGCTGAATAATAAGTGGTAGGCAGAGAGATGCAGGGAAGCAGCCAGTACTTTAGGGAAGGAGAGAATATATTATGAGTCCACAATCCAGAGGCAGGGTCAAAGGCAAGAAATGGTCCAACACAGGTAGGCAGATTTCAGGCACTTAACGAGAGGGCTTGGCGAGGGTTAGTGGTCCAAAAACAGAGCGTGGGTCGATATCCAGAAAGGCAAGAAATGTTCGTTGTGGGCAAGGCAGGAAGAATAATCCGGGGACGTGAACGTGGTCACTAACAGAGCTGATCGTGGATATAATGCTGGATTTTGCTTGGCACATGGCTGGTGAAAATCTGGCAAGGAAGCAGAGACTTGAGAGAGTTTAAGTAGAGCTATGATCAGGTGAGAACAGGTAAGCAATTAGGCAACACCCAGGTGGGCTGGATAAGGCTGATAAGAGAGTGCAGGTAAGGCAAAGCAGGTGAAACATGACAAAAGGTAGGTTCTAACATCTCAGTGACTCTGGCAAACTGGGCAAAACTGACATTTAAAATGTTGTCTGTGATCCCATTTAGCAGAGGTGCGAAATGATAATAATCTAAAGGACATACAATAAATATGTTGCAAGTCTGATCTTCAATATGTCATATGCTTTATTTAATAAGACTTACTGCTAAAGTCATGATCCCAGTTTCAAATGAGGGGAATTAATTAAATCTTATTTGTATATTGTCAGTACTCAACAGAAATGATCACATTGCACGTTACTAAAAAGCTAAACAAATTAATCTCAGTTCAAAGCAAGACAGTCTAATTAATTTAAAATCATTTATATTTAATCTATAGCAATATAATTTGAATTATAATTGTATTACAAGGGTCACAATAAGAAGTCTGAATTCACGCAGATATTAACAGAAATATAAACCTTTGTGCAAAACAAGGCTATTTGTAGAGCACAATTCGTACAAAAGGCAATTCAAAGTGCTTTACAGCTACATAAACTCACAGGAAGGCAAATAAAATAATTCCATAAAACATAAAAGGAAGTCATTAGACATGGAGACAGGACAAAAATCCAACTTGACCTCACCGCGGTGTGACAGCACTGGCTCCAGTTAGACTTACTGGAGGAAACCGGTCTCAAATCTTGCATTCAAAATTGCAATACCAACACGCGCAGGACTAACTCCTTAATTGTACTCCCTACCTTTCTATCCAATTGTCACTCAACTATCAATCATGTACAACTGAATGACAATTAACTGTGGTCACCGCTCTTCTCAGTAAATCCAATAACAAAGAAAAGGGATTGTATGGCAGTGTGCAAAAGCATGGAAGTGCTTTCGATCAAACACTGAATCAAGAGGGAAATAATGTCTTGTTTCTCTGATTAAACACTTTGCGACTCACTTTGTGAGCCCTGTTAACACTTGAACTACTTGGATATGAGAGGGGGAGCCATTTTAAAGGGTTGTGATTTCTAGCAGCCTTTTAAAATGTTGGTTTTACATGCTTTTATGCCTAAGAAAAGTGTTGAAACACCCACATTGCTGAAGATATGTGATGTTGACTGTCCAGTGATAAATATCCAGTATTTGGATTCAATATTGAATACTTGTGAAGTTAAATAAGTAAGCCAATCTTGCTGTATTAAATCAAGTATGTGAGTAATTAGCACAATACTAATCCGGAGGTGTTGTTCAAACCTAACCAAATAGGGTTGGTAGTGTAGTTGTGTATGGAAACTATTCCTGTACACCATGATATATAGCCCATCATCAAAAATGAGATTTTACATATTGAAATCAATCATCCAAAGAATAGCAGTCTTCAGTTTATGTTATATATGTCATATACGTCTCACACATATTTTAGATGGAACACCACATTATTTGGTACATAAATGGCCACCAGCTTCAGTGGATTCATTGGGCCTCATGCAAGAATCGTTCGTACGAACAGATTTGTTCTTAAGTCAAGTATAATGTTTTCATATTTTAATTTTTGTTGGAGGTACTAACAGAATTTACGAGTGATCCAGACCTGTCGTAGGAGTTTCGTAAAATAGTCTGCTGTTATTCAAATCAAGTTTGCTTAACTAATGGATTGTATATTTAATTACTTTGAAGCAATCACAGATAAATATATACATTATGCGCCATAATTAAATGGTTAATGGAGTGTACTTGTATAGTGCTTTTCTAGTCTAACTGACCACTCAAGGCACTTCAAACACTACATGCCACATTCACCCCTTCAGACACACTCATACAGCACGTCTTAAGTCTACATATAACTACGTGCTTTCTAACCATTAATACACACATTCATACACCAATGGATACATCGGTAGGCAACGTGGGGTTCAGTGTCTTACCCAAGGACGCTTCGACATGTAGCCTGGGGAAGACATAGTCGAACCACTGACCTGCGTTTTGCACAATATTTCCATGAACGAAGGTCTCCCACTACCTGAACCAACCCAGGCAGACCAGAAGGTGTGGTGCCAGAAGACCCTCATGGACCGCCCCATCAAAGTGCCATCATGATGAGGCAACTAGTGATGTGTCGTCCATGAACGATTCGTTCGATATTAACTAATCTTCTATATGACTCGGGAGTAACGAGTAGATTCGTTAGTTTTCACGCAGTACCCTTCCTCCCCATATGACAGCTGCATAAACTGCATAAACTCAGTCAGCACGACAGGAAACAGAAATGATTAATTAATTTCCAAGCAGTACCCTCTCTCGCCACATGGCAGGCGGCAGCTGCATAAGCGCAGTCAGCAGGACAGGAAATAGTTTTGATCCGTTCACGAGTCAACTCCTCGGGTTACGGTGTAGGTACCAGATGTGCTCGGGTTACCAGATCTGCTCGGGGCCCTGCGCCTATTGGCTGGACGTTGGCACGATGACGTAAGGGAATGTGATTGGGAATGTGATTGGTCCGGACAACTTACTGAAGAGGTAAAAAAAACAACCTATTGAAGTCGTTTTCGCGGCTCTTCGTAGGAAACATGGATGACTTTTACAAAGAAATCCAGCATTATCTTTCGAAAGGGACTTCACCCCAAGCACATCTGATTCTTATGTACTTTGTAATAAAGTTGGAGTTTCTATTAAATAACCTCATATTGGCATTCATAAAATGTAAATAGTGGGGTAAACGTAAACCCAAACAGGCGCAGGGCCTGTTATGGAAGTTTTTAATCGCTTCCTTCCTAATACTTCTGATGAGCAATGAAATAGAGAAACTTACTTTTTCTGCCGGCCGGCTAAGTTTTTATTCTTCGTTGCAAGGAAACAGATCAGTCCACACCATTCAGCGGCAATGGTATGAAAAGATACAGACAAAAGGAACACAAAGGATTTATACCCGAGGAGGGGGGCTTTGTTCTTTAGGTGTGTAACCACACCTCCAGGGGGGGTAGGATGCAGTCTTGATAATAATTAAGAAACAGGAGGTTAAAACAATTATCTTGTCTGAGTGTTAAGAAGTAAATAGTCTAAAACAATTAGCGTGTCTGGGTGATACAAATGGTTAATGTGGATTGGAGAGTCTGTCTCCCTTTTGATTATTAATTAATCACTAACAGAAAACAAACTTAAGAAAAATAAAATGGATGAAAACTAAATGCAAGAGAATACTTAAGTATCTGGTACGCTATTTGAAAATGTATCATTGTGGTAGGTGATTAGAGCAGAGAAAAGACTAACAAAACAAAGCAAACAAAAAAAAACAACCCAAAAAAACCCAAAATGAAATAAAATTTTACAGACTGTTATCAAAGTTAGAGTCTTAGCTGGGGTAAAATATCGGGGTCAGGAATATGAGGAGAGGTTGAATTTTGATCAGCATTATTGGCGTTCACCTGAACATGTGTGGAGGAATGAGGCATCTCTTTCATGAGCACGTTAGACAGGCATTTCAATACACATGGAATTAAGGTGCAGAGCAAAAGGAAAATCATTACATATGGGATTATTGTTAAAAACCATGCTGGCCATCCTTGGCCCAAAGATTTCAGCCAAGGGAACCATGAGTCATTTATTACAGGAGGGAGTTGAATGGCATCGTTCATGTGTTTGATAATGTTGGTAATGTTCTCATATTCGTCGGAGTGGTTGTCTTCAATTCCAGAGGTCAACATGATTGTGTTAACATCTGACAGCATGTTAAGTAGGGCGTCATGTGGGTCTGGTGGCCCATTGACTATGACTGTGAGTTGTCTGTACATATCCGAGCTTGGATATTCAATTCCACACCAATACGTGCCTGCATCAGTGGGTTTGACATCAGAGATGGTGATCTGGGCTCCGTTGGAATTTGGAAATTTTGTTATTGTGAAGTGGGGATTTCTGTTTGGAGCAATGGTTTTGTCAGTGGTGGCAACGATCAAGTGCCAATCGTGTGGGCCGCAGGGGTCTCTGCATAGGTATTTGTCATACTTGGCATAATATGCCTGAACCCGTCCTGATCGCCAAATTTCAGGGTAAACGAGGCAGGTGAATGTTGCACTTTGACTTTCTGTCAAAGTGACAGTCCTGGCAGGTTTGTAGGTGTAAGCCTCCATCAGCTGTGCCAAACATGACAGCATCAGAATCAGGTGATGCATGGTGGAGTTTGGTGGAACACGTCTAGTTGGTGTTTGTTGAATCCACAGGGCCAATTCCACGGGTCGTCCTCTTTGGCGTCTGTGCGTCCTTGCACCGTCCGTCCTCTTTGGCCTCTGCTCGTCCTCGTGTCGTCCGTCACCGTCCGTCCTCTGTGTGTCCGTCACCGTCCGTCCTCACGTCGATCAGGTTGGCAGCTGGGCTCCTCCGTTTGCTCGGGGATCTTCCTGCAGTGGCTGGCGTGCACCCACGTTGCCCTCTCGACTATCTTCGCAATGGTATGCGTTGTCAGAATGGATCTCGTCACCGTTTGGAATTCCAGTGCTCCTTTCTAAAGTCGTTTCTCACCACCCAGGTTAGAAATCTGCAGAGAGAGAGAGAGAGAGAGAGAGAGAGAGAATAAGTTTTTTGCAATATTGTAGCATATATCCTCACATAGGCCAGTGGAGGGGAGTGGCCTGGTTACAGGTTTTACTCCCAGAGATGGAGGTCTGCCAAAATTGAAATTTTGATTTCAGAGTGCCATTTTCTCATTTGTCAACGTCTCTACTGGCAGGGTGTTATACACAATGTTGTCTGAGGTTAATGGTAAGAAATTTACTAATTTGGGTTATTGCAGAATTGACAAAGTGAGAGCCATTATCGCTGCTCAGTTTTGGTGTAGTTGTAGTTCCCAGATGGAGAGTAATCTCTGTTAGCAGAGCCTTTGCTACCACTTGGCTACTCTGGTGTTTTGCTGGAAATACTTCAATCTATTTTGACCACGTCAACTATTACTAAGCAGCGTTTCTTTCCTTCTGCTGGTGACAGTTCTATGAAATCCATCCTTAAGTGTTCGAATAGTCTGTCTGGTGATGGGTGAGCGATGTGTGTGACTGCTTTGGTTTTACCTTATATGCGTTGCACAAACCATACGCGGTTGACTGATCTTCTGCTGCATGAACTGAAAATTCTTTGGTGAACCAGTGCTGGGTTATGGCATCCTTCATCCCCCCTTTTGACACATGGTCCAATCCATGTGTCAATTTCGCGAAATGAGGGAAAAAATGTTTAGGTAGACAAGGCTTATTATCGGTTTCTCGCCACACATCTTCCTGTGGCGTGGCAAAAGATTGCACCGTTGTGAGAGAGGTGGAAATAGTGACAGGGATAAATTATAGTGGGTAGGAGTGTAGCTTCTTTTTCAGCAGCATCCGCTCTTGCATTTCCTTGAGAGACAGGACCTGTGTTGTTAGTGTGAGCAAAGCATTTACAAACAGAGATTGACTTTTTGGAGTAAAATGGCATCAAGAAGAGCTGTGACTTTGTCATGATGGAGAATGGGTTTGCCGTTAGATTTTAGGAATTGTCTGTGTTTCCACAGAGTGTCAAAATCCTGGACAACCCAAACATGTGTCTGGAATCAGATTAGATGGTTACTGCTTTGTTGTTAGCTAGCCTGCATGCCTCTGCCATTGCTATCAGTTCTGCCGCCTGTGCCGAATAGTGAGGGGGGAGTGAGCTGGGGAGAAGAGTTTCATGGTTAGTGACAACAGCAAACCCAACTCTGTTGTGACCAGTTTGTGGGTCCCGTAAAGCTGATTCATCTACAAAGAGAACCAAATCAGGGTTTGTTAATGGTGTTTCTTGTAGATCAGGCCTTGGTGAGCAAGCCTGTTGGAGGATGGCAACACAGTTATGCTGTTCTCCATCGTCTGGTGTGGGGAGCAGAGTGGCAGGGTTCAACACATTACAGCATTCGACAGTAAGAGTACATACCAAGAAATGACATCATCTGCTTCTTTGTGATGGGTTTTGGAAGGTTCTGAATTGCATCCACTCTTTTTGGTGAAAGAGTTTTATCTTCAGAAGTGATGACATGACCTAAGAAGACAACCCTTTCCTGGACAAATTGGAGTTTTGTCAAGCTGGCTTTGTGACCAGTTTGTGCCAGATGTTTCAAGAGTGTGACTGTGTTGGCTTCACACTGCTCTTTAGTCGGACTGCAGATCATGAGGTCATCCACATACTGTAACAAAGCAGTGTCTGGGGAGAGAACAAAGGGTTCAAGACTGTCTGAGAGCTTTAATGCAAATGGTGGGACTTTCACAGTATCCTTGGCACAGACGTGTGAATGTGTAGTCCCTCCTATTGAATTTGAAAGCAAACCAGAATTAGCTTCCTGGGTGACCTGGGACACTGGAGGTGTCTGAAAGGTTGACCACTGAAAAGAATTTTGCATTAGTTGGTTGCATCACCTGCTTGCAGATCCTGAATATAGCGCCAGTCTGTTGGTTGATCTTTGCCTCTGATTTTAAACAAAGGCGTGCGTATTGGAGAATCGTTGCGTGGAACAATTACTCCTGCTGCCTTAAGAGACTCAAAGAATGGTGGTATATTATCAATGGCTTTTTGTTTAAGTGAGTATTGAGCCTTGCAAGGTTTAAAGTCTGATTTTAGAATGATGACAACATTTTCACAATTTTTGACAAGGTTAACATCATACTTTCTGTTGACTGTTCTTTGTGTGTGCACAAAAGATGTCAGTGAAGGTGAAAAAATAATAGATCTATCAGATGTTTGCCTTTCGGCTGTAGGCTTACACAATTTCATAACTGGGCTCAAATCTTCCCAGCTATCCGATGTGTGTTTTTCTAGTGGGATGTGTGGGACTGAGTAGTCCATGGTGTACATGTTACGTTGAGCTGGTGTGAGAGAGACTGACACAGCGCATTTATGTTCTGTCCAAAAAATGTGTGTCAGTGTTAGTTTGTCAAACCTCTCCCTTAACCAGCTTTCCTCGTAAGATTCGTCAGTTTCTGGTGACAGATGGGAGGTACACTGCAG
This sequence comes from Leuresthes tenuis, assembly GCF_036924035.1. Taxonomy (NCBI): domain Eukaryota; kingdom Metazoa; phylum Chordata; class Actinopteri; order Atheriniformes; family Atherinopsidae; genus Leuresthes; species Leuresthes tenuis. The sequence goes on from NW_027325378.1 coordinate 23,412,780, forward strand.
GTCCTCTTTGGCCATGAAGTCTGTTGAAATTATGTTTTTTGCTGAAACAAACTCAGGGAAGGTTGTTAGTGGTTGCAGATGCATATGTCATGTTCGAGGTGTGGAGGACAACTGGGGTTGGGATTATCATTTACACATCCAGTTCCTGCCTGTCAGGTTACTGGGACAGATTTTAGAAAGCAACATTTTTTTTTTTTATCAGTTTCTCTTCTAGTTTTTCCGTTTTTCTTTGTTTTGTTTTTTTTTTCTTTTAAACTAAGGGATCCCCCTATTGGGAATCTGAGCTCATTTGTCCATAAATTTTTAATATTTTAACCTTTTATCCCCAAATCTCTTTTTCATAATTTCCACAATTGGCCCCTCCGCAGACTGGACCGCTTCTACGGAAAATTTACTCCCCATTCTGAATGAAGAGGTCGTACGACGAGAGCCAATTAGTTATGCCACAACTGGCAAAAGCGACATTTCGATTTCAGCATCAAATGACAAATAAAGCTAACTGTTTCCATTGCTACAAACAGATAAATAGCGACATTTCGATTTCAGCTTCAAATGACAAATAAAGCTAACTGTTTCCATTGCTACAAACAGATAAATAGCGACATTTCGATTTCTGCTTCAAATGACAAACAAAGCTAACTGTTTCGATTGCTACAAACAGATAAATAGCGACATTTCGAGTTTAGCTTCAAATGACAAATAAAGCTAACTGTTTTGATTGCTACAAACAGATAAATAGCGACATTTCGAGTTTAGCTTCAAATGGCGAATAAAGCTAACTGTTTTGATTGCTACAAACAGATAAATAGCGACATTTCGATTTCAGCTTCAAATGACAAATAAAGCTAACTGTTTCGATTGCTACAAACAGATAAATAGCTGGCCAACTGTGAAGACTATGAGAAATGAAATTGTTGTCTAATTAAAATCCAAATTTGAAAGAAAATGCAATAAGTCAATATTTCAACACTCACCAGACGAGTTTTGCTGAACTCTGTTCTTGGAACCCCGGTGGCAGCGACTCAGGACGTGTTACCGGTTAGCCCTCCCGTCTCACAAATTAATTGAGGTTTGGAGGCTGGAAATGATCTATTTCTCCAGGTTGGCCTGTCGCTTTCCGTGGCTCGTCCTGAACGGCTGCTCACGGGGTCCTGCCATACAACGCCAAACCGTTATGGAAGTTTTTAATCGCTTCCTTCCTAATACTTCTGATGAGCAATGAAATAGAGAAACTTACTTTTTCTGCCGGCCGGCTAAGTTTTTATTCTTCGTTGCAAGGAAAAAGATCAGTCCACACCTTTCAGCGGCAATGGTATGAAAAGATACAGACAAAAGGAACACAAAGGATTTATACCCAAGGAGGGGGGCTTTGTTCTTTAGGTGTGTAACCACACCTCCAGGGGGGGTAGGATGCAGTCTTGATAATAATTAAGAAACAGGAGGTTAAAACAATTATCTTGTCTGAGTGTTCAGAAGTAAATAGTCTAAAACAATTAGCGTGTCTGGGTGATACAAATGGTTAATGTGGATTGGAGAGTCTGTCAGTCCTGAGACATAAAATTTACCATCACAGGCCCCAAGCAGATCTGGTAACCCGAGCACATCTTGTACCTCGCACAGGAAACAGTTTTGATTCGTTCACGAGTCAACTGCTGCCGGCTGGCGGCTAAAAACACTGAGATCGGGATGTAGCCTAGCGACAGGATGTCAATAAATGATGTGGAAAGGAAGCTCAAAGAAGGTCTTTACAGCACAAAGACAATGCAAGGCAAGTGTGATATTTGGAGAAGTTTCTCAATTGTCCGTGAATCTCTTTATTAATAGCCTATAAAATGACGTGTTTTCTCCTGCGGGACGGGAGAAGACACAAAATCAATGCATTTCTATTATTGTGCGGGCATAAATTCTCAAAGTTTTGCAGCTACGGGCGGGAGTGTATCACACACGTTGCGGTGGTAATGGTCAGAAATTCAGCGGGAGCGGGGTGAAGAAAACAGTCCCGCGCAGGGCTCTACTGTGGACTGAGAAACGAAGGAGGAAGTGAATGATGTCTGATTTGTGACGTTCATTCATTTGTCATGAAATCATAATTAATTAGTGGTCTTCGGTTCTTGTAGATATGTATAGTGTTGTTGTGTATATAATGCCTGAAGTGTGTAAATAGATAAATGATAATGTAATAATGTGAATAGATACTTTTGAAAATTATATCAACATATTGATTTTGTGTTATACTCTACCATAAAATAATAATAATAATAATAATAATAATAATAATAATAATAATAATAATATGACACAATAAATGTACTATGTAACATTTTAGGGAACTTATTGTTACTTTTTTCTCACTTAATTGTGTTACTAATGGTCAAAATGAATGTGAGTTTTACATTCAATTGTTCTCTACCAGCTGTCATTCGTTAATTTGTCACGTGACAGCTACTGAGTCAGTGTCGGGCTTTAAACAACAATGGCAGGGAGGATACAGACACAAGTCACCTTATTGTGTATTTGCGTTTTCACATGGTTTGAATTGTTTGTGGCATTTTGTGTTTTGTACTTTGTCAGCTCAGCTGAAGCAAACTATGTTTCCTTCAGTGTTAAGTGTTTAGAACCGTGGCCATTTTGTGCAACGCCCACAGTAGGGCTACAGCGCCACCTGCTGGAAAAATGAACGAAATGATTCGTTCAAAGATTCGTTCAATTTACTGTTCGAGAGTAAATGATCCGATTCAGCCAAAAGAGTCGAAGTTCCCAACACTAGAGGCAACATCTGATTGCATGACTTTAGTTGCAGTCATCGAGCATGCAGTCATCGACTTTTTTTTTAAGCCATTTTCATGTCAAACCATCCATCCATCCATCATCTGCCGCTTATCCGAGGGTCGGGTCGCGGGGGCAGCAGCTTTAACAGAGAACACCATTTCTTCTTTCTGTGACATTACGAACTACAGGTGACAAGGAATTAACAGCACTCATAATTGATTTCTTCGCTTTAGCAGGTCCCATAATTCCACTGCAGACACTGCTAAAAATGACAGATTTTCCTTTTAGGATCTCTGAAAGCAGAACTTCAACCTCAGAGCCCGTAAAGTTGTTCTTTTTGCACCTTAATGCCATTCTCATGACTCAACACTTCCTGGCACAGGAGAGAGGAAGCGTAGCCTTATATGGTATTATTTTGGGCGTGGAGTATGCCACTTTACTATCCTCATGCATGTGCGCTTAAATACTCACGGGTGGCATTCATCATTTACGCAGATCTTTACAAACATAATCATCTACAAAATATTTTGCATTACAAGTAAGTACTTGCAAGCATCAGGTGCAGCTGATGACGTAACCACGCCAGCATTAACGAGACGCCCAAGAGCCAACATACTACACACAATGCAGTAACTTCCAATATCACAATAATAAAGGCAAGTGGAATAATAACTATTTACTCTGTTACACGTGTCATAATTAAAAACTACAAATATCAACAACTGAAGTGAAATATCAAAGTCAAGGAACTCTTGACTTTGAAAGACAAATGCAAGAAGCTGTACCACACACAATTTTATATTGCTTTTTTCTGAATATTCCACAGAATAGTTTACCAAGCACAATATTGAGTAACAGAAGGCCATCTGCTTCTATGATATTCACTTACTATGAGATCTGAACTCAGAGCTGCTGTTGCAAACTTTTTCAAACTTCAAATCAGAAATACTTTAGTTAGATATTACAAAACTAGTTTTCTTAGCTTATGACTGGCAAGGCAATGAATTTGTAGTCTGGATTTGCATCTGTAGACACATTATTACTTATTAGCAAAATCAGATCAAAAACACAAACACATAAATTATATAAACCAAAAAAAACCTGGTGCTCACTTCATCAGAAGCAAAAGCAACAGGTAGATGTCAACAACGAAGCAACTTTAATGTGACATATTACCATAGTTAAATAAACATTTAAACACGTGATCATTCATCTAAAACGATTTGAGTTTTTTGTTGTTGTTTTTTTACACGATACATAATACACAAAACTTAATTCTTGAGACAAAGCTTCAATATAAAGTAATTAGCACCTGTCTAACTAGCATATGGACACAAACAGTATTACTGAAGCAACCACTGAAGCTGCTCTCGTACTTGTCACTGGGACACGTACCAATGAGAGATGATAAGACTTTGTTTTTCCTTTGCTGTATTCAGAGGCATCAGCAAAGCTGAAGCCCACAAAGCCAGGGTCATAGTTTGCAGCACCATCGTTTGTTTTATTCATTATAAAATGAAATATTAATTGAAGGGAAGTGAAAGAAAGAGGGAAAGTGAAGAGAAAAGAAAGGACATAGAATCATGAAAGAGACAACCAGCTGCTGTATCTGTGGGGGAAAAGAACATATACAACGGCTACAAGCAGGAGCTTCAGGAGCACCTTCAAAAAGATTAATGAAGAAAAATTCAAACAAAAAGAAAGAAACAGCAACAATATCGCCAGAAGCAAGAATATGAAAACTAAACTACAGTCAATGATTATTACTAAGAGACATGGCAACTCTATTTGTGCAAAATATATGGCAAAGGCTTCACATGAATTGTAGTTAACAATGGGAGAAGGGGGCCACAACCACCCGGTACACCAGAGATCAGGAGCAGACAGGAAAGGACAACCAGCAGCCCCCATTGAACAACGAAGAGAAGAAAGAGAAGAAAGAGAAGAGAGAAACCAGGCAGCCCATCACAGGGAAGCCATTTTAGAAGTCCAGAGAACAGTAGAGGATGGCCCCAGGTAGAGCCCCAACAGCCATGGAGCTGGGGACGATAGGCCAGAACCCCACCTGACATCGGCCGACTCATGAGCCAAGTGCGGGAGCGCTACGTGCCCAAAGACCTCACTTCCACCCGGCAGAGTGCCTGCCCAAGAGGGCCAGGCCACTCCAGACAGCCACCCTCAGTGGGCCAGCACCCACCGACGGCGAAGCGCCCAAGAACCCAAAACGCACCCATCTAATCGAACAGCAGAGTGCAGCAGGGATCAGCCCCCTACCATGCAGTGCTGAGCGAGGCAATCCAAACAGCCCCGCTCACTGGGTGATTGTTACAGATAGGGCCCAAGAAGGATTCCTTCAAACTAAAATGGAGACGAAACTGTGATCAGATTCGTAATGTGTTTGTCAATCTAGGGATAAAGGTACTGTATACAGTGTGATAGAAATATGGAAACTTGAAGTAACTACATCAGGTAGGGCAGTTCAGATATACGAGTTACTTTCAGTTTCAAACTAACTCAAGTGTGGAGTTTGAATCCAGTGTATGATTTTCTGAATATTCACTAATCAATTATGGTGGAGAAAATTGGGGAGACCCATTCCACACTCGGATCTATGTCGCTACAAGAATGTTTTTTGTATTCTGGGCACTTTATCCCCACAAAGGAATGATGATATGAGTTTATCAGTGGATTGAATAAAATATTTCTACAGGGAGGCACTGAAAGAGAATGAAGGTAAAATGTTAATTTTCAGTTGACCCTCCCAGCTAATGACAGGTTGATGGACTTCATTCTTTATTTTGCTGATATGGGGTGTAAAGTTTGCATGGTAAAATGCAGAGAAGGTTCTTGTTATATTGATACCTTAAAACCTGAAGCCAGATTTAGCCAAAAGAAATGGAAGATCCTCTTGTGAAATTGCAAGAGCAAAGGTATTCACAGAGAAGCACTCCCTCTTTGCCAGGTTGATCTTATATCCTGAGATTGTTTCAAACTTACATAACATATTAATTATTTGGGGGACACATTGCACTGGGTCACATATAATAGGAGTTTATCTGGAGGTTTCTATGATAACATAATAGAAAGGGGCTGAATAGCAAATGCAAACAGTAACAAATGTTAACAGTAACGTCTAGACAGTACAAAGCATTTCCCATTGATAACCACTGAGGCTGATTATCACTTCATATATGTATATACATATACATTTACACACATATATACATACATACAAATATAAATACTTTTCTCACTAAATGGTACAACTATGTTTACATAAGCTGGTGGGCTACCAGCATTGTCCATTCACCAGAAAGATGCAAAATTTAGAAATATTATTTAAAATTTTAAAGTTTAAGAGTCTACGTTTAGTTTAATGAAGGTAGTGGTAGTGACATATAACTCAGTTATAAATAATTGTAGATAGATACAAACCTAATTTCTGACACTCCATTAATAACACTGTGTTATTATCTGCCTTCACATGTCACAGCAGTTTTTATAAATAAAAAATGTACAAACTTTGCACCAGGAAGTCTTTATCAATTCACCATTTAACAGTGCAATACTTCATTAGTAAAAATGTATGTGGTTATAGTTTTAATACTGGATGGCAATAGTTTCCCTCTGGATAGTGACATAAAGCTGGCAGGTTATTTCTTTGACTGCAGAAACAATGACTGACAAGCTATACGCTTAGGTTTCACGGCAAAACAATAGCAATTTCAATTAAAAGTTGGATCGATACATTCTATATGAAAGGGAGTCTGTTAATTAGGTCATGGCAATAAATCAAAGTCTTAGCTTTAGATGAACTAAAACAGAGTATTTTTTCCAATCAAAAGCTGAAAGTACATCAGTCATCATCACAAAAGGTACCCATTAGCCAAGTTTTCATTTTTAATAAGAGGAGACTGGTCTGCCGGTGTTTTTTCCCAGCACCATAAACAGCAAATTTATGTAGTTGTTCAGTGAGTTATGGGCAATTACAATGATTATAATGACTGCATTTTTAATGTTGTCACTGAAATAGTTAATGCATCAGGTGCATAAATCAAAGTAAATGGTAAATGGACTGTACTTTTATAGCGTTTTTCTAGTCTAGTTTACCACTCAAACCGCTTCTAGACTACAGGCCACATTTATCCATTCACACACACACACACATTCATATAGAATGTTTTAGTCCATGCAATGTTTCAGGCAACATAGTGCATTCCTTTTTTTCAATATATCAAACACATTCACAAACCAATTGATGCACTGGTAGGCCACTTCGACATGTGGTCCACCGACCACCGACCCTGCCATGAGCTGGTGAATGCTTTTCCTCCTTAGCCACAGTCTTTCTGAAGTAGTACAACCAAAATTGTGGCATAGTGTTGCTCAACTGGTTGATTGTTCACCCCATCTACTGAGGTTTAAGTCCTGACCTGTGTGAAACTTTCCTATATATCACAACCCACTGTCTCTATCCAACTGGTGAATAAAGGCAGCTATACCCAATAAATATTAAAAATGAATAACAGCGCAAGGAGTTTTTACCAGTGCCCCCCCACTGGGCGCTGGTTTATGGTGATGTTTATTATTATTGTGACTGAAGCTTAAGATACAATATTTCCTCAAATAAAATTTGGATGCAGTTAAAAGTCAGGGCTCCTAAAATGGTCGGGGGTGGGGTTGACACAAACAAATAGTGGCTGGCTCACAGTACAGACTGGATGGGCAGGGAGGGGGAAAAAAAGCTTGCAGGATTTTCAAAGGAATGAATTGACATCAGACTGATTCGCAAAATAGCAAAGAGCCATGTTAAAATGATGCATCAGATTTTGAAGCATTACAATAAGGTATTGTAGAAGAATATTTATAGCAATCGCCAGTCTCTAAAATATAACAGTTCATTCACACACTCAATATGTAGTAGTTTCAAAATTAAGGCTTCAAAATTTAAGCACTCTGGTGTGTATGCGCTCAGCTAGACTCAAGTAGGCCTCCTTACTCTGCACAAGCCATAACATTTCCTTTTATAATTTTTTTTTGTAACAGCAAAGCATAATTGTATATCAATACGTATGAATTGCCAATAAAGTAGGTCTCAAATTTATTAATTTATTTACTGTTTCTTTTGTCAGACTTCTTAACAAACTTGAAAAGTTGGAAATTCGGCAGAGAGGGAGATGTGGAGGAAATCTCGTGAAATCATGAATGTGTTGTGATACTGTATTTGTAGGGTTGCCAGACATCAAATGTTCAAGTATCATAACAGTAGACTAAAATGATCGTATTTGGAGGAAAATTGTTGTAAGCATGCAATCTGCATTCTGATGTGGCTCAAGACAATCTGCTTCAATAATACATTATCATAGACCATATCATAGATCATAGTCTATAATGCAATTTCTGCCTATAGAATGGTTGCACCTCCTGGCAGAAGAGTGCCTCTATCTATGTGGAGTGCAGTACAAGTCCCTGCACTGAACAGCTTACAATATCATTCATACTTAACCAACTTGTATGTAGCTTCAGTTGCATCATCATGGATCAAGGTCCTGCCTTATAAATATTTTTGAGATGTAATCAGTTCATACATTATGAATAAAGATCAGTCTATATAAACTACTACTAAATGGCTCTGATGATTGAAAAGCTTGCCATAGAAACAGGTTTTACAATTTCATTGACAATCCCAATCCAGTGACATTTTTTGCATACATTTGAAACATGCAAACAGTCAGAACAGCAACTGTAACAGGAAAGTCATAATAACTCATGTATCACTTTAAACCTGGCCATTAAATGCCAACATTTGACCTGAGCTGAAACCTTAAATGTGAAATAGGTCTATAGAAGATTTTTGCAGTGCTATATTTTAAGATAAATTGAATACAACATAAATACAACTTCAAAAGGCATATTCACATAGACTCTGGCAGACAGACAAACAGTTTAGAAACAGGAATCAGGACAGGAGAGGCAAAGTTCTTGGTCAGGGACAGAAGGCTGGGTCAAATTACCAGGATGCAGACGAAGCAGGGAATCAGGGACAGGCTAGGTCGGTATCGGTAAAGCTGGCAGGAGAGGAAAGACATGCATCGCAAAGTACAATCTGGCAAAGGACTCGGTAGAACCCAAGAACTCCCCATCCTCAGGTTGTGAGGAAGGCGAGTTCGCCGGCAGGTCCACTGCCTCCTCCTCCGACAGGGAGTCCTCCCACTGGTCCGGGGCAGTGGAAGAGCCAGCAGCAGGCGTCCTATGGCGAGGGCCCCTGCCGATGTTGCTGGGGGAGGGCTGGTCCGGATGTTGCTGGTGAAAGACTTGGATGAGACCCCGGTCCACAATGTGTTGAGCAGGAACCCAGGATCTTTCCTCTGGACCGTAGCCCTCCCAGTCGACGAGGTACTGGCAACCCCTTCCACGTCGGCGAGAGTGAATGATGCGGCGCACTGCATATGTGAGTCCCCCTTCAATGAGGCAAGGGGGGGTGGGGGTGGAGCAGGAACACACAGAATGTCGGGTGCACCCGCATAGACCGAGGGAGTTTGAGCCGGACTGCCACAGGATTGATGACCTTCTCGATAGCGAAGGGCCCAACAAACTTGGGAGCCAGCTTGTTGGATTCCACGCAGAGGAAGGTCACGGGTGGAGAGCCAAACCTTCTGGCCCACCTGATATTGTGGAGCTTGAGAGCGATGACGGTTGGCTGCTGAGAAGTATCGGTCTGCCGCCTTCAGGAGGGAGGCCCTAGCATTGCTCCAGGTCCGATGACAGCAACGGATGAAGGCTTGAACTGAAGGGCAAGAGGCCTCCCCTTCCAGGGCTGGGAAGAGAGGAGCCTGGTAACCGTAGGCACACTGGAAAGGAGACAAACCGGCGGCGGAGCTGGTAAGGGTGTTGTGGGCATATTCCACCCACAACAGATGCTGGGACCAAGAGGATGGGTTCTGTGACACCATACACCGGAGGGCCGTCTCCATTTCTTGGTTCTTCCTCTCAGTCTGGCCATTAGATTACGGGTGGTACCCGGATGACAAACTGGCGGTGGCTCCCAAGAGGCTGCAGAACTCCCGCCAGAACACTGATGAAAACTGGGGCCCTCTGTCCGAGACCACATCAACAGGAATCCCATGAAGTCGAAAGACGTGGTTGAGGAGCAGCTGGGCTGTCTCTTTAGCTGACGGGAGCTTAGACAAGGACACAAAGTGTGCCATCTTAGAGAAGCGGTCCACAATGGTAAGAATAGCCGTCTTCTCATTTGATGGTGGCAGGCCTGTCACAAAGTCCACTGAAATGTGGGACCAGGGAGATGTGGCACTGGGAGAGGCTGCAGGAGGCCGGATGGTGCTTGACGCGATCTTTTATTCTGATTGCAGGTCTGGCAGGATTTGACATACTCCCGGGTGTCCTCCTGTAACGTGGCCCACCAGAAACGTTGTAGAAGGACCTCCCGAGTTCTCTGGATCCCAGGATGGCAGGTCAACTTAGAACCATGGGCCCACTGGAGTACATCCGACCTCAGAGCTGATGGCACGAATAAACAACCAGTAGGGCAGGCACTTGGACCAGGCTGACCCTCTGTGGCAGCTCTCACTTTCTCCTCAATTTCCCAAGTCAGGGATGCCACAACACACGGGGACGGAAGGATGGTAAATGGTAAATGGACTTGTACTTGTATAGCGCTTTTCTAGTCTAACTGACCACTCAAAGCGCTTCACTACATGCCGCATTCACCCCACTCACACACACTCATACAGCACGTCTTAAGATACACATAACTACATGCTTTCTAATCATACACACACATACACACACATACCCCCAATGATACACTGGGGGGGCAACGTGGGGTTCAGTGTCTTGCCCAAGGACGCTTCGACATGTATCCTGGGGAAGCCAGAGTCGAACCATCGACCTTCCGATTGGTGGGCGACTGCTCTTCCTCCTGAAGACACACGGGTCCATTAGGTGTGCCTGTGATCAGCCTGTTACCTGGTTTTACTTTGATCAGGTTTACTTTGGAAAAAACCATGCTCATACGATGCATTTGAATGTGATAAAATCAGTGCATCCAAAACAAACTCTCCAACTTCATTGAACACCTTTTTTCACTCCAAGTCCTCTAAAGTAATGCCAGAAATCATCCACATCCATTCTGTTTGCGTTTTCACCTGATCTGGAAAGAGGCAAATGCCTCCACTGGTCATCAATTTCTTGGAGATGGTCCGAATCCTGCATGCCAGTTAACCAGGGCAGTTGCTCCATGAGTAGGAGCAAAGAGGGTGCTCTGTTCATGTCCGGGTACTGGTTGCAGTAGCAAGGTCACAAGGGAATCATCAAAGTCAAAGCATCTTCTAAGTTCTCTGCATGCAACATGAAGAAAACTCTGAGTGGCTGGAGGGAATCTTTGGCTGCTAGACTTGCTGCATCACTTATACACTCAGGTATATCATGTGGAGTGGTATAAACTTTGAGTCATCATTGAAATTGATATGATTCAGTGGCATGTGTAGAACAGTTTATTTTCATAAAGGTCAACAAGATGCCTCTGAAGGCACCACACATCTTGCTCCTCAGTGAAATAATCACCACCTTCTCACTCTGAAAATATTGATTATGGTCTACAAACTTGGGCAGGGCATATTCGAAGAAGAAGTAATGTAGCTGGAGAGACTCTTTATTAGGTGTGTAAAAAATATTCTCTCCTGCTTTTAGTCTGGTATCAAACTACTTGCCTGTGAAAAATAATTTTCAGGACATCTCACTGATGAGTTTCGGTATTTTGTGGGGTTCAACGTGACAAAACTCTTGAAATTCACAGAGCTCTTACTTAGCACTTTTTTAAAACATCCATGTATGTCTCTGGCTAAATATTCACACTTACCAGGAAGCAGGCTTCAGTGGCACAAAGATGTAGTGAGGGGCAAATGCACTGCTGCACCACAACACCAGGAAAATCATCTTTGAGACAACTGGAGATGGAACTGTTCTTTCCCATCATTGCGTTGCAGTGATCTGACCCAAACCCCTCTATATTTTCAAGTGGCACACTGATGCACTTTCCACTCTTTGAACAGGACTGAGTAAATCAGCAGAGCTGTAAAGTAAGAAGCCTTTTTATGATTTCGGAGTTTGATTGAAGTAAGATAATCAGGGCTCTGAAGTTTCTGGCTGCTATCTAGGGATGCACCGATCTGATACATGGATCGGATATCGGTCCCGATATTGACAAAATATATGGATCAGTTATCGGAAAGTACAGCCGATCCATGTGCCCGATCCTTTTTTCTTTTTTTTTTTAAATAAAATAAATTGTTAATACTTCTCAACATGTACATACAAAAAAAATCTCAGAGTAATCACAGGTTATATGAGAGACTGCACTAACTACTGTGGGTCCCTGCCCCCTTTGAAAAAGTCTAGGTTCTTGTTGTCTGTTTCTCTGCACACTGTTGGATGCTATTTACATTTTCCCCTTTTCATTCAAATAAGCTAACGTAGCTGCCTCATATGTTTATTTTCATCTGTGAGACCTGCATTTATCTTCCAAAATGAAGCTATCCAGCCCGCGTTTAATCTCCAAAAAGCTGCAGGTAAATCAATCGGCTCGTGTTCTTCTATCGGTATGACGGTGAAGTTTTAACCCCAGATCCCCTCAGCAGACCCGGGCTGGGCTGCTCCGCCGCTCCGCTACAGGTACGACTGGTCTGGACTTCTCCCACCACGTCGGAGCAAATGTGCAAACAAGCGTTATTTGGATAAACTGGCGGCACAACGGGGAACTAAACGGCTACTTTGTCGCAAGAAAAAGCTTTAAAACTTGATGTTATTTTTGTGAAAATGACCAGAACTGCATTTCTCACAACAGCTGGCTTGGGTAGCAAAACCTCTCAATCAAACTCTTTTTCAGAAAGCCAAGGAAAATCAAGTGCTCTGACCACAACTGCACAATGTGCCATTGAGCCCTGTCCAGCCCAAGCAGGTCTGCCCCCTGCCCTTCCCAGCCCCTAACCTGTCCTGTCCAGCTCAGCCCTTCAATGAGTGTTTCTGTTTTTTATAGTTGTTCTGTTGTGTTTTAATTCAATTAAATTGTTCTATTCATTATCTTGAGGTTTACTTTTTGCTCAGTGTACAGAGTCCTTGAATGTACATTTTCAATGTAAAAGTTTTTAAAAATGAAGGTACTTAATGAAGGTACTTATTTCATTTTATTTTAGTATCAGCTGGTTCACACACTTAATTAACAAATAAACAATGGTTCATTCCTTATATTTAGATCTATTATTTTGTTTCATTTTAGGATAAGTTTAATTAGCAAATATTTAAGTCAAACCTGAAATCTTCCATATAGTAAGGTATACAGTTTGTAAATTCAACAATGGTATCGGATTAGTATTGGGTATCGACCGATATGCAAAACCCAGATACTGAATCAATATCCGATATCAAAAAAGCTGGATCGGTGCATCCTTACTGCTATGGATATGGCAAGACACAAGCATGTCTACTATGAGTCTGAGCAGAGCAACACTAACAACAACACTAATAATAATATAAGTAGGGCTGGGACTTTAACACGTTAATTAAGATTAATTAATTACATAAACATTAATGCATAAAAAAAAAGAATATATTTAAAAAAATTAACGCATTTTAATCGCACTTATTTTTGCACCGCAGAATGTTTCTCACGGGATGAGTTTCAGGCATACCGATTATACTGGAGCACCAACTAACATTCATGACTTCTGTCATGAACCAGTGACACACTTTGTTTTGAAGTTCTGTTTTTATCTCGTCATTTCCTGTTTTATTTTGAAAACACTAACTTCCCTCTTGTTTCAGGTACCTTGGCCTTCCTCCTGTGTCAAGTGTCTGATTGTCTTCCTTGATACCCAGTGTTTCCACCTGTTCCCCTTGGAGTTTCACAGCCCTTTGCTTTGCTCTGCTCTGGAGTATCTCCAGTGGGTTATTGTAAACAAACACTCTTGTTCTGATAATTCACTGCATCTGTCTCCCATGTTCATCTGGGCCTTGACAACTTCAGACATAGGTGGCGCCAGGGTAAGGCTTGGTTGGGCCTAACCAAGAATTGTGTTAGCCCTACCATAAAACCAAGGGAAGTGCGGAGTCCAACAGCGTCTCCACGTTAGGCAGCTGCAATGACAAATGTCACTCACATGACGTACGTCAGTCATGTGGGCGCACTTTGAGTGCATACGCGTCACAAAACCCGGCAGATTGTACTAATTTGAAAATTTCAACCTGGTGAGTTTTAATATTGTTTTTTGAAACTTTGCTGAATTTTGGCTCTTGGCTGTTGTGTGGTAGACTACATATGGCTTTAGGACAACTTAACTAACTATATTGTCTCTCTCTCTCTGTCTGTGTCTCTGTGTGTGTGTGTGTTTGTAGCTGTGGGAGGGAGTTGTTTTATTAAGTATATATTCACATTGAAATTATGGCATTGATTGGAGCCCCACCATAGTTGAACCAGAAAAAATACTCTGGCGCTGCCACTGACTTCAGACAACCACTAACCACAGTGAACAATAGTCAAACATGAATAAAGAAGCTGATGAGACCGCTTTGGTTGGCCCAGCGCCAAGTTGCGGTTTCGGGTATCACCGCTGCGGTTCCGTATTTTTGGTAAATGGTAAATGGACTTGTACTTGTATAGCGCTTTTCTAGTCTAGCTGACCACTCAAAGCGCTTCACTACATGCCGCATTCACCCCACTCACACAGCACATCTTAAGATTCATAACTACGTGCTTTTCTAATCATTCATACACACATGCATACCACCAATGATACACTGGGGGGGCAACGTGGGGTTCAGTGTCTTGCCCAAGGACGCTTCGACATGTAGCCCGGGGAAGCCAGAGTCGAACCACCGACCTTCCGATTGGTGGGTGATTGCTCTTCCTCCTGAGTTACAGCCGCCCACCTGCATTTTTGACGTTTTTGAAATGAATACTGAGAAAAAGAGTTGTTTTTCGTTTTCGTACTTTTGGTTTTATTTGGAAAAACGATTGAACGAATGATACACGGATTCGCCTCGGTCCATCTGCGGGTCATTGACTATTGTCAGTGGTAGCATTAGCATCTTGGCCAGAGTCCATGCCCGCAGTGGGCATGCTCCAGCTGCTGCTCCATAACCTGCTCCATCTCCTCTTCTTTTTGCTCATCTTCATCCAGCAGAGCCTGACGCATGGAAGACGCAGGACCGGACTGATCCTCTTTCCCTGCAGGTGTCAAAGATGTGTCCATAGTTTTAGCCCACATGCCCGCAACCACCATCTGTTGTTCCTGCCGATGACATTTAAAAACAAATTTATCCATGATAAAGTTTGACCTGAGACAAATAACGTGACTGTAAACCAACCAAATGTCTCTGTGATGAGCATACAAAAAGCGCGCTCAAATGAGTGACGTATGTCATGTGAGTGACAGTTGTCATCACAGCTGCCTGAATGCCGTTACAACGCGGAGGCCCTATTGGACTCTGCACTCCTCTTAGTTTTATGGTAGGGTTAACGGTAGGGCTAACACAATTTTTGGTGGGGCTATAGCCCAACCAAGCCCTACCCTGGCGCCGCCTATGCATATTGGCTTTAAGAGGAACTCCGGTATTTTTAAACCTAGACCTTATTTCTGGCATGAAATACGTTTATGTACTCACCGAGAACCGTTTGGCGAAATTTGGCGTCCTTCGGAAGATATTTAGATAACTCACAATCCATATAATGGAGTGAACGGGGCAAAGACAATGCAGCCTCTAAATAAGGCATTATCTGTCTTTATTTCACCAATACTTTAAGCTGAATGAATGAACGAACATGTACTATAGCTCTGTTAGCTCATAGGTGCTGTTATGTGGCTACTTGCGGCTATAGGAGAGCTAACGGAGGGATTTCTACACAGGCATTCTACTGGGACCACAGTCCACATTGCAACAGTCACATAAAGCTTTACTGCTAATGCCAGCAACAGGCTTTGACCACCAGGTCATGAGTTAGGTCACAAAGGGTGAAGGCACTTCAAAGGCACAGTCCAGTACAAGCTGGTCCAGAGGGTGTAGGCGTCGGACGGTTCACGCCTCCGCGTCGTCCATTAATTTCGGACATTATCCCTTACTTAACCTACACCCTCCAGCCAATCACAATCGAGTATTCACCCAGACGATGGTATAATGTGATTTAATACTGATGTCTGTTTTTGTCATGATTGCTACATATGGCAGCCATACCAGCGCGCCTCTCCTGATATCCTGACATTATTGTGGATGCACTGATTAATAAATCTAAATAAATAGATCAATTTGTGATGACCTTACAGTTGTGGAAATGATAAAGACAGCTCTCTGGTCATTAAAACCAGTATGATCATTAGTAAATCCTTTCCTGTCCTCAACCTCACCTGCTGCGTGTGGAATTGGAGGATTTGCGGACAAATGTGTTGTCAGTATCATGTCTGCCGCATGCATATTGAGAACAACTTAAGTTTTTTAAAACTGTACATAACTTCTAACTTAATCCTTTTGATAATTAACTTGGTGACTGTAGAGAGTAGGAGAATATTCAATATGACAATTGCTTTTGAAAACTATACACAACATTCATGAGAATTCAATTTTCCGGATGGAACCTCCCAAAGGAATTAATAAAGTCATCTATCCATCCATCCAATAAGTCTAATATGATACAGTCTTACTTCATGGAATTCACAATTAACTATTCATCTGAACAGGTTATGATGTTGAGTTTGTTATCACCGTAATTCATAAAAAAAAAAAATAAAAAAAAAATGGACATCTTTTCTGTTCAGGTGTAAGATGCAATACATAATTCAGTTATGGCTGGAAGTAAAATGGCTACCATGGAAACCACAAGGCAATTCTGCTTCACATTTGAAAATGTTCAGGACCCGAAACTGTACCAAGTTTCATGCTTTTATGTAAAAGTGAACAATTTTGTGTCACAAAAATTCTTCATTTTTTCTTCCCACAAATTAAACTTTTTTGAGTGACATGTTTATGTCAAGGACTCGGACACAGGACATAGATGCAGGGTCGGTTTCAGATCACAAGGTTTATTTTTAAACAAACAGCAGCGTGAAGATGTCCAGCCAGAGCAAAAGAAAGGGCTGTGAAACTCCTGAGCACTCTCCTCAATAACTATGGAAGAGGAGGGTGCAACTATGAAAATGATTTAAATAAAAAAAAAACTCTCCACTCGAGGAGGAAAACAAAAAAGGCTATTAAAAGATAAATAAACTCTCACGCTCTCCTATTGAGATGGACTTAAACAAATGACACTCTTAAATAACAGAGGCACTGTGAAACGTCACAATTAACTATAAGCACACCTTTAACGGCGGCACAAAGATCTTTTAGAACAAAAAACTAAATCACTCCACTCGCAGAGGAACTATTAAACTTTAACATTAAACGAACGCAAAGCTCCGCTAACGGAGGTGTCTATGAAAAGGTTACAAATCAAAATCACTCCAAAAACGGAGGAACAAGACAGACTATGAAACTTACCGTGATAAACTAGAGCTAAAGAATAAATCATCAAACAAAGGATACGCTCTGCAGGAGGATCGCTCGACTGCAGGCTCAAGGAATCAATGGCTGTGGCAACTGTGGATCAAGGATGCTAGAGTGAGGCTCATAACAGAAACAACACACTGGCCCAAGACAAGGAAGATGCAGACTATTTGAGAACACGAGGAGCCATGGGGAACAGGTGGAAACACTTTGAGAATCAGGGAAGGCAATCAGACACTTGACACAGGAGGAAGGGCAAGGTACATGAAATGAGAGGGAAGTTAATATTTCAAAATAAAACAGGAAATGACGAGACAAGACATTAATTAAAGCATAGATTGTGACAGTTTATGCTTTCTGTACTCACATTCAACTGCCCTCACTGACAGTTGTCTAAATGCCATCTTTCCATTTGCTCCTTTCCAAGAGATTTTCCAAGAGGAATATAAGGATGCAGCTCTTTCATATGATCAGACATTTGATTTGCAACATTTGCAGATAACCTTACATTGAGAGGACCTCTGGGCCACATTAGTAACAACTTTCTAACCACACCCAAACAAACCAAATGCATATAGTCCAATGGAAATTGTGACAACATACCAACATTTGAACCATGAAAAGGATTTGGCTGCTATGCAAAAGATTCATCAGTCTTTAACATGCTGTCAGTTAATGGAAAAGTCATCCGTCTGTTTACATAAAGTTGCACACATTTACCACAACCGTAATATCAATTATGTGGCTTTATGTTCTTTACAAATGCTTGTGCGGGTGCATCAGTTATTACAGAGTCAACAGTCAGAAAAAGTAATTTTCCATTAAAGTTGAAGCCTTTTTCCAGTTCCTGTCGCTCAACAACAAAATCCTTTAAAAATTCATCAGCTGATCGTAGTTTGTTGGGCCCACAAAATAGAGCATTAATGACAGACTCTTTCATTGGGACACTGACCAACAGTCCTCAAATAGGCCAAAGTTGAATACTTACGCTCTTTAACAGGGCCCATCAATATTTATGTGCAATTTCAAGGTAAAACAATCAGCAAGCGAATCAGTGATCTGTCACAATGTCCTTTTGATGGAGGACAATATGCCAAAATAGTAATACCATCCCCAGACCTTAATATTTTCCTATGTTCCTATGTATATTCACAGACAGTGTCACCTGCAAATGAGGGTAAAATATACATCACTACCATAATAACATAGATAATATGGATGTAAACTTACAGCAAACTGGTCCAGTTGCAGATCTCCTTCTCCTTCACAGTGGCATGTCTAAGATTACGCCATCTGTTGTTAACAAGTATTGAGATACTGCCACCTTTGCTTTGGCCACTGCTTCTGATGTCTCTGTTTACCCGCACGGTAAAACACATAGTACTGCATTCATGATAGTTCTGCTGTGTCCTCATGAGCACTCTAAGCTTGTGCACTTTAGTCACTTGCAATCTCACATTCTCCATGAGGATCGAGGAAAGACTAGGTGTAAACATCCTCCACCACTTCCTTCATCTTGTTCCTGCCCAACATCCATGACATTCAACTTCAACTTGTGGGGGACTTGGACTTTTTTGGAAGATATCAGTTGACATTTAGAAAGTTCCCTTAGCTGCTCCTGTATGTTAGCAATTTTTCTGTTGGTATTATAACTCATCATTACAATGCTTTGAAAAATGTCAGAAGTACGAGAAAAATCCATTCAGGCTCAGACAGCCTCTAAACTAGTGCAAAAAAATGAAATTCTTTCTAAAATCTGTGTTGTGGAAAAAATTGTTCAGTGGAAAATCTCACAAAGCTTGCTGCCCGTATGGTGCACCTCATTCTAGAACTGATCTTAGAAACTGTGTGGTCAAAACATTTCTGCAAACGTAAACTGTCAGAGTCAAGGTGAAACTTAATCCAGCAGATTTGCTACATTTTTAGGAGAACACCATTCAACTCATTGTATTTTGACTCGATCTGACAACTGAAGTCACTGAAGATTTTGGCCACTTGCTTTCACTCCCACTTTACAGTAGTAAAAACGTCTCCTTTTGAGGTATCACTTCCACACTGCTCGTGACAGGATTGATTGAAGAGTTCAATACATCTAATTTTGTAAAGCTACAAACATTATGACTTATTCTTTAACAGGCTATTTAACTTTAGTTACACCTCCTAAGTAATATAACACACATTTTCTTTCTCTGGGTGTTCATTCCTGTTTTTAAATATTGTCTTGCCAAACACCCAACACCCTACTGAAAAATGTTATCCTAACACACACAGTCACACTCTATTATTAAGTCAATATAATTTAATAAACAAATTAAATGAAGTTAATAAGAAAAAGCATTAAATATCTTGGGCTCATACTGTCTGTAGCCAAATAATAGGTAATGTGTAAAAGTTGTTTTTCCCCATTATGTCCAACCAATTTGAGGTGACAGTTGCAGTGAATAAAAAAAATACTACATAATAGCATGTGTGATTCTGATCATTTCAAGGCTGTTTAGCAATATACATTTGTTCAGTCATTGTAGTGGAGTAATGGGCACAAGATGTAGTGAACATTTGAAGTTGTCCAGTAAAAAACATTTTTGGTACTTGCAGCGTAGATTTGTTTTCAGCTGATTGCAAACAGCTAACAACATCACAATAATCATCTCACTCTCTCTGTTTCACTTCGTTGAATCAGTTAAAATCGATTTACTTTACTGAAAATAAAGGTTTTGGGGTGTGTGCTTTTATGCATTAAAGCACACACACATTAACACACACACATTAACTCCAACACAAACACATTTGTTAACACACTAAACTATCATTGTGTACTGTATATGTGAATTAATATATTTGAATGAAAATTAACAACATACAGCAGAACTTAAGATTCTTGTTGGGCTATTATGATTATATAAATATATCATTTTAGTGTGTCTGACAGAGTTGACACAAATCAGGTTTTTTTAAGGTAAACGTGCAAATTTGTTAAAAATGTTTTTTAACCTCCAGTCTGCACCTTTACATGATTAAATATCACCAATCTTTATCTACATGAATATATAACTCTAATCAATGTAGTGTAAATTTTTAAAAAAAAGTTTTTCAGGAAGTGTTTTGTCCCGACTCAAGAGTCAGTGATACACTTTTTTTGATTGAATCCATCTCATTCTGATTTAAGCTCTCTTCCTGTCTCAGAGCTGCTCGGTGAGCATGTGCACTGTTGAGTCTGCTCAGGCTTGCAGTGTCCCTTGTGAGCAGGAGTACAGTCATTTGTACAGCAATCTATTTCTCTGAGCACTGCAGTTAAATCAACTGTGAATGTCAGCATACAAGTGCATACTGAAACCATTGGCCAAGTGAGGTTCTGTACTTTATAGCCAGCAGTCCTCTCCAGAGAATTGCCCACTCATGCCTACAAGTGTTCTAACACCATCCTTCATTCTACCATAAAAAACATTTGAGTCCCCAACCAAATTTAATAATCCTCGGAAGATAATCTACTAGCTTGCTGTTTGGCAGATGATTTCCCCTTGCACCATCAGCTTTAATTCAAAAGTAAATGGAGTGTTCATCAAGTTATTTGGCTTTTGTTACGATTAGATGCTTTGCAGTATTTAGACTATTCTTACGCTCTTTGATGTGAATCTTTATGCAGAACTTAAGCAAAGGTATCCATCTCTGCAGTTTTATTCAGTTTGCCTTTCCTCCACACCAAAGAAACTGAAAGTTAATGACAAGACTGATTTTTCACCTTACAGATACAACATGTACTTCTCAGAGTGGCTTTCAGCGTGCTACTGTCTGTTCATACCTGAACCTAAATATAGATTAATATAAGCCTTTCATTGTATTATATTGATTTAACTATGATCTATGATAGGCTCTGATATCGGTTTGGTTAAGAAACAAGTTAAGTTAGTAAACTACGTCTAAATAAAAATGTCATTTTAGTTACACATCATAAAGCAATCACAGTAGGACTAATTTCATGGATGGAACAAAATTGATTGTTGGAAGTACAGATAGATATAATTTAATCAAATTTGCCATCAGGCCCAACGGCAGAATCCACAAAATCCACCTTGCCATCTTGAGAGCCATGTTCGTGAATGAAATGTTGAGCATTTTCCTTTTCTGAGGAGAGAGGAGGAACAGAGACAAAGCTATTTTCTCTTGCTGGGTGCCTGTAATTTCCTGAGTTATGTTCCCCTCTTTGCTAGAGCTTTCTCAGCTGTAAGACAAAAAGCTAATCAAAGGCTCCTGCCTTCAGGGCAGGTAACCTCGGCATGAACTAAAACAGGGAGCAATATCATTCCATCACTTAGTGCGCCACATCCGCGCTTCCCTCTTTCCTTCTCTCCCTGGTTCTGAGAAAACATTAGTTCTCGTTATATGGAAATGGGGGAAAATTTCCTTTTAATGGCCTATAAAGGCATAGTATTCTCATTTTTTTCCAGCACCTCACTCATAATATCCATCAGGTTTAGAGTAGAGTTTCATTTCTTTTTCACCAGCTCTTCTTTAACATTTACAGTAACCTTGCTTGCTAAAATTGAGCTTACTGATTTTTCCTTCTCATTGAAAAGAGTGCCTAACAGTAATATTTTTTGGACTACCTTCAGCTTTGACTGGAGCACGCGTCACTCTGGCATAATTCTCTTTTAACAATGTCACAAGATTATTTTCCATCCAGAGTTGCATTCATTTTTGTCAAATATTGTATTTATGATCCTGGAGTCTGAACACTGTAAAGTCTTCTCCAGCACATCCCAAATATTCTCAAAGGGATTAAGGTCTGGACTCAGCGGTGGCCAACCCATAAGTGAAAATAATGTCTCATCTTTCCCTGACAGCTCATTTATACTTTGACACTAATGATTCCTGGTGTTACCATCTTCAAAGATGCTTGTGCAAACCTGGTCATATGGTACACTCGGGCAAAAAGCTGACCTCGATTTTTTTTTAGCAGCCGTTCGCTTAGTCAAAACATCAGTTACTTTTGCAAGGTGAAATCAATATTCACTTTCAGAAACTACTCTGCCCCGGATGAAGGCAGGCCCATGTTATCTGGTTTTCCTTATTGTACAATGTATGCGCTACTGTTTCTTCTGCACCAGCCAGCTACATCTTCTTGCACATGTACAGAGTTTTTTTGTCCTGGATAGCAGTTAGAAGTAATCTTTGTGGTGTGTTTGAGTACTATTTTGTTTGTTCAGATGTTGGCTATGCGAGGAGATACAGCAAGGTAACTCGTTAGAGTTGGTTCTTCAAGTCAGTTTGGTGTAGAAGAGCCCTTAAACATTGTCGTGAGTTGATTTAATCTCTGGGAGATTAAATGTCACTTTTTCACCCAGTCTAATTTTAATCAGTCTATTTGAATCTGCACTGCCGTTTGTGATGTCACATTTATAAAAGAATATACATTTTTGCACCACAAAAAGTATTTTTTCCAGCAACAAGCCAGTGTACTTTTCTTAAGGAACATAAAAGGACTAAAAAGGAACATAAAACATGATAAACTGACAGACATGACAGTCATATGATCTGTCAGTATAAATACACCTTTTCTGAAAGACACTAGAGGCTGCAACAGCACTAAGCAATCACACCATGGAGACCAAGCAGCTCTCCAAACAAGTCAGGCACAAAGTTGTTGATAAGTACAAGTCAGCATTAGGTTATAAAAAAATATACAAATCTTTGATGATCTAGAGCACCATGAAATCCATCATCTTCAAATGGAACGAACATGGTACCACAAAAAACCTGCCGAGAGAGGGCCACCCACCCAAACTCAAAGACCAGGCAATGAGTGCATGAATCAGAGAGGCAGCACAGAGACCAAAGGTTACCCTGAAGGAATTGCAGAGTTCCACAGCAGAGAGTGGAGTATCTGTCCATAGGACCACAACAAGTCGTACACTCCATAGAGCTGGGCTTCATGGAAGAGTGGCCAGAAGAAAGCCATGACTTAGTGTTAAAGATAAGAAGGCACGTTTTGAGTTTGCCAAAAGGCATGTGGGCGACTCCCCAAATGTAGAGAGGAAGATGCTCTGGTCATATGAGACTAAAATTGAACTTTTCGGCCACCAAGGAAAACGCTATGTGTGGCGCAAACCCAACACATCCCATCACCCCAAGAACACCATCATGCTGTGGGGATGTTTTTCAGCAGCAGGGACTGGGAAACTGGTCCGAGTCGAGGGAAAGATGGATGGTGCTAAATACAGGGATAGGCAGGACAATGCTCCAAAGCATACTGCTAAAGCAACACTTGAGTGGTTTAAGGGAAAACATTTAAATGTGTTGGAATGGCTAAGTCAACGTCCAGACCTCAATCCAATCAAGAATCTGTGCTTAGATTTGAAGATTGCCATTCCCAAGCGGGAACCATCCAACATGAAGGAGCTGGAGCAGTTTGGCCTTTAGTAATGGGCAGAAATCCTAGTGGCAATATGTGGAAAGCTCATAGAGACTTATCCAAAGCGACTTGCAAAAGGCGGCTCTACAAAGTATTGACTTAAGGGGGGTGAACAGTTATTTTGTCCTATTTGTTGTTGGCTACACAATAAAAAAATTATACATTTTCAAAGTTGTAGTCATCTTCTGTAAATGAAATGGTGCAAATTCTCAATCAATTTTAATTCCAGTTTGTGACAACAAACTGGAATGTTTTGGCAACAAAAAAAATGCCAAGGGGGTGAATACCACTGAATGAATTCAATTACAATGAATAACACTTGGCCATGTGATAGGCCAATGACCTGTTCAGGATGTACCCTGCCTCTTGCCCTGTTGCAGTTGGTTCTGAATTAATTGGTTTGAAGTGGACTTTAACTAGATTAGATTTGAATTCATTTGATTATAATTGAATTTTTTTAGATGACTCTCATGCACTGGTGCTTAAATTGGAACATTATACATCTCCTGTATTTTTACACAGCACTGCTTTTTAACAAATTCAATCATATTTGAAGATTCGGCCGCCTGTTAAAGTCTAGCTGGCAAACATTTCTTTGGACATAGATTTAAAAATAATTTCTTTAAAAAAGTCATTTTGTTTTACAAGTTGGTACTTTGGTCTGATTTTCTCCATATATACTGCAAATGACTTGCTTGGAACAAACAATTTATTCTCCACAAATATTTTCCCTCCTTTCCTTACATCCCTATGCCCCCACTATTTTTCTCTAAATCACAAATTTAAACCCGTCTGGCTGTTCTCCAGCCTTCCCAAATGAGTTTGAGGTGACAAGTTGCCTCCTTCAGCTCAACACTGACATTCTCATGGTGCACTCTCGTGGACACGTGGAACCAGATAAACACACTGCAGCAGTCCTCAGGTGATGATGCTACTCAGATATTGTGTGTGTGTGTGTAATAAATACCCAGTGTTAACAGGTAGCCCTGGTTTATGCTTCATCTGCAGCTTGGCCCCAGTGGAGCTCACCCAGCAACAATCCTGCCTGGGGCAATTCCTGCGATACATTTTCACAGACACACTTACACATGTGCGTGGTTGCTACTCCTTGTTTTTCTCATTTTTTCAGCACACCTTCAAACACCCATTCCCTCTCAAACTCTGTCAACTCACTTGACATGTCCATTAATTTTTTACCTCTCCCTTCCCCTCCCAACACACCCTTTCACACATACTGTATGCTGAATGAAAAAGATAAAGACATATGTTTGCATATAAATGAAAAAGTCATTTCAAACCAACAAACAAATGCTGATGCACAAAAACACTGACATTGTGTGACACACTTAGTGTCCCTGGGAAAGCTGTAATGCATTGATTACAGCATTAATGCTTTCTGTGACACCAGCCTAAGCTGCTTCTGAGCACTTATTTGCTGTGGCAGGCTTTAATACACTACAGTATGTGTGTGTTTGACATCACCCTGGCTTTTTCCTTCCTGTAATTGATTGACCCTTTCCTCTAAATAAGCTCCATGATCGGTTTCCTGCAGCTTTTTGTTAGAATGCATAATATATACTGTAGGCTGTAGAAATTGTGTTGCTTCTACTAACTAGTAATTATTGATCTCATTAAAGTTTTCAAATCAAACTGACTAAAGAATAACGCTTTTCCATATGCAACTTATAAAGACATGACTGCCCAATTAATTTCTCTTGTTGTTGTTCTAACAAGGATTTTGAAAACAGCACAATAAAGATTTGTAAATCTTTGAGCAAATTTTTGAGTGGAGTCCATTCTTTTCGGCTAATCTTTTCGGTTTATTCTTGGCTGGTGTTCCTTAGTAGAAAATACTTCTGTATAAAACTCATCACAGAGTTGGTGGGTGTGTCATGACAGCTGTAGTCATTGATTAAATAAATGCTTTTTCAGCAATTTCAATGGCAAGTCAGTCGCATGGTAATAGAATTTAAGTTTGAAATAAATAGAAATGTCTTTTTCTTAGTTTGTCTTAGCTTTCAATAATGCATCTGTTCTTTTTCCTCAGGACTCTGAAGTTTTGGAACCAGTGCTGCAAGTGTCTGTTGCCATTCTCACCGTTCTACAAGATGACAAAGCTAGCATCCATGTACGAGACCAGACATCGTGCTGCACGGCATTCCAGACCTCTCTTTGGCCTTCTGTATGCCCTGAACATTGATTATCCAAAATAGATGAGGTATACCTTCGAAGCAATTCAGACCATCTTTTCCGAGCTTGGTGGCTATCGAAGCTCAGCGCATCAGATCTCTGAAAACAAAGCTTTTGCTGTGATTGTTTATGGGAAGGCCATATATGGCTTTTACGTAGCCTGTTCTAGTGCACTGTGGTTAATTCTCATGTAAAAAAGAGTCAATCCCTTTTGCCTCTGATGTAGATAAACACTTGCCAGTTATCAAGAGGTGCATATCTAGTGTTTCAACTATTTGATTTGATATTGCTAAGCAAAACTTTACTGTGTACGCAAAAAATAGTCAAATGTTATAAACCATATTCACCTGTACATTTAGAAGCCACCAACCATAGGGAAGGACATAATCATGTATGTGTTCACGCTCAGCTGTGAACCGCTGAGAACCCAGTGCAGGCTAACGATTATGGCTTGAAGAAACCAACAGAACCACATCATCTGCAAAAAGCAGAGACGTAACCCTGAGGTTCACAAATCAGAAACCCTCCTCTCCCTGACTACACCTTCAGATCCTGTCCATGAAAGTCCGTTCTGACTTTCATGGACAAAATAGCGTCAAAATAGCATCAAACTCGCTATTTTTAAAACACTTGGAGGCTTGACACAACACAAAGCTTTTCCTGTATGTGAAGACCCGGGTCTCTACACGCGAACCCAAATGTGGGTAACATTTTTGTGTACAAGAAGTCTATTAAAATAAAGGTTTTAAACAACTCACTTCTCACTTCAGTTTAGGCTCTATGCCATCTTTGTAGTCCAAAACAGTCGATCGCCGAATGAATGGACTCCAATGGAGGAAATCCCATGAAGTTGTTATTGCAATGAAATGCATGACAGCTTAGCCTTTCATGGCGTTATCGATTCAAATAATTATTTTTTCATTTATGAAAAACAATACTATCCTTGTATTTGACAATTGAGCATATAAGAAACAATACTAAAATCAAAAAGCCTGAAAAGTCCTTTCATTGTTTTTCTGTTTTGCCCACCCACAGGTTTGTATAAATATTGAGTCCAGATTCAGCAGGACAGAATAGCCCAATACTCTGTATTGTGTTGTTCTCTCTTGCAAGATACAAAATAAACTATTTTTGTCTTCTCAGAAAGGAACTTAAATTTTCCACCATACCTGTAACCCAAGTCCCGTGGTGTTATGGCCTGCTGGCTGGAGTTGGTAGGATCCTAACGCAGGAGGAGAAAGCTACTGTCCAAAAGGTCTGATCTGAGCTTGTTGGAGCCTTTTTCAACTTTTCCAGTTGCCAAGTGTTTCTCTGCTGTATGTGATCCTTGAGTACAAGCACTGAACATTGGCCACAATCATTAGCACTCAAATAAACAATAAATAAAGTTGGTGTCAGGAGCATATCACAAACCGTCTGTCATTGGGGGGTGCCATGAATGGATGCTCGGGATTCCATTGTTTTCCTGCAGAGTGACCTGGAGAGGCATGGTTGGGAGGAACAGCCCCCCAATCTGTTTTAGAACTTCTGTGCTTGTCATGGATTGTCCATCAGAAAACACCATGTTCAGCCATAAGGTGGTTAATAACCTTATGCCAAAGGCCATTGATTGACCGCCGCATTGGTGGTTGCTGAAGCTAACACTTGGGCATGGTATGAATTTGGCAAGGCCATGGATAAAGACTTTTGATTGGCCTCAAGGATGTTCTGGCTAGACCTTTCTGCGACTTGGAAAGGGAAAGAAAGGTCCATCCCAGGTTGTGGTTGGTCTGCGTAGTAGAACTGTAGACCTGAACTGAGGAGATCATTGGGTGGTGGAAGGAGCACTTTGAGGATATCCTCTGTCCGGCCAGCATGTCCTCCATCGAGGAGGCAGCGTTTGAGAACTTTAGTGAAGACATGTCTATCCCCTTCACAGAGATAGCTAAAGTAGTTTACCAGCATAATGGTGCCAAAGGTGCTCAAAATTATTGGACTGTCATAGCTGACATGCCTTGTCAGCCTCGCATGGAGGTTTGGGACAATGCCTGTGGAGTGGCACAGATGGTAGAGGTAGAACTCATTTACGGTGCATGTTAGATCCACCAGGGTAACAGATTCCGTTTCTCACTTTCATGGACAGGATCTGAAGGTGTAGTCAGGGAGAGGAGGGTTTCTGATATGTAAACCTCAGGGTTACGTCTCTGCTTTTTGCAGATGATGTGGTTCTGTTGGTTTCTTCAAGCCATAATCGTTAGCCTGCACTGGTTCTCAGCGGTTCACAGCTGAGCGTGAAAGGTCTTCCAAATCAGAAGCCATGGTTGTCAACTGGAAACGGTGGAAATGGTGGAATGCTCCCTCTTGGTCATGAATGAGTCTGCCTCAGTTCCCTGCCTCGATAATTATTAGGATTTCTTAAGTACGGTTTTTTGGGGGCTTGTTTACTCTAGATAAAATATCAGAGTAAATTACCCCATTGACAGGGAATGTGTGTGTAGCCCAGGATTTGAGATGACACCCTTTAATATTAGAACAATACCTTTAAAATAATTCATATTGAGGGATAAACAATTCATTTTATTTTGAAATAAATAAGTAATTCATTAAAGTTGATTTCATGCAAAAGAAATGAATAACTCTTAAGAGTGTTTATCTAAAAAAGTAACATTTGGAGTGATGTCACCCATATACTTCATATAAATGGGTGCATTTGCTAAAAGTGTTTAAAAATATGTGAAATTGTGTGCTGAAGGGAGAAATACGGTCAACCCTGTGTTTTCCGAGCAGCAGTGAAGAGCTTGGTATGGCAGGATCCCCAGATAACGAATCAGGGAACCCCACCAGCCAGGTGATAGGTTCTGCTTCCTGTTACAACTTCCTGATGCGAACTTTTGACGTTGCCACAGACAGATAGCATTGTTGTCATCAGTTGTTATTGTAGAGCAGTGTGAGAAACCAGATGTTTTTCGCTTGTCTGCCGAGGTGAAATGCTGTAAAGTCCTTTCATACGTTGACTCGGTGGTGAGTTAAAACACTAAAAACGGTTAAGATAATTGAAAGGCAGCTGATATTTCTGCAAATTGATGCTAATGCTATCCTGTCTGAGACTGTTTGTGACGTTAATAGTGTGTTGGTTGGGCCTAGTTACTCAGCTGACATGATTATTTGGTGTTGAATTTGAATTTATGTTTTATGTTTATGGTAATTAAAGAGGTTAATATTTAGTGCAGTCTCTCACTGTTACCGGTGCAAGGGGAGATAATTCAGCACGTTGAGCCTTAATACGTTAAGTTACTATGAATGTTTACTGCGATTTTGACCAAATTAAAGGGATACCCTGTAGTATTTTATTTTATTTTTGTGATGTAAAACAACATAATTTGAGTATTTGTAAATGGCTATTAATGTGGATTGTGTATTTGAACATGATTATAAGAAGCACTTTGACTATATTTATAGTTACACAACTACAAATGAACACTTGAACTAAAGATATATTTTTATTGTACAACTAAATCCTTTTTGAGACTATGATTTGAACTAATTAATGCAGAATAATATTGTTGATTGGTGATAATTCATGGGAGATTAGAAAATGAATGATTTATGCAAACAGTATGAATGTAATGAGATATTTGGATCTCATCTGGCCTGTCTCTAGGTCAGGTTTTTTTGTTTTCGTGATACTAAAAGAAAATGATCCAGCCACATTCCACCATCCAGTGGAGTGCTTGTTGAGGTCCAGAGATTCTCAGCGTGACTGGGTGGCGAGCCAAACTACAAGTAGTGAACCTGAGATGTGCGCAGAATTTGTCATCTCTTCCTTTCCCACGGACGGTGTGATAGGACTGAAATAAAGAGTGACACTCTGACATTGATCGGAGAAGGGCCCCAACACAATAAGAACTGACTTTGGCAACAAAAGGGTTTTTTCTGCCGGCTTTATTATTTTTGTTTGTTATTTTCTATTTATTGTCCTTCAACAAGTGTTGTCATGTTTACAACTAATCTGTAGGCTTGCAATAATAATAAGTAGCCATAGAACTTCAAACCCACTGTTGTCTGTGTCATTATTGATGTTCAAGATACTGGCTCCTAAAACAACTTAGTGTCTTCTGTTACTGGTCCAGTTATTACTATTGACTATCACATACCTGTGCTATGTTATTAAGCCATAATAAGAGTTACATATGCTAATCAGACAGATTCTTAGCTGTATCATAAACCAGTTCATGTAAATTTGCCTTCATTTTTACATAGATAATGTTTGTTTCAGAAATGTTTTAGATTCAAAGCTACATGTATTGTAGAAATCAGTGATGCAAAGAAAAGGAAACTAAAAGATGGAAAGTAAAAAAAAATACTTCCAGAACATGTGCAAAAGACAAATGATATATTTTGTACCATTTCCTTTTTTTGCAGTCCTTAAATGTTGATATAATGTAAGATATAAATCATACCGATTTGTGATTTAATCATTCAAATATATGTTTTCCCCTGTTTTAGTGGTAAAACCAACATAAAAGTAGTTTATATGGAATCTTGTTGAAGATATTACTGTTAGCCCTGCACACTGACAGCTCTATCTAGAATGGCTCTGATTGGTGTACAGGGATGTGTCACCTTTTTTAAAAATATAAATCAGTTCAATGATTTAACTTATTCTCTCTCTTTCCAACCCCTACTAAAATGTAAAGTGATCCAAGTAAATTCCTGTATATAAGCCACATTTGAGCAAAAATAGAAAGCAATATTTTGCTGACCACCATGTGTCCACTACCCACTACGCTAGCATCACATAATTTTCTAAAACAAGAAAAGGGATCCAACTTGACATAAGACACAGCTAGATTTCTTCGTTGTTTGACCTGGATGATACAGAGAAAATGTATTCCTCCCAGAGCCCCTCAGTCATCCTTTTTATTTCCTTCTTCTTCCTTTTACAAATCAATATGTCACTAATGGTTTTCGAAATCAAATGCCAACCTTTAGCCATGAAAGGGGGCTATTTCTGTTTTGGAAAGGACAGAGAGGATGAAAGACCCACATATGCATACACGCACTAAAGCAGTCACACACATTGATCAATAGAGTTGCACTGATAAAAGGAAATTTTTGGACTTTTTATTAAGATTCAGCCACTTGGTGTCATCCACCTCTGAAATAATGGGTACCATAAATTTGTAGCTTTTATGTTTTTGTACCTATGTTCCATATTGGCACTCAATCATCCCTTTCTATAATTAACAAACCTGTATTGTCCCATGGCAACTAAAAGAGGTCAGCAATTAACACAGATTAGAAAATAGAAATAGTTTAAATAGTGTAAAAAGTACGCAGGATAAACAAATTACTTAACATAATGTCATAACGATACTCAACTAATATTCGCAGCAACACTTAAAGCTGAATTGAATTTACAGCAGTTCAGTGGCTCTTCTTTATCTCTGATCCACTTACAGCAGTAAAGCCTGAGAAGCAATTTAAACAGTAGAAGTCTGTCTAGATCTAAAACCATTGGTCACAAAGTTAAATTGACTATATCAATATAATTCTTTTTTAGTCTATAAGTATTTTTACAATACAAGCCACTTTCCTAGATTGACCCAAAAAGTCACAGAGCACTTCTTCATCTAATACAGTGAAATGAATTGAAATGCTGACAAATTACTGTTCTTCCTCCTGGCCCTACATATGCCACAAGTTGTGGGCAGTTGTGGCTCTGAAGGGAAAGCTGGTATCATACAATTTACCAAGTAGTTTTTCTATTGTAAGTTCACCAGAAAATTGTGTTGACTAAACCTAACTAAACAGTGGATTCATTAAAATAAAGAAGTTAACAAATATCAGTTTTGGGAAAGTCTTAAAATTTAATTTCATTGCTATGAACCACCTCACCACACAAATAATGGCACAGTGCAGAAGAACAATGTGGATACGTGTTTATTGTAGGGACTTTGTCAGTGAAATAGTGATTTTTCACACCTCTACAATGTACTACAGACTAATTACATAGCCAAGCATGGGATGCACAGCCAAACCAAAAGTTATTTTCATTGAATCTATGTGGGACTACAGAGTCTCAATTTGTTTGTGCACATACAGACAAGAACGCAAAAATTCCCTATTAGTGCATTAGCTTCCCATCAGAAGCTAATGCACCTTGTGGGTTTCTTAGAGACAGCAGGGGCCAGATACATGTGTGTATGTTAATGACTAAGGCTTTCGTACGTCCAAATGCAGAAATGTGAACGCAAGTAAGAGAAGAAATCAATTCTGTTTTTCAAAATTCAAGGCAAAGGACCCTGCAGAGAGGAAAAAAATAAAAAATAAAATAAATAAATGGGTGGATCACAAATAAGAGGCCAAAAAGTGCATTAAAATAATCAATGCTTTGGAAAGAAGACCAGCAATGCCTGCTTTATCTGCAGTGGATTGAAGCATAGACTTTAAATTATATAGCCCCGCATAAAAATGATTAGGAGAGCCAATCTTTTACCAGAAAATCAGAATCCTCCACAAATTATTCACTTTTTAAAGCCTCATTAGCAAGGTCTTCAACAACTATCCACTCCTGACCATGACGCTTGCCTGTAGTTATTTAGAATCAATCAATAAATACCAAAAAAATAATAATGATAACGTACATAATCAGAAACAACAACAACAAAAAATGTTGTAATATCAATCAAGTGAAATTCTGTTTTATGTTAAATTTTGTAACCTATTTTGCCATTGCAACTTCATCATATATCAGTTAGACAGGAGGAAATGTTATGGGGCAGTGGCTCAGGCTAAGCAGGGACGGTGGTTGTTTTGGGAAGGTGCAGAGAAGGAAAACGTTGAAAAGAGCTGTGGAGTATGGAGGAAAGGAGTATTAGATTTTTGATAGGGGCAACATATGATGTATTGCCAACTCCCCAGAACCTAAAACTCTGGATAAATGGAGACCCGTTATGTTCATTATGTTAAGGTATATTTTGTCAGGTTGTATGATTAGTCTGTCACAAGGACAGTATACGTAGTGACATAACCAAGTATTAAGAAGCTTAGCTGCAGGTATTGGCGATAAACGAAGGCAGGTAAATTTAGGAGGGTCTAAGGTGAAGAGAGTGGCCCTTCAGTTTATTCAAGAGGGGGAGAAAGTTAATAAGACAATAAGGAGACAAGGCGGGATGCTTGTGATTGGGAGATGCAGGTAGATTTCGGAGGAAAGCTTATTGTTCCCCAGGAAATAGCCTCTACAAATCTAAGGCCTGATATAGTCTTGTAGTCTAGGAGTAGAATGAGAGTCTATTTCATATAGCTGACTGTTCCTTAGAAGGACTTAGTAGTAGAAGTATATGAAAGAAAAAAAAAACTTAGGTATGTGGAGTTGGGGGCAGAAGCAGAGCAGCAAGGATGAAAAGTTAGGATTTGTCCAGTGGAAGTAGGATATAGAGGATTTGTTGTAAAATCTGTTGTCTGATTATTGAGGGAGTTGGTATAAGTGGACAGAGTGAAATAGTGAAGGAAATGTCAGATGAGGCAGTAAAGTCCAATCAGTGGATTTAGATTAGAAGAAGCAATAGTAGCTGGGGCCCAGCAGGGCAAGCACATAGGGTAAACAGACTCTTGGAAGAAGCAAGGAAGAAATCCATGATATATTTAAGTGAAGGGTGTGGCCCATGTGAGCCTTTTGAAACCAGGTGGCCATTTTAGGTGAGTTGGCCTGTATGACCTTGTTTTTGCATTTTTAGTGATTGTAGGACTGTTTAGGTGAGTTTGTCTGCTGAATCTGCTAGTGTGTCTTGTCCTACCTTCATCTCTGGCACCCTTTTTACTTTCATTACCCCCTACCCGAACCAGGGCTTGAATCTCATTCCTACTTATCTTTACCTCTTCTATTTATACCCCCTACCCAAACCAGGGTTTGTATCCCCGCCCCGCTATGACTGATGTGTAGTTGATGAGAGGGTGGGGTAGCTTGTGGCTGTGGAAAAAGAAGATGGTTGTTGTGGTGTGAGGAGCAGTGATAGCTGGCATTAGGGGAGTGACTCTGGGACGCCAGTGATCACTTTCTAGCCTCCTGGAGGTGTTGTGGGCCCAACTAGGGCTTGAAGACAGAAGACAACCTCTCTGTCTTCTGAGCCGCCCCAAACTGTATCCGGTGCATGTCTATGGGCCCCTTACAATTCACAGTGTTGTTCAAAGTTTCTGATTTACATTTGAAACTCAACACAAGAGAGGTGGAAATTACAAAGAATTTTATTATTTTCATATGCATTTAATTATACAACCTTTTTGTCACAGTTTAGTCATCCAACCATCAGTAATTTTCCATTGATCCTGCATCTGCCCCACTCAGCCTGTCAGTCACACACACCTCATCAGTTCACTCCACTCACCTGTGCACACAGCTGCCTCTCATCACATGCAATCAGCCCAGCATATAATCACCGGCTCCACACTCTATCCTTTGTCAGATTGTTCTTTCCCATGCAAGTCTTTCCAGCATTCTCCTGCCAGCTTTACCGGTACCGACCTCGCCTGTCCCTGATTCCCTGCTTCGTCTGCCTCCTGGTAATTCGACCCAGCCTTCTGTCCCTGACCAAGAACTTTGCCTCTCCTCTCCTGATTCCTGTTTGCCGGTTTCTAAATCGTTTGTCTGTCTGCCAGAGTTTCATTAAAGCCTTGAACTTTTTACCACTGTCTTCTGACTCCTTTGTACTGCAATTGGGTCCATACACCACCCGTTACACTTTTAGCTCCATCCATCATCTACCGCTTATCCGGGGGTCGGGTCGCGGGGGCAGCAGCTTTAACAGAGAGACCCAGAGAAACCTTTTAGCTCATACAGGTTAAAAAAATATTGGAACTACTGGGGAAAAAAATGCTAATTTAAACATCTAACACTGTATGAGAACTAAGATTGAATCAAATCAACCTCAAAAGTCTTTGGTGTTGCGTTTTCATGCACTGGGTACCCTAGCTTTTTTTTTTTTTTTTTAATGTTTTACATCGGTCATCGTGATCCAACTGCAGTCTTGCTGGGTGAAGACATGAAAATCTGCATAAAAGCAATATTACATTATTGTTTAAACTTTATTGCTTCAGTTCTGTTTGGTCAAAAGTGCTAATATTAACTAGATATTTGGGGCCAGTCCTTCAGAACGTGTCTATAACTGTATAGCTATACCATGTAAGCTGCAGCAATATAAAAAGGATTTTTTCACTTTCTTTCAGAAAAAAAAGTTCTTAAATTTAGAAATAACACATTAGCTTAGTAACCAGTATCCTTAGCAAGTAGCTTAGCAATCCAGACATCTGGAATATGTTGTTCATGATCCAAAGGCCTGCACCTCTTCACTTGATCCTACACCCACCAAACTGGTCAAATCTGTATTTCATTGCTTTACAAAATACTTGGAAATACTAATGAAATATTAGAATCATTAATAACTGTCAGACTCATTTTTCCCTTTTTCTAAAGCATGCCTTAATCACACAATTAAGAAAACAAACCTTGATCCATTTGTAATAGATAACTGTAGCCCAGTGTCCAGTACCTTCTTTTAATAAAATACTAAATTGTCTGAAAACAACTGTATTGATATTATATAAATTACAGAAATGATGACATGAACCAGTCAGGTTTCAGAGCCGACTATAGCACAGAGGCAATTCAACTCAAAGTAATTAATGATATTAAGATCAACAACGACTCCTTTGTCACGGCTACTTCAGTGAGAGATGAAGTTGGTAATAGAGGGGAGGGCGCTGGCTGTGTCGGCTTTTGATCCGAGTTGGACGTGAGGCAAGCAGACAGGTGTGGATAGTGGCTGGTTGGGATATCCAGGATACAGTGAGGCGGATACAGGCAGGTACAAGGGAACCAGGACGAAGGAAGAGCAGGCGAGGCAGGTAGGTGCTAGAAGTACAAGGAGATGTCAAAGACACTTGAAGAATGATATGAATTAACATATAGTGAAATGATTTACCACTTAAGATAGTGAGATGATCTGGCGAAGTCTTAATAAGAACCGATGACGAACAGGTGTGTTGGCAGAAGCAAACCAGGCTCCGCCCAAGGCTCTTCAGGAACACCTGCTCAGCTCACCTAAGACTCAGACCCAAAACACAACAACAGCCGAGCATAATTGTGACATCTTTCCATTTTAGTTCTTCTTGATCTCACTGCTGCCGTTGACATTGTTGATTAAGACATTTTAATTCAAGAGTTTTGTGATTCAGTTGGTTTTCAGGTTACTTTTTTCACAGGGTTTAATAGTATCAAAGAGACAGCTATGATCGTGTCCGAGAGACGCAAGTTCCACTGTTTTTTTATCTATGCAAATGGAGACAAAAATTACTAAGTACGAACATACAGTTTTGTCACTGTATTTTGTCAAGACAGTAATGCATCACATTTCATTAGCCTCTTTCACATATACCTTTTCAAAGTAGGACTGATGCATCTTTGTTTCACATTGTGTAATGTGCGAAGGTAGAGAGGTCGAACATAGGGTCAAAGTTTATCCATTGCTAATGTGCCTATGAGCTGGTGAAAGCTGTTATATCAGAGGTGAAAAAGTTCTAACTTGTGTCCACTTGAAAAAGCATTGTGATTCTGCAACATCGGCTAAAGGGGCTGAGCCTTCTCTCCACATGCTGGCATGTATGAATTATGAGCAGGACCAGTGGCGGTGTAGCAAGGACGTCTTTATTCTACCTACAAGGTGCAAACAATATATGACAGAAGATGCTGTTTCTCTTTTGCATTTAAAACTACTTGGTAAAGGTTAGGCATTTAAAAAGAATATGTTTCTATCCTCTTGAATACACAGTTTTTTTGTTTTTTGAATATTTCAAATTTTGCTGTGAGAATAGGGTAAATTAGCGCATTGCTGACAAGAAGATGCATTTGCTTCTGTTGCTCCTTCTCACCAGGGGTCCAGAACTATTTCTGTAAATATGCAAATTCTTGTCTTCAGCTTTCTTTAGCCACTAATTTTGACCGAGGGATGCTAATGGAGACAAGTAGAGAACTCATCATATCACTAACTTTTCTGGATTTGTAGGCCTACATTTAAAAATTACAGTTACAAAGCACATAATGTTGTATGACATCATAATGTTAATGATATGACATTTCATTTATTCGACACATTTAATCAAAGCAACTAACAAATGAGGGCCACATTTGGGGGGGGTTAAATAGCATTTTAAAAACCTCTAACCGCTTCGCAAATATTAGTCCAAAATTAATTAACTTTTTTGCTCTGTTTCGGTATTTACTGTACAAACTGATCCTGTTGCAGCTCAATAATCAACAGCATTAACCATGTTGTCTCTATATATGCCTGTAGTTTGCGATTGAAAAATGCATTTTTTGAGATTTTGGCTACAACATCTGGTAAAAAAAACCCCACTTTGATTGAATAGAGTATTCAAATATTCACAATATGCATAAGAAGAGTATGTCAGAATAAGAGATCCTTTAATTTCCCTTGAGAGTAATTTCCCTACAGTGTCGTTCTTTATGTAAAAAAACTGATTTATTGCTAGAATCATAAATTTGTTTGGTCAAAAATGAAAATTGGATCTCCATTCTTCTGATGTCAAAAATTGTGCTTTTAAACTGGTGCATCTGCCTAATAGTCTATTTCTACATATTCATCTCCAACTTTACTCGTCACTTTGGATTATGTTTGCTATACAGTGTATAGTGTAATTATTATGCAAGTCCAGTTGTTCCTGTAAGAATCGTCGTTGCTAAAATAAAAGCTTTGGGAGAACAAAGACTGTGATGGACTGGCGACCTGTCCAAGGTGTACTCTGCTGAGCTCAATAACAGCTGGGATAGGCTTCACCCCCTCAGCGACACTGACTTGGATTAAGTGGGTATAGAAAGTGTATGGGTGAACAAAGGCATTTGTGAAAGTGAAAATTGGATCGAGTGATTTAGTGGGTTTTCTTGTGGGTTAACTCTCACTTTCAGCTTCAAGGTTTTCACACTAGCTACTTTGCAAATGTGTTTCAAAAAGTTTATATTTGTCTGCATGGATAAGGGGCTGTGAGGGGTTGTTCAGTCCTTATGGACCAAGCATGACTGTTTAGTCAAACTCACTGTAACAGTACTTTATAAAAGTCCCAGAAAAATCTTGCAGTGTTGGGGTTCTAAATAACCATGTTTAGCTGAACATTTGCATGGCAGATAACAGTTACACTGCTTACACACAATAATCATGCATTAACAGTCATAAATATTGTTTTAACAGTTAGACAAATAAATCATGATAAGTGGATGAAAAGCAACTGTGGAAAATATCAGGAAAACATCAGTCTGCCCCCTGCTGCACAAACATACACAACTGACTTATCTTGTGTTTGGCAAATTAAAGTAAATTTGCCACAGTTTACGGTGAGTTCTACTTTCAAATTATTCATATGAAGAACATGTATTGCTGGGTTCATCTAATAGTTGCCGCATGTCATTGCACAAAACAGCAAGCTAACACAGAAATGCAATCCTATCCTATTTTAGTCTTTAAATATATAGTCTTTTAATAAATAGAAGAATATCAGATTCAGTATTTAAACTCTAACCATGAAAGGTTGGGTACAAATTTTTTGTCTTTGCTGTTGAGTCATGCCTGCAAAGGGACAGATGCAGCTATTAGGCTGTGGCAACATTACTTGGCAACTTCAGCAGGACTGAGAAGCATCTAAAAAGACACCCTGCAGTATTTCATGGAAGCACACAGCCTCTGGCTTGCTTTCCTCCCTGTCACATCATGTCCAGGCCTGTGCCTGGACTGCTGTTCAGTTAAATGGTATGGCTCTAGTCCATGCAAGTCCCTCTCCCCCTAAAGCTCAGTCCTGTGCCAAATGATTTATTTTAGCTAAAAGCTGAATATTCTTAGTGTCATTTTCTTGTCAACATCTCTTCTCTTGAGTTAAACTGACATTAAGATCCAGACGATGACTTTATGAATTTGTAGCTAATTAAAACTTAGAACCTGTAACCTAAAATACTGGTGTTGACTTACGAAGATTTTCAATTAGGTTCAAGCCAAATTTCTTGCCACCCCACATTTCTTTATATTTTGCTTCCAAAGACTCAGACTTTCTTGTAATTTTTTGTAAATGGTTTTGAGCTAAAGTTCTTGGCTTTGTGAAAAGTGGGATGTTATCTTTTTTAGTCATTTCCAGTGCAGTCCTTTTACCTCACTATTTCAGATGAATATGTTTTTTTTGTTTGTTTTTGTGTTTATGTCGTATGAAACATTCAAGCCTAAGAAAAGACATCTATCTGAAGGGATAAACCAGTGTTGTGTCTCCTTATAACAAACAACTTTGCATAGAACCAATTTTGAATTGTATTGTCAAGCGCTTTGTTACTAGTTGCCTGTCAAAAACTCAGAATGTCTTCCTAATTTTTTGGTTTCTAAGGAAAATGCCAAAGATAACCTTTTGACAGAAGAGTTTATTTGCATGAACAACGTGATTCCCAAGGAATTATTAGCCAACATGGCATATCTCGGCATGGTGTGCAGGGTGACCTCTAATTTTAAGAATCTGAACATGAACAGTATATGAAAGAGATAATCTTAAGAAATAAGAAAAAATCAAGCACAGTCCTGACACACGAAGTGAGAGATGCATCTTGATTTTCAGTACATTTATCCATTGGCCAAATCTTCATCAGAAATGGCTCCTTTGGTGGCTGTCAAGAAGCCATTCTTATGGAAGGGAAATGGCACACAAACTGGTCTGAAAGTCTGTGGCGACATCTGGGGATGATTTCTCCCCAGAACCCGGACCTCAATGGTACATAAGCAGTGTGGGATCCGGAAGTTTGGAGAACTATCCCTGAAGACGACATTAAGAACTTGAAAGAAGGTTAAGGCTGTGTTTAATAATAAAGATGGTTATATCAATATTTTGACTTTCAAACTTTCCAGAATTGTGAAAACTCTGTTTTTGCATTTTCATTTATGTTTCAATGTTCCAGACAATATACACAAATGAGAGGTGGCTAAAGACTTTTTCAGAGTACTGTATAAACATTTAAACTGAGATCGTTTGTTTTGATTCATGAATATATTTTGATAACCAGAATAGAATATGACATTTTTATTGTTATTTTTTTTTATTTATTTCTATTTTCACTTATTTCTATTTACTTAATCATTTCTTTTGGCTGCACAGTGGTGTGGTGGTTGACACTTTTTCCTCACATCAGGAATCTTGGCTGGGGCCTTTTTGTGTGGAGTTTGCATGTTAACCTCAAGCATGATTCTCTCTTGGCACTCAGGCTTCCCTCTGCTGTCCTAAAACATGTGTGTAAGGTTAATTGATGAATAGATGGATTCTAATTGCAACTTGGTTGTCTTTTTCTAAGTTCCTATAAATTTATCTTACCATATTTCCTTAACTTCATGACATTTTCTATGTGTTCTATGAAAAAAAGCTTTGGAAAAGATGAAAGGGAGTAACTTTTTGGGCTAATAAGAGATGCTAAGACGTTTATTCATATAATTCTTTTAGGCATACAAGGGGAAAACAATTACCTTCAATGCTTTGAATTTTTGTGTTCATAGTTTAGTTTATATAGAAGTCCAAAGCAAAACTTCTGTATTTCAAAAGACAAATAGTGTTCTTTCATAGGTCCACAGCCACAGACTCTTTCGTATTCTGTTTGTTTTTCTTTTTTTCCTTTCCGTCAGTAGGGGTACCCCTCCTCTCCCTTCCACAGGTGGTGCAGATGGTGTGATGGGAACAAACACTGTTTCAGGTCGGTTGGGACTGCAGACAGACGGCTCATCCTGGCTGGGTGTTGGTCATGTCAAACACGTGACATATGGCCCAGACAATCTGAGTGTTGTCTGAGTTACCACAAAATTGCTAACAACTACCAGCGTACAGAAGCTGTATAGGTACCTGCATTGGGATCCATAGAGTCAAACTGGTGGTGATGGTATTGAAAGGGGTGCTTTTGTTGGGTTGGGTGTGTGTGAAATTCTGTAATAGTACTGACAGATGGAGAAGATTTGCTCTAAATATGGTTCTACTCACTCCCTTTCCCTGGGGTGAAAAGCTACAAAGTGGTCAAGACAACCTTGTCTCAACTGCATTTGCTCGAGAGAAAGCACTTGAGCTGTGAGCTGGATTTTTCTCACATTCTGACTTTTACGGAGTACAATCCCTTTTCCAAAAAGACTGAGATGCTGTGTATCATGTAATCAAAAGGGAGTTCTTTAAACACTTATTCTCATTGAAGATAGTAAATAAAATTTAAGTAAAATAACTTAATTTTCTAGAGAAATTTCTGTACATAAGAGATGGGTCTGAAAACAGTTATGCAATGGCTGTGACCTCTGTGCCCTAACTGCTTAAAAACTAGGCCTGACCAAGAAGTAGAAATCACAGGAACCCTTCCAGAAGACCTCGTCCATTAACAGAAGTTGTTTCATACACAAAAATAGCTTTTGCATAAGCTTAATAAGTAAGATCTATTCCCTGACATCTTCCGCTATTCCCTGTTATTCAGGCTTTTCTCCTATTACCTTTAGTTACTCCCATTTTTGTTCATCTGTCAACGTCCAAGTCTAAACAGTGTTGGCATTCTGTTCTGTATGAAATAGGAGGCAAGCAACAGTAATCTTTTTTGTGGACTGAGACAGTATGTAAAGAGATTCTGCTTTGTGACCATAACGTGTCATATGCTGGCCAGGTGGAAAACCCAGCAGGCAACAACTCCAAAGACTCATGGTGTTTGAGTGGGTGAATGACACATACATGAACTTATCAGCTCTCATGGTGTAAATGACCCCACAAAGTTCTAAATGCCTGGAGCATAAGGAAGCCTCTTGGATGAGAGCTTCCTTCTCTTTAAGCATTCAGGACTGCCATTACTTACTGCCACTGACATCCTGCAATGACAAAAAGGCACTTTATGTCTGATAAAGCAAGTGAAACTATTGACTGTTCAGTTCATGACAAGTACATTGGGACCTCAAGGCTCATTTGGAAAAAGTAACCCCAGTGAATTTCTTGTAATAGCTGTGTTTTTCTGTCTTTCCTTTTTTTCCTCTGGGTTTAATCCAATCAGTCACTTGTGAAGAATACTTGTTCTGTCCTGTAACACACAATATGAAATTGCTTGGAAAAGAAACATTCAGTTTAGATGTAAAGGGGAGAATATAAATCTCACTCAAACAGTGGGAAAAAAAAAATAATACATAAAAAAGAAACAAATAAAAAGAGAGAAACAGAA
This sequence comes from Leuresthes tenuis, assembly GCF_036924035.1. Classification (NCBI taxonomy): domain Eukaryota; kingdom Metazoa; phylum Chordata; class Actinopteri; order Atheriniformes; family Atherinopsidae; genus Leuresthes; species Leuresthes tenuis. The sequence goes on from NW_027325378.1 coordinate 23,454,935, forward strand.
AAAATGTTGGCTGCATCTAGCATGGACAATCAGCTTTTGCTGTCACTAAATAACAAAAATATTATCCTCCTGCTGTATTTGATACAGCAGAGTCAATAATTCATCCTGGCACTCCACTTTTTCCCTCAACATAACTTTCACGCTCTTATCCCCAGTTCACACCAGTAGCGGGGGCTACAACATTTGTGATGTATTCTTAATGCTATTTATGAGTTTTGTGTGACAGCAGTGATGGTGTGAGACCGGTTGAAATACAGGTCCTGGAGGAAGTTCTTTTTTTTTCTCTCTTACTTGCACTTTTCTCTCCTACTTCTTTACTTTTGAATTGTACTTCTGCAGTTATTTTACGACCTTTCTCTCATTTTATTATTTAGGTCTTATTTTTTGCTGTTAATGATCTCTATCTTTTGCCTCACTTCCATTTCTTTTTTTTCTAAATGTTCTTTGTCTTGCAGTCTTCGGTATCCCAGCAGCTGGGCATGTAGAGGAGGCAATGGCCCTAGCAGGTAAAAAGGTATTAAAAAATAATGAAGAAGCCACTACAGCAGTTTTTTTTTGTGTAAGCCAAACTTATTTGGATTTATTTCTCTCAGCAGGTTCAGCTGGCTGCTGGACCTGGATATTACAGCCGTGTGGAACTCTGGGTGTTGTAGAATCTTTGTTGCAGAAAACTGAGAACCCATAAAACTAGCTCCAAATCCTAGTTTTATGTTGTAAATAATGTTATGAACACATTCCAAAAGTTACAAAGAAGCGTAGCATATCTTGATATCCAGATTAAGGAGAGCGAAAGTATTCATATTTGTGTTGTTTACTGGGCTTTCATTATTATTCAGTTATTCATTTACAAATTAATAACTTATTTAAAAATAACTATGATATGTTAATCTGGGAAATATCATGTAATGCTGAATACCATGGGATGCAGGTTAAATGTTTATTTGTTGATTATTTTTTCTTTTTCTTTTTAATGGGTTCACTACTTACTTATTTTAGATTAATTTCATTGATTTAAGCCTAGGTTTTTACTTTTTCATTTAATTTGTGCCAACATTAGATGTCAACTATAGCTTGTATTCAATTCTATTTTCATTGTGTTATTGAGTGTAAACTCTTGCCTTCGAAGAGCTGGGAACACATATTGTACTGTATTTATATACAAACATGGAGGGGTTGAGACTCCAGTGGTTGTGGCAGTATGCAGATCAGAAACAGCAAACACAGCAGACTGGATAGAAATTCAGAAACAGTCCTATGCTTACTCACTTAAAGAGAAACTGCTGCTGTGTCATGAGAAATCTAATGAAAACTGCTGAACTGCTGAGACAGTCATCCAGAAAACAAAGCACTTACAAAATACTATAATTCTAAAGTGCAGAGATGCTCTTTCTAATTCATATAGGCTAAGGCAGGTTTGTTAGGACTTGTTGGCATACTCACTCACAACAGAACACTGGAAGGCTTTGGCTTAGCTTGTGTGTATGTCAGAAATACCACAGGCTTAGACAAGGCAGGAAGACAAATCTGCCACTCTAGAAATAAAAGCAAGTTGAATGACCAGGCATCAGAATCCTTTCAAAATTAAAAAGATAATTGTAAAAAAAAAAGTTGGGATTCTTTGTAAATTTGAACAGCATGGGGTCATTTGCTGATCTCATAAACCAATATTTTATACACAAGAGAACATACAAATCACCAAAGGATGAAGGTGAGACATTGTACTTTCTCAAGCAACGTATTTGCTTATCTTAAATTGATGGCAGCAATATGTCTCAAGATGTTTGCGAAAACAGAGAAAAAGGCTGGAAAAGCAAGTGGTACTAAAAAGTAACAGCTGGAGGAACATGTTGCAACTAATTAGATTAATTGGCAACACTCTAGTAACATTACTGTGCATAAAACGATACCTTAGAGGGACATCTATTAGATGAAAAGATGGACAAACATGACTTCTGGGCAGCAAGAATCGTGTATCATGGACAAAATTCCTATTTCAAAGGCCCAGTAAGTTTCCACAGTTTATGGACTCCTATACCATACAGGAAGTCAGTCAGTTAAATTTAGGCTGATTTAAAGAGACTAGCGCACCTAGGTGAAAATGCGGTGCTGAACCCATTCCCTAGTTCACAACATCGGCCAATCTCCATCACAATCAAGCCTGCAAAACAAAGTCGGAAGTTCCCTTCCAACGCCGCTTCAATCTTAAAAGGGCCAAATGGAATGACTACAAAGAAGGGACGGACAGAGCACTCCTGAATGTAGAACCCACCGTTGACAACTATAATGTGTTTGTTTAGGCTTTTAAGAAGATTGCTTGCACCTACATCCCCCGTGGCTTTCAGAAAGAGAACATTGTTGGCCTCACAGAGAAATCATCACAACTTCTGGAGTGCTACGCAGTGGAGTTCGAACTCGACCCATTTTCGGACACCACCAGTAAGCTTGGAGATACCCTCATGGAATCCCTGGGGAAGGAGAGGCAGAATGCCTGACAAGATCTGATAGAAAACATCAGCATGTCCCAGAACAGCAAGAAAGCCTGGTCTACCATTCAGAAAGTAATGGTGACAAGACAATGACAGGAGATGCCAAACTAAGCAATGTCATTAGAAGTCTGCTGAGCAACAGGATGTTACACGTCACACTAAACAACAGGAAAATTAGATGGTTCCATCAGACCAATGGGCTGCCACAGGGTAGTGTCCTGGCATTCGTCCTTTTCAATGTGTTTGGGTCCTTGATATCACACGGGGGGAACGGGTGAGTGTTATTATTTCTCAGCTGAAGCTTAAGGGAGAGATCAGTTAATGCTTGAAGGTTGCAGAGAAATAGGAAGAGGTCTCTTGTGATGTCACACAGGTGCCAGAGGACAAACCAATCCAGTGAGAAAATCCAAAGCCAAAATTCATAATCGGAGTCAACTGGCAGGCAATGGTCAGGAATTCAGTGGTCATGAGTATGGAGAGAGACTTCCTTGGCCGATGTGGAAGAGGCAGGGAGACTTGGTCAGAATGAGCAATATTCCTGAGAAATCCTTAACAAATCCAACAAGGGCGAGACAAGGCAGGGTCATACAGAATGTAGTCAAACGTGGCTTGAAAAGAAAACACTGGATTGTTGGGAACTTCATCAAACAACCTAGCAAGGACTGAGAGGAAATAGTGAGTATAAATACACACAGGTGAAAGGCATGAACTTGATGAGGCTTGAAAAGGTGAGGAAGATTACAGACTATGGCAAGCAGACATGGCATCGAACAGATTCAGATCATGACACCTAAATGTGATACTGGAAGAATTCATGATTCCTGGCTTCTAGGACACTTACCTGAGCCAACTTATACTTGGAGAGCAGATGCTTAAGATCGTAATGATCCCTCATAAAAAAGGAATAGATTTGTTTTTCCACAAACAATTAGTTAATAAATGTTTATTACTCACCATGAAACAGGAATTCACACATTCATTCACACATTCATGACCCAATCACGCCCAAACATATAATGTATAATCTATGTCCAAGCATGAAGACATACCTATCAAGTTATTTTGCATTATCTTCTTGAACTTTTATTCTTTTTCTTTTCTTTTTTCCCCAGCTGTCTGCATATATATCAATGGTTGGTGCCATGGTCTGACAAGAAACCATTTTTCTTATAAATGCAATTTAATCTTGGAACTTTTCTTGTACATAGGTGCAAGTGATGGTGAGTGTGTCCTTCACCAGCCCTCTTTGACCATCCAATCTAACAAGCTTTATTGATTAAAAAAACCTTGATTTAGTCAGAGAGGACTAGAATTGCCAATAGTGGAACACAAAAGGACAGGACAGATAAAGACAAGAGACAGAAGACAGACAATGACCTATGTGTGTGGTGTGTGTGTAAGGTGTACTTTGGTCAGGGGCGTGGACTCGAGTCAAATGACTTAGACTCGAGTCATGAATTCAATGATATGGCCCAGACAATGATAAAAGACTTATAACTTGACTTTGACTTTCACTGAAAGGACTCGGTACTTTATTTTGACTTTAGCCTATTGACTTGGAAGTACTTGATACCCCCCCTTATCCTGAAATAACTAGTTTTAATGCTTTTTTAACCTACACTACACAGAATATTTTCATCCAATTACGTAGCATGACACAAAGATGACCAAGAAGAAAATAACATTACGAAGAAGCAGAGCACCAGTGGTAAAAAAAATAAATAAAAAATTATACCAAAGATCATCTCGTTGGCTTACAAGAATTACGAGGTTGGCAATAAAAAACGCATGGCAGTGTGTACAACATGCAGGTCAAAATTAACAGACAGAGACGCGAGATCGTCCAACTTCGTTCGGCATTTGAAGCTTCACAAAGCCATTCAAATTATCAAAGTTTGCAAGCTAATACTAGCTTAATGAGGGACTTCAGTATTGGTGTACATGGCAATCTATTGAGCCCACCACATAGCACATGTTTTCTTGCACAGACTCCATTCCAGCCAATACTCAGAAACATGCTACATAAGTTTTAACCAACAAGTAAGAAGTCAAAAGCTACAGCAAGGACATAATATCCTAATTCCAATGTCATTCGCCCATCTGAAAGTTTCCCTCATGGGCCTACTGCCGCTAATAAGATCTACGTGGTGTTTTAATACTGACTACCAGACACGATCAGTGAATCCAAGATTAGCATGGAGCTGGTTTAGCAAAAGTTGAAAGGAGGAATAATTTTATTCTATATGCTAATTAGAAATGTCCAGCTGTTAAGAAAAAAAAAGCTGTTTTAAAACAATATCCAAGTATTGGATTTTTATTCATTGTTTAACAGTTTGTTAAAGGACAGATAAAGCTACAGATAATAAAAAGTTCAATGCAGTTTCAATATGGGAATAGTGAAATACCTTGCTGAACAGAAACTATGTAATTTGTGTTAATGTTAGGGCTAGGCACATTAACGCGTTATTTTTATTTGAGGTCAATTATTTGTCTCCCATTAATGCAGTTATTATTATCTATTATTTTTACTGTAAACGTCTGTTGCTCTGGCTTTTATTTTGAAAAAGTCCATTGTTGGTGAGCATAGTATGTTGCTTACTGCTGCAGCGCTCACAGGAAAGAAAAGAATGGTGGATGAAGCAGGCAATACAAACATGGAGAAGGTTACGGAACTTTTACATGGCCATTTTCATTTCAAAGTTCTTCCAGACGGCACAGTCGATAGAGCCAAAGTTATTTGTAAGCACTGCAACGTTGAATTGTCTTATCACCGCAGTATTTCAGTTCCGTCACTGTACAGTTCCAATAAAAGTGCATCATATGCTACTTTTGAATTCATTATTGGATTTTGCATATAACAATGCGATTAATCGTGATTAATCGCAGGAAATCATGGGATTAACGCGATTAAAGAAATTAATATTTGCCCAACCCTAGTTAATGTTTTACAGGATTGTGTATTGGAAACAGCACCATTTTCCCCAATATTGCATTTATTCACTCTTTGAATTTGCAAAAGTGTTCAAATAACCAAGTACAAATTTCCGAAAAAACGATTATTCATGTAAACTTAATATTTCAATATTTTTGATGAAGAGCTCGTGATGATTTCACTGGGACTTGAAACTCAGTGTTGAAGACTTGTATTTGACTTTGGACTTTTCAGTCTTGACTTGTGACTTGACTCGGGACTTGACTCTAGACTTGAGTAGAGAGACTTGAGACGTACTTGTGACTTTCGACATAATGACTTGGTCCCGCCTCTGACTGTAGTGTATATAGATGAACGTGTGGAAGTCTGTGTTGTAGTCTGTAAGTAACACCTTTATCCACCAGAAATAAGGCCATCCAGCAGTCATACATAAAGCAGTGATGTTGACCTTCAACACTTACTCAGCATCAACCAGTGACCACATGCAGTGACAGGCTGGATCCAAGCTGGTGCTGGTGTGTTGGGCCAGTGCCATGCACCTTAACCAGTACTCTGGATTGTCCCCCAGTACCAGCAGGACCTGTGCAGCCCAGCTAGACCCCTACCAGCAACAGAGCCAGGTTCATAGTACGCACCCCCAGCCCCATCGAGCCGGTCCACGCCCCAATACCCTCGAGACCCTCCCATAACTAATGTAATGGTGACATTGACGAGTCAAGCTAAGTCAGGCTATTGACAAGTTTAGGCTGTCTTCTAACTGCCAGATTAGAAAACAGGATGTGCTACCAAAACCTGTGCTGTGTGAACCCCAACTATGTGACTGAGGATAGGTGATGCATTAAAATTGGAGGGCAGGAGAAGGTGAGGGGGTGGCAAGGGAAAACCCTCCACTCTCGAGCCAGCACCTGCAAAAAAAAAACAGGATAATACCCCCGCCTTTCCACTTACTGCTCGTACTCAGGTCTCGATCTGCTCATATGGCTGTGAAGCCGGGTATGTCCACACATGAGTCTGGTGTGTTGCTGTTCACACCATAATCACTGAGGGCAGAAAAGGCTTGTACCTCCACCTCATGTTGTGCCTCTTTGCCTTTAGTTTTGCTCCAGCTCTGCATCCACGGTACTGCTGTTTAATTCTGCGTACTATCCGTGACAGTGCCAACAGTTCCCGTCTTATGTACACTGGTAGCAGTGGCAGTGCACATTGTTAAAAAATAAAGATAAAACTTCAATAAAAAGCAGATCTCTAAAAATGTTTAGATTAAAACTAAAATCACACAAAATTATAGAAACGAAAAACAAAATTCAGAGCTACACAGATTTGCTGCTGATAAGGTCAGCGCATAGCAACAAAAAAATGGAGGAAAAATGTCTGGAGGTGTAATGGCCTGATAGTTCTGCTTACGACTCAAATTCCAATTCGAGCTGCAAAAGAAAAGGTATGCTTTTTACACCTTAATATTCATTGACCTCAAAGACACAATGATGCATCCCTGAATTCCCCCTGCATTACATTGCTATTCAGAACAGCTCACAGCAGTGAACACAGAAAATAAGCTGGGCTCACAAGCAAAATTATCATTCAAAGACCTACTACACATAGAAAACCAGTTCCATTCAAATCACACCATTATAGATTTACTAGATAAATATAAAGATATGGCTGGCATCCTGTCCAGGATATACCCGCCTCTCGCCCAATGGCAGCCGGGATAGGCTCAAGCCCCCTCATGAGCCTGAATTGGATTAAATAGGTATCGAAAATGGATGGATGGATGGATGGATGGATATAAAGATGTGTCTTACTGCAAGTCAGCTGATAGATGACCCCTACATTTGTCACTTGTGAGCCAAGTATGTAGTTAGCTTTTCACCACATTATATCACTGCGAATCGTCCTGGTTTTAATTGGAATTTGTCTGAATTCACACAGCCTCACAGTGTGCATCAAAGTATGGATTGTCTGTGTCTGATCCTTATCGCTTTGCCTTGTATTCAGTTGGATACAAAAACAGCACAGTTAAATTTCCCAGATGAGTATGACAATAAATACACACATTGGTTATCAGTGCCTTATGGCTGGTTCTCCCCCACAAACACACAGATGTGTGATGTAAGGACAGCAGAATTTATTTTAATATTTCAGCAGGCTTGGCAAAGCTGACCATTCAGCACAAAGTACACTGCTTACTTGAGACATGTTCTTTCATATTGTGGCTCAGGGTGTCATGCTGCTCAAACAAATCTTCATATTTGTTATAACTGTACAGCATTTTTCTGTTTGTACCCCACTCCCTCAGCTCCACTCACATCATCCACAGTCAGAGATTGGGAAAAGTTAAAAGCTCTTCCTCTCCTATAGGGTCTGCTGGCAAAGATGTTGAACTCCTCTGGAGAATATGCCGACCCTCCAGCTTCTTTAAAAACTTAAGAGATGTGCAGGGTCCAAGTGAATTTTAAAAAGACAACATAATACAATATTCAGTTGCAAAGGCTTTTCTTTTCTTTTCTTTTTATGTTGAAGAACTTAACCTGTTATCTGGCCTGGAGCAATCCAATCAGTCAAATTTTAGCTGACTCACACATACTTTTAAGACTATCTCAATCCTGATTCAGTCAACATTTACTAATTTCACATCCAGGTGAAATGACCACCCTCGTCTTTGTTCAGTATATGACTTAGTGGATAATAATCATAATCCACTGAGCCAAGTTTCAGGAGACACAATATTACTCCATCCGATATTAGTGAGTTGTGCACGTACAGTTATCTACATGCAAATGCAATATTTTGGGGAATATGATTTCTGCTTTGTGTCAAAGAGTGATGTTAATCTCATGTCTGTGTGATAAGTGGAACAACATGAGAATTAGTTAGGATAATGCACAAATTAGATCTGCGTCTGACTCTGACTCTCAGAAAAAAAACTCTCATACTATAATTTGTTATAGGCACAATATATATATATATATATATATATATATATATATATATATATTGTTTTCTTTCTAATGGACATCAATTGTGGATTTTTTTTCTTTTTTGTATGTATTTCCAAGTAATGAATTTAAATGGTTTGTTGTATCTTGTGTCATGCATTTGTGTCTTCAGACATAATTGGATAGATCATACTACTAAAAAAAATATGTATTTCAGTGAGAAAAACTAGCTTCTTTTGTTGTTACTTATTGTCTTAATTTTTTCCTCACCTTTTAATAAACTCGTGTCACATAAGAAAACAACTTAGTCAAACTCTATAAACTTTTCTTTTTCAACAGATGCATGCTATTTTCAGCTTGTATTTGTCATTACATGTAAGATGATAACACCTTTTTCGTCAATTAAGAGAGAAATGTCACAAATGACATTTTTTGTCAACAAGTCAGGCGAAATTACTTTCTTTGGTGTGCTGTTTCTAGGGTAACTAGCTCATAATAACTCTTGAAGACCTTTACATCACGCCTTTCACACCACTTAAGCTCTCAGTGTCTCTCTCACTTTCTATTAAAAAGAACCTTGTTAAATTCAGTCTCTCCCACTCTTTTAAATCTCAGAGTTGCATAATAACTTTTCCAATGTTCTAGCTACTGCATTTGGAGTCAGGCAATATGCCATATTCATATAGTTTCCTAAGATAACTTCTGGATATACCTGACTGTGTTAGGTCCTGTTGTCCTTGCTAGAGGAAGAATTAATTCATATACTTGTGGATTTAACTCTCCTCTGAGGTCAAATTCAATTAAATTCAGTGTCCCTGTATTGTTTTCATATAGATTATTATCACACATATGCTATTATAGATAGATAACAAAATCATTAAAGTAATTATTAAAATAAAAATCAGCTGACAAATATTTAGACACTTGGGATGTAGTGAAGAGAGCTGTGGCAGAAATCAGATCACCCTCAATGAATTGGGGTGTTGTTTTTGTAGCTTGGTAATAACTTAACTGATACACAAACAGTGTAGACAGGTTACACAGTTGAACTCATTGGACAACAGTGACAGGAACTCACAGGTAACAGCTCAATATGCACTTTGCAGACATGGTCCTTCAAAGTGTAATGTACAAGATTACACAATCAGTTGTTAAGAAGCACAGCAATCCCTCCACCTTTACTGTTATCTATCTGTCTGCAGTCTCTGTCTGTCTGTATACATCTTACTAGAGATGTGTTGGAGTTGCTCCTGCAGCCATGTCTCAGAAAAAAAATCACATAGCCTTCCTGATATTCCTATTACTTTCTTGTCTGCTCCAAGCTTGTTTATTCTATTCAACAGTGAACTCAAACTTCCCATGATGATCAAGGAAATAAATGGTTTAAACTTCCCCCTCGTTTTTTTTATTTTGACATCTCTTCAGCTTATCTGAATTTAGTGTTTTCTGTCATGCCATGTTTTGTTTTTGTCATATCTTGGTTTTAGGTTTATTTCTTGTCACATTTTTTCCCAGGTCACACGAGGTTCACTCAAGTCACCTGTCTTTGTTTCACAGCTGCACCCCATCACCAATCACCTCCCCACAGTATTTGGTTTCCAGGTTTCCCTCAGTTCAATGCAAAGTCCTCACCTCACTTCATGCATCAAGTTCACATTTTTTCAGGTTTGGTCAGATCAGGTTTTTGCCTTTATTTCCACAGTCATTCTAGTCTGGTTTTGTTGCTTTGCTCCACAGTTAAAGATTTCTCGTATCCGGCTCAGCCGCACCTTTTGTTCTTGTTTTGTTAAATAAATCAAGTTTTCCTTTTGAAATTCTGCATCTGGGTCCTCCATCTACACCATCCCTGACATTTCCCAGGCTTTTTGGGCTTTAAAAAGCCATTCTTTAAAAAGCTGTTCTTTCATATGCAAACAATTTCTTGCCAAAGTGAAGCATCATAACCAGCGCCGCAGCAAACCATTATTTAAATAATTGATTATTCCATAGATTAATCAAAGAATCGAATAAGAAATACTTTTGCAATGATAACGATTTGAAAGAGAAAAATATACATTATGAACTACCTTTCACATAAAGCCACAAGTGGAGCTGGTCAATATGGCCAAAAAAACTATTTTTCTATTATCATATTGATGACAGTACTACACAAAACACAAAGTATTTGCTATCAACTTAATCTGAAGCAATGTTAGGAGTTAACATCAGTTTGCTTCTCTCCTCCCGTCTTTGCCTTTATAAACTCTGTTTTAATGCTGCTGAAATCCTAATAAAGCATTACTGATTTACTTTTTTGTCTGTTATCAGACAACATAGTGAATCAGAAATAGAGACTGAACACCAGTTAATTAGCAGTTTGTGATTTTACAGACAACACTATCTGATAAAATTACCCAAGGCAACATGTGTGTTTGTATTGTGGTTGTACTGTTCTGTTCACAGATCTGTTCACATGAACACAACAGTTCACAGTAAATCTGGTGACATTTCTATGTAAATTAGACACTTTTGTTTAACACAATAAACACGAGTTGATTTAGATTAAAATGCTTAACTGAAATGTTACCTTGTGTTTATTCTGTTCAGTGGACTAAATATGTGAACTGGCTGCTTTCTGCTGACATGCTGTACTACTGACATTGTGCTATTGTGGTAAGCTAATTCAGTTCTACAACAGACACACTACAGTATTTTTGCTTCTCCTATGTTTGAAATGTGTTCGACATTTTTCATCTTTTTCTCTAATCTTGCTCTTCCCTTTTTTTCGTTGCCTCCATCACGCCATAAAATCAAGCTTGCATACAACACAGCACGTACGCATGTTGCATGACAATAATTGTCCATGTGAAAGAGGATGACCACTGAGCAGAACATGTTTGTGTAATTTAAATGATGCATCGAAACTTGAATTGAAATGAAATTTGCATTAAGATTTTTTTTAATCAAGTTATTTGAGTTACTTGATGAATTTTTCGGGTCTAATCATAACGAATGTTAAAAAACCTGCTAGTATTACCAACAAAAATCTTTCCACCAGCACAGCATCGAAACCAGCATATAAAAGTCTAAAAAGCTCTTCTGTCATTCCATAAACGAAGACCAGAAGAAGGGGGAATTGTTGAAGGATAAATATTTTTTCTCTTGAGGGTGCTAAACTTATCTAGACTGTAGCTTGTTTTTCATTTTAATTTATTTTAATCAATTTCTTTATATTCTTTGACATATTTTTAATGCTTCTTACGCTCCCCACTGCAATGCTTTTATTTTATGTAAAGCACTCTGAATTGTTTTGTACATGAAATGTGCTATACAAATAAATTTGACTTTGACTAAACTCAGTCAAAGTCAAATTTATTTGATGTTTAAAATTTCTATGACAAATCATGAGTCATTAATTGACAGAATATTCATTGATTAATCAGAAACAAAAATAATATGAGTGAAGTATATTCTTGGCAGAGTAATATTAAAAAAAAAAACGATCTAAAAAACAAACCTCTACATATCACATTAATAAAGGCTAAATTAAGCTTACAGTTCCCATAATGTCATGTTTTCATGTAAACGTAGAAAATGAGCTGATGAACTCAAATTATCTGTCAGACTTTCACAGAGCAAAAAAAAAAAAAAAGAGGCAAACTGTTTACACTGTGACACTATCACAATAACTGACAAATACTGGTACACAACAGATCAATGAGAAGAGTTGCTAAAGAAAACTAAACACAGGTGCTAAATATGCAGACATAGATTCAAGGGGGAGACAGCTGTGTGTGTTTGTTATGCTAGGGGAAGTATATGTAGTGGGGAGAGGTGTCAGGGTAATATGCCACAGCTATATCCATATTCAGATCAGTCCAAAATATTCATAGGCATCACTGGTTTGCCATATTTTATGTTTCATGTTCATCCTCCAAGAACATATTTTAGCCGTGCACTGTCTAAAGCAGTCTACATCATTTATTGATGCACTACAGCCTTGGACCCTCATCAGCCACTTCGTTCTGACTTTAGCATATTGCTGTATTCAGCTGTGTGTCTGCATTCATATGTGAATTTGGTGCAGGAGACTATGTTGGTACATGAATAAGTGTGTGTGTTGTTGTGTGCAGCTGCTGTAAAATGCTCTTGCGGGACAATGCAACTGGTTACACACACCCACTTTTAGTTCTTCCATTCTGTTTTGGCACTGTGTTAAAGTAGGGGACAAGTTAGTTTCACTATTTCACTTTCACTAGTGTCAGGAGAGGTGACCAAGATATACAATTGTATATTGATAAAATCAGCCATTTACAATCATTCCTTGGATTCGTTCAGGTTTACACTGTAAGCTGGGGATGTCAGCAACTATTAACAACCATTCAGCTTGGATAGGCTTAAAACACCATGTTTTTATTTCAGTCCTAACCTATTTTCAGCCCATCTTCACAAATTCCACACACTCAAAAATGTTGTTTCTTTTCAAATAAAACACGATCAATGGCATTGATTGAAATTATATTCAGCACTCAAAAAAATTAAACATTGACTTTGATTAAAATTATTTTGTCAACAGGTTCCATGAAAGTGTATTGTTAGTTAAAAGCTAAAATGTTAAGGTCATTTAACTTCATGTATTTAACTTGTATTACATCAACACAATGTGAATTGACCCAACTAGATAAAATTACTTATGATCAACAAGAGATATCTAAGCTTATCCAACCTAATTCAATTATGTTACATGGACATAAATAATGTATTTACAGGCTACATATTTTACATTTGTCCTTTAAACATGTATCTTATTAGAAGTAAAATAATACATTTAAGTTCAATTTATTAAAATAGGTTTTCATCCAATTTACTTTATACTAATTAGTGTGACCTAATTCTAGTTTGTCAACAGGTTTCACACAAATGAATTGGTACAACCAACATATTTTGGTATTTCCTTTATTCACCAACATTCATTCAACATTTTTAGTTGTGGGGTTGTATTCCAAAATACAACCCCACAACTAACCCTAGACATTAGGGTGCAGCATGGTTCAACACTAACAGTTGTAAACTGCCTTTATGCAGTCCAACAATACAACAGGCTTGCAGCTCTCTTTTTTTTGTAATAGCATAATAACCTAACCATGCTGCTGTCAACTTTTATTTCTAATATTGTGGAGGGAATACCCTGAAATGTAATTATATTGTCAACTTGTGTTGCAGCATTGTTACCCAACATAAAAAATGATAAACCACCTTGATGCAGCATAAACAAACAAAACATCCCTGATTCGTCAATATTATTGTATACAACAGGCTTGTAGTTCTCAGTTTTTTTGTTACAGGATAATAGTCAAACCATAACAATACACGTGCTGCTGTCAACTTTTATCATTGTATACAATGTAATTTTGACTCACTTATGGTAGTAGTTTTTCAGTATTTCACTTCAGTATTTTTCTGAATTTTTTTTTCCCTGTTCATTTTTATTCACATTTGGCATCCAAATCAATAGTTGGTTAATTCATACAGTTTGTTCTTGAGCATCTGTACCTTGGTTGAGAGGCTGCCAGCATCCAGTTGAAGGAAGAGCTTCTGAAGTACTTCAAAGAAGGCTTTCAGTTCCTTAGGATAACTGAGGTTACATGATACTTAAAAAAAACCTCCTCTTTTCAACAATTCTGAAGAGAGAAAAAAATACAGAAATATCAGGGTTAAGGTTTTTGACGGTTAACTTGTCACTATACCTGTCAAAACTGACAAGTCAACATCAACTTATAATTCCATAATGTTCTCTACCGATAGCAAAACATACCTGTGTGATTGGGACCAAAGTGTTGTTCATTTTAGTCCCTGCAGAGCCTCCTTTCTTCTTGAACACTTTTATGAGCAGGGCAGTGTGTTGGTCAAGCTGTGCATGGAACTTTGAGACAAGGGGACCAGTAGTGATCCTCACAAATTGTGAGGTGACAGGTGTTACTTAGTATTAGGTGCTCATGCTCGTCAGAATAAAGTGCACATTTAGTAAGCTATCAATTAAAGCCATTTACTCACTTATTCAACATGTGCTTTTAATATAAGGATATCTTTTAAATGTAACCAGTCGAAGGGGCCCAACGAAGTAGTCATGTAATGGGTACTTCTCTGCCAGTTTGTCATGTGTTATCAGGGAAATTGTGCCAGTTGGACATGGTTGCAGTTCAAAGGCCCGGTAGTGCTCCCTAAACCAAGCTGAGAACATCCTGACTATGAAATTCAGCATATCCTCAATAACACATATCCGTAGTATCTCTCCGAATTCAGGTAGCCCATCAGTAAATCCACAGATAACTATCATTCCCTTTCTGTAATTGATCCCCTTGCAATCTGCGCTGTTAGCCATGTTTACTTCTGCCATGTTTGGGTACATCTGCTGGAGAGGCAATGATACATCATCTTTCAGCACTTCAACAGGGACTCTCGATACATGTGATACTTCAACTCCAGGTTTCTGTGGGCGTGATGAATGCAAGTGATACGCAATCATCATCTGGTGTTTTCTTGACAGTGTTAGAGCAACATTCTTGAAACACTTGGTGTGATGAGCAACCCCCTTAAAAAAACTGTGTTTGCCCTCAAACCGCATGGTCCAGACTCCAACTAAAGCACCGAAACATCGGGTCATGTGAGGATAGTGCTCCAAGAAGTGATGTTTGGGGAGAAGTCTTTGTTTGGGAAATGCTTCTTGATATTTCTGTCTGTGATCAGATATTTTGAACTGAAGATATCCAATGGATTCTTCTGTATGGATCTGGGAAACAGCAAATTCCACTATCTCTTTTAAATCCAAAATTATCTCCCACTCTAGTTCAACATCTCCAATCATGAAAGGTAGCAATCTTATGAGGGTCCAATTTTCAGCTGCATTGCCACCTATTGTGTTTTTGCTTAAAAATCTTTGTGGTACAACACGGGGACAGTTTGTTTTATCTCCTCCTTTGAAGGGGAAACTGAGAATGACCTTATTTAAAGTGTCCAAAGAGAGGTATTTTTTTGGATATCAACACACCCAGACACTGTGCAAGTTCCACTGGAACAATACCCTCCAACAGGATCGTGGAGTACATCAGGTGGATATCCAGTTGTTATATCAAAATGAGAAAGATTTTCTTTCAGCACACATGGCCTTTTCACTCCAATACAAGGCTTTCCACTCTCCACTGCATGTTTGACATGTTCTTTGTATTCATCTTTGGATCGAAGACTAAACTCACCGGACAGAACCTGCTTGGTCTGAAAATCACTGAGATGCCCTCTGCAAAATCGACAAACATACTCTCCTGAAAAGCTTTCCACAAAGCCTGCAATCCCATGGGCACCCAGATTATCTGCAGCTACACATTGTACTGCGCCTTTAATATTTTTTTCCAATCTGTGGGACAAACACCCCATGCTCTTTCAAGACAACCAGATCACGCAAAAGAGGTTCAAGCACTTTTCCATATCCATATTCCTTGATGTAGTTACTTTTACACAGTTCTGCCAAGTAGATGGATGACAAAGAAGAGTGCTGACCTGGTGGTAAGTTGCTCAAAATCCAGTACATAGCGCAAAGTTTGTGCGTTCTGGAAGTACTTAGAGGGTTGCACACCTCGAACTTATCAATATAAAGGGTCACACTTGTTCTCAATTCCCCTGAAGATAGGAACTCATTTTGTTTAAAAAAAACTCTCCATCCTGAAATGACTTGTATTCTTGTGCAGTTTCATTTTGGTGAGCACTGTAGTTTTCTACTACATCATCAATGATGCCATCTTTGCTAAGAAGCTGCTGCAATGACTGCAATAATGGTACATATCGGTAGGTATAGTTGCACTCCTTATCCAATACATATTCAACTGGTTCAACTACTTGGAACTTGTCTTTGAAGTACTGTTTCCGCTTAAAAGCAGTGCAAATGAGTTAAATACTCCTTTTCAGAGACAACTTCAGAGAATCAACAAACATGACAGGTGAATGTGGCCAATGTCAATGTTTGCACATTCCAAGACTTAGATGTACATGGACAACTAATATACGGGCAAGGATATGAGTGCCTGTGTCCATAATGTTGATGTTTTAACCTGTAGTGTTTAAGTAACTGGCCTCTAGTTGAAGTCTTTGAACTGTAACCTTTACACTGCCACATTCAAATCTGGGAGGGGAAGGGGAGTGAGGCAAAAACAAACAAACAAACAAAAACACAAATGAGATATTGGTTAAGGAAACTCAACTTGTAAAACAGTCTTAAATTAAGAAAGCCCACGGCTCCAGCGCTTGCCTAAAGCCACCAGTACTTTATTACAGTGCTAACTTACATACGTGCTAACTCGTGGTCCTCTAGTAACGAGTATCCTAACATAATTAGATGTTTGCAACACGTAGCATTTCCTGTACCTGTTTCATAATAACCACCCCCTACTAGTTTGCCGATGGAAAACTTTTAATATGAAGCTCGGTGGGATAACAGCGACGACCTAACGTTAAGGTAGAGTAGCAAACGTGTCATACACATTGCTCTCTAAAACAGAAGCACTTCAGAAATATGTAACGGGTATTGTATCACAAACACAGAATTAAATCATGCTCAGTAATATGTATGAAACATGTCCTCCTACCTCTCTCGACAATTGGCAACTTCACCGCCAAAAACATGGAAGTTACAGAATTTGCGCACGTGCAGTCTGAAGCATTTAAATTTTCTTCTTACTGCCACCCTCTGGATGTAAGAAGTATTTCAACCGTAATTCCCTTAAATTATATGATTTGTTATTAACCAATGCCTAATTATTTTTTACACATAACGAAAGACACAAATACATTGACTTTATTAGAAAAAACATGCATTTTAAGTAAACTGAAAACATAGAATTAATAAACAGTGCACAACCCACCTCATTTTTTGAGTGAGTCATGGATGAAACCACAAAATGCAAAAAAATGCAGTGTGTAATATCACGGTAATGGTAGAACATAAGTTTTTATTAATGAATTATTGTTAATTATTTTCAAAGGATATTTTCAAAGGATTTCAGCAGTGTTATGTAACAACGGGTCTCTGAGGCTTTATTCTTGTTCTTTGATAGTAAAAGAAAACAAGGGTTTTAGATACACTTAAGGTGAGGCATAAGTCTTTGTTGCACGTGATGTACCTGCAATGGGCGGTGTAGTGGGCTCAGGAATGCCAAAATGGGGGGAGACCCATTAACACCCTCTTGCTTTCTGTCTATTGGCTTCAAAGAAACAGACCACCTCACTTTAAGTCCAGGGAATGGAAGTTAGATTTGTAATCTGTTGAAAAAAAGCAGCTCCACTGGTCCCACCTACTGCCTCCACTGCGATTTTCAAGAATTTACCGCGACTGAGACAAAACAACCAATCAGAGCCAGACCAGCGTCTGACGGAGTGTCTGACATCTGTTTGATATAAGCACATTGATACAAGCACAAATGTTGAAAATGAAACTATGAGAAATGTTATTATTTAAAATAGTTATATTTTCAGGTATTTCACTGTCTAACTTTGTTCTGCACAAAAGAGTTACTGTCTGGCTCAGATGTATTAATCTTTTACCACTGATGAAAAATAATTACATCATATATAATCAAAAACAAAAAGTTCTTAAAATTTGTAATACCTGGGATTCATAAACAATGGTAAGCAATGGAAAAATAAAAAGTGGTAGATTTTTTTCAAATGAGTTAACCCAAATTTGTAATTGTAGAGATTTACTCTGATCTGGTCTACTTTTGTTAGTCTTTGTCTCAATTTCTTTCCTCCCTCGTGCATCCCTTTCCTGCTCTCTTGGGGCCTCGTGTATAAAGCCCCCAAGAATTGTACACGTTAACGATCAGATGTATCAAGAGCAAAGTAATCGTGGAAATGTGCGCTGCTTCACGCCACTTAGAGGTGGAGACACTTAGAGGTGATGTTGGGAAACTGTTATAATTAATAAATGTGAATACAATTTGTCCTCAGACTGAGTGATGTGCACCATTGTTTTTAATTGTATGCATTGCACCACTTTGCGCATGCTTTTATATCACATGTGTTAATTGTTCATCAGTGTTAATTGTTCATGTGTCTCAGATGTGCACATCATTCAGTCTGAGGAAAAATTTTGTTCACATTTATTTATTTATTAAATACCGACACCCTGAAGTTGGCGTGAGGCACCGCACATTTCCACGGTCATTTTGCTCTTGATACATCTGGTCGTTGACGTGAAAAAATGCATACTCTTTTTTGTGCATACGCACACTTTGTACATGAGTCCTAAAGTGCCAGTTTTGTCAAGTTTTTGTGTTTGTGTCTATGTGTGTGTTTGATCCCTCTCATGTTCTTGGACTCCACCATAGCCTTTAGATTTGGATGCTTTTTCTGTCCAAGCAAAATAAGCTTTAACTTGTCTGCCTTGGATCATGCATTTGAGTTCAAATGACCGAGTTCTGTGTTATATGGATGATGCTCCAGAATTCTTATTTACCCAGCTCATTCTCATTCTGACAACCTTACATATTAACATTTTTGTCTGAAGCCGCTGGTATCACAAATCATTGAAAAGAATATACAAGATAATTAAAATAATTAATGAAATGGCTTCCTCGCCACCTTAATGTGGTGGAGGCATTTTGGAAGGGGTGCCACCTGGGGATTCCATTGTTCTTCTGGGGAACTCCAATGCCCATGTGAGCAATGATGGAGTGACCTAGAGAGGCATGATTGGTAGGAACGGCCTCCCTGATCTGAATCCCCTTGATGTATTGTTTTTGAAGTTCTGTACTAGTCATGGATTGTCCATTATAAACACAATGTTCGAGCATAATGGGATGCATAACTGTACCTGGTACCATGCCACATTAGGCCAAAGACCATTGATTGACTTTGTAGTTGTGTCATCACACCTGCAGCCATATGTCTTGGACACAAGAGAGGGGCAATGCTGTCAACTGATTACCACCTGATGGTGAGTTGGATCCATTAGTAGGGAAGGCTGCCAGACAGACCTGGTAAGCCCAAATGGGTAGTGAGGGTGAACGCAAGGACCTCAACTTCCACTTCTAGGAGAATTTTCTCACATACAAAGTTAGGGATACTAAATCTGAATGACCATGTGCAGGACCTCCACTGCGGATGCTGCTTCCAAGAGGACCCACTGGTGGACGCCACTGGTCCATCTTTGTTCCAACCTGTATGTAAGAGCTATGTCAATTGTATAGGTGTTGCCACAGTGATATGTTGGGTTTAGGTCACATGGGCACAGCTATAAAGAAGTGCTTATTCACCTGTGCTCAGGTGAAATAATTTGCCACTCTTCCATGGAGAGGAGGGAGGAAAGGCTGGCTAGCCGTAATTTTTGTTGATCGCATGCATGCATGTATGCACATATGCAGTACGATGTTCTGCTATACAATGTTTTATCCATGCACATGTGCTACTGAAGAAACGCTGAAAATATATATACAAAATAAATATCATATACACGCACCAGGACTCAGTGTGCATCTTTACAAATGCGGCACATCATACAAATAGACAGGACCCTAACTGCTTCTCATTCTGGCCTTTAAGTGGATATTGGAAGTCGCTCCTACACCATACCTATGGTCATGAGATCTGGGCAGTCACTGAAAGAATGAGGTCATGGATACAAATGGCTGACATGGGTTTCCCGTGGAGGGTGGCTGGGTTTAGCCTTAGAGGTAGCGTGAGAAGCCTTGGGATCGACCAGGAGGAGTTAGTTTTGCTGGGGAGAGGGCTGTCAGGGTTTCTCTCCTGAAACTGTTGTCTCCGTGACCCAACCTCAGATAAGTGGAAGACAATGAATGGCTGAAATAGCTTATTTCTGTGACATTACACGGCTGTTTTAAACCAAACCACAATCCTTTTCGAAACAAAGTTGCTTTGATTTGTAAACCTAACGAGGACATTTTGTCGCTTAAACATCATAAGTAGTGACAGCAAATTAATCTTACAGT
The DNA here is from genome assembly GCF_036924035.1 of Leuresthes tenuis. Lineage (NCBI taxonomy): Eukaryota > Metazoa > Chordata > Actinopteri > Atheriniformes > Atherinopsidae > Leuresthes > Leuresthes tenuis. Next base: position 23,475,267 of record NW_027325378.1, read on the forward strand.
ACAAAAGAAAATAAACAAGCAAAAAAGAATAGATGCTATAAGACAATTCTTTCTTCAGGAGAGATGAGTAGACATTATGTATTTATATTCTGTATTTTACTAAATAAACTATGTTCCCAGTTTGTACTTTTCCCCTCTGCTCATACAATGCAATGTATGTCCTTGATGGTCCAAGACTTTAAGATGACATAATGAGACAAAATAACTGGGTCAGATAAAGCATCTCTATTAGGGCAGATAGGTCTGGTACATTAGATGTACGCCTAAAACAACCCTCACACACATGTTCTTTATCACATCCAAAGAACATGACGAGGACAGTGGTTGGCCTTCTCATGTCACTAAAAACTGTCCAATTATACTCTGTCGAGTGTAAGTACAACCTCTGTGAGATAAAGGTGAATATAAAAATTAAATGTTTCCAAATATCGGGGCTCGGGCTGACAAATTTCCTGCGAGAGCTCTGTCACTCTGAGTCCAGCGCTGACATACTTTATCTGTGACCACTAATAAATACTTTGTTTTACTTAAGATTTCTCCAGCTTATTCTTGGGTTTGCAATGAAAGAATTGGGCTAACACTATGGAGCTTTGACGAAGTCATATTATATTCTTCAAAGGTTAAAATTAATTTCTGACTTCCTTAATAAACAATGCTCTCTAAGCTTCTCTAAGAGTTATATGTAACAGGTCTTTGTCTAAGTTTCTTTATTCTACAAACGTAAGACATAGTACAAAAGTCAGTTCTATGACAGGAAGCTTCCAAGAATGAGCAGATCACACACCTTATATACCTAAGCAAACATTCCATTACTATCCTTGAGTGTGTAATAGACTGTAGTTAAATCAAAAGTGGCATGACGTGGAACTTAATCTTTGGGAGGCCCCATGAACATTCTTGTGGGGGGGGTGTTGACTCAAAGACACAGATGTGGTCCTTCCACACTGGGAAGAGACAGATACTACCTTTATTAACTATTGACCTTTGGAGACGATTTGAGGGACTCTCTCCCACCAGACCTGTGCCATAAGTTATCTGGAGGACATTAATGTCACGTTTTGAGTTGTGTTTTGTCTTTTTTTCAGGTTTATTGGTTAATTTCTGGTCATGTTCTTTCCCCTGTCACTTAGTTTCACTCAAGTCACCTGTTTTTTCGTTCACAGCTGCACTCCATCACCAATCACCTCCCCACAGTATTTAGTTTCCAGGTTTCCCTCAGTCATAGCAAAATCCTCACCTCACTTCCCATGGTCCAAGTATCGTTTGCTCACACTTTGTCAGGTCATGTTTTGCCTCACAGTCTTGTCTTGTTTTCAGTTAACCGTAGTCTTGTTTTGTTTTATTTCCACAGTTAAGATTTTTCATACCTGGCTCAGCCTTGCTTTTTTGTAAACAAATCTTGTTTTCTTGAGAGTTCTGCATCTGGGTCTTCCCTCCACACCACGTTACTGACAATTAAAGTACCAGCTAGCAAACTATGAGTGAATAAACAATAGAACCCTTTCATGTGAAGGTAGAGCAAGGAGTCTCAGACTGACCAAATGTTCCTACCCTTACCTGGGAATGCTAACCAAAGAATGCCTTGATACACCCCCCCTTTTATCTAAGAAGACAAGAAACAGACCTCTCACACCTTGGCCAGCTATTTTCTTCAGATTCATTCTCTGTTGGATTATTACATTCAATTCAGTTTATTTTTATAGTGCCAAATCACAACGAATGTCATCTCAAGGCATTTTAATGGTACAGTCCAATTCAAGCCAATTAGAGTCCAACTCATTGCAATCATGATCCAATCAAATTAAATTAAATACAAAATTAGTCCAATTCATACATACAGAGCCACTTCAAAGACAATTTCCTTACCAAGGAAGCCAACAGATTGCATCAAAACTTCTCTTCAGTCCAATCCCTCATCCTGAGCATGCATGAGGCAACTATGGAGAGAAACCACTCCCTTTTAATAGGAAGAGACCTCTGGCAGAACCAGACTTAGGAAGGGTGGCCATCTGCCTGCTGAGACAGAAAAACACAAGTTAATGACAACAATAATGCCAAATGTAGCAAATAAAAGGAATGAACCATAAAAGGGGGATAAGATAGTAAAGTGTGGAAAGGTGTATCATAGGCCCCTAGCAGTCTTGGCCGATAGCAGCTTAACTATGGGATGTTTCAGGCTCACCTGAGCTATGTCTAACTAAAGCTTTATCAAAAAGGAAAATTTTAAACCTAATCTTAAAGTTAGAGAGGGTGTCTACTTCTCGGACATATTCTGGCAGCTGGTTCCACAAGAGAGGGGCCTGATAACTGAAGACTCTGCCTCCCATTTTACTTTTACAAACTCTGAGAACCACAAGTAAACCCACAGTTTGAGACCAAGGTGCTCTGCTTGGAAAATATATAACAATGAGATCTTTAAGAAATGGTGAACCTTGATTAAGAGCTTTATATGTGAGGAGAAGAAATTTTTTATTTTTTTTCCCTTGTCCTGTTCAGCATTATGGCAGCAAAATTGTAGTCTGAATACCTTTGATGCCAAACAGATTTGCTTTGCCAAGGGAAGTTTTATAAATGTAAAGCTCCCCTTGATGCCCATTTATTTATTTCTGTTTACAATATATGACATGTAATAGAACTGAACCGGACTGGGGGACAAGGAAAGAAGAAGAGGAAAGAAGAGGAAACAGAACAAAAATAGAAACAAAAACCAGACAACCAGCTGCTACACCTGTAAAAAACAAAACGGACAACAATCCATGGCCTCTGAGGGGAATACAGCCTTAGCGCCACCAGGAGCACCTGAAAGCAGACAAGCAGAGAAAAAAACACACAAACAAAAACAAGCACAAGAAGCGGCAATCGCATACAACACAGCTGTGAATATAGATGACCTGAGACAACATGATAATACATCAACTGCTTAGCGAGCATGCTACTGGGCTAATGAATGTGTGTGTGTGTGTGAGAACATGCAACACCCATGGCACAGGACCTACATGGTAACCGTGCTTAGTTATGAGTGTATAAGTGTACAGGGCCACAATCCTCAGCACCCCCCCAGCAATCAGAAGCAGGCAGAGAGGGCCACAAGACCCAGGCCACCAGCAGCCCCCACGGAGCACAGAACCCAGGAAGCCCACCGCAGGGACAACCACGCATCCACCCAGAAGACTGCAGAGGAAGCCCCCGGACAGAGCCCCCATAAGCATAGGGCAGAGGCCCTCAGAGAGCCCGGGGCAACAGCCCACCGACCCCGCCAGGCCCCAGCCGCCCAGACATGGGCCGTGCACTGGACCCGGGCCCCGGGAGCCCGAGCGCCCCCAAACCCCCCGGCAGAGGCCCCACCCAATACCCAGGAGGGCCAAGCGCCCCAGACAGCCACGCAGTGGGTCAGCACCTGCCCCAGCGCCCCTGGCCAAGTGCCCTGGGAGTCAAGACGTGCCCACAGGTGGGTGAAGTCGCGAGCAGCGGGGAGAGGCAACGCCGCCCCCCCATCGGGAGAAGCACAGGCAGGCCAGGCGACAGCAAGTCCCAGATCCAGGCCCAATCATCACCACACACACTTTCACGTCCCATACATCCACACGTCCTCCCTCCCTCGACTCCGCTGGGGTGTAGTGCAGCGGGCACACCAGGGGGCCAGCAGCCCCCCAGCCACCACAGACCCCGAACCAGCAGAACAATTAATTAATCCTCTTGGCCCCTCCCGCCCCGAGCAGCAACCAGGAAGCAGGGGTGTGGGAAGAAGACCCCTCCCCTCACCCTTCTGGCTCTTCAATATTTACTAATAGTGAGCGATTAAAATTGAGGGGCAGCCAAACTTGTAGGACTGGGAGCGCGGCCCTCTGGGCAGCCTACATACCCAAAGAGCCCCGCCCACCAGATGCCACTCAGTGTAACCACTCCCCAAGACCTAATGTGTGTGTGTGAGTGTGTGTTTGATAAGTAGTAATGTCTAAGGTGTAATTAAAACAGGGGCGGGGAACTGCAGAGTAAAACCAAAGGGGACCACCTACGTGGCCCCATCCACTACACCCCACCGAACACATACGCCCCCAAAACCCTTCATGTGTGAGTGTGTGCTGTGTACAGGACCAGAAGGGAGAGGGGTATGGGGATATACACCAGGGGAGCTACTCTCCCCCGGAGAGGGCAGCCAGGGACTGGCTGCAATAGGCATCCCGGCTACCTGGGAGCCAACACAGGGCAGGAGGGGCTGATGTCCACCAGGCTTGGGGCCTGCAGCGACCATATTGCGGGAGCTACTGTACCCCCAGAAGGTACCCATCTACCCAGTACCTCTACAAACAACAAACAAACAACAACAAAAAACAAACAAACAAACCACCCGGTCACACCAGTCGCAACAGCCCGGGCCTGAGACCCACCATCTACCCCCCCCCCCCCCCAACCCCAATGCACACCCCAATACCCTGAAAAAAAAACAACCATCTGCGGACACCTTGGAGGTCCCAGAGCAACAAGCCCGGCACCAGGACCTGCACCAACCCACCCATACTGTGGCGCGTCTAGGACAACCCAGCCCCCCCAGGCACAGGCAAAACTGCCCCCTAAGCCCGACACACAGTCCCCCCCCAGCAATGACCAACCCGGTCCCCACGACCCGAGAGACCACCAGACGCCGGAAGCCACACAGCCCCCCCCAGCACACACCCACCCGCCCAGAGCGACGGGACAGCAACCCACCACCACCACTATGTGATAAAGCTAATCAGCGGGAACCAGAGAGAATTAAATTCAGCCAGTTGATGTTTTGAGGAGGCAGACATTGTTTCCATGCTAATATAGTCTAAAAGAAAATTTCTAAACTGGTTAATACACAGATTGTTCTTCGTTTTCCAGTTCATGAGAATAGTTTTCTTTGCGATACATAACACTGTGAGAACCATGTGTGCTGAGTTAATTTCCATGTTGATGTTGTCTAAGTCACCCAGTATGCACAGTGTGGGGCATGCAGGGATGCTACACTTTAGCCATGTTGATAGGTCCGCACAGACTTCAAGCCAGAACTTCTGGACAGGCGCACAAAACCACAAAGTGTGTGCATAAACATCAGGTGTGTTATCTGTGCAATGTGAGCAGATGTTTGAGTGTGTTAGACCCATCCTGAACATCCTTTGTCCTTTATAGTGTGTTCTATGAAGAATTTTGTATTGTATGAGCTGTAAATTAGAATTCTGAGTCATTCTGAAGGTGTTCAAACATATTTGTGACCAGAAGCTATGACTAGAACTGATGGATAAAAAGCTTACATGGGACAATTGAAGACTTTGTTATTTTAAGAAATTCCCACCAGGCTGTCAGAGAGGTGCTGATGTTAATGCTTTTGAAACATTTGTGAATTTTTAAGTTTTGACTAATAAGTGGCAGGTCAGAGATTTCCAGATTATCACACAATGCTTGTTCTACATTTATCCATGGTTCATCTATTGGGCTAGGTTTAAACCATTTTGATATATACTGTAACCTATTGGCTAAGGAATAGCGCTGAAAATTAGGTAAATCTAATCCACCACAGTCCTTGGTCTTCTGTAGGGTTTTTAAACTAATACGTGGTGGTTTGTTTTTCCACAGTAATTTGGAGATGCAAGAATCTAGTGACTTAAACCAAGTAGCAGATGGTTTTATGGGGATCATTGAGAACAAATAATTAACTTTTGGTAGTATCATCATTTTAATGGTTGTAACTCTGCCCATAAGTGATATAGGTAAGGACTTCCAACGAGAGAGATCGTCCTCTACTGTCTTTAATGCACATAATTTAGCTTTGTTAGCTCTGAGAGCCTGGAGGAAATGTTTATGCCTAAATATCTGATATTTCCTGACTGTAAAGTGATCGCAGGTATATTCTGGACTCTGCAGTTAATGGGCAGAACTGTGGTCTTAGACCAATTGATAGAGTAGTCAGAAAGTGCTGAGAATTTATTTATGAGTGTGATCGTGTGAGTGAGAGACGTTTGAGAGTTCTGAAGGAAAAGTAAAACATCATCAGCATAAAGACTTATTTTATGCTCAATATTTTGGGGTTGGATGCCTTTAATATTTCTTTCTTGTCTGATAGCAGCTGCTAAAGGTTCGATGAAAATAGCAAAAAGTGAGGGAGAAAGTGGGCAACCCTGTCTTGTACCTCTCTGCAGACTGAAGTTTGGAGAGGTTTGATCATTTGTCCTGACACTTGCATTTGGGGAGCTATATAATATCCTTATCCAGTTGATGAAGTGTGACCCAAACCCAAATTTGTTTAATGCTGCGAATAAAAATTTCCAGTTCACTCGATCAAATGCTTTTTCTGCATCTAGAGAGACTATTGTGGTTTCCAGGTTGTTGATGTTAGAATAGTCTATGAGATTAATTAGCCTGCGAGTGTTAGTGGATGAGTGTCTACCCTTTATGAAACCTGTCTGGTCAGGATGTATTATAAGTGGAGTTATTTTTTCTATTCTTTTGGCGAGGGCTTTACAAATTATTTTGAGGTCTGCATTTATTAGAGATATTGGGCGGTAGCTGGATGGAAGTATGGGGTCTTTTCCTGGTTTCTGTAGCAAGATAATGTTAGCAGAGTTCATGTGTGGGGATAATCTGCCATTCTGCTTAACTTGTAATACCATTTTGTGAAATGCAGGTGCCAAAACAGTCCAAAATTCTTTGTAGAACTCTGCTGGAAAACCATCTGGTTCCGGGGCTTTGTTACTAGGCATATGTTGAAGGGCTTCATGGAGTTCTCCTATTGAAAGAGGTGAATCCAGAGCCATTGCCTGTTCGGTTTGTAATTTTGGAAGGTGGATATTACTAAGAAACTGATCTGTTACTGTCTGATGGATCATTTTGTGATGAATATAAGGTTTTATAGAAGTCCCTAAAAGCATTGTTGATTACATCGGGGTCATGGGTGACATTTCCTTTTGAGTCTTTAACAGAAGTGATTGTTGTTTTCTCTTTGTTTCTCTTTAGTTGGTTAGCTAGGAACCTTCCAGATTTATTGCAGTGCTCAAAGTTCTCCAAGCGAAGTCTTTGTATGAGAAACTGTGTTTGTTTATCAATAATTTTGTTTAATTCAAGTTTAGCTTTTCTTAGTTCATTCAGTGTGTGTTCCTCTTTGGAGGTACTGTAGACAATTTCTAATGATTTAATCCTGAGTTCTAAATCTGATATCCTTGAACTTTCCCTCTTTTTCTTATTTGATGAAAAAGAGATTATTTTGCCTCTCATAACTGCTTTTCCGGCTTCCCAAAGAGTACAAGCTGACATTCCTGGCAGGTCATTATTTTCTAAATATACAGACCATTCCCTTTTGAAATAATTAATAAAATCAGGGTCTTTTAGTAATGATGTATTAAATCTCCAATTCCTAGCTGGTGGTGTAACTCTGTTATTCTTCAGTGTGATAGAAGAAGGTGTATTCTCTAAGAGTGGGGTGGTGGGAGCGCCAAGCATCACAAAGACCAAAATCTTTCATATACTGTTTAACAATATTTGTGGACTGCCAGTTCCGCTGACTTACTGAAGTACTGAGTCTGTCTACTCCTGAGTCTAATACCATGTTAAAGTCCCCTCCTATGATGAGTGTGTTATCTGAGTGATCAGAGAGTGAAGTGAAAAAGGAGTGAAAAAATGAGGGGTCATCCACATTTGGACCATATATATTTGCAATGCATAAATTCATATTTTGAACAGATAAATTAACTATTAGAAATCTACCTTCTGGATCTATAACTGTGTTGTTTACGGTGAAATTTACTCTTCTATTTATCAGAATGGCTACACCTCTTTGTCTGGAGTTGTAACAGGCTGAGTACACATGAGGAAACTGTGCTGTGGTGAGAACATCAGCTACAGTCTTTGATAAATGAATCTCCTGTAATAAAACAATGTCCGCCTGTAAATCCTTCAATTTATTGGAGATTTTTAATCTCTTCTCCCTGGACCCAGCTCCATGCACATTCCATGAGATAAACCTCAGCGTGGACATGCTCAGACTAACGCAGTGAGTGCTGGATGCTTGCTAAAAGCATCCCGTGCGTGTGTGTGCATATATGCTTCCATGAACATGCCATTGTTGGTGTTTCAGTTGTCAATATGAGCTTGCAACAATATGTACTTGCGCTGTCGATGCTGTGTGGAACTTGATTATGTGCTCTGCTAAAAACTCTGTGCGCCGTGCTTGTTAACATTACTTATTAAGGTGGAAACGCAGCGGGTTGGGGAAGAAAGACAGAATAGAAAAACAGTGCAAAAGAGTGGAAGTGTGAGATAGAAAAAACAAAAACAAAAACAAACCCAAATAAACAAATATGAACTGCATAAATCCTGTGCTGGTGAGACTGGCAGTGAGCTATATATTTTGCCTTGATAGATAACTGTGAATTGGATAGATTATTTCATCTTACTTATGTCATTTACAGTGAAATGATTCATAAAAGTTAACAAATACAGATCACCTGGAGTTTAGAAGAGCCAAGGAGTGGTTTCCTGGTCGCGGTACAGCTGCCCGTTGATGAATAACTTATCCACCGCGATGACAGCTCGGCAGCCTCCTTCCATGAACTTTCTCCGGATGGGGAACAGAACCCTGCGTCTTTCCAGGATTTCTTTGGGAAACTGGTCGTTGACGCTGAAGTCCCTTCCTCTCAGCTCCCTGCCGCGGCCCCTCACCTGGACCTTCTGTTGGAAATGCTCGAACTTGGCCACAATCGGTCTCGGTCGGCGGGCATCAGGTCTCTTCCCTCCCAGGCGGTGGACTCGGTGAAAAGTAATGTTTTTCACTACATCTCCTGGAAGTTTCAGCTGATTTTGAATGAAGTTTTTCACTGCGAGTTCAGGATCCTCGTCTGCCTGCTCCGGGTTTCCAGAAAACACCAGATTGTCCCTCATACTACGAGCCTGGAGATCAATAATTGATTCTTTCATCCTCTTGTTCTCATCAGAGATCCGGCTCATTCCCTCGGTGAGTGTTTTCACCGATCCTCTGAGGGCTGCGTTTTCTGCAGCCAGCGTCTGCACCTGTTGCTGGCTGAACTCCAACGACTCCCGTAATGCCTGGAACTCTCTGTGTAGAATTTCTAACAGAGACATACGGGCGTCGAAGCTGGATAATTTGTTATCGATCGATGTTAAAATGTCCGTCGAATCATTACCAGCTGGAGACGTCGCTCCGGGTGACTCTTCATTGCGACTTCTCTTTGAAGTTGAAGCCTTGCTGCTAGCAGATGGGGTTTGGTTAGTTTTCCCCATGACGATCCTGTCAAAACACTCGTCGATGAAATCCGTGAGGCTCTCCAGGCTTTCTTCACTGTACTCCAGTGTTTTGTTTTTGTTTCACCCGATAATATATTTATTTAAACAGTTGTTATTGGCGTAATTATAATCTTACTATATTGTTTGCTCTATTTGAGGCGCGCCTTGTTTGAATCTGCCGATAGTCTCACACAATCTCGCGACACTACAGCATCACACTCCAAATTTTAAATTTGATTCTGAATTTAACAGCGAGCCAATGAAAAGAGGATAAAACTGGAGAAATATAATCTCTCCAGTTAGTTGTTATCAGAACTCTGGCCACAGAATTTTGGATCAGCTGGAGGCTTTTCAGATAATTTTTTGGACAGCCCAAGTCTTAAAGAATTACAGCAGTCCAGTAACAAATGCATGGACTAGTTTTTCCCTGGAGCATTCGGGTCCAAATGCAACAATTTCAGTTTTGTCTAATTTAGAAGCAGAGTTTCCAAGTTATCCAAGTCTTTATGTCTTTAAGACATGCATGTAGTCTGACCAACCTATTAGTTTCATCTGGTTTCATAGATAAGTACACCTGAGTATCATCAGTATAGCAATGGAAATATATGCCACACTGTCAAATAAGATTATCCAATGGAAGCATACATAGATTGAAAAGAATTGGTCCAAGCACAGAATCCTTTAAAACTACATGACTTTGTTTCCATGAACAAACTGGAATCTATCAGATAAATACTGTATGACTTAAAGCAACGTAATGCAGTTCCTTAAATCCTAATAACATGATTAAGCCTCTGTAACATAATGTTGTGATCAAGTTTATCAAATATAGCACTGATCCAACAGGACAAGCACAGACATAATTCCGCTATCAGAGGCTAAGAGGAGATCATTGGTAACTTTCACCAGTGCTGTTTCTGTGCTGTAATGTTATCTGAATTCTGACTGAAATTCTTCAAACAGATTATTTCTGTGTAAATTAGGGTTATGGTTTGCTAATACTTCTGAATCAAGAGGAGGTTTTTTTAAGTAAAGGTTTTATTACAGCACCCTTTAAAGGCTGAGATACATGTCCTGTCAACAAAGACAGATTGGTAAAATATAGAAGTGTTTATTAAGTGGAAAACCTTGAACAGTCTGGTTGGGTCTAAAAGAGACTATTGCTATTGTTAGCTTGGAGAGATTGACTGGAAGAAACGGTCTAAATACAAATCAGGTTCTAAAGATACTTCTTAACCTGATAATAGTGGGAAGGATTCCATTAATCTTTCTAATAGAAACAATTTTATTTGTAAAGAAGCTTATGAAATAATCACTGCTGCGAGTTAGAGGAATACATGATTCTACAGAGCTCAGACTCTTTGTCTGCCTGGCTACAGTGCTGAAAAGAAGCCTGGGATTATTCTTATTCCCTTCCTTCTGAAGAGGAGGAGAAGCATAGCCCATCAATCGGTTCGACTACGGCTTCCCCGGGCCACTTGTCGAAGCGTCCTTGGGCAGGAAACTGAACCCCATGGTGTATGAATGTCTGTGAATGAATAGAAAGCACGTAGTTATAGACATGCTGTGTGAGCAAATGGGTGAATGTGTCATGTAGTGTTGAAGCGCTTTGAGTGGTCAGTTAGACTAGAAAAGCTTGATACAAGTACAGTCCATTTACCATTTAATAAGCAGTTCTAGATTTACAAAGGGCTTTCTTATACATTATCTTTCCAGACTAACTGAGACCCTTCAAAATTAGAGGAACACCATTGTCTCTCCAACTTTCTTACAGTCTGCTTTAAAGCATGCAGCTGTTAATTATACCAAGGAGCCACCCTCTACTGACTGATTACCTTCCTTTTCAAAGGGGAAACATTGTCCACAATTGTACGTATTGAAATCGTAGGGCTGTCAACAAGTTTTGCTGGAGTAAAGTTTATGTAGTTGTCCTCTGTAATAGTTGCACATGGCAGTGAAGAAAGTGATGATGGAATTATTCTTTAAATCTGGTTACAGCATTCTCTGATAGACACCTTCTATGTGCACATTTCTTCTCAGAAGCTGTATAGTCAAGTAATATAAACTCAAAGGTTATCAATAAATGGTCAGATAAGACGGGGCTATGAGGAAATACCGATAACTGTTCACTCTCAAGCAGCAGGTAGGACGCTGCAGGAAAGTGTGTAAGACTACAACTCTGCATCCTGGTCTTAACAGTAGGTTGTCGTGTAATGAATGACTAATACATTTTGCCATATTTCCAGAAATGAGAGCAAATGAGAGAGGGGAAAATCTATTTGAAAAGTGGACAGGTTGAACCACGGGCTTGACTTTCAGACTATGCCTCTTCTTCCTGATTATAACCCAGCCAGCCTAGGGTCCCGACTGCTCTGGTTCTGCCAAGGGGAAGCTAATTGTATGAGTCTAGCTAGGTGACTCCGGTCCGACTAAAGGGACCTACGCTGAAAAAAATAACTTGTAAGATTTACTTAATAAAATCCTCATAACTATTTGCACTCATGTTAAGTAAGTAACTTTTACTGCTGTAATATCACTTTAATTTATCTCTATCACAATTTACTGCTGTAGATACATTTTATATTACCATTATAACTAATTCATTCTAAATTAACATAACAAGGTCAGATGGATCATTTTAAGTAATAGTTTTAGCTCACACCAGAAAATACATTTACACAGTGAAATAATAACAAAAGGAAATTTCCTAACACTTTCCTGTTTATTTGTAGCCAAGGATTACCAAGCACAACATATAGAGACTGCAATATTTTGTCTTCTTGCCTCTCATATACAGTATGTTGATAGGATCGAACACTCTCTGCACCTGTTCTGTCTGTGTGCTCTGTCTAATATTGGTACAGGAGGCACAGCACCTGGACAATGCATCCTCAAAGAAAAAAGGAAGTTATAAACAATGCTTGGATGGATGGATGAACTCACTTTCAAATTACGTAGGTAAATTTCTATCCATCCATTTTCATTCACTGAGGTCGAGGCAAAAGGTCCAGGAGAGAAACCCAGAAATCCTCCTCCCTAGCAACACTTTCCAGCTCCTCCAAGGGGATCCCAAGGTGTTCCCAGACCAGAAAGGACATGTAATCCCTCCAGTGTCCTGGGTCTGCCCCAGGGCCCCCTCACAGTAGGAGGTGCCCAGAAAATCTCAGAATCTGCCATTCTAACCACCTCAGTTGACCCCTTTCGATGCGGAGGAGTAAACCTTTCCAGGGAGGCTGTGTAGTGTGATCCCCCTGTAGTTGGAACACACTCTCAGGTCCCCTTTCTTTAAAAGACGGAACCACTGCCACTCAATAGGCATTGTCCCAGATCTTCATGCAACATTGAAGAGGTGTGTCAGCCAAGACAGCTTCACCATGTCCAGAGCCTTTAGCATCTCAGCGTGAATCAGCACGAATGTTGTCCACCCCCAGCAACCTTGATGACTTTCGTCAAGATAAATGATGAGTCATCCCCCAACTTATCAGACTGTGCCTCCTCAATGGAGGACATGCCAGCTGGATTCCACCATTCAACAATATCCTCAGTTGGGCTCAGCAATTCTCCACCAAGGTCAAACACAACCTGAGAAGGTCCCTGCTTTCTCTTTCTGAGCCACCGAATGGTTTGACAGAACACCCTCGAGGTCGAATGAAACTCCTTTTCCATAGTCTTCTTGAATTCCTCCCACATTAAGATTTTAGCTTCAGCAGCCCTTTTAGCCACTTGTTACTTGTCAGCTGCCTCGGGTGATTCCTGGGACAACCAAGGCTGAAAGTTCTCTTTCTTCACCTTGATGGTATCCACCAGTGGGTCTTCCAGTTACCGCTACGACAGGCACGACAACCTTAGTCTTTAAGTTATTATTTAGTAATAATCTCGTGATAATATCAGAGATACTGATTATTTCCAAAGTTATTTATGTTGGTAGACAGTCAAAACTATAAAATACCAAGTAATGAAAACAAAAAAATAAGTCAGTAAAAATAAGAGTCTATAGTTTTGTATTGTTCTTTCTTAAGAACTTTTTTTCTGACATGTTACATGAAGATCAAAAGCTGTTGAAGGTGTTTTGCCTGTTTACATTGCCTGGTGATACTTGATGCTGTTTTTTTTTTCTTTTTTTCCTCTTCCCTTTAATTTGTTGTGCATCTGTATTTAGATTTTGCTCTAAGCAGGTCTGGCTTGAATTTCACTGAAGCCAGATTACTTCATCACACATAACCAGGGTGAGAGCATGTGTGAGTGTGTGTGTCTTTCTTTGTATGTGTGTGTGATTGGAGCAGTTGATCACATTAGATGTAATCTGTCCAGGCAGCCGGTCTCTACTGTCATTGATCACAGTAAGACATTGTCAACACTCATTTAGTTTGCTGCTATCATTCTTTAGCAGGAAGGCAACCTGCGAGCAGACAGAGACAGAGATAGAGTGAGAGAAGAGAAGAAGGAAATAACTAAAATACACAAGGAGAGGGCATTTATGGTGTGTGTATGTGTCTGAAACGGAGATTATTTCCTCCTTTGCCAAGCTTAAGTAACGTGATTTAAAAAAGGGGAGATAAATAGTTTCTACACATGTTTCACCTGGGCACTTCGTAGAGGTGACACCATACTTTACTAGTCTTTCTGTGGTCGGGTCTTACTACAGACCCAGTACAAAGTACAAGTACTTTGCTGTGATATATAATTTATTTTTTTAATTTATTTATTTTTTTCCCCCTTGTCCTTTTCAGCATTATGGCAGCAGAATTGTAGTCTGAATACATTTGATGCCAAACAGATTTGCTTTGCCAAAGGAAGTTTTATAAATGTAAAGCTCCCCTTGATGCCCATTTATTTATTTCTGTTGACAATATATGACATGTAATAGAACTGAACCGGACCGGGGGACAAGGAAAGAAGAAGAGGAAACAGAACAAAAATAGAAACAAAAACCAGACAACCAGCTGCTTCACCTGTAAAAAACAAAACAGACAACAATCCATGGCCTCTGAGGGGAATCCAGCCTTAGCGCCACCAGGAGCACCTGAAAGCAGACAAGCAGAGAAAAAACAAACACACAAACAAACAAAAACAAGCACAAGAAGCGGTAATCGCATACAACACAGCTGTGGATATAGATGACCTGAGACGACATGATAATACATCAACTGCTTAGCGAGCATGCTACTGGGCTTGCTGCCCCCCCCCCCCCCCCCTGCCCCCCCCCCCCCCCAGCAATCAGAAGCAGGCAGAGAGGGCCACAAGACCCAGGCCACCAGCAGCCCCCACGGAGCACAGAACCCAGGAAGCCCACCGCAGGGGCAACCACACATCCACCCAGAAGACGGCAGAGGAAGCCCCCGGACAGAGCCCCCATAAGCATAGGGCAGAGGCCCTCCGAGAGCCAGGGGCAACAGCCCACCGATCCCGCCAGGCCCCAGCCGCCCAGACACGGGCCGTGCACTGGACCCGGGCCCCAGGAGCCCGAGCGCCCCCAAACCCCCCGGCAGAGGCCCCACCCAATACCCAGGAGGGCCAAGCGCCCCAGACAGCCACACAGTGGGTCAGCGCCTGCCCCAGCGCCCCTGGCCAAGTGCCCTGGGAGTCAAGACGTGCCCACAGGTGGGTGAAGTCGCGAGCAGCGGGGAGAGGCAACGCAGGCCAGGCGACAGGCCAGGCGACAGCAAGTCCCAGATCCAGGCCCAATCATTACCACACACACTTTCACGTCCCATACATCCACACATCCACACGTCCTCCCTCCCTCGACTCCGCTGGGGTATAGTGCAGCGGGCACACCAGGGGCCAGCAGCCCCCCAGCCACCACAGACCCCGAACCAGCAGAACAATTAATTAATCCTCTTGGCCCCTGCCGCCCCGAGCAGCAACCAGGAAGCAGGGGTGTGGGAAGAAGACCCCTCCCCTCACCCTTCTGGCTCTTCAATATTTTCTAATAGTGAGCGATTAAAATTGAGGGGCAGCCAAACCTGTAGAACTGGGAGCGCGGCCCTCTGGGCAGCCTACATACCCAAAGAGCCCCGTCCACCAGATGCCACTCAGTGTAACCACCCCCCAAGACCTAATGTGTGTGTGTGAGTGTGTTTGATAAGTAGTAATGTCTAAGGTGTAATTAAAACAGGGGCCGGGAACTGCAGAGTGCAACCAAAGGGGACCACCTACGTGGCCCCATCCACTACACCCCACCGAACACACACGCCCCCAAAACCCTTCATGTGTGAGTGTGTGCTGTGTACAGGAGCCAGAAGGGAGAGGGGTATGGGGATATGTACCTCCCCCGGAGAGGGCAGCCAGGGACTGGCTGCAATAGGCATCCCCGTTACCTGGGAGACAACCCAGGGCAGGAGGGGCTGATGTCCACCAGGCTCGGGGCCTGCAGCGACCATATTCCGGGAGCTACTGTACCCCCAGAAGGTACCTCACCCCACCCCGGAGGAGCTCTACAAAAAACAAACAAACAACAACAAAAAACAAACAAACAAACCACCCGGTCACACCAGTCGCAGCAGCCCGGGCCTGAGACCCACCATCACCCAGGCCCCCCCTGACAGGGGAAAAGCACCCCCCCCCCAGCATGCCCCAACACCCTGAAAAAAAAAAAAAACAACCATCTGCGGACACCTTGGAGGTCCCAGAGCAACAAGCCCGGCACCAGGACCTGCACCAACCCACCCATACTGTGGCGCGTCCAGGGCAACCTAGCCCCCCCAGGCACAGGCAGGGCCCCACCCGGGCGCAAGGCAGTGCCCAGCCACCAGGGCCCAGGCCCAGCACCACCACCCGCGCCAGAGCGGCCCGGCCACCCGGCATAGAGCCAGCAGCCACCACCCCAAGGCCCCTAAGGGACCCCGCCCCACACCGCAAGACAGCCCCACCCGCAAGCCCCCAAAACTGCCCTCCAAGCCCGACACACAGTCCCCCCCAGCAATGACCAACCCGGTCCCCACGACCCGAGAGACCACCAGACGCCCGAAGCCACACATCCCCCCCCAGCACGCACCCAACCTCCCAGAGCGACGGGACAGCAACCCACCACCACCACTATGTGATAAAGCTAATCAGAGGGGACCAGAGAGAATGAAATTCAGCCAATTGATGTTTTGAGGAGGCAGACATTGTTTCCATACTAATATAGTCTAAAGGAAAATTTCTAAACTGGTTAATACACAGATTGTTCTTCGCTTTCTAGTTCATGAGAATAGTTTTCTTTGCGATACATAACACTGTGAGAACCATGTGTGCTTAATGATATAAAGGATTTTAAATTAAGTAATAAGATGAATGGCTTTGATAGTTTATGTAATTGATTATGGCTGTACAGAAATCAAAAGGTTGCAAAGGGTCAAAGTCCTTACACCAGAAGCACCTCCCACAGTAGACCATTACGAATACCGTCATAAGCCTTCTACATGTCCATAAAATTTCTGAAGAATTTTGCACACCCTCCAGTATCTTTGCAAAAGTGAAGATTTGACCAAGTGTTTGAACTGGATTAAAACAGCATTATTCCTTTTAATTAGTTTAATTATTAATTACAAAATCAGTCAGTAATCTGTGTCTTGGCACCACCTGGGTTCAGATCAGGGCAGGCTGATCTTCTCAATCACACAACCCCAGGTTTTGCTGTAATTGCCCACATGAGCAGTGAAGAGCAGTGAATGGATTCCCCTGGCACCTGAATGCCAGCAATAAACTCTTCAGTCTGTCCCGCTTTTTTTTATTATTGATTTAAAAAAACAAACAAACAAACTAAAAATTTTATTATCTCCATAAAATAAAGTAGGCTTAATTTAGAAAAAAGCCAGTGAGAAGAGATTTCTTTTTAGTTAAGATGTAAACTCTGGTACCTGAGCAAACCTGGTACACTATCATTGAACTTGTAAAGGTATTTGCAAACCAGATAATTTAAACCAACTGGCACCCAATTTACAGTTTTCTTACACAGAAAAAGTAGGACAGCTGTTTCCCTTTTAACTACAATTTAATTAGTTAAACTAGTTAGTTTATGGCATACTTTTGAAAGACAAGCATACCATTTGCATGTAAAGTGCTTTGAACTTTGAACATCTGTGTCAGCTGAACTGAAGGGATTCAAAGTATTCAATCCCTGCTTTAATGCCAACATTGTAGAGCTCTGGCTAAAAGCTGGTTGACTCAGAAACTTGAACCCGGGTGCAGCCAAAACATTGATAAGCCTTTCAACTTGATTCCTTTCAACTACATTTCAGTTTTTACTTGATCTGATACAACATTTATAGTTGCTATGCTCACTCTCATGGCCAACAACAGCACAAACACAGCCAGAAGCACCCCACACCCCACAGCCTGATTGTTTCTTGTAAACTCACAATTAATCACAAAATATGTTTCAATATATATTTTAATACGTTATAAATGCACCTTAAATGGATATTGTTTAATACTCTTTTTCAACATGGTAACAGACAAATGTGTTTTTCTTTATGCAAATGTATATTATATTTACATTAATTATTGACATTAATTAAACCAAAAGAAATTGTCCTGATAAATACTGTTCAGAACATTCTTCATCCAACGAGCAACAGCAGAACACTGACATTCTGACATTCAAGAACATTCTTGCCTATGTGTAATATTCACACTTAGAATTAGTTGTCCCGGTGTCTCTGTTGCAAACTACAAAGCGAGATCTGCCTTTGGTGACAGGGAGTGGGGATCTCTGTATCAGCCGTGTGTTTTGCTAGCAAGTGATATTTAAGACTCAATGTACTCGGGTGTAACTCAATTCACATTGACAGTGCCGGCAAATAACTTTGGTCCTGTCGAGAGAACCATCTAGTAGGAGTTTGAAGATGAACTTGCCATTCAAAAGACCCATTTCTTTATCCAATTTAGTTTGCCATCCACAAGATTAGGCCAAATCCCTGATTTGTCAAACTATGGAGCGGATCAACATATCTATAGAACGTGCCCACATTAATCTTGCGTCAAAAAAATGTTTGACATAAAGAGAAATTTCTGTTAACGCATTCATTTTGACAGCCCTTTATATGTGTGTATATATATAAACCACCAAACAGTATGAAGCAAACAATGGTTTCTGGTTTAAGATGTACCTTAAGATGTACAACACTGCAAGGCTTTGCTATGTTTGCTTTTACATATCTAACATGAGGCTTCCAGATTTTATCTGGAACATCACACCAAAAAACTTGTACTCATACACCCTTTCTGTACACATATTATCCATCACTACTTGTACTCGACTGATTAGTTTTCAGTTTTTTAAATTAGTTAAGAATTAAATTGAATTAAAAAAAAACACTTTATTTATCCCAAGGGGAAATTATGTTGTTAGTGTTTTTTTTTTTATTTTAAAACAATCATCATTAGTTTTCATTATAAAATGTTATTGCTGCTGGCAGGAAAAACTTGTATCTCTGTGTTACAACGCAGCTGGAGAAGCCTCAGACTGTTATATAGTTTTGCTCATGATGTTCATCAACTTGTGTAGCATTCTTTTTCAGTCATGTCCGAGAGGGCTCAGAGCAGTTTCCAGCACAGAGTCAGCCTTCATTACCAGTTTGCTCAGTTTCTTTGATTCACTGGCTCAAATGCTGCTGTCCAAACAGTTGGCTTCAAAATGGGGTTGAGTCTGTGTCCTGACATGGGGTGAGCTGTGAATAAGGCTGTTAAGTTCCATGAATGAGGTGGAGGATGACATTGTGGAGGTGTGATGGGGAGGATGTGGGTACAGGTAAGGTGTGAGGTCTGTGTTGCTGAAGAAGAGTGAGGAGTACGCCGATTGTTGATCTGAGCTAAACCTATTGGAATATATGTTCAGGTCATGGGCTCCATGTAGGCCTCAATCAGTCTCATCCTCTATGACCTTAACCCTATGACCTTTTCCATTTTTCCACAGTTGCCTCATGCATGCTCAGGGTGGGAGATTGGATTCAAGTTTCGGTGCAATATGTTACTTTTCTTATTATTATTGGCCTTGTACATATGAATTGGACTAATTTGATTGGATTATGATTGGATTACAATGAATAAGATTCTAATGGGCTTTTATCTATGAAGTGCCTTGAGATTACATTTGTTGTTATTTGGCAGAACTCTGACCACACATCTCACTTTTGTGCCGGAGCATGTCTTCTGGCCTTTTATCTGTATACCCTCTTTCCTCGCTGTTATCTTCTTTTTCAACTGTTTTTGAACTGTCCTCAATAACTCCCTGCCTCCCCCCTTAATGGCTTCCTTTTTGGTGAAACTTTGATGCAGCAGCTTTTTCAGGTCTATGGTAATTGAGGGTTTGTTATTGAGGAAGTCACACACTCAGTCATGACACTGATATCATCTCCATGAGAGAGGAAATTCCAGTTTGTGAACTCAAAGCATTCCTGAATTTTATCTTCTGCCTTCTGAGGTAATTTTATCAAAATCTGTATAGTAACACGTTTTTGTTTAAAAAAGGTTGCATAGTTGGTGATGAGGAAAACCAAATTGTGGTCAGATTTTTCTAATAGAGGTTGGGCAGAAGACCTGTATGTATCTTTTACATGTGCAAAGAATAAATCCAGCTTTTCTTTTCTTTTCTGGATCAGTTAATACATTGGTGAAAGGTTGGAATTGTAGATGAGAGGGAGACATGTTTGCCACGAATGTGTTGAAATGTTGTGTCTGTAGCCTTACAGTAACAGAGCTGGTGACATCACTGACCGTGTGGTTGTAGCAGCACCAGGTAGTATATACACTGCAACCAGAATAGCACAGGTAAACTTTCTTTGTATATATGGTTAGGGTTAGGAAGTAAACTAATAGCTAGTAGTTTAGTGTCCCAGGTATAGATATTCTCCTTCACAGTGGTATGTCCAGTATGACACCATCTTTTGTTAACAAGCATCGTGATACCTTCATTTTTGCTTTTGCCACTGCCCCAGTTGCGTTTGTCGGCTTGTATTGTCTAGAAGTCGGGTAGAGAGGTGTTGGATTCCGGTATATGCTCCTGCAGCAATGTCTCAGTGAAACACATGTTACTGCATTCTCGATACTGACCACTTGCAAACTTGTCCATTTTGTTTGCTGGTGAGCTGATAATCTCCATTAAGGGAGATCTTGCTTGAACTTTCTGCACCTGTTCCATTTCCTCTTCAAATCATTGAAGATTTGGTGTATTTTTTCAGGCTTTAGTTGTCATTTGGAAATCTTAATTAGCTGCTGGTAAAGGACTCTTGTGTTGGCGTGACAACTCATTCAGTAAAAAATGCTTAATTTAAATCACAAAATACACACAACACTATTGGAGCTACAGCAACTTGCTGCCAACTTTGGTGCGATGCATTCAATAAATGTCCTTTCTTTTATTTTTGTTTTACAACTCACAACTTTTAAATACTCAAAAGCAGAGGAGACTGGAGTAAGTTGAGTCAAAGGAAACGGTAAAACAAACATTGGTCATGTGACCAAATATTTAGAAGGAAGGCATCATTTCATGGAGTCTCTGAAGGTAAGAACCGCATGGGTAAAGCGGTTAGACATTTATTTCTAAAAAACATTTTTCCCTCTTGAAAGTGAATTTAGTCTATCATTTAGACATCAATTGTGGTCTATGAGCTACAACATGAGGTCATGAACCTAGCATAAAAGTGCATCATTTTAGCTGAGGGGACTAATAAAGTAAAAATGGTAGCTCTGGGATAAGTTGAGCCAGACACTTAATAAGTATATTTTGGCTGTATCCTATATGTCTTAATTATTAAATCAAGATTCTGCATTTGTATGATTACAGAGTGGACATCATGCCTTGAGTATATAAGCACAAAACAAGCAGAGGAACCACCACTGATGTTCTTGAAAGAGCCACCAGTGAAGTAAGAGAGGGGAAATCTATTAGAGCAGCAGCAAAATATGCAAATATAGACAGAATGACACTGAAGAGCTACATTGACAAAAAATAAAATGTACCTTTGGAAAAGACAGGCTATGATGGAGTAGCAGAGGCCAGGAGGATAGCATGGAGTCTGAACTTGCGAAACATATCAAGAATCTTGCAGACCAGTTTCATTGGCTTACTACCCTCAAATGCAGAGAACTTGCAGATGAGTTTGTAAAGCGAAATAACGTCCCTGTGCCAGACTCCGTCCTGGGCTCCCAGAAAATCTGTCCAGTCCCACCTAAGACTCAGAAACCATAGCAAAATAACACAGCCAAGCATGATCGTGACAGTATCAGCTTCTCAGGAGTTCATAGAACCAAGGTTACATTGTAAAAGCAATGTCTAAACCCCCACCAATAAAGGTTTTGGAGTTTCTAAATACAAACCAATGCAGACACACTCATGTAACTTATGTAGGCTCCCTGTCGGTTCAATGTTGTCCTGACATTGAATATACCAAGTTCAAGGCAAGCAAAACTGAAAGTACTGCAGAGAAAGCAACAAACAGGTATACTGATCAAGCTAAGTAGTGATGGTCATTTCCTTTTGGCAGTTCAGAAATAAAAAGAAAGAGTAACAGATTGGGAAACAGGTTACTTTGAAAAGCCTATCAGTCAAATCCCAGCATTGCTTGAACTCTACTGCTCTAATCCTCCTCCACATCTTTCATTACATTGATTTGCACGCTCTTTTATGTGTATTCACCTTCCTTTCATCAAATCTTGCTCAGCTTTATTCATGTTTACCTCTCCCTCTTTCATATCTTCTGCTGCCTTTCTCGCTCCTTTGACATTGCTTATTCTCCCCCTATTCTCACTTCTCCATCTTAATCCCCTCTCAGCTCTGCTGCACTCATCGTTTCCTCCCTTTCTGAGTCTCTTTATATCTCTCCACTTTCGACTTTTGACTTCTTCTTGTCCTCCCTCTCCCTCCTGTCAGAGATGGCTTTATCAGGTGGTGCCCAGTCTGGAATATTGTAGACATTCACAAAACACCCATCGCTGCCACCTTCAGGCTCCTAATCCACTTAATGCCAATCACACATACTGCCAGCTAAGCACACAATACAGTCCAGTCACATAGACATGAAGGCTTCAGTGCATATTTAAAGTATAGTCTTACATTTTTGGACACAATTCCTCATGTAGCCCTTGGATGTATCTAAGATAGGTTCAAAGCTCCCTCAAAAAGTGTAGTCTATGCTTCGATAAAGCTGGGAAAGCCATTGTGAGCTGCCATTTAAGAGAGAGACTTTGAAGCTGACATGTATTTGTAAAATCAAACAGGCTTTCCTTATTCTTATATTCAATTTAATGCAGCTCAGTTTATTTACAAAGTGCAAATTCACAACAAAAGTCATCTTGAGTCATTTTTAATATAAATTATATGTTTAATATAAGTCAAATCTAATTCAGTCCAATTAATTTTGATTATATATTTATATAAAGCCAATTCATAAAACATTGTCTAATGAAACCAACAAACCACATTGAATCTTCTTTTGTATTCAAATCCATGTGCCAAGCATGCACAAAGCGACAGTGGAGAGCGAAAACTCCAGAAGAGACCCTCAGCAGAACCAGACTCAGAAACATTTGTGGGGTGAGACATGCTGAACGGAGGCACAAACAAAAAGCAGCACCACGCCAGGGATGCCTTTGTGAGAGGAGGACAAAGGGAAACACAAAGTTAATGACAATAATAATGGGCCTAAGGCAGTATAACTTGTTTTCAACCTCTTCCTTATGTGCACAAACCCTTTTAAGTAAGTTAAAGTTACAGGCCCTTGCTCTCTCTTGCTTTATTTTCGTTCAACATGTGATGGTCATATTTACTGATTAAGTATTTGACTCTTACAAGTCTATTTGAAAAATAGCCTTTTGTTTATTTCTTTACTGAATTACCTATAAGAGCTCAAACAAACTAAGCAAGGATGAAACTTTTGTGAGTAGAGTTGGAGGTTATGGATGAATGAACGAACCATGAAAAAATGAATCTAACACCCTCAACCTCAACCATACTCTGCTGGAAGAATTTAATCGCTCCAGTAAACCACTTATTTCAACAACATAGGCTCTGTCTGAAGAGCTACTGGAGCTTTTGATTGAGGTAGGTATGCTTGAACACACACATAGACACACACACACACGCACACACATTAGTGTGGCAACAAACACCTGTCCAGGTCATAACACCTATGTTTGTTAGCCTGCTATTTACAGTCAGGCATAGCAGAGTGCTGCAGGCTTAACAGGACGCTATGTTCATTCTTTCACGCCATGTTGCCTGTCCTTCACATCAGCTGGAAGCCAGCCAGAAAACTCTCTAAGGCTGACAGAAAGACACGCAAGTATTGCTGAGAAACATGCCACACTGACAGATTTATCAAGTTACTGAAAGAGCATTTAGTTGAACTTTGACAGGTTTCTGCATTTAGATTGAATTCGAGATTAATTCATAGTTTCTTCAAAACAGGTCACTAATGTTCTTACTGCTCCCCACTACTCTCTTGTATGATATTCTCTGAGGATGACAGAAAAAATATATACACACTCATATGTGTACTGAAGCAACTAAATCTTCTATTTTTGCTACTTTGATTTATGAATGGTATATGATATATAAGCAAAAACTGTCATGGCTAGGTGCCTAGCTCACTCACAAAAAGGACCCAAGAGCAGACGCAGAACACTGGGAGATATATAGTTAGAAACAGGGTTTATTTACAGGTGCGGGATGTTGGAACCCATTAGGAGGATACAGGTAAACATGGAACTCAAAGAGGAGGGAGACAGTTAGTGAAGAGCCAATACAGTCATTTGTCCAGATAAAAGTAATAATCAGTTAGTACTAGGTCCAGGAGGGAATCCAGAATGAAGGGGGAGGATACTGGCTTTGGTCCTGTGGTTGTGAGTCGGGGGCAGGGTGCTAATGCATCTTGGAGTGTCTATATCCAGCTCCATTAATAATCACTGCACGTAAAGCCAGCAAACATTCTTTTGAATGGTATTGAGAGCTGATAGAACAGAATAGCAGAGATGAGCAGGAGATTTTGGATTTGGTGTGTTCTCTTATTACAGCTGAGGAATAAAAACTTAGGTGTTTGATTACAGGAGACAGCCATTCATGGACAACCATTAGACTTACAGAGGAGCTATTCCACAGAATTATAAAGAATGTGCTGTTTATCCTCACACATGTTAAAACACAAAATGAATATTCTGTGAATTATGCATGAATAAAACAGTCATTCAGAACAGTAGCCAAGAAGTGAACGAAAACAGATGGTCAAAATGACAGTGATAGTGTCTCTGTGTGCAGTCCAAGGAGGCTGACGTCACAGTGCTGCTCACATACATTGACTGGCAACCAGTGTTTGGCAGAAGCAGTGAAAAACACCACGGAGAGTGAGGTGTGCCAAGCAACAAAATACAGATACAAACATACAGTTTAATAATGCAATTCTCTTATTAATGAGAATGATTTTTGCAAATATTTTTAAAAGTCACAGGCCCCCAAAATACCAACAATAGTAATAGCTGCTCCACGTGTACATTCATGCAATCATTGTTCTTGATTTTTGGTTATATTTCTTTAGCTTCTCCAAGTCTCTATTTCTCTGTGGCCTTTTGCAGTATTTTTACAAGTGGTTACAATTTTAACAAGCAGTCAAAGGGTTTGTCAGCTTCCTCAACAGTAAGCTCAGCTCAATTCATTGTTCATAAACATCATGATTATGTTCCGTTCTAAGTTTTCTTTTTTTTCTTTTTGTTTTAATGCTTGTCTCAATACCATGTCCACTGTGTCCAATGTGGAAAAAAGCATTCAAGATCTCCTGCCATTTCAAACTTTCTCTGTGGGATAACGTTCATGTAAGAATAGCTAGATTAATAGCTAGGGATGTTTCATTATTTATTTGAATTGTGATTTGTCAAATGCTGTGGTTATAAAATGAGGATTCTATTAAAGCAGAGTGATCGTCTGGAGATGCTTTTAGTGACGTTGTCTTTTTGGGCTGCTTCTCAATCATTCTTTCTGACACAAATAGCTGTCTAAAAATGAAAAAAAAAACAGGAAAAAATATGTGAATGACATCAGCTTTATTGGGAATTCTGCTGTATGAAGACACTGCTGTGACTGTTTCCATAAAAAGATGGAACTTCGTAGCACGTGCAAAGTGCCTAATCCCATCTGAGTGTAGTTCGTGATTAAAACCTGAAACACATTATTTGGGAGTGTTCCTTCAGTTTTGAGAAGCTTGATTCCATATAATTATAGTCAGACTAAACCTGTTTAGATAAGTCAAATATGACTTTACTGAATAATCTCCTTGAATCATATCAATACATGTGTATAGTTTCATTTGTGTGTCAAAATGCAGTGTATTTCATTCTGCAATGCACCCATATTCTATGTATTGTAGCATCTGTAACATTGTTTGTAGTTGCATAGAATTTTCTTCTGCCTGAGAGAGGTTTTCATTAATTTTGGTGGAAGTGCTGACTGAAAGTATTATATTTCAAAGCACAGTTTAGCTAATATATATTGAAATGGTGAATGTGTCCTGATGAAAAGACCTCTGTTAGATGAGACTGATCTGAAATGGCTTGATAAGATTAAATTTCTAATCAGATGAAAAGTTGTGGTGTAAACATTTTCATAACCAGATTAAGTAATAGCCAGATTATTAATATTTTAGCAGATATACACTTAATCTGATTGTTTCTCTCTGGTTGGAAGAAATGTATTGTCAAAGTGCATGCTGGAGCAATATATCACCACTATGTCAGATCCACAAGTATTATCCAGACTTGAGGTAATGTGCCATTAAGTATAGATGGGCTCATGCTGGGGCCAAGGATGTGGACATCATGGCGTTGTTTTCTTTCCCATCTGCTATTTCTATTTCCACTGGGGCCATCTTACGCCCACTGTGCAGCTAAAGCAATAAGTATGCTCAATGCAGAGTCTCTTTCCATGTGTATGGGCAAGCATGCTCATTTACTACAAGGACCAGTGGTTATTCTTATTTAAATGAATTGGAATGTGTCAAACTCTCTTAACAGGATATTTTGAAAATGTAAAGTGATGCAAAGAGATTAATCAATTTTTACATCCCCATGCAAAATGTGTGCACAATACAAGTTCTCTTTGTTGTCCTTTTGTTAAGGAATTAAATTATCGTGTATTGCTGACAAGACCTGCTTGCTTCATAAAATCTCTTGAAATGGGATTGTTAGCAATGGCGCCATTGACTCCTCGATTTAATCAAATCACTTTGGTTATGGATAAAAAAATGATGTATTTTTTGCTTTATCAAATAGGAATGCCTTCAGTTTCTGTTGAGGCAGAAAAATATTTGTTTGCCTTTACTCCATAGCTTTCCATCACTGATGCAGGAGAAGTAATTGTTATAGCTTGAATGATCACAGAGTTTAAAGCAGTAGAGCAGATGTAATCGAAAAAAATTGTTAAAATGATGCATTAGTGCAACATGAAAACCTTTTTTCTTTTTAAAAACTGACTGGCTTAAAAACTGTCTGTATCAGCTGATTACTTATTTGTAGATAAGCCAATGATGTGTATAGGTCTGAAAACTGTATTCACATCCATAACCTCCAACTCTACTTACAAAATTATTAAGTTGAAATAACATAAGATAATTTAGCAATTTCTTTTGCTTTTTGACTCCTCCGTACAGCTCTAGAATGTAACATCACTGTCGTAATAACAAATCTTTGAGTCATACTCATGCACAGCCATAAACCTGAATTTGTCATGCTTGGAAGATTGACAAAAACACCTATGATGAAAAAAAAACTACCAAAAGAAAATTGGATACTAATTGAAATTGAAAAAAACTTAAGTCAATTGAAGACAATTGAAGACAATTGAATAGCAATTGAATACTGTAGCTTTCCTGTGATAGTTTACTTTTTGTGATTTACAGTTTTGACGAATATGAATGTGGCGTGTGTGGGAAATTATTACATGTGCAAGGTCATTCAAGTTGTGCCACGTATTGCAACATTCTGAAAGGCTGCAAACAAGACTTTGGTGTGAAATTTGAAAAATCTGATCAAACATTTTTACATGAGAAGAACTTCTATACAAGCTGATCTGACACAGGTCTGAGGTGGCAAAGTGAGGCTTCACCTGTGAGACAGAGACAATAACAACAAGCTTATAGCTTCAATCTCTGATAAATGACATAACACGGGTGAATATGTTGCTGCTGTAATTTTGTGTGTTTCCCATGAGATGTTATATAGAGCAATAAAGGGGATATATTTTAGAAGACTAACTTTTTTCTGTTCTTTGGGACATACTGTATATTAGGGTGTCTGAAGTCACCAACAAATCTAAAAGTTTCCAAAAACACATCCCTGGCATTTCTTTCAGTTCCCCTTTGTTTGAAAGTTTCCCTTTTAACGAGCCTATACAATTTTTATTTCAAAAGTATGTCACTCCTCAAGTTCACTCCACCTCCTCTGCTAAGCCTCATCCTCTGAGCCCTGCCTGCTCGCATCCACCCTTGCTAGACCAATGAAGCCAGCTTCACTTGGGAATATTCTGTTGTTATCTGTAGTGAAGAGGATGCATCTTACATCTACCACCAGCCTCAGAGGATATAGAAGCCCAGTGGGCTTCTTTGAGTGGGTAGAAACTGAGAAATAATTAATCATGTTTTTTTTTTCATTTTGCAATAGCTAACGCTATCAACCTAGGTAATGAAAATTACGTATATAACGTTACAACATTACTTTGTTAACTGATGCTTTCTAGTTGAACGGTTACCGGCTGTAATTCAGATAACCTGCAGCTGTGTAGATAAGGTGTGTTTTCATCACAACGCCGTTCCACTTCTCACTCTTTTAGCTACACTGAACGTTGTCTATCGCCCTAAGTGTTTTAACACTGAATGGAATATTTCTGACAAAGATGTAAGTGTCCAAGTACAATTGTTAAGTGGCATTAATATATATAAAAACATTTTAATGCAGTAAAGGTTGCAATGTTTCCACCCCGAAAACAGACTATTAATGAAGAGGTGTCCAGACAGAGAGCCATTGTGCTTAAATCATCAGGTAATTTGACCAAAAGCAGTGGGATTACATAAATGCCATCGGATCGGATTAATTGCTAAATTACTGTAACCCCCCTGACTGTCTCATACATCTCAGTAAAACCACAGAAAATAGTTTAAAATTGTATGTGTCATCTTTAAAGAATATGTATTGAAACATGTTTCACTGGATTTATTATAGGAATAGTTTTAATGCCTCTGATTTACAACCAACACTAAAAGGATTTAGAAATGACCATTGTTTTATTTTCTTGATCATAAAATGCACATTGGCAAATTTACCAACAAAGCTAAGCCAAGCCAAGCAAAAAAGACATTCTTATAGATCGCAACAATGAAGCTTACTCTGCATCTGTCTGTCATCCTCTGAGTTGACTCCCGTAGTAATATCCAGTCTGTTATTTCCTATTGCCCGGTGTCTTGCATCGCCACATTTTCCTCACTTTCTCCAATAACATTAAGTTGAGTCTAATTTGTTATGGCAGAACAGTTTTGTTATCTAGTTGTTGGTGCACAATGTGTGTGGGTTGCCAGAAAGGAAACCAAACTTGTGAACTGGGGTATCTCAGCCCCCAGGTGCTCAAAGGCACTTTCAGGCTGGGTATGTGCATATCAAAGTTCTATGTGTCACAATCATGCTTAGCTGTGGTGTTTGTTTGGTTTCTGGGTCTTAGGTGGGGTTGAGCAGGTTTTCCAGGAAGCCTGGAGTGGAGTCTGGTTTAGCTTATGCTGTCACACCTGCTCCTTATGTGCACTCCCTCCACAGATTGTCTCACCACTACAGTGTTCCTGTTTCTCCATTGCTCACCTCACTCTGGATTTCAAAGCTAAAGATTTAGCTTTCTCCTGTGGATATCTGAGACACCTATCTGATCACCCCACCGCTCATTCAGTACCACTGCACCACAGCCAGAATCTGGAACCCAATCTGTACTCAGTAAGGATAAACCCACACCATACCTGGATAAAGCTCTCTCTCATATCAACACTAATCATCTCCCTCTCCACTCCTCTGAGTCTCCCATTCTCCTGGATCCACTCTCTGGCTCACGACATCTCCTGTCTTTAAATAAACTTAATCTTTTATCCAAATCTCCCAGTGTCATGGTCTGCTTCTGGGTCCTATTTGTGAGTCAGCCAGGCATTAGCCGTGACACCATGTGCTTCAGACTCATAGTTTTAAGGGTGACACACTTTTCTAGTGTTACTTTAATGGCTGCAACATTATGTGAACAATGCATGATTCAACAGTATCAATGAAATTCAAAATCAGGTTAGTTGGTATCCTTCTTACTTTCGTGTTTTTTTTTTATCAATCACATCATCATATGGCCTTGTCATTGTCTTTTTACACATTTGGCTGGTGTTGATGATACAATCTCACAAACAAGAACAAATGCAGTGGGCATGGGTCAGATTTCTTTTGAATCTTAAATATATAAATGGCATGAATGAGTGAAGGAAGCTGAGGGGAAAAACACAGGTGACGTGAGTGAAGCTGATGGTAGGGCAAGAGTGACTGAGGAAATCATGGCAAAAACTAAAGACTAAACAGAAACCTAAAACATGATCCAAAATACAATTTGCGACAAAATTAAAAGAAAGGTCTTTGGTCTTACTTAATCATATAAACAATAGAAAATTGGTGAAAAGAATACTGTAAGTGGTACCATGGCTTTTGCTCCATTCCTGCTCTCAATAATGGTACTACAGCCTTTGACATAAATGGAATGTGTGTATATATACATAATGGTTATTATTATGTAAAAAAAACAACAACACTGTTCTCTGTGCATGAAAGCATAAACTTGGGTGTCTGAAATAAGTTACAGGAAATAAAACTAATTTTGTTTTGGGACCCTAAATTTGAAAAAGTTAAATTAAATTTTATTTATATAGCGCTGAATTACAACAAATGTCATCTCAAGGCACTTCAAAGATGCAGTCCATTTCAAGCCTATGATAATTCAACTAATCAAAATCCAGATTAGTCCAATTTATACATTAAAGCTAATTTCAAAATAATAGCTGTGAGTGAGGATAGCTGTATAAGGTGATATCCTGTATAACCGGCTTGCTCATTTCTGTGCTTGAACAGCAGCTTTATAAGGAGATATCTCTGAGAAAGACATGTGGTGAAACTAGGACCGCACACACAACGGTCTTCTGAAAGTAACGCCTTATACAGGCACACACACGCACACACATAGAGGAAGAGACAAGATATTGACGCACACACATCTCATAAGGAGGAGACTGAATACAAGTGTATATAACATCACACCCCTAGACAAAGACAGAGCTTTTCCGTACTTTGTGCTGTTCGCATGTGGTGTACTGAACTGCTCTCCGCACTTTGCAAACTGCGCAAATAAAACTGTGTTGATTCTTATATCGTCGCATCTGTCTTCCTCCTTCACTGCATCAACGGACTCGGAAAGAGGTACAGGTTGACCTCAACAATTTTGGGGGCTCGTCCGGGATGTGGTGAGGAGAGGACGGAGTTCATTCGGATAAAAGATTCCTTCACGGTGACAGAGACGGGACACGAGCCGGCACGTTAACACAGAGGTAAGCAGAACCTGTTTTATCAAACTCTGCACATTGAATATCTTAAAACAACGTGTCCTGTCCTGAAACTGGTGATTGAATCAGCAAAAGACGATAAGAATTAATGTCGATAACTGCGTGAAACTATAAGAGAAAAGTGAATATAAAAGAGGATAAAACAGACTGTCTTTGGTCGTGGCGGACCCCACCGGTTGCCTGACGAGGAACCGGAAGCCTGAGAGGCTGCTGGGTTAGAGTCCCGGGGAGGTGAAGACACCCCGAATTCTACTGGGTTTGAGTCCCTGGGGTTAGAGTCCCCTAAAGTAGTATACTCTACGGAGTTGGGTTAGAGTCCCTTGAGGTTATACTCCTCATAAATTCTTGAAGTCTGTTTGGGGCTAGAGTCCCCTATACTAGAGTACAGGAACAGGGTTCCTGAGGTATTTTTCTATAAGTGCATTTTGAAAAAGTTTGTGAAGATTTTAACGTGCTTTGTGTGTTTTGTATTTGTTTGAGAGAAATAAGGAGAAGCGGGCTGTGGGAAAAATAAAATTCTGAGGTGTCTAAAGGTGAATGGGTACATAAAACGGTGTCTTGACAAACTCGACAATCAGACAGAGGAAACCTAACGGTGAAAACGTAATCTGTCTGAGCCATTGAAACCTAGCGGTGTTAACACAAGTGGCTTGGTTTGTCAAAAGGGTCAGTTGCTCGGGTGTTATGACATACAAACTGACTGGCCGTTAATAAATCATCACCTTACAAGGCCTGTTGCTCGGACGTACGTCATACAAACCGGCTGGCCTCAGAATTTAGAAAAAGAGAAGTAAAATGGAGGGAGAGTTTGACAGGGAAATAGATGATGGGGGATGGGGGCCCAGGTATGGGTGCCTGGAGGCCCCTCGAGCTGCAGTTAGAGAATACGTTAAAAGCAGCAGGGGCAGTGTTACCTAAAAAGGGTAGGGACAGGAAATTAGCCGACATGAAGGGACAAGTGGAACAATTGGTGAGATATAAGGGCAAGAAAATGTCAGACCCCGGTCCGTTAGGGGCCTGGTTGTGGGAAAAGGAGAAAGAATGTAAGGTGAGGAAAGAAGAGCTGGCAGAGCAGGGACAAAAGGCAGGTGTGCTGCAACGTTCAAAATTAAAAAAGGAGGCGAAAGAGCAGGAGGAGCGACGACGGGGCTGGTCTGAGCTGGCGGTCTTCTGGCAAAGTGTGAGACATCTCCATGAGAACGCAGGAAAACCAGGAGGCAAACAAATGGTAACTGCACCTGACACTCCTACATGCCCACCTCCATATGCACCGCCTGCTGCACCGACACCAGGGTTATATCCCACACTATATGTGACTAGTGGTACACTTCAGGTTGGAGCCTCAGAAGAGACACTTGTAAGTGACAGTGTGACTGAAGCAGGTGCAGCCACTCCTACAGCATCAATCTCTGAGACGTCCGTAAGGACAGGGACGACGTCCAAATCCTCTTATAACCCCTTCACAGGTGATAACCTTTCGGCGCCCCCAGACCCATTCTCGCAGAGACAGGCAAGAGAACAGGCTCCACAGCACACGTAAAACGAAAAGTCACACCACAGCCACGGAGGCAGGTCATGAGGGGAAGTGAGATTTCAGATTGTGAGGAGGAAGCAGAAGCAGCAGGGACAGCTTCTTTTCAAGGAAAGGGACAGTGGGAAGGTGAAAGACAAGAAGTACCAGTAAGTTTTAGCTTGGCAGGAACATGGAGGGAGGATGATGAAGATTCAGCCGTCAGGAAAGAGAGAGAGCTAGATGAGTTATGTCGGAGAGAGATAGAAGAGCTCTGTCAAAAAAGGGACGGACTGGTGAGAAGTGTAGAGAAAGGAATGAAGGTGGCAGAGGAACTGACAGATACGATAGGCAGAAGAGTTAGCCAGCGCCGACGTGGTGGGACAATCCTTCCGGTCACAATGTACCCACTAACAGCAGTACCAGGACAAGGTGACCAGTACCGGCCATTTACTATAGGGGACATACAGGCTATAGTGGAGAAATTACCACCTGTAGCCGAGGGTGGAAATTTGTGGCTTAGCAAATTGGATTCTCTGACGGCAGGACAGAAATTGGCATTAGGGGACTTTAGAGCTATTGCAGGACGATGCATGACGGGTGGGGACATGAGAGAAATTGAGACTATCGCTCATACAGACAGGGTGACAGATGACACCCCTTTCACGCATCATAGCACTGAAATAGGGAAAGCTATGAGAGAAAAATATCCACTACCTAACGCCACCGTAATGCCAAAGATGAGATGGGACCCCAAACAAAATCCCAGGGAGTATGTGGATCAGAGCAAGGATTTATGGTTGAAACACACAGGATGCCACCCAGGGAAAGCTGGAGCTCAGAGGGAGTGGTTTAGACAGGCTATACTGGATGGAGTGCCGGAGAATGTCAAAATAGCCATGGTTAATAACCCGGACATGCTCGGTAGTGAATCCCATGTCTGACGAGGAACCGGAAGCCTGAGAGGCTGCTGGGTTAGAGTCCCGGGGAGGTGAAGACACCCCGAATTCTACTGGGTTTGAGTCCCTGGGGTTAGAGTCCCCTAAAGTAGTATACTCTACGGAGTTGGGTTAGAGTCCCTTGAGGTTATACTCCTCATAAATTCTTGAAGTCTGTTTGGGGCTAGAGTCCCCTATACTAGAGTACAGGAACAGGGTTCCTGAGGTATTTTTCTATAAGTGCATTTTGAAAAAGTTTGTGAAGATTTTAACGTGCTTTGTGTGTTTTGTATTTGTTTGAGAGAAATAAGGAGAAGCGGGCTGTGGGAAAAATAAAATTCTGAGGTGTCTAAAGGTGAATGGGTACATAAAACGGTGTCTTGACAAACTCGACAATCAGACAGAGGAAACCTAACGGTGATAACGTAATCTGTCTGAGCCATTGAAACCTAGCGGTGTTAACACAAGTGGCTTGGTTTGTCAAAAGGGTCAGTTGCTCGGGTGTTATGACATACAAACTGACTGGCCGTTAATAAATCATCACCTTACAAGGCCTGTTGCTCGGACGTACGTCATACAAACCGGCTGGCCTCAGAATTTAGAAAAAGAGAAGTAAAATGGAGGGAGAGTTTGACAGGGAAATAGATGATGGGGGATGGGGGCCCAGGTATGGGTGCCTGGAGGCCCCTCGAGCTGCAGTTAGAGAATACGTTAAAAGCAGCAGGGGCAGTGTTACCTAAAAAGGGTAGGGACAGGAAATTAGCCGACATGAAGGGACAAGTGGAACAATTGGTGAGATATAAGGGCAAGAAAATGTCAGACCCCGGTCCGTTAGGGGCCTGGTTGTGGGAAAAGGAGAAAGAATGTAAGGTGAGGAAAGAAGAGCTGGCAGAGCAGGGACAAAAGGCAGGTGTGCTGCAACGTTCAAAATTAAAAAAGGAGGCGAAAGAGCAGGAGGAGCGACGACGGGGCTGGTCTGAGCTGGCGGTCTTCTGGCAAAGTGTGAGACATCTCCATGAGAACGCAGGAAAACCAGGAGGCAAACAAATGGTAACTGCACCTGACACTCCTACATGCCCACCTCCATATGCACCGCCTGCTGCACCGACACCAGGGTTATATCCCACACTATATGTGACTAGTGGTACACTTCAGGTTGGAGCCTCAGAAGAGACACTTGTAAGTGACAGTGTGACTGAAGCAGGTGCAGCCACTCCTACAGCATCAATCTCTGAGACGTCCGTAAGGACAGGGACGACGTCCAAATCCTCTTATAACCCCTTCACAGGTGATAACCTTTCGGCGCCCCCAGACCCATTCTCGCAGAGACAGGCAAGAGAACAGGCTCCACAGCACACGGTAAAACGAAAAGTCACACCACAGCCACGGAGGCAGGTCATGAGGGGAAGTGAGATTTCAGATTGTGAGGAGGAAGCAGAAGCAGCAGGGACAGCTTCTTTTCAAGGAAAGGGACAGTGGGAAGGTGAAAGACAAGAAGTACCAGTAAGTTTTAGCTTGGCAGGAACATGGAGGGAGGATGATGAAGATTCAGCCGTCAGGAAAGAGAGAGAGCTAGATGAGTTATGTCGGAGAGAGATAGAAGAGCTCTGTCAAAAAAGGGACGGACTGGTGAGAAGTGTAGAGAAAGGAATGAAGGTGGCAGAGGAACTGACAGATACGATAGGCAGAAGAGTTAGCCAGCGCCGACGTGGTGGGACAATCCTTCCGGTCACAATGTACCCACTAACAGCAGTACCAGGACAAGGTGACCAGTACCGGCCATTTACTATAGGGGACATACAGGCCATAGTGGAGAAATTACCACCTGTAGCCGAGGGTGGAAATTTGTGGCTTAGCAAATTGGATTCTCTGACGGCAGGACAGAAATTGGCATTAGGGGACTTTAGAGCTATTGCAGGACGATGCATGACGGGTGGGGACATGAGAGAAATTGAGACTATCGCTCATACAGACAGGGTGACAGATGACACCCCTTTCACGCATCATAGCACTGAAATAGGGAAAGCTATGAGAGAAAAATATCCACTACCTAACGCCACCGTAATGCCAAAGATGAGATGGGACCCCAAACAAAATCCCAGGGAGTATGTGGATCAGAGCAAGGATTTATGGTTGAAACACACAGGATGCCACCCAGGGAAAGCTGGAGCTCAGAGGGAGTGGTACCATGGGTACCGCAGCCCCCATCAGGCGGGAGAAGACATGGGGGAGGACCAATGCGGGGTGGAGGCTTTGGGGGAAGAGGTCGGGGACTAAGGGGCGGTACAGGAAGAGGACAGTCAGGGGAGACTCGTTGTTGTTATCTCTGTGGAGACCCTAATCATTGGATAAGAAGCTGCCCACATAATCCAAGAGCACAGAAAGGTGTGGATAGTGGTCCTCCTGGGAGAGGCAGGGGTCGCGGCTCTGGACCTCCTGTTACTGCTCCTATGTATCCTCAGCATCCTTGGGGAGCAGCTGGCGCTGGTCAGTACCCATCGTGGGACAATGGGGAGAACTCTGACCAGTCCGGTCAATATTGACACACCCCACAGAGACTCTCAGACAGCATCACTACGGCAGAACCGATGCTGTCAGTTCAGATTGAGAAAAAAGATCTGCCTTTCTTGGTTGACACTGGAGCCACATGTTCCACATTGAAAGTTGTACCATCTGGTTCCCTGTCATCGCATACCATCACGCTTATGGGCTTCTCTGGGGAGAAAAAGACACTGCCGTTCACTAAGCCGCTACTCACCCAGGTGGGAAAACAGACTGTGACACATCCATTTGTACATTCACCTTCTGTACCGATGAACTTGCTGGGAAGAGATCTCCTGATAAAACTGGGGGCCACGATACTCTGCAGCGCCGATGGCCTGGTTGTTGTCATGCCCGATGGATCTCATTTGCCGTGCTCTGGACCGATGGAGAACATCACTGGTCAATATCTTGTGCAGCCAGTGAATGAACAATACGCGGACATATACTGGGGTCTATTACAGCCGGAAACATCTGAGCGGCGTGGTATCCTCTCGGCTTACCTCCAGTGGAAACCCTGGATTTCCCAACTCGAACCCTATGTCTCACCTCCTGATTCCCCCCATGTTACTCTATTTTATGATGGGTTACAGACAGATTGGTATCAGGAAAATTTAGTGGTTTACCTGGATTGACTTGGCTAATGCATTCTTTTGTCTTCCCTTGGCGGAAGACTGCAGGCACATTTTCTCGTTTTCGTATCAGCACAAGCAGCTACAGTACACCAGGCTGCCGCAAGGGTTCGCTTTGTCCCCAGGGATTTTTAACCAGGTTCTAAAAGATATCCTGAGTGATTGCCCACTACCAGAGCAGGTGACTCTCGTTCAGTATGTAGATGATTTGTTGTTGGCAGCGCCCACTGCGGCTCTGTGTTTGGAAGCAACTAAAAATGTCCTTTTACATCTTGCAAGAACAGGGTTCAAGGTCAGCAAAGCCAAACTTCAGGTTGCACGGCGGCAGGTAGCGTTTTTGGGCAGGCAAATTTCCCAAAAAGGAGCAGGGCTCTCCCCTCAGCACAGGTCTACTATTCTCCATCACTCTAAGCCAGTGAAGGTAAAGGACATGTTGTCTTTCTTAGGGTTGACGGGCTATAGTAGGACTTACATAGGCAATTACACCGGCTTAACTAGACCTCTGCGGGCCCTAGTGAAAGAACAAGGCATGCGCAACCTGTCAGCGACCCTGAATTGGACTCAGGAGGCGGAGGAAGCCTTTATTGCACTAAAACAGGCCCTCTCCACAGCAGCAGACCTAGCTATACCCGATTATAGCTTACCATTCTACTTGGATGTCTCTGGAACAGAACTTTGCACTAATGGCGTCCTGTTCCAGAGAAAAGGGGGTGAGAGAGTAGTACTAATGTATATCAGTGTGATGCTAGACAATATGGAAAAGCGCCATCCTATGTGTACACAACAGGCAGCAGGGATAGCAAAGCTCATTCAAAAAACTGCACACATTGTCATGGGACATCAACTGCACATTCTGACCACACATAGCGTTGTGGCCTATGTGAACTCACAGACTTTTACGCTGACTGCTCTGAGACAAAGACGACTGAGCAAAATTCTCGAGGCACCAAACCTGACTTTCACTCATGAAGGCATAAACATGGCAGATCAGCTAGGAACAGGTGAGCCACATGAGTGTACGGACAGAGTGCAGAAAGAGGAGAAAGTACGACTGGACCTACAAACAGAACCGATACCAGGGGCCAGAGAACTGTACACAGACGGCTGTTGCTTCAGGGATGAACGAGAAGGACTGAAAGCAGCATATGCAGTTGTAGAGGACGTCCAAGGGGAACTGATCACACGACAAGCAGAGAGACTGGAAGGACAGCAGTCAGCACAAAGAGCAGAAGTACTGGCAGTAATAGCAGCACTGAGGCTAGGGGAAGGGCAGGAAGTAAACATTTACACAGATTCAGCCTATGCAGCAGGAGCAGGACATGTGGGGGTAGCTCAAATGATGAGAAATCTAGAGCACTGGTGGCATCCATACCTAAAGGACATGGCCAAACATTTTGTGGGGTCATGCGAGGAGTGTCTAAAGTACAATGTCAGACCAACAGTGAAACCACACCCTGGATGTTATCCATTGGAGGTAAAGCCAGGGAAAGAAATCATCATTGATTACACAGACATGATCACACCGGTGAAAGGGTATAGGTATATTCTGATGTGTGTGGATGCATATTCAGGATGGCCTGAAGCATGGCCTACCAAGAAAGAGGATGGTAAGTCGGTAATAAAATTTCTGATCAACCATTATATCCCCAGGCATGGATTTCCGGAAAGGATCAGGTCAGACAACGGCACTCACTTCAAAAACCAAGAGTTGCAACAGGTTGAGGCCATGCTAGGGCTAAAACACAAGTTTGGTACTGTCTACCATCCACAATCACAGGGTAAGGTTGAGAGAATGAATCAGACAGTGAAGAGCAAATTGGCTAAAATCTGTGCACAGACCAAAATGAATTGGCTAGATGCGTTGCCCTTAGCCTTAATGTCCATCAGGAGCTCTGTTAATCAGTCCACAAGGTTTACACCACATGAGCTCCAGACAGGGAGAGCTTTTCCTGGACCTCAATCTAAATTGGCAGGAACAGGACATATTGAACAACACCTAACCCACAAAATGTATTTCCATGAACTCCAAAGTCTCGTTGCAGAATTTTCAAAGCAGGTGGCGAGTAGCAGAGGAGAGGGCCAACCAGCGCCGGCTCCAGAGGCTGAGTGGGTATTGCTGAGGGTCATCAAAAGAAAGTGGTCGGAGCCAAGGTGGACAGGGCCCTATCAGGTGACCGAGAGGACCTCCCACGCAGTCCGAGTCAAAGGGAAAGGTGATACGTGGTTCCATTGGAGCCAGTGTGCGGCAGCCGAGGAACCTCAACGCTCCCTAGCAGCGACTCACCAGGCGCTGAAAGATTTGCACACTGTACCAGCTGGTACAGAGGAAAAGACCACCAACCAACAAGGGGCAGAATAATCCCCTGGTGGCATTTTGCAGGCAGAAGTAGTACACTTCTGCCTCCTTGCAACGACATCATTTACGAGCAGGAAGGGTGTTAGACCCGGGCTCCAACTCAACCCTCATCGGGAGAAAGTGAAATCTCCTCCGAAGAACGACTCCAGATGACGGCATCTCAGTTGAATTGTGTTATTTTTGGATTTGTTATAATCATAATCGTGTTTGCTGGGGCTTTGCTTAAACTTGCTCTTACAGGTCATACCAAATTATAATCATGTTAAGGTTTGCTATTTGCTAAGGAGTTGGGTAATGTTGACAAACTATAAGGTTTAAAGCTCCTCTAGGGGTAACCCCGCCTAGAGCACCCTGACGGATAAGGTCTGACTTACCAAGAAAGTTTTGCTTGCTATTTTTATCATACTTGAGACACAGTGAAACATATTAGAATGTTATTGTTTGGGAGTTGGAAAATTCTCACATGTTGTGCAGCCATCACGTGCGTGATTGTCCCCCTGATCTTCTGGTTATGTGAACCCAGTCCTGAACACAAACGACCCAAACGACAAACTCAAAAACAAGATTTTTGTTTGAACCAATATGGCGGCTTGGAGTTGAATTACACAGTAGGCTCCACCACAGCGTTTCAATTCGATTTGTGCGACGTTATTAAATGCAGAGGCAATGCAGCGGGTTGGAGAGGATATGATGTTTATCTCTGTGCTGACTCCTTTGTAAGTGAAGATTGCGCAAGGCGCCGAACGCCAGGTGGCTCCACGTGGTGGAAGCGTCTGTGCCACTCGTGGGGTCAGGCGGTGGGTTATACAGGGCCATGGACGCCCACTTATACGTATGGGAATGCAACCAAAGCTGCGAAAGTCGCCTTAGCCAGAGAAGGATGGGTTAATGATAAGCAAGGTCTGAACCCTTCCGATCCTGATACAGATGAAGATGATATCATCAGAATGTCGGAGATTGTGTGATCATCTTGTTGTTATCAAAAGGGGGCGTGGGGTTTTTCAATTTATTTTTAGTCATGTATTGTTACTCAGCCATTTGTGTGATCTCTTAATAGAGATCAAAAGGGGGTATTGTGAGTGAGGATAGCTGTATAAGGTGATATCCTGTATAACCGGCTTGCTCATTTCTGTGCTTGAACAGCAGCTTTATAAGGAGATATCTCTGAGAAAGACATGTGGTGAAACTAGGACCGCACACACAACGGTCTTCTGAAAGTAACGCCTTATACAGGCACACACACGCACACACATAGAGGAAGAGACAAGATATTGACGCACACACATCTCATAAGGAGGAGACTGAATACAAGTGTATATAACATCACACCCCTAGACAAAGACAGAGCTTTTCCGTACTTTGTGCTGTTCGCATGTGGTGTACTGAACTGCTCTCCGCACTTTGCAAACTGCGCAAATAAAACTGTGTTGATTCTTATATCGTCGCATCTGTCTTCCTCCTTCACTGCATCAACGGACTCGGAAAGAGGTACAGGTTGACCTCAACATAGCCTACCTTCAGGAAACTAACAGATTGCACCAAAACTTCTCTTTGATCCAGTCCCCCATCGTGAGCGTGCACGAGGCAACTGTAGAAAGAAAAAAAACTCCCTTTAAACAGAAAGAAACCTCTGGCAGGACCAGACTGAGGAAGGGTGGCCATTTTCATATTCATACAGAATATTCATACAGAATAGAAACAGAATTGTGGCTTCAGCCTCTCAAAATGGTGATCAGGGATTGCACAGAACAACTGAACTATCTGTGATCATCTTCTGTTCCCTGTGTCAGGATGTGCAACAACTCCTACAACAGATTCCACTCCTGTGTTGTGAATGTCAACTCTTTGGGCCCAGCCTTCACTAGAAAATGGCAGCGCTTTAGATGGTCACACTGAAGAACAGTCTTCACTTGCCTTAGTGTTGAATTCCATCTTGCATGGACAGAAAGGATGCCACTTTTTTTCCAAAACTGAGCATCAAACACATATTTGATTGTGCTTCTTTGATCTCAGCAGTGAGGTGAGGTTTCATGACTTTGAAGGAGAAGGAGATGTCATTTTTGTATTTTTCAAACCATATCTCACCACCAACTGGAGTTTGTCCGCAAAACACTGCAAATGCTGTTTTTGATACATCCTCATTTACAAAGTGTCCACTTCAAAACGTACTATCACAGGTCACTGCAAAATTCTTCTGTTTCATGCAGTGAGTCACTGATAAAGAACAACTTGCCCCTTTTGTGGCAGAGTATGCAAGTGAAAAGTTTTCCCTGTTTTGTTGTAAACCTCATTTGTGCATCCTGGGGCTATAGTGACCCCTCCTTAATTCACTATTCCTTTTTTTCATCACAGTTATTGCTGCTGCCACTAATAAACTAAAAACCAATGTAAGACTTCTGAAGCCAACAGACCTCGTAATGTCACAAATGTGTGACAATAGAATGGTGTGGTTCTGCACTTGCTTAACTATAGTAACTGTAAGTACTTCTTTAAAATCAGCTTCACTTCGAGTGGGGGCACTGCTTGCAAAATGTGCAAACTTTCATTTCCACTTTAATTTGTTCTTTTTATACCCAATAATTTCACAGAAATTTCACTGTTGCCAATCTACCAAATTAGAAGCAACATATTCTTCTGGGTAATTTACTCTTCCACTTACTTTTACTGTCCTATGTTACCCAATTCTAACTTTCTTTTAGATAAGTTGCTCTTATCAAATTGAAGATGAGCTGATATTTTTCATGAATTAGTAAGATGTCTCACTATCCATGTTTGATATTTTCTATGTTCTATTGTGAATAAAATATTGGTTTATGACCTGCTTTTACTTACATTTTACAGCATCCTCATTATTTTCGAATGGGGTTGTAAAAATGTAGCATTGATGCAGCGATGTATAGGAGAAATTTTGAAAAGATCTTTTGCTACCATCAAGCTGATATCTTTTTATGGGATATCATTTGTTATTTAGGCTGAGAAATTCTAGAACTTCTCCTGCAGGACTTACAACAGTGTGGTCACATAGACACAGAGTGATTGTGAGTGA
This sequence comes from Leuresthes tenuis, assembly GCF_036924035.1. Classification (NCBI taxonomy): domain Eukaryota; kingdom Metazoa; phylum Chordata; class Actinopteri; order Atheriniformes; family Atherinopsidae; genus Leuresthes; species Leuresthes tenuis. Next base: position 23,517,135 of record NW_027325378.1, read on the forward strand.
CTGGCCTGCCTTTGCACATAGGTGAAGAAAATACCAATCTTTTGTCCATTTGCTCGAAGCGCATATATATATTAATATATTATTATCATACTTTTTTTCCAGCCATAACCTTGGTGCCCTATCTGTGATTTGTATAACAACAGCTGATTTCCATGTTGTTTGTAATGAGGGGACATGTCGTGGCAGACAGACAGCTCTGTTTCACTAACAGGCCCAGCGGTAACAAGCTCTATGCTAATCACAGTCCTAATGAAAGCATATCTCCAGGCCTGATTCAGTTGGAGAATAAATGCCTTCATTTAGCTCAGCATGGGTGCCCTAGCACTGAGAGAATGCAGTTGTTAAATACACAAACTGCAGCGCAGCTCAGCTTTTCTACAATTGAAAACTGTTTGTTCTCAATGTCAGTGAGCAAGGTAAAACAACAAGGCTACCCATCCTCCAACAGAAAAAGCACGCTCATTGTTAGTCATAAAGTGGATTTTACCACCAACTGGAGGCAACATATGAAACCATACAAACACAACCCAGGCGGCTCCCTGTCTTATTTGAACCATGTAGTGTTTGGTTTCTTTGCGAAACCTCTGGCAGCGACAATGTCTTTCATTTACATCAATGGAGTGATGTGCCATTTCTTCGAGATGGCCTCAATAAATACGTTTGTGTACTTGTGTGATCTTTGTATGATAGGAACATCTTATCTCTCTAGTGTGTGTGTGTGTGTGTGTGTGTGTGTGGATGTGTGTGTTAACAGTATAAAATGACAGAAGCACAAAGAGACAAAGATCCTCTGTGTGAGATGCAGATCTTTCCAGATAGATAAGCCCAGAACATTCGCAGTGTGTGTAAAGTGAATTTGTGCGAACATAAGTGCGAGTCAGTTTAAGTTCAGAATTATTAATTTCTCATAAGTCCTATCCCATTTAAGTGACTGTATTTTGTGGCTCTCCATCAATGTATTCTTGATATACAAGAAATGTCCATGATGAGAACCATTGCTCTTAAGTATGTGATATAATACTTTGTTCTAAAAAAAGAGAGCAAAAAAACCTCACTTCAAACCAAGCAAAGCTAACATAAAGTAAAGCTAATCAGGAGCTCTCTAAGCAATGAATGATAAGGCTGTGGGAAAAGATACATTATAGACTTTGGTCTTTTCTGTCTTTGTGGAGAGACCAAGATGTCATTAAGCCAAAAACTGCATGAATACAGCATATGCACATGCAGCAAGACCTGCTACTATACAGATTACAAGATACACAGCGGGAGAGAGAATAGTAAGACTATTATCACACACTTTTTGCTGCTGTATTAAGCTTTAAGATAATATATAGAATCTTTCATAAATAGCTGTTTTTATATAAAGAAAACAACTTTAGCATTGGCCTAAGAGTGTTCAATATGCACTTTGTACACTTATAGAGTCATAGATTACAATGATGTTCCCTTAGAAAACAACAAAGTTGAGAGTGAAACATAGAACAAGTAAATAAATAAATCATACACTGTCTCACGTGACACCTGACATTATTTTTGACAAGTCAAAATAATGTGCTTCATTTATCTCTTTGGATCATCACAATAAGTCCCTCCCTTCTTTGTTTTGATAACTTTTGGTGATTAGCCTTCACTTTTGGAAAAGTCTTAGACAGGTGAATTTGTAAATTCTCCTAATCTAAGAATTATTCTTGAGTTCAAACTAAAACAAGCGCAAAGTAATGGCGGGAAGGAAATGCTTGTACTGTGACAATGACTTCTGTCAAAGTGTAATGAGAAGATCAGTTTTGGAGAGCAGCCCTACAAAAGTACAGTTATACTTTTTTTTTTTCTTTTTTTTCCCCCTTGTCCTGTTCAGCATTATGGCAGCAGAATTGTAGTCTGAATACCTTTGATGCCAAACAGATTTGCTTTGCCAAGGGAAGTTTTATAAATGTAAAGCTCCCCTTGATGCCCATTTATTTATTTCTGTTGACAATATATGACATGTAATAGAACTGAACCGGACCGAGGGACAAGGAAAGAAGAAGAGGAAAGAAGAGGAAACAGAACAAAAATAGAAACAAAAACCAGACAACCAGCTGCTACACCTGTAAAAAACAAAACAGACAACAATCCATGGCCTCTGAGGGGAATCCAGCCTTAGCGCCACCAGGAGCACCTGAAAGCAGACAAGCAGAGAAAAAACAAACACACAAACAAACAAAAACAAGCACAAGAAGCGGTAATCGCATACAACACAGCTGTGGATATAGATGACCTGAGACGACATGATAATACATCAACTGCTTAGCGAGCATGCTACTGGGCTAATAAATGTGTGTGTGTGAGACCATGCAACACCCATGACACAGGTCCTACATGTCCCCCCCCCCCCCCCCAGCAATCAGAAGCAGGCAGAGAGGGCCACAAGACCCAGGCCACCAGCAGCCCCCACGGAGCACAGAACCCAGGAAGCCCACCGCAGGGGCAATCACGCATCCACCCAGAGACTGGCTGCAATAGGCATCCCTGCTACCTGGGAGCCAACCCAGGGCAGGAGGGGCTGATATCCACCAGGCTCGGGGCCTGCAGCGACCATATTCCGGGAGCTACTGTACCCCCAGAAGGTACCCATCCCGCCCCACCCCACCCCGGAGGACCTCTACAAAAAACAAACAAACAACAAAAAACAAACAAACCACCCGGTCACACCAGTCGCAGCAGCCCGGGCCTGAGACCGACCATCACCCAGGCCCATGAGAATAGTTTTCTTTGCGATATATAACACTTTGAGAACCATGTGTGCTGAGTTAATTTCCATGTTGATGTTGTCTAAGTCACCCAGTATGCACAGTGTGGGGCATGCAGGGATGCTACACTTTAGCCATGTTGATAGGTCCTCACAGACTTCAAGCCAGAACTTCTGGACAGGCGCACAGAACCACAAAGCGTGTGCATAATCATCAGGTGTGTTATCTGTGCAATGTGAGCAGATGTTTGAGTGTGTTAGACCCATCCTGAACATCCTTTGTCCTGTATAATGTGTTCTGTGAAGGATTTTGTATTGTATGAGCTGTAAATTAGAATTCTGAGTCATTCTGAAGGTGTTCAAACATATTTGTGGCCAGAAGCTATGACTAGAACTGATGGATAAATCTGCCTCCCATTTTGAGGATGGAAGAGACATTGTGTCATCTATTTTAGACAATAATTTATATATTTTTGATAGTAGTTTTGGGGTGCAGGTGCTACCCTAGTCGGGAGTTGTAAGTCTGGTTGGTGGAGGATATATTTCTTTGTTATTATAGACTTAAGTTGTTGATATTCTAGGAATTTATTGCTGCCTATCTCGTGTTGTGATATGAGCTCATCAAATGAAATAAAATTTCCATTTTGGATGATATGTTCCAGATGTTTGATTCCTTTGATCTTCCACAGAGTAAAGTTTAGCATTTTTTTGTTTTGCAGTATGTCAGGATTGTTCCAGATGGGTGTAAGCTTACATGGGACAATTGAAGACTTTGTTATTTTAAGAAATTCCCACCAGGCTGTCAGAGAGGTGCTGATGTTAAAAAGTAAAAAATCACAAATGTTTCAAAAGCATTGACTAATAAGTGGCAGGTCAGAGATTTCCAGATTATCACACAATGCTTGTTCTATATTTATCCATGGTTCATCTATTGGGCTAGGTTTAAACCATTTTGATATATACTGTAACCTATTGGCTAAGGAATAGTGCTGAAAATTAGGTAAATCTAATCCACCACAGTCCTTGGTCTTCTGTAGGGTTTTTAAACTAATACGTGGTGGTTTGTTTTTCCACAGAAATTTGGACATGCATGAATCTAGTGACTTAAACCAAGTAGCAGATGGTTTTATGGGGATCATTGAGAACAAATAATTAACTTTTGGTAGTATCATCATTTTAATGGTTGTAACTCTCCCCATAAGTGATATAGGTAAGGACTTCCAACGAGAGAGATCGTCCTCTACGTTCTTTAATAATTGCACATAATTTAGCTTTGTTAGCTCTGAGAGCCTGGAGGAAATGTTTATGCCTAAATATCTAATATTTCCTGACTGTAAAGTGATCGCAGGTATATTCTGGACTCTGCAGTTAATGGGCAGAACTGTGGTCTTAGACCAATTCATAGAGTAGTCAGAAAGTGCTGAGAATTTATTTATGAGTGTGATCGTGTGAGTGAGAGACGTTTGAGAGTTCTAAAGGAAAAGTAAAACATCATCAGCATAAAGACTTATTTTATGCTCAATATTTTGGGGTTGGATGCCTTTAATATTTCTATCTTGTCTGATAGCAGCTGCTAAAGGTTCGATGAAAATAGCAAAAAGTGAGGGAGAAAGTGGGCAACCCTGTCTTGTACCTCTCTGCAGACTGAAGCTTGGAGAGGTTTGATCATTTGTCCTGACACTTGCATTTGGGGAGCTATATAATATCCTTATCCAGTTGATGAAGTGTGACCCAAACCCAAATTTGTTTAATGCTGCGAATAAAAACTTCCAGTTCACTCGATCAAATGCTTTTTCTGCATCTAGAGAGACTATTGTGGTTTCCAGGTGGTTGATGTTAGAATAGTCTATGAGATTAATTAGCCTGCGAGTGTTAGTGGATGAGTGTCTACCCTTTATAAAACCTGTCTGGTCAGGATGTATTATAAGTGGAGTTTTTTTTTCCATTCTTTTGGCAAGGGCTTTACAAATTATTTTGAGATCTGCATTTATTAGAGATATTGGGCGGTAGCTGGATGGAAGTATGGGGTCTTTTCCTAGTTTCTGTAGCAAGATAATGTTAGCAGAGTTCATGTGTGGGGATAATCTGCCATTCTGCTTAACTTGTAATACCATTTTGTGAAATGCAGGTGCCAAAACAGTCCAAAATTCTTTGTAGAACTCTGCTGGAAAACCATCTGGTCCCGGGGCTTTGTTACTCGGCATATGTTGAAGGGCTTCATGGAGTTCTCCTATTGAAAGAGGTGAATCCAGAGCCATTGCCTGTTCGGTTTGTAATTTTGGAAGGTTGATATTACTAAGAAACTGATTCATGTTACTGTCTGATGGATCATTTTGTGATGAATATAAGGTTTTATAGAAGTCCCTAAAAGCATTGTTGATTACATCGGGGTCATGGGTGACATTTCCTTTTGAGTCTTTAACAGAAGTGATTGTTGTTTTCTCTTTGTTTCTCTTTAGTTGGTTAGCTAGGAACCTTCCAGATTTATTGCCGTGCTCAAAGTTCTCCAAGCGAAGTCTTTGTATCAGAAACGGTTTTTGTTTATCAATAATTTTGTTTAATTCAAGTTTAGCTTTTCTTAGTTCATTCAGTATGTGTTCCTCTTTGGAGGTACTGTAGACAATTTCTAATGATTTAATCCTGAGTTCTAAATATGATATCCTTGAACCTTCCCTCTTTTTCTTATTTGATGAAAAAGAGATTATTTTGCCTCTCATAACTGCTTTTCCGGCTTCCCAAAGAGTACAAGCTGACATTCCTGGCAGGTCATTATTTTCTAAATATACAGACCATTCCCTTTTGAAATAATTAATTAAATCAGGGTCTTTTAGTAATGATGTATTAAATCTCCAATTCCTAGCTGGTGGTGTAACTCTGTTATTCTTCAGTGTGATAGAAACTGGAGCGAGATCACTGATAGTGATGGGGTGGATTTTGGTGTCTGAAATATCCCTCATCAAGGAACTGCTAACTAAGAAATAATCTATTCTTGAATATGAGAGGTGTACCGGTGAGAAGAAGGTGTATTCTCTAAGAGTGGGGTGGTGGGAGTGCCAAGCATCACAAAGACCAAAATCTTTCATATACTGTTTAACAATATTCGTGGACTGCCAGTTCCGCTGACTTCCTGAAGTACTGAGTCTGTCTACTCCTGAGTCTAATACCATGTTAAAGTCCCCTCCTATGATGAGTGTGTTATCTGAGTGATCAGAGAGTGAAGTGAAAAAGGAGACAGGTATTGTAATATCGCTGTGAATGTTACAAAGAGCTGGAGGTGGGTAGATACACAAAAAAGATGCACAAGGCAATCTCAATCAGTTACAGTAGCTTTTCACTGTTGTGAACAACCCAAACCTACAAGCCGTGTGAAGTCAACAAGTCCATGACCAAAGATGCCCTGATGAAAAATTACGATATTACAGGCTGAGAAAAGGTACCACTTTTTATGATAGCCCCACAAATAAAAAGAGCTAAGGCAGATGATGCTAGGCTTTTGTGTTCACTTATGTTTTCATGACTATTTAATTTTAATGTAATGAATATTTTCACTATTAACACTGTATTTAACACGATGGTTGCTGATCGGGTGGTATTTGCTCATATATGTCTTCCACAGCTTTACTGTAGTTAGAAGACCAAGGTTTGTCAGAGTTACTTTATCTAAACGATGTTGTTGATGACTTGAATACAAGCAACACCTACCATGGTGAAATTGTAGTCAGGGCAGAGATTTCAGTTAATGGAACTGTCAGATTTAACCTATATCACTACTCTACATGATGAGATTAACTCAATTATAGCTATAGTTGGGTTATGCGCCTTATTTGAGCAAGGGTAATCATCCTTGGATATATGTCGGTGAATGAATTGAATCACAGGCACAAAGCATGTCATACCCCGGAATGATACGTGGCGCTTTATCCATTTCAACTATGGCTAATAGAGCCACTTCCGGCTGACCTCTTCACCACCAACAACAAAAACAACAAACTAAGGCATTCGAGAAAGATGGCGAACTGAAACTACGTCCCTCTATATTTTGTTTGTGATGAGCATGGTTATGGCACAACCACGATGCATAACGGCGCATTCTCCATTGCGCTGTTTATTTCTTTCTGATGGCGGCAACAACAACAGTAATATCGTCTCCTTAGACTTCTGGGTGACGATACCGGGAAAAAATCTTGAAGCCTACGCAGAGCGCTCAATCCATGTGCTTCTGCCATCTACATTCACATTTAGTGTACGTTTGGATAGAGTTATCTCGGGGTTTTAATCGGATCGTGAGTAACCTGATCTGATTTTTTTGTCAGATTAAGGTGTCTACATGAATTTAATAACTCAGTTTCATTATAATTTAGTCATTAATCCAATGGCACTCATGTAACCCCTCTGACTGTGTTATGGTGTCATTTTACCTAGAAAATCTGGTAGCTCTCAAAGATTTTTCCTTCTTCGATGGAAAATAATTAAAAGTGCATGGTGGCCAAATAGGTGCAACAAACATTGGCTACAGTAACATCTGCAAACAGATAAATGAAGAGCTGAAGGAAAAGTACCCAGAGAGTGAAGTCGTTCGAGCAGTCCACCAGATTATTCAGCTAGGCCACTTTAAAGACATGTTAATCAAAAAAGATGAGATGACAGAAAATTAACTAAAGAGTTTTCTATGGTCTCATGTGGGGGAGAAAAGCACAAAATAACTCTTTTTAGAATTGATTACAGCAAAACAGCAGGACAATGAAACACCACAACAGTTTGTATAGGATGATGGGACTTGGGACTGGGAAAGTTACCTTCACGTTGAGCCCAACAGTGAAACCAACAGTGAAATACAGAATGTTTTCATGCACAAGGTATACCAGGGTCTAAGTGACAAGCATTATGACATCATACAAGAGTTAATACCACTCCTCGCAGCATGAGAGAAGATGCCGCCTGGGTCGTAACACAAATCTGTAAGTCATTTATGCATAAAGTGGTCTAATGGCAAAGATGAAGAAGTGCAGAAACTGAGCTCCCAAGTTCAAGCATTAACACAAATGGTGGAATCATTGAAACAACTTAATCAAACTGGCACACAATCTCACCCCTCCTCACAATAGGGCAACTGCTTAGCTGTCCCTCTTGAACTGAAGAAAACCTCCCAAACTGTGAGCACTGCTTGTCATGTGGTAAAGAAGGACATTGCGCAGTGGGATGTCTAAAGAGACGCAAGCCAGCGGGTAACCAGCAGTGGTCACAGCTGAAGTACAACCTGTGACCAGCAGCAACGTCCAGTCCCAGCAAAGGTGGAAAGAAAAAAAGAAAAAAATTAAGATTTATTGACATGTACAGGGAAATACACAAAATTTCTCCTCTGCATTTAACCCATGTGTGTTGAATACACACATGCACATGGTCCTACATTCATGGAGACAGATGCCATACACTGGAGTGGTGGGCAGCCATTCACAGCACCCAGGGAGCATGGGGGTATGGTGCCTTGCAAAGTGGGAATCAAACCGCCAACCTTTTGGTTATTAGATGATCGACTCTAGCCACGGCCACCTGTGGCCCCACACAGTAACCACCCCACCATCAATGAAAACTATAAGACAATAATAAGCCCACATCTGAGTGAGTTGCACAGTTAATTGGAAAAGAAAATGCCTGTTGATGTGTATTATGAATGGATAGAAATACTTACCGCATAAAGCAGTCCATGCTTTAAGTGAGCTGATGGGAGACTGTGATCTCAGTGTCTTTGCTGCCTCCCTTATGTCGTTTCTCTTTTGCTGTTATCGTTTCTCTTTTACCGTTGTGTTTTTTGATTTGCCTTTGTGTTTTCACTTTTGCCGTTGTGTTTAATGATTTGCCATTGTGATTTCTATTTTGCCGTTGTCATTTCTCTTTTGCAGTTGTCGTTTCTCTTTTGCGGTTGTGTTTTTTTTTATTTGCCGTTGTGATTTCTCTTTTGCCGTTGTTTTTTGATTTGCCGTTGCCATTTCTCTTTAGCCGTTGTGTTTTCTCTTTTGCTGTTTGTGGTGATTATTACTTTTGTTGCCTTCTTTAAGTTGTATTTGAACCTGGGTGCTGGCTGGTTGTCTTGTTTTGTTTTTCAGGCTGGGCTGGATGGCTGGGAGGAGCGCTCTCACCATTCCCACCTGTGTCCTGTTACCAATCTGGCACCAGTTAAAGCCTGCTCTCTCCTGGCCCGCTGCGTCGGATGATTGCCTCATGTCGGACATACACACATGCCAGTTCTATTCGCCCAGCCAGAGATCTGTGCCCAGCCCAGCCTGCCACCGAGTCAGCCAGCAGCCCGTATCCGAGAATGTCTTCACGAGCCCCTACACGAGATCATTGGAACACGAGAACCACTCTCCTCACGAGCCTTGCACAGAGTCACCAGGACACGGAGCCTCCTTCCTCCTCACCCGGACTCTAGATCATTCTCCTCGCCTCCTGGAATCCTAACTTCCTCCTCCCTGAATAAATCCTTTTTGACCTCTACCCTATGTCTCCTGTTCGCTTTTGGATCCAGTCCTCTCCAACCGCTAACACTGTTGTGTTTTTTGATTTGCCGTTGTGTTTTCTCATTTGCCATTGTGATTTGCACTTGAGGGCCACCATATGCATGTGCATGGTATGATACATCTTTATAGTTCTTGGCATACATACTTTTCAGATTTTGTGACAGCAGTATGAAAGCTCTAGTCTTTTATACATGAGGCAAAAACATGCATTGTTGGTTAATTGGTGATTCTACGTTGATCTCAGGAGTGAATGTGAGTGTAGCGGCTTTTTTACTCTCTCATTGAATTGTGTACTTTACAGAAAAAGGCCTTCACTGTTGGCAACTTGCCGTTTATTTTGGACATCTGGTAGAAGATTAATTCAGTCAGTCGCAGTTCCCTCACACACACACACACACAATAAACATCTGAAAAAAGTCAAATGAAAAAGTGCAGGTTAGCTAACAACATGCTAACCCACAGGGATGCTGCATTCAGGTACCATCGGACTAATAGGTTTCTGTTGTGTGATGAGTCTTTTTTATGGCAAGTGGAATCACACTACACCTTAACTCCGTTACATGAGCATGCATTGTTGTTGGTCTCATCTGTCTCTGTGTGACCCTGTTATGAACTGGCAACCTGTCCAGGGTGTAGCCTCTTACCCAATGGCAGCTGGGATAGACTTCAGTGCCCCTGCAACGCTGAATTGAATTAAGCGGGTATAGAAAATGGATACTTTGTTATACAGAAGAGTTCATGGTCAAATCAGTGACTGCAAGATGCCCAGGTCAAGGTGACTTTATTTGCACCCGAAGGTAGATTTGTTCTGCAGTAACAAGAGAGGACATCAACATTAAAACAGAAACAGAAGAGCAATACAAATTGCATAACCACAAACCGTGAGTACTCCACTGAGGCTTGGATATAAATTAATTTAAAAAAAGAAAATAAAGGACCATTAAATTGCCAGTATAAAAACCTGATGATAATAAGTTGAGATACAAAGATATAAAAGAACCCTTCTGTAAAAGATTAGAAAGTAGCAGTAGGAACAAAGCTGTTCTTGTAGCATGTGATCTTTGACCTTGGGACTCTGTCTATGATGGGAGTCATCACTTAAAACTGAGTTAGCTATTCGCTGCAACTGTATGGCACACAATGACTCCAATGGCAATGACAGACATCCGGCGATGTCGGACCTGGACCTGGCAATGGTCTGGCGTATGGCCTGATGACGTGGGACCTGGAGCTGGCGATGGTCTGGTGGACGGCCAGACATCCGGCGACGTGAGAGCAGGAACTGGAGACGATCTGGCGGACGTCCAGCAACGAGGAGGCTAACCCCCTGGGCCCCCTCCGGAGCAAGGACTGGTGTGGCTGGAGGTTGCGATGCTGGAGGCACGAGGGAGGAGGCGTACACGGAAGCTACCCGTATAATCTCCATCACGTGAACAGGCTTCTGCTGGAAAAGGTCCAAAAGGGGTTATTTGTTACCTCTAGTCTCCTCAGTGCGCTGGTTTCTTGCCCTTCGAAGACCCAGAGGTCACCGACCAACCCCCAAAATCCTCTATATCTGTCACGTCCATTTTGAGGCCAGATCCTTCTGTCATGTTGGATGGTGGTGGCGTGGTGAAGATATTGCAGATATTACAAAGAAAAACTCTTGATTTATACTTAACTACAGAACAACAAAAAGCGCGGCTGAGTCGGAATCCCAAAAAACCTATGGAAACCTAAAACTATGACAAAAAATCTTAGCAAAAACAAAACCCGACTGTGACTATGAAAAACAAAAGGACAAACCTGACTTGGCCTGAAATGCTGTGGCTTCATCAGTGACAGTGTCTAGGCAAGGAATAACAGTGTCTAGGCAAGGAAAGACAGTGAGGATCTGGCAGAGTACATGAGTGCAGCTGAGGGGAAAAACACAGGGGATGTGAGTGAACCTGATGGCAGGACAAGAGAAACTAAGGAAAACATGGAAAAAACAAAAAAATAACCAGGATCTTAACCTAACAAAACCAACAGACTTGACAGAGGCCTTTCCTTAGCTATTCACCACAGTTTTTAATGTTGATCAGAAGCATGAAGGGCTCCCTGTTATCATTCTTTTACAAAATGTTTTCTTGTTTCAGAGACTGAGCTCCCAGTGGTGGTAGTTGGGGCTTTTCTGGTGGCGACATCTCCTTCTTGTGTGCTGTGTATTTTGCACCTCGGATATTGGGTTGCATAGCTGAGTGCTTGTGGGTGTAATGCATGTGTGCTGTGGGGTGCTTTGACATGCCTTCTATCCATTAGCCTGCCTCCGCACTGGTTAGGCTTGTGTTACACCATGGAGCTAAAATTTATTTTTGGATCATGGATCATGGATCATGTCTCTAAGTTAAACAAACCTGAGTGCCTTTTTAAATCTTGAGGTTGTAATTGTACTAGTTTGTAATCACCTTTTAATTAAGGGATATTCCCTGGGCGAAATTTTCAGGGTCACGTTGTTGTTTTTAATTTTAACCCAACCTACTTGGTAGCTGGATGTCACACGCTTCACCAGTAATCCTTCAAAACAAGCCTAAAAGGGGATTTCCATCAAGAACGTAAGCGCCGTAATGGCAGCAGAACGCTGGCTTGCGAGTCAGCCATACTTTTCTGCTTCTATCATAAGTGTGCTAGTCAGTTTCTATATTTGTCTAACTGTAGTTTATTTTGAAAGGGGGCTGAATTTTATTTTGTTGATTCTGTGTCGGATTTCCTGTGCTGGTGCAATCTGCTTTGTTGAGCTTGACGCGGTTCAGCAACGGTTCCTTCAAGAATAGAAGTGCAACGGAATGATAGCGACAGGCACTGCTGAGACACTGCTGAGACGTTACGCGCCCGGTGGATGCACTCTCATTGACTAGAGTGGCAGCGATCAGCAACGGTGACCGCGGCGCAGCCGTTAATCAGCCATTAGTCCCAGTGGAAATCCTGGGTTACTGTTTTAGTTGGACTCTCATACATTTTAACCTGCTAGCTGTAGTATTTACAGTCTGACATTATTTTTTCAAATCACATTGTTGATCACAGGATGAACTTTCTTATAACATCTGAATAGGTCTTAAATATTTTTTCTACTTTTGAATAATCTCTCTCACTGTAGAATGATGGAATAGTTCGGAATAGCCTTTTAATCCTTCCCAGACTGATGAGATTGAATGGACCAACTGGAACTTGCAAGTTGGTGTAGCTCAGGAGGAAGGGCATTTGTCTTCCAAATGGCAGATCAGTGGTTTGCCTCCTGGATTCTCTGGGCCACACATTTAAGACACCGAAGCACAATCCATTTACTATATCTGTAGCATGTGAGTCTTTGGTAGCGCAACTGTCCAGTTAGACTAAATGCAAAAACAATTAATGGAGCCTTTATTCTAAAGCTCTACAAGAAATTGAAATGTTTGCGCTTTTCACAATTTCATATTTGGGATTTCATATAAATAACTATTCGTATACATTATGTATTACCAATAAAGTTACACAGCTAGTCTACACATTAAACTTTTTGCCAGTTTTCTTAATGCTGAAATCTATTGGTATGCCCACACTGATGAATCAGAGATTTTAACAAATGAAATTACCTTGTTATACAGTACATTTATCCTATTCTACAGACACTTATCAAAACTTACACATTGGGTGCACTAACCTCTTTCTAAACTTTATTCTAAAGAAATGATTAGCGATAGCAGTTTAAGCCAATTTGTCAGATTTTTATTTTGAATACATATCTAGATAATAAAACTGTAATTCAACTATAATCATCTGTCTGAATTCATAACCTTGTTTCTCTGATGGCTACTTTCTTAAGTTCATGTTTACCCAGTCAGAATGATACAATTAGTAACAATTATTTTTACCAAAAGATAAATTGATAACATCTGATTAGCACCCACTACCTTACTGGACAGTGGAGCTGTGCTTAAACAATTGGACAGCAAGCACTATCAAGTCGCACTGCTGACTGAGTAGCAGTGTACTGACTAGAGAGCCTGTGCTAACTGATACAGTACAAAGCAGCTTGATTGGATATGTTAAGGCCTGCTGCATAGGTGTCTTTTTCTGGGTAAGCTTATGGATCGAATGGCCAATCACGGGACAGAACCCATTCGTGCATTAGGAGAGCATGCAACCAAAAGCCCCTGCTGAGATTCAACTCAAGACCTTTCTTGCTGTGAGGCAACAGTTGTAACCGCAGCACTGTCCAGCCCAGTGCACCAGTTTTTGTTAAATAAATGAAGACGGTGTAATATATAATGTGCTGCTGTTTTTCTGAGGTGGCTTTTATCTATTTTTTAGACCTGGTAAGGACCAGATAATTTGTTTTTCTTTTCTCTCTCTTTTAAAAAAAATCATACCTTTACATGAAAGAGGATGTATTTTGTTTTGCACATGACTGTATGGCATTAGGTGAAGCATTCACTTGCCAATATTTTGTTTAGTAACTCAAAACCAATGTACTGGAAAATAAGTCACAAAAACTAATTATTGTTAAAACTAATGTTTCTTTATTCAACCCTATAAAGTTATATCTGCCTGGATGTTTATTAAAATGCACAAGATCAAAATCTTGTGATATGAAGGAAAGTGAAATCCAGGTGCCATCAGGCTCTGCCAACACAGACTGTATTTTAGTTGTATTAAATCTCAGAAAACAAGGTTGCATATTTGAATTCACATGTTTTAAACAATGCTTCAGCTATTTTTTAGCAAATAAAAAGACAAAATTTCTGTTTGATAACTGATTCTGAGAACATCTCCCCTTTCCCTTTATGTTTGTGGTACCCATGCAGAAGGCCAAGCATGCCAGTGATGGAAAGTATGCTATTCAGCAGCCCTTGCTTTGTGGAAACTTGTTTGCTGTTGCTTTACTTTGAAATAGAACATAAATCATGTGAGAAGTGAAAAGGATTTACACAAGCGCAGCCTTAATCTAATGGTCTGCCGCACAAGGCAAAGAAGAAATCTCAAACCAAATTTGACAAAACCAATTGTCAAAACATTGCCTTCACATAGCATTGGCTCAGTCCATGTTGTAGCACTAAGCTGCCGGCCTCCAACATGAAGGCAAATGTAAATGGGGAGAGGAAGAAAAGCAAAAAAGTGATGGAAAATAAAGTATGTAAACTCTTTCATCCGTTCAAATTAGAGTTTTTTATCGGATCAAAGGCACCCCAGTTTACACAGCAGCACACACATACACACAGTGAGACTACTGTTGTGTTTATGGCAGAGCTCACAGCAGCTACATGTTATTTCTGAATGAGTAGAAGCAAAGGGAAGAAGAAATAAAGGGAAAAAATTAAACAAGGCTAGGAAGGTGGTATATCAGAGAAGTGATAAGTGGAAGTAATTCTCTCCTCTGCAGAATTGTACAGACTGACATTGTCAAACAAATTGTCTTTGGCTTTAACAATGAAAGGGTATTTTATTTTCTAAGCCTCAAAGGAAAAGAGGGAGAGGAGGGATTGAAGGAAAATAAATCTGTGTTATACATATATTGTATTTTGGGTTGATTAAAGCCAGTCAGTCAAGTATCATCTACATATTAAGATTTGATTTAATGAACAAAGACTGACTAATTAGCACCGTTTACCAAGAAGAACATCTTATCAGAACTAGTTTAAATAAAATGTAGGAGGACATTGCCATGCTGCTGGACCATTTCGTTTTTTGCGTCGTTTTTCTTTTATAAATCACCAGCAAAGACAAATTTTTTGTCTACATACTGTAAAGACAGACAGATAGTGCCACTTGTGTAGCTGTGTTCTGAACTCTCCCCTGATGGCAGGTGCATGACTTCTGCCATTCTTGATGGTATGAGTGTTTCATTTATTTTGTAATTTTCTTCACCAGTACCTAATGGTTCGTGCATCAAAACCCAATCACTACTGCAGTGGAGCTGGTGTGTGTAAGTGTGTGTGTGTGTGTAGCTGTTTTTCCATACGCACTGGAGTTCAGAAAATTTCTAGAGATGTTCCAGAGCAATTCAATACAAATGTCCACAACACTTGCTCTAGGCTTTTTGCAGTGATTTTCCACCTAGGCCCCTGATAAAAATCCCTGGAACATCAAAGGGTTAGACAAACATAGTGGATATTACTCTGCAGCACTTACTGTGAATGAGTGTGTGTATATGCTCGTAAGAGTTGCTTATTCATTCTCCATTATGCTAACTTTTATGTTGCATTCCAGTCACTCCTTGCTATTGTGGATACATACAAATACATGCAGTACTAATATCAACATAACAAGGAGCGTCATCTGCTACTCACAATATTTCCACAGCCTAATTCTGCACGAGTCCTACCTCCTGTGCACTATAGACAGAGATTTTACCATTCAATTGTGACTGAAATATTGATTTATGTGATTTGCAAATCATTGCATTCTGTTTTAATTATATTTTACAAAACGTCCCAACTTTTTTTGGAAATGGGGTTGACTAAAGCAACAGTACTACAGTATTCAATACCAGGTCATTTTTCACTCTCAGTAAGAACTTCACAGGCCAACTCCTTCTGCTTAGTCAAGTTTCAAGTCTGATAAAGCTTGTGAAAGTCATAGTAAATATAATTTGTCGCTCTGGTCACAGAAATCCTGGAGTAAGGAGTTTAAACCCACCCTCTGTCATAGTCACAGCATCAAGCAGCCTCACGGCACAGCCATGGTTGTCACAGCCACTCTGCACTGCCAACATTTCCCTCAGCTTTGCTACACTACCAAGGCTTTACCACTGCACCGCCAGCATTCCCACCACAAGTCAGCCTTGGTAAAGTCAGCTCAAGTTTTTCCTCTTTCCCACCCACTGGTCAGTACTTGCCCTCTTATCTCAAGATACTGTCTCCTACATCCAAGCCACCCTGTTAACCTACCCTAGCTGTCCCCTCACAGAGCCACAGACCCACTACATTTTTCATCAAAAGTCAGGGGAGAACCTTCACTCTACAGTTACACTATCAATTTTAACTATTGTAAATAAACCACTTACCTTTTACCTTCCTCTCCTGTTCTTTACCTATCTCTCTCATCCCCCTATCTAATGTACTGGGCTTCTAATGTGTGAGCTGTGATAGTGTGCAGACTGATATGTTTGTTTGAATGTTTTTCAAAGGTTGCTGAATGTAGAAACACTAAATAAGCAGTGACATTCAACTGTTTTTTCATTAATATCTTTACATAAATATATATAATTCATTTAGCATCTAGAGTGTGTCATGTTTCAAGGCTGGATGTCAGTACTGAATAAAAAGGTCAAGGATGAAAAGGTGGGCAGTGTTTAATATAAGTTTAATTTCATGAAGTCTGTCTAACCAATCACCAAAGCAATGAAGGATGGATGTAATATACTGACTGTCTGCTCATGGGCATTTTAGCCACATTTTTCAGTATTCCATGAAAAATGTGACCTACTGCTATTTCAATCAGTCTAGGTGTCTATACAGGCACACTTTCATTTTATTTGCACTCTATGCTCTAGATGCAACAAAAAGCATTGCTTTCACCCATGAAGTCGAAATGTCTTAATTTCATACACTGAAGTGCTGGTATGTTCTCTGAAAACTTAGAAAACATGGGTTATCTATAATTCGATGACCACTTCCTGTGTAGCAGCCATGGCTATTTTAAGGAGATGGATAACACATGCCAAGGACAGCATCCAATTAGTTCCTATGAAAGTTACCTAATAGTTCTCCATATTACTAATCTCAAATCATACTTTTGTCAAATTATCAATTAGTTTTGGACCAAAGGTGGAGTGAATGATACCTAAACATCCAAGAAACATTATTTAAATTAAATAATTGTACAATAAGATGTATCTTCAGGACTTTCTAAATGACTTTTTGTTTGCGGTTCTGAAACAAACTTCCCAGATGGAAGGGGTCTTTGGAGTCATTTGTTTCCATTGATTGGTGAGTGTTTCAGAGGTAGTTCATTGCCCCTGGACATTGACAAACATATTAGTATACCAGTGCTACAGTATCAGTACAGTAGTATACAGTGAGTATTGAGCATATATTTTGCTTGCTCTTTGACACTTTATGGTTTTAACTTTTAATTTAAGCCAGGTTTTACAATTTCAGTTGGCTTTTACCCAAAAGAAAAAAAAAAAATTAAACTTGACATCTAAATTGATTGATAATGAAGTAACCAAACTGCTAGCTTGGACCAAGCCAAACAAACTACACCTAGTATTACAAGTATTACATATATTTTGCAAACTTTTCTTTAGTTCTTTATTCAGATCATAAATGGAAACTTAGGATGAAACTTGTAATCTATTATAACAAACACACTGTGCAACCAGGGGATGCAGTTTTTTAGGACATGCTAAGGCACCTTCAGCATCACATTGTTCCACAGAGAGAGTTAGATTGTTTCAGGGTTAAAATAATGAGTTAGTTCCATTGGATTATAGTTCACTCAGGCTTCACTGATTTCCTCAGACAAACAAAATAAAAGCCATGCATCTGATAGCATGCACTTTCATATCCAACCAGAAAAAATAGGCCTTTAGGATGAGGTACAGATCATTTTTCAGATAACTTTATTTTAAAAATTTTCTTTTTACCTGCTACCAAGAATTAAGGATAAGAATTTAAATATAAATTTGTCGAATAAAAAAAACCTTGGCACAATAATTCCACACAAAATAAGAAAATAAGAAAAATGATTCAGTAAAAAAGTGTTGAGTGAAGGGTATTAAAATATAAGTGTAAAAAATTACAATATAACAATATGATTGACGTTAGCATTAAGGTGCAGGTAAGTGAGATAGTCCAGTTTTTTATATTCTTGACTAAAGGGAAAACAGGATAGGGAGGAAAAGGCTGAGCCAAACCAAGCTCATCTTTGGGCCAAGAAGCAAGAAGAGGGCCAGTGATAGAGGGATAGCAGGTACTATGAAAGGAAGAGACTATGCCAGACCTGTATACGTTTTAAAAGTCAGATGTATAATGCATGATAATTGAAGTATTATGTAAGATTATTATAAAAATGTGTTCAAAAGCTGGTTTTCCTTAACAAGAGTGAACAGATTAGGCACTATCATCAACATAATAATGTAATAGGGCTTGGGTATCTATTTTAAATACTGGAATATGAAGCATTTGTATGTATTATTCCTCTGTCCCAGGACAATTAATTCCTTTTTATTCCTAATCCATGACTTGATGAAATTCATTCTTCAGTTTTACATTGTAACTCATTTGCAAATCATTTAGGATGAGGCTGATGTTCTCTGATAACAAACAAAACAAATAAACATAAAAGTCATTATGTTGGGTTTTTTTTCTTTAGGAAAGCAAGCCCCTGAACCCAACTAGAAGTTCTGACTCATGACTTCAGTATTTTTTGGGCCCTGCGTACGGCCCTGTTGACACATAATGTGCTTTCCAACCTTCCTTCTTACCTCATTAGAACGATTTTTGGATGTCTTATACCCGATCTGATGCTGAAATGCCCCTTTAAACCATATTTCCCATCTGCCACTTATACTTCACAGAATATCATTTTGGGTTGTATTGAAGGGCATGAACAAATAACTTTTATGTTTGTATCGATTGAAGGAGAGCTTGTTGAAAGGCTCCAAACTGAATGAAATTACTTACAAGCATCTCAGTGGCAACCATTATAAGAGTTAGACAAATTCTCTAAATTCTAAGAAAAATATATACAGAGCTGCCTTTATTATTAGCATCAGAAACACTGAACCATCATTTGTGAAAGCACAGAAGATAATTCTGTCCGACAATTACTTGTGTCTGAAAACCGTGAGAACACAGTCAATTATTACATACATTTGTAACTGGAATTCTTGTAAATAAATAAGTAATACGGACAGGAAGGAGGGTGGGAGCAGCCTGTGACATATTTGACTTTTGTTGTTTTCTCTCTGACTGAACAACCTTGATTATGAAGTAAAATTGTATCCTATTCCACTACTAAACACTATTAATTTACAATACTACTAAGTTGTATACTAAAGCCTCCATGAACAATCTGATAAGAAACCAAAAGGCTTTTTGGTGAAATATTTGCAGCTGTGATTTCTCTTGCAATCTTTCCATAATCTCATGACAGAAAAGTCAAAGAAAGTGCTGAGGAAACGACAATAGGATGGGATAGGATTTTTTTTTCTTACTCAACTGGACACATGGATTGACGGTTAGCTTCCATGTAAAAACTCCATATGGAAATGTCTTTGGTGTTACCTTTCTTGATGTATTGTTTAATCTTACATGGATAATAAAAATAGTGTGCACTGTGGCTGTCTCTCTCACTTTAATCAGGTCACAATTAAACCACGAAGAAGTAACTGTGTTTGGATGCCCAAGGAATTTGGCTCTGTCTCTTCAAATCAGTCTTGGATAATCATGAAAGGTTATAATTTTACCTGAAGTAGAACCTTTCTCAACCTAACCATTTGGTTTAGTTGCTTAGACCTTAAAAAAAGAAGAAAAAAAATAATAAAAGAAAACAAAAGATAAAAAAAGGAAAATGAAACTTTAAAAACAGGTATGCTATTTCAGTCATACCTCCAACATGTCAACTTACCTCTTAATATAGTCTTTGTCACTTTTTGCCTACTGCATCACTTTTAAATTCTCAAATATCTGTCATTTTTCTAAATGCTTCTGTAGGCTATAAGCATGTGTTAATTACTTTGATTTTGGCTTAGATTTACCATTAAAAATTACGATATACACTTAAACATAATAAAATGTACACATAGACAGTGTTGTGATCTACTGACAACAGTGTTCTCTCACATAGTTAGAGGAAAGGTCAGTCAGGGTCTGCACCTGGGTTTGTCTCACCTCATTTCTCTCGTTCTCTTTTTCTGGATCCCCCCCCCCCCCCCCCCACTCCCCAACCCCTTATTCTTACATGCACAAACACACACAGATGCAAGCACCTCTCAGTCAACAAAATGAAGCTATGTATTTTCTGTTGTCAGGAACTGAACTGGACTGTTGACCTATAGCTGTAACAGGCCTTAAGGGAAGCTGTGATTGCAATGCTCTTTGAAAGTTGGACTCTTGCCTTTGCCTTGACTATACTGTAGAGGCATTTCAGCTGTGTGTTACAAGGAAAACATCCTAGGGTTTGTCTCTTCTGTGCATCTGTCATACAATCAAGTGTTAGGTTGTAGTGAATTTCGGGAGATGAGCAGTGAAAAATTTGCTGTGATGTATCCTCAAATGATTAACCATTAAACTTTGAGTGTCTTTATTGATAATTACAAAAAGATAACAATAATCAGAATGACATGACATGTTTTAGGCTTAGAAATAATTACGTTTTAAAGCTTTAAGCTATACAATTCTTACTATAGTAACAAATCATTTTATGGTGTAGAAGC
This sequence comes from Leuresthes tenuis, assembly GCF_036924035.1. Taxonomy (NCBI): domain Eukaryota; kingdom Metazoa; phylum Chordata; class Actinopteri; order Atheriniformes; family Atherinopsidae; genus Leuresthes; species Leuresthes tenuis. The sequence continues at coordinate 23,537,758 of NW_027325378.1, forward strand.
CTGAGTGGTGGGTTTGCTAAGAATATTAAAATCGATCTCGTTGAAAATAAGCGGGCTTCTTATATCCCAAAACATCAATTAACATGTTATTAGAGTAAAACAGAGAAAAATATCTGACATTCACAAAAAAAGTTTTATCATAAAAAGAAGATGAAGTGATTTTTTTGTCATAATATTAAATGCTAAATTAAATACTTTCATTAATTAATACATATTTGTATTTCAGGCCTACTTCACATTCCAAAACATTTGCTAGCAATAATGTAAAAATATAATGTATGAAATAAATAAAATGTATATATATATATATATATATATATATATATATATATATACATTTTATTTATTTCATATATATTTCACATTATCATTTAATGATCTTATCCCATATTTTCCTTCTTTTTCTTTTTTCCATACCCTCAAGTTTTTTCTGATTTGAAGTTTTGATATAACTTATAGCGTCAGAACAAGCATGTCTGCGACTTACATTTGGGTACACAAAACAGACTGTTTCGTCAAAATATTCATTCAAAATACACATTTTACTGAATTTCTATGTTTGTGGGGTCTTCTATTTCTGTTTGTGTGTGTCTGTGTTATGAGATGTTTTCTTTACACTTTTTTTTGCAATTGGTGAGGGGGATGAAGCACACACAAATGGAATTTGAATGAAGATTGAAAACATTTCTACAGTTTGGTGTGTAAATAAATAAAACAAAAATTAAATCCACAAATAAGAAAGCCTTTATTGGGCATACCTTTTATTTGTGCAGGCAGGTGTGAATATCCATCTGTGTGTGCATATCAGTTGCAAACAGTGGAGTTGAGTCTATTCTTGGCAGACTGGTGTGTCAGGCAGCTCAAATAGGCAGTGACAGCTCACCTGTGGTGCAAAGGGCGCCTCTGGCCTGCAGGCAAATAGAGGGAAGGGGGGGGGGGGGGGGGGGCAATGACTCGACCCCAGCATGAGTCACCTGCATAGACAAATACAGTGGGGGTTAACATGATCGCATTACTTAATGCACAGCACAGTTGGGGGGTAGAGGTGGTGGCACGTTGGGAACTGTGATGAACAAGGATGGAGGGCTGGAGAGGGGGAATCCAGAGGTAGGAGGTGGAAAAAGAGAGGGAGAGGTCCCAAGGGACATGTCAACATGGGGGCTGACGGCTTTGCTTTGCGGTAAGACGTATTGCATCACTTCCTGTTGCTTTGTGTGTGTGCACTGTGACAGTTCTCGCTCCTCTTGAACTACTAATAATCACCTTATTTCTCCCTATAATTTACACATCTTGCATAGTTAACTCTATCCCATACTTTTTATATTCTAACGCTCACTCTTACAGATCTTTAGTTTTTATTTTTCACTTTTTAGCGGTGTGTCTGGTTCTCTAGCTTAGCATGGCTACCAGTTCTCTTTCTCTATCTCCTGCTTTCACCTGCTCCGTGTGTCAGATGTTTAGTTACTCCTCTGCCTCCTTTAGTGGTAATGGTACATGTAACAAATGTAGTCTTTTTGTAGTTTTGGAGGCAAGGTTATCTGAATTGGAAGCTCGGCTCTGCAATGTTGAAAACCACCCGATAGCGAGCCAGGCCCCTTTAGTCAGTGCGGAGCCACCTAGTGTAGCTAGCTCTGTTAGTCGTCCCCAAGCAGATCCCGAGCAGCCGGGACTTAAGAGTGGCTGGGTGACTGTCAGGAAGAGGAGTCATAGTCCTAAAGTCAAGCCCGTGGTTCACCATCAACCTGTCCACGTTTTAAATAGATTTTCCCCACTCAGCGACACACCCGCTGAGGAGAAAACCCTGGTAATTGGCAGCTCTATAGTCAGAAAAGTGGCATTAGCGACACCAGCGACCATAGTCAAATGCATTCCAACGGCCAGAGCGGGCGACATAGAATCCTATTTAAAACTGCTGGCTAAGGATAAACGTAAATACGGTAAAATAGTTATTCACGTCGGCGGTAATGACACCCGGTTACGCCAATCGGAGGTCACTAAAATTAATGTTGCATCGGTGTGTAATTTTGCCAAAACAATGTCGGACTCCGTAGTTTTCTCTGGACCCCTGCCAAATCTGACCAGTGATGACATGTTTAGCCGCATGTCCTCATTCAATCGCTGGTTGTCTAGATGGTGTCCAGCAAACAACGTGGGCTACATAGATAATTGGCAATCTTTCTGGAGAAAACCTGGTCTGATGAGGAGAGACGGCATCCATCCCACTTTGGAAGGAGCTCTTCTCATTTCTAGAAATATGGACGAATTTATTAGTCATCCAAAAACATGACAACCCAGGGTTGAGACCAGGATGCAGAGTTGTAGTCTTACACACTTCTCTGCGGCTTCCCACCTGATGCTGCCCCCCCCTCAATCAAAAAACACAAAAGGAGCAAATCCTCTTGTGCAAAAAAAATTTAAAACAAAAACTTTAACTGAACAAAAACATCAAACTATTAAATGTGGTTTGCTGAATATTAGATCTCTCCCTTCGAAGTCTCTGTTAGTGAATGATCTGATCTGTGATCATTATATTGATATATTTTGTTTTACAGAAACCTGGCTGCAGCAGGAGGATAATGTTAGCATTAATGAATCAACTCCCTCTGACTATTTAAATGTTCAAGTTCCTCGAACCACAGGTAGAGGAGGAGGAGTGGCAGCTATCTTCAGATCAGGGTTACTAATCAGTCCTAGACCCAAGATTAGTTTTAGCTCTTTTGAATCTCTGATTCTCAGTTTTTCCCACCTAAAGTGGAAATCACAAAAACCTCTTGTGTTTGTTGTGTATCGTCCACCTGGCCCTTGTTCTGAGTTTCTCTCTGAATTCTCAGAGTTTTTATCCCAGTTAGTGCTGAGTACAGATAAAGTCATTGTAGTGGGTGACTTTAATATTCATGTAGATGTTGAAAATGACAGCCTAAATATCAACTTTAATTCTATATTAGACTCTATTGGATTTTCTCAAAGTGTTCACAGACCTACTCACTGCCTTAATCATACCCTTGACCTTGTGCTGACTTATGGCATTGAGAGCGAACAGTTAACAGTGTTCCCTCATAACCCTGTCTTGTCTGACCATTTTTTAATAACTTTTGAATTTACATTACTTGACTACACGGTTTCTGAGAAGAATTCTACATATAGAAGGTGTCTGTCAGAGAATGCTGTAACCAGATTTAAAGAGTTGATTTCATCATCCTTTTCTTCACTGCCATGTGCTGATATGACAGAGGACGACTACCTAAATTTTACTCCAGTAGAACTTGACTCTCTTGTTGACAGCATTATAGCTTCAATGCGTACAACACTGGACAATCTTGCCCCTCTGAAAAGGAAGGTAATCAGTCAGAAGAGGTTGGCTCCTTGGTATAATTCACAGCTGCGTGCGTTAAAGCAGACTGCAAGAAAGCTGGAGAGACAGTGGCGTTCCTCTAATTTAGAAGAGTCTCAATTAGTCTGGAAAGAAAGTTTAATAACGTATAAGAAAGCACTTGGTAAAGCTAGAACTGCTTATTATTCATTATTGATAGAAGAGAATAAGAATAATACCAGGTTTCTTTTCAGCACTGTTGCCAGGCTGACAAAGAGTCCGAGCTCTGTTGAGCCATGTATTCCTTTAACTCTCAGCAGTGATGATTTCATGAGATTCTTCATCAATAAAATTGTTACTATCAGTGAGAAGATTAATGGAATCCTTCCCATTATTATCACTGATGTATCATCAAGTAGAGCAGCTTTAGAAGTATCTTTCGAACCTGAATTGTATTTAGACAGCTTCTGCCCAGTTGATCTTTCTGAGCTAACAACAGCAATAGTCTCTTCTAAACCATCAACTTGTATGTTAGACCCAATCCCAACCAGACTGTTCAAGGAGGTTTTCCCCTTAATTGACACTTCCATATTGAATTTGATCAATCGGTCTTTGTTGATAGGATATGTACCTCAGACTTTTAAGGTTGCTGTAATTAAACCTTTACTTAAAAAACCTACTCTTGATTCAGAAGTGTTGGCTAATTATTGACCTATATCCAATCTCCCCTTTTTGTCTAAAGTTCTTGAAAAAATAGTTGCAGTTCAACTTTGTGATCATTTACATAGAAATAATCTGTTTGAAGAGTTTCAGTCAGGATTCAGAGTGCATCATAGCACAGAAACAGCACTGGTGAAAGTTACCAATGATCTCCTGTTAGCTTCTGATAGTGGACTTGTTTCTGTGCTTGTCCTGTTGGATCTCAGTGCTGCATTTGATACGATCGATCACAGCATTCTGTTACAGAGACTTGAACATGTTATTGGGATTAAAGGAACTGCATTAGGCTGGTTTAAGTCATATTTATCTGATAGATTCCAGTTTGTTCTTGTAAATGAAGAATCTTCCTCACACGTTGGAGTAAGTCATGGAGTTCCTCAGGGTTCTGTGCTTGGACCGATTCTTTTTACTTTATACATGCTTACATTAGGTAACATTATCAGACAGTATGGCATACATTTCCATTGTTATGCTGATGATACTCAGCTGTACTTATCTATGAAACCAGATGAAACCAACAGGTTGGTCAGACTACAAGCCTGTCTTAAAGACATAAAGACCTGGATGACTCAGAACTATCTGCTTTTAAATTCAGACAAAACTGAAGTTGTTCTCTTTGGACCTGAGCGCTTCAGGGAGAAATTGTCTAGTTATATAGTTACTCTAGATGGTATTTCCTTGGCTTCTAGTTCTACAGTGAGGAACCTTGGAGTTATTTTTGACCAGAATTTATCATTTGACGCACATATAAAACTGGTTTCTAGGACTGCCTTCTTTCACCTTCGTAATATTGCTAAAATCAGGAACATCCTGTCTCAGGGTGATGCAGAGAAACTAGTTCATGCATTTGTTACTTCAAGATTGGACTACTGTAATTCCTTATTATTGGGCTGTCCCACATATTCTCTGAAAAGCCTCCAGCTGATCCAAAATGCTGCAGCCAGAGTTCTGATGAGAACTAACAGGAGAGATCATGTTTCTCCAGTTTTAGCTTCTCTTCATTGGCTCCCTGTTAAATTCAGAATAGAATTTAAGATTCTTATTCTCACATATAAAGTTCTTAATGACCGAGCTCCATCATATCTTAAAGATTTAATTGTAAGGTATTTTCCTAACAGAGCACTTCGCTCCCAAACTGCAGGTTTACTTGTTGTTCCCAGAGTTTTTAAAAGTAGAATGGGAGGTAGAGCCTTCGGTTATCAGGCCCCTCTCTTGTGGAATAAGCTGCCAGTAAATGTCCGGGAAGCAGACACCCTTTCCACTTTTAAGATTAGGCTTAAAACTTTCCTTTTCGTTAAAGCTTATAGTTAGGGATGGCTCACGTAATCCTGAAACATCCCACAGTTAAGCTGCTATAGGCTTAGACTGCTGGGGGACCTCATCTGTCACACCTTTCCTCACTTTGCTCTCTTTTTCCCCCTGTTTAATTTCACAATGGATTTTATGTACATGTGACATTATTGTGGTTATTAACTTGTGTTTCCCTGTTCCAACAGATATCCTTTGAATGGCGTTATGGTGTTTTTCCCCCCTCTTTTCCCTTTTTTCTGTCTTCTCAAACCCCAGCTGGTCGAGGCGGATGGCCACCCTTCCTGAGTCTGGTTCTGCCAGAGGTTTCTTCCTGTTAAAAGGGAGTCATTCCTTTCCACAGTCGCCACAGGCACGCTCAGGACGGGAGAATGGACTGAAGACAAGTTTCGGTGCAATCTGTTGGTTTCCTTAGCTAGGATATTAATTTTTTGAATTGGCTCTATATGAATTAATTGGATTATGATTACAATGAATTGAATTCCAATTGGCTTGAATTGGACTATATTACTTAAGTGCCTTGAGATGACAATTGTTGTAATCTGGCGCTATATAAATAAAATTGAATTGAATTGAATTGAACATGAAGACAAGGCATTAAGGAGATGATGAGAAAGCTAAATCATATGTGGGCTAGCAAAAAGGCAGGTCTACAATTCGAAATATGGCTCTAAATTATGCGCATGTAATTGTGTTTGCTCCTCTGTTTACAAGTACCAATAACAATGTTTTTTTCTGTATTATATAACAACAAAATCAACTAAGCTAGCTACTTTTAAGTCAATATTAGCCAATATTTTAAATAACTTCCGATGTTTAATATTATTGAGTAAGTTGAAGTAAATCTAAAGTAAAACTAGTCATAATATCCTTTAACAAGATGTAAACAACTTGATATCTTACTACATATAATAAATTCAGTATTTTATTTAGTTTTGGTGCAGTGCTGGCCTGTCTGTTTGGTTTTATTTCCTCATAAGACCTTTGTAACAATGCTGTAAAAGTCTCCCTTCTCAATAGAGGTTTTGAACATTTTCAGAATATCCTCAATATTTTTTTTTCTGTGTGACAGGACATTTCTTGAGCAAAATCAGCCACCAGTGCTATGGCTGAGGATTGAATGGGAGCCAATTGCGGAAGCCATGAGCTCCAGGAGCAGTGGGCTAGATAAGGGCCGGAACTAAGCTAACCCAGGAGCTGGCAGAACAAATTTTGGCTACAAGCTGACCAGAAGCTTTTTTGCCACAGAATCCAGTAATTCCAGGAGTACATAGCTCACTGCAAGGGCCTGTAGCTTTTGTCGTAAGCAATCTTATGTTCGGGTTGAAGCCCACTCAAGCCCGGTCTCACTGGCAAGTGAGCTTCTGGTCGGCATTGCGGCCTGATCAAGACTTCCCTCTGATAGCTCTGGGGCAAGCTTTGCACCAACAGAGCTTACAGCTTCCAAGGCAAATGAGTTACAGTAATCTCACTCAGCTCACTGAGAGTCATGGCTACTTGCTTGGCTTCATTTCTGCTGTGTGCCACTGATCCAAGAAACTTGACTACCTTTGGGTGCATGGGGCTAGCTAGCAGCTCTGAGTTAGCCCAGCTCATAGAGGTAGCAGCACCTGAAATGCTAAAGTGTAGAAAGTTACCACTACATTATACATTACCATTTTGATATTTCCATGCACATACAATTTATGGTATTCTTGAATATTGTTCTCTGGTTTTAAGATGTGTGGCTACATTGTTTTTCTCTCTTTTTATTGCTTGATTTGAACATACTGTCATAACACACTGGCTATATAAATGTATAAGACTTGCATCTGAAAATTATATAAAATTCTGTCTGATCATCTTTGTAACATATTTGCTAATGTTACAAATAATCTACATTATATTTATACTGGAGGTGTCAGATGTTGAGAGTTTGTCCACAATTACTGTGTATTGTGCATTCAAGCACTGTATGTAAGATTGGCTTCACACCAGTGATGTGTCCCTTTCTTTTGCTATGCTTTTTTATTTAATCTTCCCAGTTAATAGATGAGAGCAGTAGCTCTGAACTTTTTTCCTGGAAGCACTCCCATTAGTATCAACAAAAAAGTTCCTCCCAAACCCACATGGACACACATGCGAATAAAAGCCCAAATACAGAAAAAAATATTTTCAAAACTTTGTTTACCCCTTACCAGAGCAGTCAGTCACATCTTTCCTTTGGTCAAAAGCTAACCACCTTGGATTTGCATACATCTGGCCTAGGATGAGATGTCAGTTGTGATGTTTGTAAACAACTTGTTGTAAAAGGCTTGTGTTTTTTATTGTTACAAGATGCTGAAGTCTGTGATAGATAGATAGATAGATGGAAAAATAACCTGAAGCTGCATGTCTGGTCAGTCTGAATACAAAACCATATCCTTTTGAGAATGCAAAACTTTTTGCATGCATTCTCCTCTGAATATTTCTTCGACTAAAAAAGCTTGAAGGGGAGTGAGCAAATACTCGCAGCAGATACATTATATTGCCAAAAGTCTTCACTCACCCATCCAAATAATTAAATTCAGGTGTTCCAATCACTTGCATTGCCACATTTGTACAAATTTAAGCACCTAGGCATGCAGACTGCTTCTACAAACATTTGTATAAAAAGGGGTCACTGAGGAGCTCAGTAATTTCCAGCGTGGTACCATGATAGGATGCCACCTGTTAGCAAGTTAAGTCATGAAATTTCCTCGCTACTAAATATTCCACAGTCAACTGTCAGTGGTATCATAACAAAGTGGAAGTGATTGGGAACGACAGCAACTCAGCCATGAAGTGGTAGGCCACATAAAATGACAGAGCTGGGTCAGCGGATGCGCAAAGGTCAGCAACTTTCTGCAGAGTCAGTTGCTACAGACCTCCAAACTTCATGTGGTCTTCAGATTAGCTCAAGAACAGTGCATAGAGAGCTTCATGGAATGGGTTTCTATGGCCGAGCAGCCGCATCCAAGGCATACCTCACCAAGTGCAATAAATACCTCAACTGAACAACAACAACTGATGTCATTACAAAACATGACATTAACATGCAGAAGCAGTTTGTGATCAATGAAAAACTTACAACGAATTTAGGAATAAAAAACGTAAGTACCAAGCAGGTACTGCATATCAAATGTACTTGATTAGCATCAGAGGTTTTGGCATTTTTTTTTGCTGGTCTGGAGCGTTCAAAAGAAAAACATCAGCAGTGATCTTAGAGAATCAATTGCTGCCCATCAATTTGGGGAGAGTTCTTAAGTCATCTCTAAACTATCTCGTCTTTGTGCCATAAAACAGACCGATCAGAAGTGGAAATCATTCAATGGGGTTCGATGGGTGATGATTTGGGCTTTTTTTGCAGCCAACGCAACTTGTAACTGTTGAGTTGACCATGCAACTCCTTTGCATACCAAAGTATTCTAGAGTCAAAAGTGATGCCATCTGTCCAACAATTAAATCTTGGCAAAGGTCATGTAGCAGGACAATGATAAGAAGCACATCAGCAGATATAGGATAAAATGGCTGTCTTTAGCCAAAATAACACAGACAGACTTGACAGCAACACCTATTTCCTCCAATTTTTTACACCTCTATTTAAATGGATAGTTTTAGGATAGTGGAGGTACCCACTTAACTCTACTCTATCTTACTTTACTAAGTACAACAGATTTTATGAATCTGTAGTACTTGATAACCCTTGGAGTACAATGAGAATATGTATAGTTAAAATGTCTGAGAGCTCAAACCATCTCTAACCATCTCTGGTTAAAAACACTATTTAGAACTCACAACATGATTCCCCCACCACATATTGGCTATATAAACTCTGGACATCACTGTTGCTCCATTCCTCTGTGTTTTGTTCAAGTTTTTGGTGCCTTACATTAAGAACTGATGTCAATATTCACAATATTTCACTGATATTTGTTTTTTAAAATGGTTGTTACCAGTGCTGTGCTGATGGTGCCTTCAAAGACAAGTGGGAAATTGAAACTTCTATTACTAATGAAGATCTTTATTAAAATGGCAAAGTAAAAAGTAAGTATCTTTAACTTTCCATTTCTGATGTGTAGTAAATGCAACATCATCTCAAGTTGAAGCTAGGTGTCCATAACAAGAAAATTGGCTGGATAACCTTGTAGAGTGAAGTAAGTTTCCAAGACAAATCTGAGTTTTGGAACTAATAGTGACTTCAGACCCCAAATATATACTCTCAAACACAATAATTTTACCCTATGTCACCTTTAAGTGAGCTATACCCAAACAAATTTCTGCAAACCTTAATAAACTGAAAGAACGCTGTAAAGAAAAGTTGTCCAAAGTTCCAGAAAAGTGAGAGCTTGATGATTTTATATAGAAAACTATTACCTAATTTTATTGCTTTTAATGACAACACCCGCTTTGTTTTAAGTATCCCAAATTCTCAAAATATTTTTTATTTAAAAATGCATTCTACTCAGTTATTTTGAGATTGACACGTCACTGGAGCCAATAGGAGCTTCCATGTCCTGGAGTGGCCACAATGGTCAATCACAGTGGAAGTAACTACTGACCTTGCTCTATATACCAGACCATTTGCAATTATTCTTAATGATGACTAACACAACAAATTGTGTATGAAATTCTAAAGCCTTGGTGTTTCATCCATATGCATCAGATGGACTCCCAAGTTACAGCTACATCCAACAGGCCATGTTTATAAATAGTTAAACCGATAATAGTTTAGCATAAAAAAACTTATTTTTCATTTGTCACATTCATCGACAACAGACTATTTGAACGAAAAATGTCGGTTTTACCAGATTTATTTATTTATTTTTTCAATTCTTCATTAACTGCTGCTTTTTAATCAAGAAATCTCCCCCATGCATGTATACTGGGACAAGGACAATGGTCCAATAAACTGCCCAAGTCAAGCTTTAACCGTGGCTCGACTCAGACTTTACGTATTACAAAGACATTTTTGGCTAATTTCTACCTGGAAATTAATTGTCAGCATCCTGCTGACCATAATAATACTTTGAAGTTTGAAAATGTCCATGAATAACAAGAGAATTCTATTTATTAAGGTATAAAGAGCTGCTGTTAAGACAGCCCTTAACTTTGTCTCTTAAATTTCCTGTGCATGCTGTCAAGCTGCAATATCTCATCATGAGGGGAAAAAAAAACACAGCAGCGATGGAAAACTTGTCAATCATTTCCTGCTCTTAAAATTTCCTAGTTAAGACTGAAGAGGATGTGTATAAGTAAATGTCTTAGGGGTCTCACTTTTTTTGTGACTTTTCTTTTTTGTTTTTTGTATTTTGGTACATCCTTTGGACCTACATTTTAAAGAAAAAACAGAGAGCTATTGCCTAACATTTATACTGAATCATATCATTTGGACACAAAAAAAATGGTTCATATCTTGTAAAATGATCAAATTTAGGTTTACGATACATTGTGTTGACAAAGACAATGAGTGTATCACTGTAAGTGTTTTAATATAAACCTTAACAGATACACATAAAGAGATAAAGAGTCATTACATTTTGTGCATACTTGTGAATGCTAGAGGTCATAAATACAGTAATCGGATAGTCCTCACAAACTGTGTGTGAGAGAAGCTGTGCTTCTGTGATAGTGCTGCAGTGTCTCTCAGTGGGATCTACATTTTCAACAAGCTGTTCACAAGCCTCCAAGATCTCTACATTAGTGTTTACCCAGGATCCCCTGCTGCTGGGCACAGTGGTGACCAAATGCCACTCACAAAGCCACAGGCCTTGCTGTTCCCTGAGCAAGTCAGAACAGCACAATGGTCTTCCATGAAAATGTAGTAAAAGGGCTGGTGTTTGGCACTAAAATGGAGAATGGAGGAGAAAGGAGAAAACCGTGGGAATAAAGGGGAAGGGGGTTGTTTGGAGTCAGGGAGGGTGAGAGGTTGGTTATAGGTGGCAAGAGAGAAGTCCAGAATCTTTAATAGCTGTTTGTCCCGTCTGCTGCTTGGCAGGCAAGCAGCGATAATGAAGACTTCAGAGCAGACAGACTGTCAAACACTGCTGGAGACCAGAGGGCAAGAGAAAGAACAAAAGTGAAAAACAAAGAGGTGGGAGGGTGATGATGAAACAAACTGGCTGATGGCTTGGTTAGTGCAGAGTTGCTTTTGGACACTTTGTGCTTTTTCCTGGCAGTGTACTTCATTTTCCTGGTCTGCATCAGGTAATAAACACCTGAAAGTGGAGAACAAGAATGACTCATTAAACATTGGCCTGACAGTAGCAGAAGTAAAGCTTTGATAAAGAATAAGACATACTGTTCAAACTACTTAGCATCCAGACACATAACAAATAATGCAGTACAGAATAAAAACACACTTAATTATTTTAAGTAGCACTCGTTTTGAATTATTTTCCATTATTTTATTATTATTATTTTATCCATCTGAATGTAATGATTATTTCCAGGGTTTGAATTTTTAATAAGCCAAATATTGGTTTGTTTTAAAAAACGCTTCTGATGCTCCAAACACAGTTATTATAAATTCTTGTTTGCCAATTCATCAATTATTAACTAATTACTTGCTTTAGTCACCCATATAAACTGTTGCATGTTCTATTTTGTTTTAAAAAAAACTTTCATGAGTTTATGTATGAGATCTTAGTAATGTAAAAGGCTAATCAGTATTATTAACTTGATAGGAGAAACTCTAAAATAGACCTGGAACCCCATATTTTGTTCTTTGTTCTGATTATATATGTTTGTATCTATGTTATTTTTTATGGACACACCATTGTGTTTGTAACTGGGATATCATTCTGTGGGTCTACATGATGAGATTAATTTGATTATAGCTGTAGTTGGATTATGCTCCTTATTTGGGCATATATCCAAGTATATATGGTGGTGAATAAATTGAATCATTGGCACAAAGCATGTCATACCCATGCTGGCACTGTACCCATTTCAACTTTTGCTAAGTTATGTTATTTTGCATGGCTCCTAACATACAGCTTTGGTGATTCTTGAAATTAGCTGGTTACGTGTTTGGAAACTGGTGCAGCTTTAGGAGCTCACCCACAGAACATGTCTTATTAGCACTGTTTGCTGAGATTTAATAAAACTGCTCCAGAGTGTGTGGTCTGGAGGTAGGGAGTGTCTTCTAGTGTCCTCTTTCACCGAGCTGGCTGACCTACACAAAGACTAATAAACCTGCCACTTTCTGTTGCTTTTGTTCAAGAACAAAACAAGTCATTAACAAGGAACCAGAGCAAGAGGGAAAACATTATAAAACTGCAAAACATGGTCAAAAGACCTGTGATGAGTTACAGGTAACCTTTAAAAGCAGCAATAATGATGCTATTAGAAGTGGTCAAAGATTCACGGAAGCATCCCTATGGTATGGCCCAAATCTACTACAATCCCACTATAACCTAATACCTTACCCAGTCCATATTCAAACACAAAATATTCAACTTTTTGCAACAAGATCCTCTAACATGGCTCCACACACTGTAAAAAAAAAGTTTTGTAGATTACAGTAAAAATTGTTAAATAGCAACAGCTGCACAGACCATTAAATCAAAAACATTGTCACTGTTGTAAACACAGTGATTTACCCAAAACCAGTAGAGAGTACATACATTCATTGTCATACTATTTAGAAAATGCCTATTTTTTCCCATAATATATATATTTTTTTCAGTTTTTAACACTTTACATACAGCCTTTACATTTGTTTATCTTCATTCAACTTCCATACTGTAAGTCGCTGCATTTATTTAGAGACAGAACTAAAAACAGAACAAAACATAACACTCAAAATAGGTATGCTCCTCCTGTTAAAGAAACTAGTAATCTATATACAATCAAGTATTGAAGTATTGAAAGTATTGAAAGTTCCCTAATGGTACATACAATATTTACCCTAAATTTAACAGTATCATTCTGTCCAAATGACATATTTAGTTACTGAATTCATTTCAGTTTATGGTGTCAAACCTGAGACCATCTGTTTCTTAGACGACGTGCAAAAGTGGCCCAAATCTTACTTTTTTTTCCCCATTTGTGACTCAAATCATATTTTTTTTATGACAGTCTGAAAAGCGCAAATCTATTTTTTTAATCTATCAGAACCAAGCCACTTTCGTATGTGGTCCTAAATTGGATACAAATCTGATGTTTTTCAAAGTAACCTCGTCTGAATGGTCATGCCGCATTTCATCCAACTTTTACATCATTGTTGTGAGACGTCACAATTCTGCACCGCAAGACATGGCAAGACTACATTTAAACAATGGACAAAACAAGCACGGCCAACACCCTTGACAGAGCTAGTCAATGGAAAGAAAGTGAGATTTTGGACATAGAGATCCTCATAATTTTGTCGACTCCGATTACATAACTTCCGAATTGATACACACTGACATGTGTAACATCCATATTTACTTCTGTGACCGCCATGTGCTGCATGTTACATCACGTCTGCGCATGCGGGTCACTTCAGGGCCGTAGACTGTTCACACTGGAATCTGATGGCAGTCACATTTAAATGATAATGTGAACAACCACACAGAAAAATCTAATTGAGACCTGCAGTGAGAATGTAGCCTTAGAAATGTCTGTTTGTTCTATTTGAATTTGCAAGGTCAGCTTCTACTTCCTGCTTCAACCATACAGGCCATTGTTGAGGAAATGCAAAACATACATGAATTGGGAAAGACGTGTACTATAGGTAAACTCACTTCACCACTGAAAAATGAGACAAGATTATTAGAAGAAGAGTCAGTGGGCTCTATGTGGAGCCCAAGAAAGTGTTTTTAGGACAAAATGAGAACAGAAGAGAGAGGTTTGCATACTATGTGCCTTTGAGACATACTTTGAAATGTTTCTTAGAATCTGATATGTGAGATAATGTTATGATGAGTGAAGAGATGTGAATACGGCCCAAATGCAGATACTGATGCAGACAGGAAGTTGAAAGGAACAAGACTTGATTTATTAAAACTATAACGGAAAATGCGGCTGAGCTGGAACACCATAAACTAAACTCAGAGAACAAAACTAAAGTACAAACAAGCCTGATAAGGATAATGGACAAGAACTTGAATAACTGAGAAAACCATGGACAAGTAATGGCGAGGATCAAACAAAGACTATGATCAAACAAGGAACATAAATACTGAGGGGGAACTGATTAGTGCACGACAGCAGCTGAGACAGATTTAATACAGGTGCGTGTTAAGCACATAACCAAACAGGAGAATTGAAGACAACTACCAGTGAGAAAGTGGAGTAAGAAACTAAACAAAACTGAGGTGAGACAAACTAACTGATTAAAATAATACTACAAAGACAAACCATGAGACTAACTAACTACATACTAAACAAATAGAAACCGAAGAAATCTTGATTAAAAAACAAAATTTAGGAACACAAACAAACTATGAGCAAAATACCAACTAAGAACATAAAACAAAGACCAGCCGAGGATACTAATTTAAACCAATAACTCAAAACACCAAGAATCCAAACAAGAAAACAGTATGAGCCTCATGAGGCTTCAAATCACTTGAGCCACCTACTGGCCAAGTGTATAATCACAGTCAGCTGTATAATTTGTGATGCATTGAATTTTTGTCTTTTGGGGCTCTTGGAAATTACTACTAATTACCAAAAATGTATGACCAAATAATTTCTCTACTTGAATGATCAAATATGTGTATGTATGAAATATTTTTGAATGTATTCTGTGTGTAAATTCTCCCAGAAAGGTTGTATCATATGATATGGCAGGTTGTGCATGTTTTTCTGTCACTTTAGTAAAATGGCATGGGCTTAAGCAAGCAGACGACAGTGACAGTGCTTGTGGAACTTGGCACTGGATATTTCGTATAACTTAGACAATGATGGACAAAACAGGGGAGATTTTATTAATTGTTATTGAGAAATAATAGTTTCTCAACAGTTTTTGGTTATAATTGTTTCCTTTTTTTGACACCACTTCTCTGGCCTTTGAAAACACAAGGTACTGAAGTCAGCATGAACAAAAGTCAACATGTAAAAATTGTGATAGTGCATCTGTAATGTTATGACTTACCTTCCAGTTTCCTCGTTATTCTCATACAAGGCACTGTAATGGCAAGGCCTTAGCATGGATGAGGTTTTGATATTGTACCCCAACTCCTTGGAACACAATAAACACCTGATGTATGAATAAATTAAGAAACAGTGGAAAATACATTTCTTGATAAGCAAACCTAATGCATCTGAATAATGTTAGATTTAGCTTACCTTAATAGGAGAAAACAAATCAAAATATTCCCACATGGGGGAAATCATCTTCCTTCCTAGCTGGCTCCATGCTCTTATCCTTCTCTCCTCACTCTCCTCAATCTCAAAACTTTCTCTCTCTCACTGAACTCTCCAAACTATATCAACACTAACCAAACTCTAGTAACCAAACTATCAAAACTCTATCCAAAACCTGAACTAACCGCAACTCTCCATCAAAAACCCACATTTTGAATGGGGACTGAGGGATTTATATGTTAATGCTCGTGGAAAAATCTGAACCACATCTTGAAGCAGTCACGTGGTATGGCCGGGTAGCGAGTCTTCAAACGTCATAATTTTTGGCTCCTCCCCCTAAACGCCCCCTCCATTACTCGACACACGCTTCGAAGCCTCGGCACATCTTGTAACATCACTAGAAAACAGAATAGAAACAAACAAAGAAAAGAAGAAACAAATCCAAAGTCCAAAAAATCCGCAAAAACTAACTGAGTGCCTAAGTGAGTGCCAGGAAAGCACTCAGCTGAGTCATCCTCAGATGTTCTGCATGACTATGGTATTTAACATAGACCTTTGATCAGACACTTGACCTTACAAGGAAAAAAGAGGTAAGTGATTGTACAGTTCAAAGTATATTGATTTTACCACAAAAAGCTTTATGTTTCCTATTTTATTTTTGTTGGCTTTGTCTACATTATATTTGACTGTCATTGTATTTGAGTGGAAGATCTAACATAGTTTCAAATGGTTGTCAGTCCCAACCATCCAAACAACTATCTTATTTTCATAATGGAGATTTGGCACAAAGCAGTAGATTGCTAAACCCTGGAGATTAAAACTGGCTAAGAGCCTATAAGAGCCTTCCTCACTTGTTCATAGTTGATATAAAAGATAGATTACTTGAAGTCTATAAGCACGTGGGAATGTTAAAGTAGAAGTAAGGTGTGTTCATCTAACTCCATACCATGATATTAAAAGTGCCACATAGTTTATTACTGACTTGGAAGTTTTGAGTGACATTTGCTAGTTGTAATTTCATGAAAGCATTTAAGAATCTTTTGTTGAAGAAATATTAACTTGAGCTCAGGTATGAACTAATGAAGGTGATCATAAATTTAGACCTAGAATTTTTTTCTCTCCCCGTCTGATGTTAAAACTGTTAAATTTAACTGTTTAAAGCAACTTGTAAAATCATGTTTATAAGTTGGCTTTTTAATGAAATTTTAGCAAACGTTTGGTTTGCCATTTTTCCTCTTTTAAATTCTAAATGAACTCTTATTGCTATTCTTCTGTTTTATTTCGTTTTGCTAGCTTTTTATGAGAAACACTTCATATAAGGTAATAGTTTTGTAATGTTTTTTTGTCAAGCAGGAATGATCATGCCAGTCTACAGTGAATAGTTGATTGACAACACATGTCCAGAGATGAAGTTTATGTACAAGACATTGTACCATTCCTGGATGAGACTCTGTTGCACCCGTCTTTAGTCAAATCTTGACTGAGCTAATTAGAGGTAAGCAGTGATATGACTTAGTGTAAAACCAGGGAAACCGGTGATTGTACCCAGATCTTCCATCTTGGTGGAGGATCCCTCAACCCGTGCTGGTTTATCTTTGTGTCATTTCTTTCATCCCTGTCAACCGAACACACAGTTACCTTCACACAAGCAATCCAGCAATCAACATACATTTTCTCCTTAACATAGCAAACCTTAGTGTTTGTTGGACGCTGTAACAGCAGTTATATTTATGTTTCGCCATGAGATGCAGCTGTGGTTTTATGGCCACAGAGAAGGTCCATATAACACATTTGTTTTAAGTGTTTTGATGTATATATTTAATATTTTTAGCATAGCTAATAACATTTGCTATTAGGTGAAAGTTAAAAGACCAAACTTGATAAGTTTATTTTAAGGTGACGGTGACGTCACTTCCGGTTAAAAAATCGGTCCGGTAAACTGGTAGCACTGATATTGATCCAATTAAGAAAACAATTAACGAAGACCATAAGCGGTTTCAAGTCTACCGGTTTGTCCACTTGCAGGCCAAAGTGGTATGTTATTCTATGTTTGTAAATTCTATATTTTCTTTTAGTTGAGGCATATGTAACGTGATGTTTGTACATCATTTGTGTTTTATCAGTTCTACGGTGTACTTGTGGTGAAAGCCATTTGATGATGAAGACCACAGTAAAAATCGGTGAAAAGAACTCTCAAGTCTCGTATCTGTGAACAAGCTGGCATAGACGCATTAACATCGTTTTTACTGTGGTGTTTAAATGAATATGACATGTTTAATATTGAATTTATTCACCAGAACTTTTATTTCTGTTCTCAGGCTAAAGTGATGCCAAACCCAAAGCTTGAAGGAGAACATGCATGTTCGCTAGCAGATCTGGCTCCACAATTATTTCCTGCTTCTTGTACACTGTTTGAGACTGTACGTTGGATGGCATATTCTGTAAAGTCTGTACTCAATGATTTATTACTCTTGATCAACCAGTGCAAGTAGCAAACTTTATATCTTTATTCCACCGTGGACTATCCTTCATATGCAGTGTGTACATGACTTTTTTTATTTTGAGATCTCTCCTTTTTAATACTATTTGAATAAAGTATTTCTAAGACTTGCTAAAGATTTATCATAGTCTGTACAGTGGTTTACAATTTTGTTTATAATGAATTACAAAGCAAATAAATGAACAGTAAAATCTATGCCAACCAACCCCTAATTGCTGGCGTTTCTTTTTATCATATTTTTGCAATGAAATTCTGTCATCCACAGCTTTTTTACTATAAATCTTAATTTGCAATAAAATACCACATTATGTCTTACAGTCTTAAAGTTTAGATTAAGTTTAGCTGTGTCTTTTGTCATAATTCTGCCTCAGAAACTCTAAAATACTTTATAGAGCACACTTGAAGCCACTTAACCAGAGCACACACAGGTGCACTTTACACGGGAATTAGCATGTCAGATGCAAAAGTTTTACATACAAATAGCATGTCCACATTTTAAGAATTTCTTTGGCTACTTGATGCTACAGTCCTCAGTAAGCTAATTTACGAATGGCTCAGTGTGGCATAAACTTTCTTGTTTCACAGCTTTCTTGAATACTATGCATACTGCCGTGGGGGTTTTAGTAGGGCTGGGCAATATATAAATTCTTCTGACAAATCTTTATTTTTTAGGGAAATTAGATTCTTTTTACACTAGATCTTTTTTCTAGGTTCCACTTTACCATACAACAGGATGTAAGGTGAAGTTTCTAAGATATGTCTAACTAATGACAAGATGAAGTGGTAAAGCTCATCTCACCGTTTGACTCGCATCAGTTAAGATGGAAAACTGAGGACTCTGAACCCTTCCACCGAAGCAGGGAGGACGTCACCTCTAAGTGTAATGATTAATTATAAGTAATCAATCAATCAATCAATTTTATTTATAGAGCACTTATCACAGATAGAAATCACAAAGTGCTTTACAGTAAAAAGCAGAGCAAGATAAGAAAGGAAGTATAAAACAAACAGGGATTAAGAACATAAAAAAGAAATAAAAGAACAAAATAAAACAGGGTTTAAAAATGGCGAAGTCAAGGAGAGCATTCCATCGTCGAGGGGTGATGGACTGAAAAGCATGATCTCCTCTTGTCTTAAAGCGGGTTCTTGGGACAGATAATAGGTAGAAGATCTGAGTGAGCGAGCTGGGGCATAAATAGTTAAAAGAACACAGATATATTTTGGGGCTTGGCCATAAAAAGTCAGTACAAGAATTTTGCTTTACTGGCAGCCAATGTAAAGAAGATAAAATATGGGTGATGTGGTTCCATCTATGAGCACCAGTTAAAAGCCTGGCTGCCACATTCTGGACAATCTGCCATCTCTTTAAAGAACGAATGTCCAAAAGTTCAGTCTAGAAGAAATAAAAGCATGTAAAACCATCTCCAAATCGGCACATGACAGAATACTTTTAAGTTTAGAAATGTTCCTGAGATGACAAAAGCAATTTTTGATACAGCCCTTGAGTGTTTACCCAAAGAGAAAGATGAATCAAGCAACACCCCCAGGTTCCTGATGCTCGACTAGACAGAGGAGCCCAGGGCCCCAAGGTGTTGCTTGATCAGTGGAATCTTATCGTCAGGGGCAAAGATCAGGGATTCCGTTTTGGAAGCATTTAGCCGAAGATAATTGTTAGTTAACCATTTTTCGATGGAATCTACAAAATTTAATAAATCAGCTAGCACCCCAATCTCCGACTCATGAAAGGAACAGTATAGCTGGATATCATCAGCATAAAAGTAGTAAGATACATTTCCAAAAAGGCTTATAAGCCTTCCAAGGGGGAACAAATATAGTATTAACAAATTTGGTCCTAGCAGTGAGCCCTGAGGAACACCACAAGAACGCGTTTTAGACTCTGACTGATAGTGATTTGCCAAGACACTAAAAGTTCTGCCATTGAAATAAGAGCTAAACCACTCTAGCACTGTTCCAGATATCCCATTTTGCAGACGCTGGATCATAATTACATGATCAACTGTATCAAAAGCAGCTGTCAAGTTCAGCAACACTAAAACTGTGTACTGACCAGCAGCCATCAACACATCATTGGAGACTTTCAGAAGAGCTGTTTCAGTCGAATGTCTTAAAGGTCTAAAATTATTAGGGACAGAATGATAGAGAGAGGGATTTTTTAAAATGGGGTTCAAAATTGCCTGTTGGAAAGAGCTGGGGACAACGGCAGACTGCAGAGAAAGGTTTATTATGTTGACCAAGTAAGCACCAATTTGATCAAACACTTTTAAAAATAAAGATGTAGGAACTACATCTAGGAAAGAGGAAGAGGGTTTGATCTTTTTTTTATCAGGGTCTGAATGTCTTCAAGAGTATGAATGAAAAAGAAGACCAGTTACAAGATGGGAGGGATGTGATCTTGGGCTGGTTGCCATCACATGGATAGATGTTTGCCCTCAAGTCATGAACCTTATTTATAAAATAATGGAGTGGATTATTACAATCGGATAAAGAATGAATGTGGATTGGAAAACCTTGAGGTGAAACAATTTTATTAATTGTTTCAAAGAGAGTTTTGGAATTATTTTTGTTTAAGGAGACTAATTGCTTAAAATACTCTGATCTGGATTGTTTCATCAGAGCATTAAAAGAAAACATCAGCTCCTTCAAGTTTAGTAGATTTCCATAGACGTTCTGCTTTGTGGCAAATTCTTCATTTATCCATCGACATGCCTTGTTCTGAGAAACAGCACACTGCTTGATATGTGCAGGGCCGGCTTTGGGTATAGGCGAACCAGGCGGTCGCCTGGGGAGCCATCTGCTGGAGGGAGAATTCTCAAATGTGAAAAAAAAAGAAAAAAAAAATTATACTTGAAGATAATAATAACTTTCAACCCATCCATCCATTTTCTATACCGTCAATCGGGTAGCGGGAGCCTATCCCAGCAGTCATCGGGCGAAAGGCGGGGTACACCCTGGACAGGTTGCCAGTCCATCACAGGGCCACATAGAGACAAATGAGACAAACAACCATGCACGCTCACTCCTATGGACAATTTGGAGTCACCAATTAACCTGACATGCATGTTTTTGAGTGGTGGGAGGAAGCCGGAGTACTCGGAGAGAACCCACACATACACAGGGAGAACATGCAAACTCCACACAGAAAGGCTCCAGGTAGGGATTGAACCTGGAACCCTCTTGCTGTGAGGTGACGGTGCTAACCACCACACCACCGTGCAGCCCTAACTTTCAACCCATCCTTCGATTTTACTTTTTCTTTTAAATAAATAATTAAAAAGAATAGAAAAGTTCAATATGAAAAATCTATTTGTTGACCGGCTGACATGCGCCCTGAACTTGACGCTAGTGGAAGGTGAGGTGGGGGAGGGGCAGCGCATCTCAGCTTCTTCAATTAATAAACAAGGACGTTGTCGTGTTACTTTTCGCAACGTTTTTTTTCATCTTTTATATTAAAAAGGCACCCAAACTACAAACTTGTCAATAACCCTTTGCTTGATGGAGCGATGTCGAGACAAAATTTTACAAGGGGGAGGCAAGATAGGAAAAGCTACATTAAAAAGAATACAGCAGTGATCACTCACAAAGCTATCCTTCACACAAAGTTGGTCTATGCTCAGGCCAAAAGAGAAAATTAGGTCTAAAGTGTAACCTTCAATATGCGTTGAGCCTGAGACCCTGAGAACTGAGACCTTTGGGAGATGATTTTGCTTTCAAGGTGACTGTAGCTCAGGGGTAAGAGCAGTCGCCTACCAATCGGAGGTTCGACTCTTGGTGGCCACATGCTGAAGCATCCTTGGGCAAGACACTGAACCCCATGTTGCCTACAGATGTGTCCACTGGTGAATGAATGTGAATGAATGCGTAGAATTAGCTAAGGCTAATACGTGCTTTATGAGTGAATGTGGCATGAAGTGTTAAAGCACATTTGGATAAGAGCATACGTTGCCTTAGAGCCTCTGGATACAGTTCAGTATTGATGGCACTTTCAGTGCTAGTTTCTCAGTTCAGCAGGCACTGATGCATGCCATTACCATCACAGTTTCAGGCTTTTGAAGTGAGCATTGATGACGAGCCAAATGGTCCTTCTCATCTCCAGTCTGAAAGATGCAATGAAAGATGTAATCAAAAGAGAATTTCAAATTTTGATTCCGCATAACAGTTTTCCACTTTGCCTCAGACCATTTTTAATGAGCTTTGGACCACAGAAGACAGCAGTGTTTCTGGATCATGTTCATACATCTCTTCTTGCATGACTATGTGTTAACTTGCATTTGTAAACTGTAATAATTTCTGAAAACGTTTCAGAGTTTATGCACTGATTTCCATGACAGAATCATGCCTGCATTTAATACAGCTCCACCTGAGGGCTTGAAGATCACAGGCAGACAATATTGTTTCTCGACATTCTTTGAGTCTTTTGATGATATTGTTTTCTTTAGAAGATGAAATATTCAGGTCTTTACCATTTCTAGACACTGTGTTTTCTAGACTGCTGCATCTCTTTATTAATAAGAGACTCTGCCTCTGTAAGGTGCTCCAATCATGTTACTGGCCTGTTTCCAATGAACCTGGTTACTTGCAACTAATTAGTCCTACCTACCTTTTCTTTTCAGCCCTTTGTTACCCCCATCCCAACCTTTCTGAGATGTGTTGCAAATACATGATGAGTTGATATCATTCATGATTCAGTAAAATGTATCTCTTTAAACATTAATTGTGTTTTCTATGTCCTATTATTAATGAAATGTTGGTTTATTTAATAAAAAACAGTGCATTTTGTTTTTATTTACATTGAACACAGCTTCCCAACCTTTTTGGATTTAGGGTTGTATTTAAACTTAAGCTAGCAAACACACTCGTATTCATTCCTACAAAAACTTTTACTTTCTTTCTGTATGCTTTTTTTAGTTTTTCATGTGTTACTTTTGTTATTTCTCAGGTCTACAGTTTACAAAGATAAATGTGAGACATATACAATCAAACATCCTTCTGCTTTGTTCTAACAAATACTAACAAAAGCTTTTTTGTTCTTACTTAATTGGCATTGCACAGCAGTCAGGTTTCTTTGCTTTGTTTTTCTCTTGTTCCATAACCAAAACCAGGATTGAGTCAACTTGAATGATGACAAATTGAGGGATACAAAGTACACACAGTTTCTCATTAAGTTTTTTTTTTCTTTAATTGCTAGTTTAAATTAACTTTATTGTTACACAATGACTACTGACAGTTTCCACCCACTCTTCACTCCACTCTCGATTCCCAGCTGCTCTGAGAATAATTTTTAAAAACTTTTAGCAATGAGGTGGGCATTGACAAGATCGAAGCAGTCTGGCTGACAGACAACAAGCTGCAGCGTGGCTTGCTGCATAATTTATGAAGGCAGATGTACAAGGCGGGTCATTAGCGCCCCATGCAACACCACTCCTCTGATTTACAGTTTAAGGAAGCGAGTATTACAAATAGAACACATAAACAAATCAAACTAGTGACACGTTTGTTTCTCTGTGGGTGAAAATGTGCTCAAAGAGGAAGGAGACAAGGAGGAGGGAAGTGAAAGAAAAACATAGCAACCAATTAGTGGACGTTGAGGTGATTGTTAATGACACAGAGGCACTCGGCATTCTGGGTGGGAGAGGCGTCACCTCCCTACCTCTCATTATAGGAGATGGATTTCACAAGTTTGCATTGGCTGGAGCTATTAAGTAACAAATAGGTAGCTATCATGCAGGACATGGGACCAAGACAGCTCCGTCTTAATGAGAGCCTTTCTTATCCTTAATGAGTCTAACCGACTCTCCCTTTCTCTTATATTATCCATCTATCTCTCTCCTCCTATGAGGATTTCACCCGGCTCCCCTCCATCCTTCTGTTCCATCCCCCTCTGTGGACCCTGTGGTTTATGATGATGGAGCTCTGAGAGTAATATACATTTTAATCCTCTGCAGTGGGAGGAGGGGAAAAAAGGAGAAAAGACAACAAGAGACACAGTGGGTGGGTTAGAAAAAGCCTCCTCTCTGAATGTCTCAGCTTTAAATTAATGAGGAGGCTGAGCGTACCACGATAAATTTAGCTTTTCATGTTTAATTATGCTATGACTGTGGTAGTTCAGTGAGGATAAATCATACAATTATTATGCTCCTCACCCGCCGCCAGTGTTGTTTTTCCAACTTCTTTCTGTTTTTCTCCTCACATTTATTTGTTTTTGCTGTTTATTCATAAGTTGATGCCTTTTGTTAATGGTGATGTGTGTATGAGAGGAAATAAGGCATTATGTTTCTATCATAGGGAGCAAAACTCCCTTTGTGTGGGGGTAGAGGAATGTATGTATGGACACAGAGGAATGAGAATGAGAGAAAGCGAGTCTTAGAAAAATACTTGTAAGATGCTATTTTTTTCTAAACTTATGAAATTTGTTCTTTTGTGGACCAATCTGTCAGATGGGTAACAATGGATCAGGTCCTTTTAAAACAAAACAACTCCATCCATCGTATAAATCAAACCTTAAAACTCATAAACAATAATCAGAAATTCCAGGTTAGTGTTGTAAACAAGGTCACCTTTAAAATCAGCTTTGAATTATCACATTTCAGTAATAACTCTTTTTTGAGGGGGGCTTCCGTGAGGTAACATTGATTCTGTAAAAGTGGGCTAATAATTGTGGCAACTGATTCCAATCTTGTGCAGAAATGGAATCAAAAGTTTTTGGGTTTAACCGCCATGAACAACATTTTTTTTCTATTTTAAATATTAAAATCTAAAATATTAAAAAAGTAATAAGATTACGAGCCAGAACTAAATTCTAAGATAAATACAACCCCTGACAAACAATTGTGCAAACAACACTTTTGGGGGATGCTCATTCAGCTGTTTTATTTTGTTAAAAGAAGAAAAAAAAGTTCCAAAATAATTGCTATGATTTTGGCAGTGTTTCCCAGATCAAGAAGAGGAAGAAAATATGGAGCCACTCAATCATGAGGAAAAATGACAAAATCATGAATCAGTTTTAAAAAAAAAAAAAAACTATATTGTTACTTTGTTGCACCTCCACTGGCTTTGACTGCTTCAAATGATTGAGGTATGTTTTTTCAATAATTAAAGACAATAATCTTCATCAGTCACATTCTGGGTTTCTCATATAGCGGTTGACTGATCAGCTTTGCAGCATTCAGTCTGCAGTCTTGTCATAGACCTTTTTAATTTATTTTCTATTTTTAATTTATTTCCTATTTGCACTGCAATACAGACTGTTTGCTGGTATCCAACATACTTTGGACTGAATGAATGTACAAGATTTCAATGTATACCTGTGCATTTACTGTAGAGGTACTGACTGCCACTCCTGGTCCTTTACTTGACATCAACCCCATATCATCGGTGACTGTAAACATTTCCTGTTTTCTTCAGGCAGTTTCTAACAGCTCAG
Source organism: Leuresthes tenuis (assembly GCF_036924035.1). Lineage (NCBI taxonomy): Eukaryota > Metazoa > Chordata > Actinopteri > Atheriniformes > Atherinopsidae > Leuresthes > Leuresthes tenuis. The sequence goes on from NW_027325378.1 coordinate 23,563,330, forward strand.
TCACAAACATTGACCCAATTTGATTTACATTTTCTTTCATTTTAAAGCATATTAGTTTGAGTTTTCTGTCCTGACTTTGTAATGTCCTCCTTAATCGACCTGTATGTTTCCCTTTTACAGCCTTCCTATTTTTTTGTATTTCCTCTAAATTTAAGACACAGCTGACCTAGAACAGCCAACATATTTTGCCTCATTTACCTTTTTCAAAAGGTTTATAATCCTTCTCTTGTTTTAACTGACAGCCATGTTTGTCAGTGCAACAGCTCATTACGGTCTGCAGGTACTCTTTTATTTCTAACTGCAGAGTGATTTACATAATACAAATGGTACAGGTATTTGCGTCTGAAATGCAAATTTAAAAAAAATATGTAAAAACAATTTGTAAAACTTGCAACATTTTCATGAAAATATTTTTCAGGTATATTTATGAAAAACAGTTAAATGAAAATAGTTTAATGCCATATCTCGGACTTGTTTTGCTAAATATTCTTTTATGAAATAAAACAACTGAAAGAACATCCTCCAAAAGTGGTAATTCCATAAGTCTAGCCAAGGAATTTTCCCTATTATGTTGAGCTGTTCAGCTGAGTGATCCTGTTTGGTGTATGATTCCGCATACCAGTGCTTTTAGTTAAATGTAAGCACTTAAATGCTCAAATGCTGGCTGCAAAATATATGAAATGCTGATGCTTTTCACATATGTTTACCATGTCTTAGATCAGATGTTAACATGTTAACATTACCTATAAGCAGGACACAGCAATCAGAGCCGCAGGTGGTTGGAGTTTGACATAGCAATGTAATGGATTGACTCGGGTGTCAGGATACATTGTCAAGGGTGTATCCTACCTCTCACACAATGACTGCTGGGTTAGGCTCCTAAGTTACATACACGTGAGCTGAACTCTCAGAAAATGACTGACCATGAGAGAACCAGTGGGGAAAATGTGTTCTTGTAAGTTAGATTTAAAATTTTAACTCATGCTTGTTCTGAATGCGAAATCAACATACTTTCCATTTCTCGCAGATGAATTAGCGACACACAATTCACAGGTTATTGTCCAAGGGACATCGCTTCCTCCAGTTCCCAAAATTCCCCTAGAGCTTCATTAAGTGCCCCTAGTTACAGAGAAACAATGTTGCTCTCTGATCTCTTCTAACAAAACAGTTTTAATTAGCTGGAGGCCTCTGAAATTATGACTATGTTTCAATATATGCCTGGCATGAGAGCTATTTTTGTGAATATCATTTTACGCCTTTGTGATTTTTTTTTTCCTGTGATTTCAGATCCACTCATATGTACGTGATTTGTTTCTGCAAGTAAAGATTCAGACTTTTACAAGTTCAGACTCCTTTATATGGAAGTATTAATAAGAAGAACAGTACTGCTATTTCTGAAGTTGACAACAAGCACATAGTTATCTATCTCCAACAAGTGTGTTTGCATTCTGCTTTCTTCAGCAGTGGTTGTGCCAAAACTTTATGAAATCCGGGCTAACAATCCTCATTCAGTAAAATGTATAAATGTTGGTGTACATCAAAAGTCACTTCAAGCAATGATTCATTTAAAAGTGGTTTGGAAACCTCATATAGCTGTGCAGCCTACCGGCAGTTATGCTACAATGATGGGATTTTCCAAAGAAAAATGTAGCTGTCCTAACATTGTCACGTTAAGGTGATGTTGATTATTGTGTGAAGATAGATCTGCTGGTATAAACTGAAGATGCCCTTTCTGTTCGTTTTCAGGCACTTCCAATTTGGATTCCATAAAAAGAAGTCCCACAGATGTCAGTCAATTAGCAGCCACGGCTTTGTCAGTGCACTGAATCCCACGCTAACTGCCTTAGTGCCACTGCTTTAATGTGTTAAACTGTGCACCATATGCAACTAAGTATACAGTACAAAAAGTTTGTTTTAATTTTGTTTCAAACATAAAAGATCAAGCTTAATTAACTACAGAGTTTGCATTCAGAAGTGTGATTAACTGTATAATTGCATATATGATTCGTACCTTGGTTTTTTATCTCGCTATTATTGTATTTATTTCCTGGGATGTAAATATAAAAAGGTAAACTTTTGTCTTGCAGAGTTGTGATGCTAATTTAATTCAATTGCCAACAGGAAATCAGAACTTTAATGACTCAAAACAATAAGACTGAAACACAAGTGAGTGAGATTGAAAGGATGCATATTGGGTGGGCTCAGCTACCCTGGCCTGGTTACCATGGAACCTGCTTTGGAAAGCACCTCATCTGGCATTTGGTGAGAAATTTAGGATTAGTGAAGTCTAAGGAGATTTACATCACAGCAGCACCTGTAGTTTGGCATTTCAAAGACTTACGGTGACTGTATCACGGTTCCATTCAGCCTCATTCACGTATATTAAAGGAAACTGCACTCATACTGTGACTGAAGGAAAGAGTGGCAGTGAGATAGATTCTTTCCCAGTCTAAACCCTGCATCCTCCAACTCCATCAAAGACTGTAACTCTGTGTGAAGACACACTCGCAGCTGTGGGGGGTCTCTGTAGGATATGAAATATACCAGCAGACTTTGAAAAGCCTTCACCTTCACAGAAAAGGGAGAGCTTTCAAGCAGTAATGGGGACAATTCATATTGTAAGCCCACATATCTGTTAAAATCACATACTATCATGGAAAAAGCATCCTTTCTGTTTCAGTTGCATTGTGAAGTTTACAATAACAAACAATACATTTTCCAACCCTAACCCAATCCGTCATTAACTATTCTTTTTATAAACGTTCTGTTCAAGGTCTGACACTGACAAAAACAAGCGTGCATTCTCAAAGTCCAATCATAGTCAGCTTGGAAACACCATTTAAACCTATCATGTATGTCTTTGAGTTCTTGAAGAAAATCTGACAAAAGACACAGGCACAGACTGAACAAGACAACTTAACATAGAAGGGCCAGGCTACAGATTTGGACCTGAGTCCAAGAACCAGGGAATACTTGGGTCAGACCAGAGTGACTGGAGCCTGGTAGTAGTGGGAGTTTGATCCAGGACTGCTCCAGGCAGACAGGAGGCAGAGGTAAAACATAGTTTATTGATAAACTATAGTGAAGTTGAGTCTACAGTCTGATGGCCAGGTCCAGACAATGCCAAACATGCCATACAGGATGAAAAAATGCATGTTCATGGCATCACTGAAACTACAAGGAGAGGAGACATAAACTCTGCCCTGCCTAAAAAATGTAGGGATGGGAATTGGGAGAATTTTATCAATGCAATTATACTACTTATTGATATTTGTCATTCTCTTTACAATTTAGAACAAAACAGAGATATGACCTGTAAATACGTGAATAGAACAAACATTAATTTACCTAGAAAGAGAACAGCAGAAGAAAGTCACACAGTCTGCTTCCTTTCAAACTTATTGTATTAACCATAAACATGCTCGTTTTTCCTTGTTTTTAATTGTTTACTCCTGGCTTAGCTTCAGGCAATATCTTGCTAGAAATACACATGTGCCAGACATCGCTGTATATACTGCATATAATCTTAGTCCAGGGATTTAGTATTTAGCAATCCTTAGTAGTTGGTTACACAGAGTATCTTAACAAATAAAAAAATATTTAACTAAAGAGCTGCAGATCTATCAGAATAACTTCATGTCAGCTATACCACATTTTGGTTGATTTTTGTGTTGAATTACTTTTAATTTTTTTATTTAAAATTTCTCATTTTCGGTTTTTATTGATAAACTTGGACTACGGTGCCTGACTTTAGTTGGTGGCTGCAGCTGCTTCCGATAGTTTAGTAAAAGCAGAGTATGAAATATCATTAACAAGATTTTAGGATAATACATTCTGTGTCCATAAAGTTGGAGTGGCTTGCAGTAGTAGAGGGGCCCTGTCCACATAAAAGCATAAAGGTTTTTGACTTCATGGGAATTGAGACACCTGAAATATAACATTGATGTGTCTTGGTATGTTTGTATTCTTAAGAATTTATTTGACTCAAGATGAAATTCATCTACTGGTCTTTAGCTGTTCCTGGAATTTGTTCAGTCTCATCTGGAACTGGACAATAGGTGAGATTAGCAATTGGGGACCAGATTTGAGGGAAACAAAATTACATTGTGCCTTAGTGGAGTGTCAACTTTATGGGCTGCACCTGCATGTAGAATCTGGTGCAACAGAGTAACGATGCCAGCCATGTAAGAGGTGTAAAATCTTAATCTCTGTCATGCAGGTGCTGGGTGATCAAGCTGGGGTGACCCAGCTCTACTTGCAAACTATTTCAAAGTGCCACCCCCTTTCAACTACAAGTAATGGATTATATGTTAAGATGCCTTGTAAGTTAATTCAGTTCACTTCAATTCAGTTTAAATTTTATATAGCGCCAAATCACAACAATGTTATCTCAAAGCACTCCAGAGATACAGTCCAAATTGTTTGGAATAGCTCCCAGTCGCTTTTTCTCTAAAATGTCTTTATTTGATCTTTTATGAACTTAAGATACTGGTTGTCATAAACAACTAACTATCACTTGATTCATTTTTCTCATTAGACTCCAAAGCTAAAATGTTTTCTAGCCTGAATGTTTTAGTATTTACATCATGAGGATGCAGACTCCTTCAAATTAAGTTGGTAGCTGACATACCAGCTGCTCAAACCAGTTATTTTAATTTGATCTTGTTACTCTCAAAGCAGCATGACAACAACCTACCCTGTACTATTTTGATCTCAGCTCTGTGATATAAAATGTTGCATATTTTTTCTTTAAAATCTCCTTTCTTTGAACATCTGTACTGTAATTGCTTGTCTCTCCTGACTCCCAAGGTGTATATCTTTGTATTTTGTTAGCTCCACATCATCAAAGTGCTATCTGAAAGGAAGTGTGTTTTAAGGCAAATCAATGACCAGCTTGGTCTTACCCAATTTTCTTAGGCCAATTTTGAGATTTTCAGTTTCAAATAAATTGTGGGACCCCTGTAGGAGCTGACTGATTGCATTTTCACAGAGCCTCAGTGGCATGTTGTGTCTGATATCAACTTGGCATCCTGGCATGAAGGCAATTTCCATAAAACACACAGCTACCCCTGTGTCTCTAAGTGTGTACTACACAAAAATCACACTCCACTGCAGCTACAGAAAGTACACCACTGCGTCCAGTCTGTCTTACTCTGTTACACATGCACAGACACACACTCTCACAGTCAGGACCATGTCCAACACATCCTGGCTGTACTCAGCTCTGTGCAGCAGTCTGGGTTAGTAGCATCTACAATCATCTCCTGACTGCCATCAATATGCTAATCTGGGGAATTAACAAGTGGGGGGCAACATCTCCACTTAAACACTCACCAAGAGAAAGCACAGGCCTGTGGAGGACCACTTATAGACAAGACCAGATATACACAAACATATAAATGCAGCTGTGAACATCTGTCACATGTTGCATATGTCAATTGTTTTTGTGCTTAAAATTGAGCCTCCTGCACAACAATTAATAAGAGGCATTTTTAAAAAATCAGTGGTACGTTTTCAGCTATCTGAACTTACTACTTTATATGTAGAATAACCGCATTGAATAATCTCTCTAATTTCTTTAATCCACTGAGAATCAGAATTTCTTCTTATTCTGTATCTAGATGTTTTTTTAAAGAACTATGTTAATTAACAATGTTAACTATTTTAATGTTTTCTCTCGAATACAATCAGAATGGCAACATTTTAGTGAACACGTGAGGGAATCCTCTTCTGAAAGTCTTGCTTTGCTTTGAAGTAGAGTGAACAAGTTCTTCTGACAATGGTAAGGCTAATTCTCATACCTTGTGAAGAGGAACCAACAGAGAGGAAGAAATAGTTTGGAAATGAGAAGTGATTTAGAGAGGAAAGCATCCCGGAAAATGTTGGCGAGCAGGTTAGCACAGCCAAACTTAGTTCACTGATAAAAACAGTGATCCATGTAGCCTTAAATGTTAAAAAGAAAAATTGTTCAAAAGAAGTTGGATCTACTTACCATTGCAGACTCACACCAGAATGTGCAAAGCTATGATGGTCTACAGCGCAAAATGCAGCAGTTTCACAAGAAACACTCAAAGTTGTACAATTACACTTTCTAGGCGTTGAGGAAGTCATTCATCTGTTGATTAAACTGGACTGTGGAAGTACATGGCTTCCTTTCCAGGTAGCCAAACCCCTTGATCCACTCAGAAAAAAACCCATCTAAGACTGTTTGCCCACTCTCATCCTGGACAGACCCCTGGTGAGGACAGAGGTCACACCACTCCTTCTCCTGCAGCCCCTTCCCTCCTCCAAGCTGCTCTCCATGATGTGGGACATTAGAGACCTGCTTAGCTCTGCTCAGTTTGCTCTCTAAGCCTATGGGATCAGTGCAGCCTGCCAGTGGCCCTGATCCCTCTCTGTCTCTCTCTCTTGCAACACAAAAACTGCATGGGACCCTTTTTAGCTGAAGGCTAGCCAAGGCTAGTGTATGACTGAGAAATCACAGAGAAATGACCCAAAATTAGATTCAATGCTAACTCCAACAAGACCTAAATAAGCTCTTCTAGAGAGCAGAAGATTTTCACCAAAGACTGAACCTTGACTGGATACAGCACCATTTCCAGCCCTTTTCTTCAAGGACTAAACATTTCCAAGGACTGTGGTAACATCAGAACACACTGGACATTAGCATTAGCTTCAGTGCCACAAGGCTAAGCTTAGGGTACCTTTTTGTAATGAAAGTGCATTACATTGACTTGTCTTTTCTGAGGTTATGTTGAATTAATGTTTAAACAGTAAGGTTAACATGACTCAAGTTACTGTTACTGTGATGTTGAATGCAAACTAACCATCCTCTTTTCATTAATCTGGCATCTAAGATTTGAAGTTGTCCTTAACCAGAACTGGACACTTGAAGAGATTTGAACATCCTGCCCTGCATGCTGTCTGTCAATATTTTAGCATATCTGCCGGTCATTTCACATGCAGGCAGACATGTTTACACAGACAAAGAGCCATAAGATCTTCAGTTAGCATGTGAGCTTCATTGTTGTAGCTTCTCTGGCTAACACATAACTTACAACTTACAACCGTCATCTTGGGTCCCTCCCTGCCACCCAATGGTGTTTCTCCTATTGCTTATTTATTTTGTACATGGGATTAGTTTAGTAGACAATGGTGTTTATTATTTAAGTTCTTTAAATGATAAACACCATAAACACCACTGATTAAACAATTCTACCAACTTTCATAAATTCTATTGTAGTAATTTAAAGGAATAGTTGTTTGTGGTCATTGTGTGTGTTCACTGCAATAACTGCTGGTTGTCAAAGTCAGTACTTGGATTCTTAGCCTTGATATTTGCTCTGTACGTATCACATCTGTCCCACATTGACATGTATAGACCAACATATTTTGAGACTGATACTGGGTTTTAGTAATTGACTTCTGACTTTTGTCAGTTGTGCCTTTTAGGTAATAACTCTTTTTAATAATTTTACTGAATATTAATTACTGTCCCTCGACACTCATAAATATGTGCTAATAACTAATCCAGCTCCTGCTTGATTCCCAACATAGGCTACAAAAAAGTTGCATATATCTACATCTTCCTTTCAAAATTGTAACATATATTTTGCATGACATGAAACTGTCATAAATTTAATGTTGTATTTTCCAAAATACTTGTAGGTGGGAACGAGGGGCTGGATAGTGCATAATGCTGTGACCTGTTATGCAAAATAAACAAGTTTGAGTTCCATCTGATCCAATTTTGTCTAACAAATTTTGTATTTTCTACTTTGTTGACAGTTACAGATTGTAGGTTTACATTACATCACCTTGAACGTTTCTTATACAAAATAACAGCCAATGAAAAATGTTACCTTTTACTAAATTTCTGCATCTTTATTATGGAACTGCTATGTTTTGAACTTGTTTACAAATGTTCCTATTTTCTAAGGAAACTGGAACACACTAACAGATGATATCACACATAAAAATCTAGAGCTGTAACATTATATACAGAATGCTGGTCACATGTAATGACTGTTACACAATGTTATCAAATCCCAAAAGACATCAGCAGCCGTCTTGCAGTGCTTGGCTGCCATTTAAGAACAGTTCAAGCAATTTTCACCCTTTCAGCAATCATGACAGTAAATATTGAAAATCATAGCTTACTCTGAAACTATGCAGGTTCACCATTTATGTTTTTTACCACAGAACTACCCAACAGTTCCTCTGCTTGAGTCACATACACGGAGGTAATTATGTATGCAGAGTTATCGTCCACCTTACATCAGCGTTTCATTTGGAAATACTCACAAACTGATGTGCTCAGGCAGGAAGCAGCAGGTTTTCAGCTGATGGAGACTTAGCAGCATATTATGAATATGCCTCCTGCACTGCTTATATCAGCATGGCCTTGTCTCCACAAACACTGTTGTGGATATGATAATGCATTCAATAACATGGTTTTCTCTCATATTATATTCTCCCTCAGAAACAATCAGCAACACTGTTTTTTTTCTTTCCGGAAAACGAAGGGTTGTTTTTCCTGTGAAACAAAATAGCCCATTTCCAGACAAGCTGTTGAGTGCTTTAGGTAATACTCTCATATTCGGCATCACTTCCACTGCAGAAGTAAAAGCCCCAGATAAGAAAAAAAGAAAGAATGAGAAAAAGAAATGCTCAAGTGGGATAGCAAGCCCACAGAATCTATTTGGAGTGAGCAAGCAATTGCTGCTCATTGACACGGCAATGTCTTCAGCCTGGCTGGTGAATATTTTTGCAAATATATTGCATGATTTTACAGCAGAGGGCCTGCAGAAGATGCAAACGCTGTAAAAAAAAAAACAAGACAATAATGTGCAAAGGAACCATTGTGTGTGACTGCGATCAGCTCTTATTTCACTTTCAGGAGTCCAAACAATTTTTCAATATCATTGTTGGATGCACAACAACACAGAGAGAGGTGGAATATAACTCAGAAATTTTAGCATCTCATACAGCATTTGCTTCTTAAAGCAGCACACAGAAGTATTGTACTTTTTGTTTCTCAGCCTCTCCTATGTCTTCTGTGGACACTAAACTTATGCAAACAGTGTATACTCTTAAATGAAGAGTTACTATATAGATAAAAGCTTATTAGTTAATCAAAGCATTTTAGATACTAGGCTCACAGCACTAAAAGTGTTAATGTTAGCATTAATGATCTCATTATTTTTTGATGGATGAAGACCACCGGACACTTCTTCAGAGTAAATAGAAAGGTTGTAATAAAAACAGACCAACAGCTGTAACTTTTAGTCTCTCTTGCTGTCTGCTCTCCTCTGAAGGTCTAATACTCACTATGCTGGTTTTGCCACTTATCGGGGAAGATAATGAAATTAAGAGGACTCATGAGACAACATTAGCAAACGAGGTTAATTCAACGCCAGTTACTGAGCAGTTACCTGTTGCTGATTATAATATGGTAGTCCATATGGGTCTCTATTTTTCTTGAACAAACTCAGATCTGCTACTTGTACACATTTAAATGATAAAACAGTTTTTATGTGATTGACCCCTTAAGTTCCTGCCATAGGGTTTGCTGTAGCTCAGGAGCTAGAGCAGTCGCCTATAATACGGAAGGTCGGAGGTTTGACTCCTGGCTTTTCCAGGCCACATGTTGAAGCATCCTTGGACATGATACTGAACTCACCCTGTCCATTGTTGTGTGAATGTGTAGAACAAAGCACTGTACACACACTAAATGAATGAATATGTAGAATTAAGTTGAAAAATGAAATGGATTAAATCAAATTAAATGCAGTGTATTTTGTTCATAATGACTGGTATATATGATAACAGACAGTTAAATACAAGATAATTTGGTCATCCTGGTAGCTGTTAGAATAGATTGTACGAATGTCTTTGATCTTTCAATCTCGGTGATGTTAAGATAGTTTATATTTGCATGTTTGAATTCAGTTGTTCATCTTATAGCATTATAACAGTTTTGTTCTTTGGCTTCCCCTACAGTTGTGTGATGTAACAAGTAAACCTCTGTCTGAACTTTTTACCTGCGCAGCTTACATGTGAATTTGTTGTCATGATTTAAAGGCTGAAAGAAACTCCTCAAGTTCTCCTGAAGCCACCATATATGTCGAAGGCGGGTAATAATACAGGAGCTAGAAGAATAGGACAGCATATTTTTAAATAATGTAATTCATGTGATGAACAAAGATAGTTGATCTGAAATACAGTTAGATATGTGAAACCAATGCATATTGCACAAATATGTATATTACAGCTTTTGATTATATTATATTGCAAGATAGCTGAGAACAATTTGAAAGACCGCAAACTTCCAAGATTTTGGTTTAAAGTTTGACTAAAAAAAACAAACATTTTTCAAAATTCGATGCTTATTCTTGGCCTATGTCCTGCTTGTACACATTCTCTCTTCTTCCTCACTTTCTTTCAATCATTGTCTTGGGCCTAGTTGCTGCATCTACCAGTAATAATAACAGTGCTTTTATTTCCTCTAACTTAATTAGTAATGGCAAAAGTGGGTTTTTTTTTCAACTTGAATTATTTTGGAAAAAGTATGTTTTTATCTACTTGCTGGTACATGATGTGGTACCATAAACCAAAATGGTCGCATGCCCTGATAAGTTTCAGTTAATGTGCAGCAGTACATAGTTCAAAGATTGAAAACTTCTCAATTGTTGCTTTAAAATTCCTCTTAAAAACGAATCTTTGTACCTCCTCTGAAGTTTTTACCAGTAAAACCTGTCAAGTATTTAAAATATCTTGCAATATGACTATATCTCATCTTATTCCTTCAGTGAATGGTGCTGTATGAATATTCTAATTAATTAATATGCTGCCCAGATCTCTACCTACCAGCAACTGGCACCAGTTTTCCTCTCCCTGTTGAGCAATGACAAATTCTAATATTGGTGTAATTCAGCAACCATTTACATATCATTTGTTACGACTGTTTGTTCAATAAAGCATCTTTAGAGAAAAAAGAAATTCCCTCATCTCTGATCAGAAAGTAATTCTCAAGAAATCGATAAGGATTATACAAGATTGCATGGACTAGGACATATCACGTATTGACTCTGTGTTTCAATAATGCAGGTGTCGCTAGGTCCATGAGCCAGCTAACTGAGAACTGCTTGCTAGTCCAGTGCTCCCAGTGCTTGTCAAGTTCCCAGGATTTGGCAGTACACAGCAGAAGTAGGCCAAGCCAAGATACTTGACAAGGTTCACTGATCAGAGGCTCACTTACTGCTGGAGTAAAAAGCTGTGGTAGTGCTGGGCTATTATGTTGAACTGCTACGACAGCATTGGATGTAGAAAAATGTTAATGTTATTACTTTGCCAAGCATAACCAGGAAAAACTATACAGGATGTCGGTTAGCAGCAGCGTCAGGCACATCCTTGCAATAACCCATCTATCGCTCAGATTGGATTCAACTCTTCTGCATGTCCTTCAGCTATGAGTCACAGACAGCATACTGTGCTTATAGAATAAATGTACATTAACCAAAACAAACGCTTCAGGTTCACTGAAAACTGGGTGTCAACATGCAAGTTATTGAGCAGATGGACCCAACAAAAGCATTTCCTTGGAAGGTCAGTGATTCAACTCCCGGCTTCCCAAGTGTCTTTGGGCAAGACACTGAATCCATGTTGCAACCATTAGTGTATAAATGTGTCTGATAGAGAAAAAAAGCCCTCTGTAGCGTGTAAGATTATATTGATTAAATAGGGATGGCCAACTCCGGTCCTCAAAAGCCACTGTCCTGCATATTTTAGATATTTCCCTGCTTCAGATTAAAAGGCTCGTTTCAAAAGATTGTTAAGTTCTGCACAAGCCTGCTAATGACACATTGATTTGAATCAAGTGTGTTGAAGCAGGGGAACATCTAAAACCTGCAGGACAGCGACTCTAGAGCACTGAAGTTGACCATCCCTGCCCCTAGACATGTGGGTGAGCGTGTGTATGAAGAGGTGAATGTGGCTCGTTGTGTAAAAGTGCTTTAAGTAGACAAATAGAGTCGAAAAGCACTGTAAAAGTATAGTTAATTTAGCTCGTGGCTTCACTGGTGGGAAATCCGGCTTGCGGTGTGGCCAAGAGGTCACTCTGCTTGCTCCCTACAAATGTTATTCACAAATACAACTTTCAGACAGAACTTTTCCTGAGAGTATGACAGCTAAGCTAATGATGTGTATCAACAAAAGGCAATCAAATATATTTTACAAAGAACACAATATCTTTATGAGAGTAAAGGCTGATCAAGATACACTGTCTAAATATACCAAGAAGCTATGAGTCATACTGCAGGTAGCTGCAGCCTTATCAGCAGCATATTGTTTTCTTTTCCAGACTCACTGAAGAAAACATATTTGGAAAGGATCTGAAAAACAAGGTCTATTCTGGAAGAGTGAAAGAAGGCTGGCGGTCAACCTAACATTACATCACAAAGAATTGCACCCATGTTGAGATTGTTTTACACTTGTAGATTTAACACAATGAAGAAAGGGAGAGAAGGGCAGGAAGCTATACCTCACCTGATGCAATTCAAGGACAGGTTCTTGAGGGTTCGATTTAGACCCCACGTTCAGTCATTTTTGTGTAAATTTTTCCTCACTGGAATAATAAAAAATTCATTGCATTCTGCTTCTCAATGATTCTTGAAGGTTTTGTCAATTTTCTTAGTAGTTTTTTTGAAAGTTCAACTATTTCAGCATGAGAAAAAGACCAGATGACATTAGAGGTAGTACAGGTGACTTTACAGCTCGCGGCTACCACAAGACTAAATTATTTTTATGCTGTCAACTAACATAAAATTAACAAAACTCTGAAAGAATAATTTAGCAGTTGGGACATCAAGAGGCCCAATGCATAAAAACTGGGTGGAGTTTAATGACTTAAACTGAGTGTATGCAGAAAGGCAAAATTCTGCATGTGCATTATTTTCAACACTGGTAGTCGTAAATACTTTTTGAAGATATTGTTTTTTTACCTTTACGCTTTGTATAAACAACTATAGTGTTGATTACGATCCATAAATCCATTAAGTGCTACAGAGAAAACGTTATTTTATTTATGTAATAAACACATTTTGAACTAGATAGATAAAAAGAAAAACACGGCAAGTCTCTTTCTCACCACAAATTTAGCATACTGGTAAACCACTTTCGTCAGAGGTAAATGCAAATTAATCTGCCCAGACATCATTAAATGTTCTATTTTCTTCAGATATTTTTATTTTCTTACATTTCTCCATACTTGGCCTACCTGGAGTTGAAAGTCTCGATAAATGCACAGAGTTTTGGCGGGCACATACCGGCTTTCGGCAAGTGTGACGAATATTTTGAGTGATGAAAAATAATAGAAATAATAAAGTTATTTAAATATTTCAAGATCACAATTATCTTCCAATTTAGAACTACAATAAAAAAAACTAACTAACACCAATAAAATACACTTCAATTGCATACTTTTAAATTTATTTTCCCAAGCCACTCGGGACAGCAGCATAGGGATGAAAGAGCCACATGCGGCTCTGGAGCCGGGATTTGCCCACCTCTGGTATAGATGGTATTCATTTGGCGTCTAGTACTACAGTGAGGAACCTTGGAGTTATTTTTCATCAGAATTTATCATTTGACACACATATAAAATCGATTTCTAGAACTGCCTTCTTTCACCTTCATAATATTACCAAAATTAGGAACACCCTGTCTCGGAGTAATGCAGAAAAACTGGTCCATGCATTTATTACTTCAAGATTACTGTAAATCTTTAGTATTGAGCAGTCCAAAAATGTCTCTGAAAAGTCTTCAGCTGATCCAAAATGCTGCAGCCAGAGTTCTGTGTGTTGTTATGCTTGTTGTCCCCTCTTTCCTCCCCTCTCAAACTCCAGCTGGTTGAAGCAGATGGCCACTCTTCTCCAGTCTGGTTTCGCCAGAGGTTTCTTCCTGTTAGTTTTTTCTTTCCACGGTTGCCTCTTGCATTCTAGGGATGGGAGATTGGATAAAAGAGAAGTTTCAGGACAGTCTGCTGGTTTCCTTAGCTAGGCTACTTTTTAAAATTGGCTTTGTATGAATTGGACTAATCTGGAATTTAATGAATTGTATTTAATTGTATTATGATTGTATTACAATTAATTAGATTGTATCTTTGAAGTGCCTTGAGATGACAGTTGTTGTAAATTGGTGCTATATAAATCAAACTTAAGTGAATAAATACCATTCATTGTGAAATTGTACACGTGTATGCAGACTTTTGTTCACAGCAGCGGGTTATACAAAGAGGAATGAGGCGCTTGACTTCACTCTCTCTTTTCTACAAGGGTGTCTTTTTGGGATTTGTTGTAAAGCTTTTACCATGAAAATGGAAATTTGTACACAAATTTTAATAAATGTTCTTCATTGATGGTCCAATTTTTTAATAAAAATTCTTGATGCTAAAAAAACACAACTATTACTCTTAAGTGTCTAGTTTAACGAATGTTACAAGAATTTTATTTTAAAGATGTGGTCCATTGTATTGCTGCTTCCAATAACAAATAGAAATTTGGAATTTCTGACTGGAAAAAAAAATTTCAAAACCAGACCAGTGGCACTAGCATCACACATCATGAAGACTTTCGAACGACTGCTGCTCCATCTCCTCAGACTCCAGGTTCATCATGCACAGCATCCACTCAGTTGGTAGTGCATGTGAATAGCAAACCATTTTGCCCTGTCATTTAAAGCAGTTAAAGTAACATGCTGAATTATTAGGGTTAGGGTATGAACATAATGGGGAAGTACTAATAATGTGCTACATTTCTTTCCATGTAATAACTATGCATTTTTATGTGACCAAGTTGCATGAATATGTACCAAGATGAACTATTATGCCAGCTGGTGATATTCATACATTTGTAATGTAAACTTTAGGGCGACTGAACGTGCCATATTGGATTTAGAATATGACTTTTAATAGTTAAGTGTATGTTGCTTTTGTGGCAGCCTTGTGCCTTTGTGTGGTCTAAGTAGACTTGGTGGGCTCTGTGGCTGCAGATTCTTTTCATTCTCTGCAGACATTCTTTCTTTGAGCAGGATAATTATTATAAAAGCCTCTCCCTTTTTTCTCATTTTTTCTCCTTGTACTGTCTTTCCTTCATCTCCCTCCTGTCCTCCCTTTTCTCTTGACTTGCACTTCAGCACTCCTTCCTATCGTTACATCTCTGTATTATTCTACATTTGACTAAGGTGGCTCCTTGGGTGCCTCAGTCAAGGTCCTCTTAGCTCCCCCTAACCACATCCTTTTCAGTGATATCACAGACAAATGCAAGCAATGGAGGCAAAGAAAGAAGAAGTGTATTTAGTAAATAAACATTGTTAACAAAGATTTAATAACAGTTGTTTGAATACCATTTGCCTCTCATTTCCAACTTTAAATCTCTACAATTGAAAGAGCAAATAAACAATAATTATGAGGTCATGTGACCCCACACGAACAATTCTGGTTTAACAGCATTATTATTGGAACAGTTGCCTATCACAATGTCCTTCACAATTCCTCCAAAATAAGCGTATCAATGATTGCCAGTGCCTTCTAGAACAACAAGCACGTAACCAACTAATATTTAACCACAGTTTATAGGTACCTACTAACAATCGTTTGCTAAAGTTCTTAAACCCCTTGGATGTAAATCGCAAATTGATTATAGGGGGGAGTTTATGTGAAAGAAAAGGGAAAAAAATTAATTCTGCTAGATGGCATTTTCAAAGTTTTATATACACACGCATATATTTGTGTGTGTATACATATACAGGTTTATAACCCAGCCCTGATTTGTACTTCTCCCCAACTTTGTCTCTGACCTGTTGGGAGGCCTTCTTGGTCTTCATACTGTCACTTGCTTAGTGGTGCCTGCAACTCATACCAATGGTCAAGCATGGAGGCAGAGGGGTGATGATTTGGATTTATTGCAGCCACACAACTTGGGCACTTTGCTGTTATGGAGTCATCTCTGAACTCCTCTGTACATCAACATATTCTAGAGTGTAATGATTGGCCATCTGTAATGTCCAGGGCACTCCTGCAAAAGAGCTATTTAATCATTGTGGGACTTTTTTTTCTGGGTAAATAAAGGCTATAAAAAACTGTTGGTCAAAACTCCTCCACAATGATATGAGATATTAGTAACATCATACAGAAAATAACTTCTTGAAAGTTATTACTTCTAAAGTGAGTTCTATAAACTACTGACTCATTGGCTGTATCTTGTTTTCCCTCTGCTTCTACATTTTTGATGCCATGGTTTAGTTTCACAATGGCACCACGAGGTTTGCAAATTAAGAGAAGGTACTCCTCCCAAACACACCTCAGTCTTCGATTAAACTTAGTTAGTTAGTTAATGAGGCTTAGTTGAATTGTGCATAATGCATGCACCAGGTTTGAGAAGTACAAAAACACGTCACATAGAATAGTCTGAAGAACATTTCTCAACCCACTAATAAATTAGTAGCCCGAAAAAAAGAAACGAAAACATACGATTAAAGCTTTATATGAAAAATAATTACTCAGTTTCGTAGAAGAATATATCATACCCTCACCATCACCCAGCATGCACCAAATGCACAGGCACAAGCAACCAGATTTTTCCTCACTGTAGCCAATTATCCAGGAAAAATCAAACTGATGTATTGGATATTTATGTTGCTCAGTAAAATGCCTGCATAATTCTCCTTTTGACCATTTCCTAACAAGCTTGGGGATGACAGCAGAGAAACATGCCCAACCCAGAGACAGACATTATGGTCACAGAAAATCATCAGAGGGACAAAGGCTAGTAATGAAGCAAGAAGGATTTGATTAATTTTATCATACAATTGATTGGCATCACAAACCTCTTTTCCTGTCTTTGGAGCTTTTTTGGTGTGTTCTACTTCACACTGTCATTATTTTTACCTTGTAATTTTATCTCTCTTTCAGTGATTCAACAACCTGAGGCACTGTATCTGTCAAACACCATCCTAAACTTCTCCAACAGCAAAAATGTATATATGTAGCTTGTTTAAACAGCTTATCAAACTAACATGTAAAACTGAAAATCTAAGAGCCTTCATACAATATGTCTCCATGCTCTCATACACCAATGCCCCAACTCATCCGCTCCTTCCCTTCATCTCACAACACATTCCATGCTTAATCTTGCAAATCAATGTCAATTACATACTGATTATGTTTAGAGGGCCTATCCATTTGTCTTGATTTGGTAGTCATGTAAGTGTGGAAATCAGCAATCCGTGTACATGCTGGTGGATATTGAGAGCGCAGGTGGGGGCGTTGTGGTGGCACAGTACAGTATTGTAACTTTAAAGGTCATGTTTGACAGTTTCTGCATCATTAGATATGAAGAGTAGTTCTGATTTACCAGGAAACAAAGAAAGGTCAAGCATGACCGCTCTCCCTCTCTACTCCTCTCCCCCTCCCAGGTTGTAGCTGTGCTTAGGTTCCATGTCACAATATGAAGACAAAATGGCAGCAGACAAGGGGCCAAAGCAATACACACTTCAGCCAGCACAGCAGGTACTTGCCTGAATGTCGTCCACATGTCACAATGCTTTTACTTTGCCATTTTGTCTGCTTCACAGGTTAGAATGCACAGACTTATCATGGTCTAGTGACTCTAAAAATGCACAAATTTTCCTAATTTTGCTTGTCAACATGATCGTTTTTCTGCTAAATGTATTCACTATTTTTACGGCTCAAAATAGTGCACACAAAAGGACAAGAAAAGGAAAATATGGTTTTTCATAGTATCAATTTGCTGTAAAAGACATTTGGTATGGAGAGAAACTAGGCAATTTATTTTGGGGAAAAAAAATTCACGGCAAGCAGTCTGCCTTGGGCAGTTAGTGTGAGGTGACAGCAAGACGTGGACTTTAAATTCCAAAAATATATTCCAAATAATCAAGATTCAGCAAAAATATTGGCATTGGCATGTGGTCGTAGATTAATGCTGACATTTCCTTTATTTCAAAGGCCATATTAAGTTCAGTGGTCAGGTAATGATAAGCTGTGTAACATCTACTCTTATAATCAATTTATAACATGCCACAAAAAATATAGGCAATGGAAAAGAAAGTACAACTGTGACAAGAAGAAGCATAATCTAGAAAAAAAAGTTCATTAGGGCTTGTTTTACATCGTGACATGACCGTAGCCATTGCAAATACAAGCAATTTTAACGGGATACACATCATTTCCTTCTTATTTCAGTGGTCTGTGTTAGAAATCCAAGAACCTAAAGCTAAATTCTTAGATACTAAAGTGGCTTGCAAAATGACTTATCCCCTCTGCATGTTTCCTATTCTTTTGCATTACAACCTGTAATTTAAATAGATATTTGGGGGTCATGAGTGGCCTGAAGCTAAGAGCAGTAATGGGTAAATAAATATACAGATTTACAGACAAGAAGACAAAAGTAAAAGTAACATAAATCTTCATCACTTTGTAGCCTAAATTCCTTTGTAGTCATGTTTCATGGTTACTACCTGGAAGCTAATACAAGTGTTTCCAGGTAATTAGTTGTAGTTACACAATAAACATTTATCTAATTTATCTATCTTTACCTTGAAACAAAAAGATTTCAAGAAAGGATGAATTTCAGCACTATGATGTGATTAACTACCCTGACCTGTTTTATTCCATCATGAAGATAGGTTCATTCTTATCTTAGTACTATGGAAACATCATCCTGTATTACCTCATTATTTTCAGGTTATGACCACATTTATGTCACCATCTTGGCATTTTTCTTATCAGAACATTATACCTATATAACCATATATTTTTTAGCATTTTTACCATATTATTTCTACAATGTTACCATACCATGATCAGCTAGTTTTCTTCATTGTGATTTATTAAATTTATTTCCCTATTGTTGCTCTTGGTTTCAGGTCCCTTATCCTATAAATTCAGTTTTAGTCTGTCATTAAATGGTAAATGGACTGTACGTGTATTGTGCTTTTCTAATCTGAGCTGACCACTTTAAACGCTTTTACACTGCATGCCACAGTCACCCATTCACTCACACTCATGAAGCACATGTTAGTCCATATACACTACACAGTACTTTCTTCTACACATTCACATATAATTCATAAACTGATGGATGCATCGGTAGGCAACGTGGGGTTTAGTGTCTTGTCCAAGGATGCTTGAACATGTAGGGACATGGGGAGTTGAACCACCAACCTTCATCTGACTGCTCTTATATTACTATGACCATTGTTTTTACCAGATTATTACATGTTTAATAATTTGGTGATTGCATGGACGCTCATAAGCAAGGTTTTAGACGCTCATAAGGAACTCAATCTGCTTCTCCATCTCCATCTCTATAAAGGCTCTGCAGTTCGCTTATCAGGTCGACACATATGGATAGTAAGAGTGGGAAATATGTGAGACTGATGTTCATTGACTACAGCTCAGCTTTCAGTATTGTGGTTCCACTCAGACTGTTCACTAAGCTTAAGGATTGGAACATCCAGCTGTGTAGATAGGTGCTGGACTTTATCTCAGACAGGCCCTAAGCAGTTAGGGTGGGCAACTGTGTGTCCAGTACTATCACCCTCAACACACATTCCACAAGGATGTGTGTTGAGACCCCTGCTGTACAACTTCTACACCTCCGAGTGCATGGTCACTCACAACAACAATTCCATCATCAATTTTGCTGATGACACAGTAGTGCTGGGTCTCATCTCCAACAATGATGAGTTAGCCTATCAGAGGGAACTACCTCCAGCTGGATATCAAAATCATCAGAGACACTTCCAACCCCAGTAACTGTCTGTTTCAGCTGCTGAACTCAGGCAAACTGTTATGCAGCTTGACAAGAAGAACTGGAGAAGCTTCTACCCTCAGAGTATAAGGCTCCTGAACCAGGCCATTCCTCTTCATCCTGCATTTTCATTGTATCATTGTAACTCACTTGTCCCTTTACCAATCTGACCTCATAACTTGTCATTTCATCAGTTTGACCTCATTCTTATGCTTCTTTTTTATGCTGCTTCTTATGCTGCTGCTGCTGCTCATATATTATATTGTTACTCTCAGACATACAATCACAGAAATGGATCATGGTAGAGTTTATTTTCAAGCATGTAAATCTATTTGATTTTATTCAAATACTGATATTTTTTTATTTATTGAAATTAATTACAATTTGTATAATTCTATCAATTCTGAAATATATCAAATGTAATTACTTAATACATATTAAAATGGTTTGAATAATCAAAGCTGTGAAACAAAAAAGATTAATTTATTTAAAATGTATGTCATTGGTTTAAATCCAACTTACTTATTTTCCGCTGGACGCCATCTTCGTTCCACAGACTGTGGTATGTTAGGCTTAATGGTGAGTAGCCCGAGTCATCCTTTGTCTATTTACATCCACCTATGTATTATTCGTGTAGTTTTTATCATAGGACATTAATATGAATTCATCGATGATCAAATCTATGTAGTTTGTGATGATTGTAAGTAGTTTTATCTTTAGGCCCCTGGCTCTTAGATGTTGTGTGTACTGGCGCTTGCTAGCTAATGTTAGCTAGCAATTCACTAAACTTTGTTCTCTATGCGGAGTAGGAAAATAATCAATGATTGGCAAATTTAAATGCATTTCATTCAAAGCTTTTCAGGTAGCGTCAGCACATGCGTGTTAGTGTGTCTCTGACACTGACCAGCATGGAATCATGTAATGTTTGTTGCAGAGTGAAGACATAAACATGAGAGGCATGATTGTGTGCTGAGCTGCCTGAGCATCTACCTCAATGAAGAATACGTGTTAAGTATGACATTCTTCTGTCCTTTGTGCCAGGTGTGGCTGATAACATGAGAATGGGATGGACATTAGGTCACATTGACCTTGACCACCAATAGTTCGTCATTGAGTCCAATGGGTTGTTGGTTTTGAGTAAGAAATTCCCTCAAGGCGAATTCCGCCTCAAGGTGGTGGTAGTGCTGTTACTTGTAGGGAAAAAATCCACATGGTCCGGAGGAGCTTGACTATAAACCTGGTCGGGTTCTGGCACCTACGTCTCCAATATGCCAATGACGACAATTCTACCCCAAACAAGAGGTGAGGATGCAGCAACTTGATAGTTCTCATAAAGCAGCAGTAATCTAATTGACACCTGTTTGGAAATGTTATTTAGTAAGAAAGGCCTTTCAAATTATGTCAGGTCGGTTTTGATTCTTGATTCTAATCCTGCTTATGAACTCGTACGCCTTGAGAACATCAGAGAGAGCCTTCTTGTATTCCTTAAAGTAAATGCAAGTAAGTGGACATGTTGACTGGAACTCTAACCAACACAAGACTGATCAACTGGTCTCTCCCTCCCTCTCTCTCTATCCTATCACACTTTGTCTGTCTCCCTCTACTCTCTCCTTTCTGTCTCTTTCCCTCTCTCTCTCTCTCTGGTCTTCTCCCTCTCTCTGTCTACCACACCCATCACACATATATCTTTATTGTGTGTTACCTCCTACCACAATGTAACTTCACACATATCTAAAGCATTGGATTTTAAAAAGGTGTAAAAGTAGGACTATATGTGTTAATTCTCGCTTTTTTTCTACAATATAGTTTACAAAGATAATACCATTCCTGTCTTCCTCATATACCATGCCTTGTAGTGTATTTAGGGCTGATATCCATGGAGAGAAATAATGGCATAATTATTGTTTTTCTCTGTCAAAGCTGAGGATCTGAGGCAGTCAGTAAAGCCAAAGCCGGATGTCAAGAGGTAAGTCATAAAACAGTGTAGTAGTAAGGATACTTTGTTTTGTTTTGGCTATTGGGACTGATTCGATTTAGTAGAAGGGGGCATTTTCAAGGGTTGATGGGTTAGGGGAGAGAAGGTAAGGATAGAGAAAGGTTAGTTCCTTCTATTTTCTAATAGGAAACAGAATTAGGTTAGGAGAGAGGGAGGACGGCACAAGAGAGGGTTGGATAGGAGGGAGGAGTAAACCTTACCCAATGAGAGGAGATAAGGAGAGAGGGTAGGAGTGAGGAAGTGGGGGGTGGACAGAAGAGGTTTGTCTCTTTCCTACTGTCCTTTATCTCCGACACTGTATCAGAGAACACTTTCTTATTTGACTCTTTCAGATGTTGGTTACTTATGATAATGTTTTCATTTACTTCACAGATCTCTGAATAAAATGGGTTCCTGGTCCTGTATTTATTTACATTTTAAGTTGTTTTGTTGACTCAATTTTTATTGTGGCAGGTCAAAGATTTAATTGGATAAAGTGCAGTCTCTTCTGTCTTCCCGGAAATCCTTACATCTTAAAGAAGCTTAGAACCTTACCCTAAGAGAAGGACTAAGCTATGAACATATAAGTTACTATATTGCGTTTCATGTGCAACATTAAAAATTCCCTAAATTAAAGGATTAAGAGTATTACTTTTTAGCAATGAGACACGACATACTGTTCTTTATGGTACTTACCAACAAACATGGTAAACAATGGTATCAAGATTCTTTAACACGATCCCTCATTGTGATCAACAATGCTCAAACACCACTTTTTATCATATTTAAATAGTTGATGATCACTGAATGTACAACTCCATTTATACATAATGTAACTTTTTGACTTTTTGTTTTGTCTTCCAGGCTTTTAGGGAGTCAAAGATCGTGAGGTCATTGGGACCTTGAACTTGTGTCCATCTCATTTTTATGAACGCTATATCTACAGTGCCTTAAGGGAATTTCTTCAAATTAACACGGACTTGGCCTCAATGATGAGCTGCTTAAAATTTGGAGGTCAAGGTTAGAGTGACACAGCTTATTGTTCTCTGTTCCCTTGATCATTCAGGACATCGAACGCAGTGAGGCTGAGGCAGACGGTGCAGGGACGACCATGGCAATCTACACCGTTCAAGCTGAGAGTGATGATCCTGATGGTCCTGGTGGACACTTTGCAGATGCTGGTGTGGTACTGGATGGGGTAATTTAATAAATTTTAATGAATTTAAAATTCTATTTTGAATTTAACGGAGCCAATATTAAACTGGAGAAATAATATAATCTCTCCTGTTAGTTCTCATCAGAACTATGGCTGCAGCAATTGGATCAGCTGGAGGCTTTTCAGAGAATTTGTGGGATAGCCCAATAATAAAGAATTACAGTAGTCCAATCTTGAAGTAACAAATGCATGAACTAGTTTTTCTATATCATTCTGAGAGAGGATGTTCCTAATTGTGGCAATATTACGAAGGTGAAAGAAGCCAGTCTTAGAAACTTGTTTTATTAATGTGTCAAATTATAAATTCTGGTCAAAAATAACTCCACGGTTCCTCATTATAGTACTAGAAGCCAAAGAAATTCCATCTAGAGCAGTGGTAGACAACCCGTCAATCGCAATGAACTGGTAGATCTTTGAAACATTCCCTTTAGATCCCAAAAATAATAGAGAAATAATTACACAAATACATTATGGCTGATGTAATGCTAATGTTCAGTTTTGCAAGCGCCTCTCTTTTCTCTTTTTTCTTTATCGTTGTATTTTTTCAGTGTAACGGGTGGCATTAAATTGACCAATAAGGTCAAAGAAGGATATTGGAGCATTAACTGTCGCAAAATGACAATATACTGCACTAGCAGGTGATAGCTGATAGACGGCAATATTATCAGCTAGCAAGGCTTGAAGGCCTCGAGAAATAATTAAAAAACTTATAATTTCCATGAGGAATGGGAAGAGGAATTTATTTTCACCATGGTGAAAGACAACTGTGCTTCTATGCTGTGCTACCAAACTCTAGTGCTGTCTAAAAGAGGAAAGCTGAAGCGACACCACACACCAGCCACGACAAATTCAAAGACAGTTTCCCCGCCAAGAGCGCAATCCACGCTCGGAAAGTTGCTGAGCTGAAAGCGGGGTTGAAGGCCTCGTAGTCGCTTCTCACAAAACCTGCTGCACAAAATAAGGCTGCGACTAAAGCTTCATTCCGTATTAGTAACCTTTTGGCTAAACACAAGAAGCCTTTTACAGATGGCAATTTATTCAAGGAAGCAATGTCCATTGCTGCAGAGATGGTTTTCAACGGCTTCAAAAACAAAGACAACATCAAAACCGCGCTCCACAGTGTCCAGCTTGGGCCCAATACAGTGGCGAGGAGGGTCGAGTTAATGTCAGGGGACGTGGATCGATAAGTGCTAAAAGTCTTCCTTGGCTAAAAGTCACACTGTGAATATTGCTCTGCCTAGTGGGGTTGACATAAGGTGACCAGATTTCTGAAATGAAAATCGGGGGCATTTTCATTGCAGTGGTGAAAAATCATCAAATATCATCATTATGAAATAAAAAAAAAGGGGCAAGTACTTTTTCATGTATCTTAACCAGCTTTTATTACACAAAAGGTGGCAATTAAAATAATGGGTGACATTACAGTTATCTCCTCATTCATCCACCTCCACCTCAGCAGTCTGGATAGAATAAGCTGTCCTCTGTAATATTTGTGCATGGCGGTGAAGAAAAGGATGATGGAATTAACTCTTTAAATCTGGTTACAGCATTCTCTGATAGACACCTTCAATATGAACAGGAAGGGGCCATCCCCAATCTGTTTTCATAAAGTTGGGAGTGTGAAATTGTCCAAAATCTCTTGGTATACTAAAGCATTCAGAGTTCTTTTCACTAGAACTAAGGGGCCAAGCCCAGCTCCTGAAAACCAACCCCACACCATAATACCCCCTCCACCAAACTTTACATTTGACACAATGCAGCAAGACAAGTACCGTTCTCCTGACAACCACCAAACCCAAACTCATCCATACATCACTTGGTGATATAGGGCTTGGATGCAACTGCTCAGCCATGGAAACCCATTCCATGAAGCTCTCCACGCACTGTTCTTGTGCTAATCTGAAGGCCACATGAGGTTTGGAGGTCTGTAGTGATTGACTCTGCCGAAAGTTCCCGACCTCTGCGCACTGTGCGCCTCTGCATCCGCTGACCCCGCT
Source organism: Leuresthes tenuis (assembly GCF_036924035.1). NCBI lineage: Eukaryota > Metazoa > Chordata > Actinopteri > Atheriniformes > Atherinopsidae > Leuresthes > Leuresthes tenuis. The sequence continues at coordinate 23,588,347 of NW_027325378.1, forward strand.
CTGCCATTTTATGTGGCCTACTAATGTGTGGTTGAGTTGCTGTCGTTTTCAATTGCTTCCACTTTGTTATTATACCACTGGCAGTTGACTGTGGAATATTTAGTATCGAGGAAATTTCATGACTGGACTTGTTGCACAGGTGGCATCCTATCACGGTACCATGCTGGAATTCACTGAGCTCCTGAGAGCAACCAATTCTTTCACAAATGTTTCTAGAAGCAGTCTGCATGCCTAGGTGCTTGAATTTATACACATGTGGCCATGGAAGTGATTGGAACACCTGAATGTAATAATTTGGATGGGTGAGTGAATACTTTTGGCAATTAGCGTATCAGCTTATCAGTTATTCATTTTCTATGAAGAGGGCTGCCTTGCTTCTCTGAAAATTTTGGTCCCTTGTCCCTTGAAAACTTAAATCAGGCTCATTCTCTAAGTGTATATCCATGGGAAAATATAGAAGAAGTTTGTTTTGGGAATAAGAAAAAAAATGCAAACTTGTGAGGAGGGATACCTGGGCAGCTGGCCCAAGAGTCAAAATAGAGTGGAATTGATGAGACTGGAAGCAACAGTCTTTAGTTGACAATATTTAATACTGTGTACACAGGGTTGTACTGTCACAAGGTGGATGCGAAGGACTCAATTGCTGGACACACACACAAAGGTATTTGGAAAGGAGTGTCTTTTAATATTGCTAGAGATGCTTGGGGATTGGTTCGAGGAGGTAGTACGGGTGAATACACAAGGTTTTTGTAGAGCGTTGCTTGGAGGAGAAAGCACAGCAGGATTTCTCTGCGTGTATGCTTGTAGGCACACCGGAGTTGGGTCTTTGGCAGAGGAGAAGAGGACACATGAATAAAAGGCAAGGATAGGTCAAGAGCCAAGTTACTATGGTTGAGAGGCCTTGATCACACTACCATACAAAGTACATAAACAATCAGGCGATGAGTGGAAGTCCAGTTTAAATACTGCAATAGATGAATGATGATGGTCAGGTGTGCAGGAGAAACTGGGCCCGCCACGCCCGCTTCTGGGAGGGTAAACAGAGTTAGTGCTCATGCCCACAGACACACAATAGAGGGAGGAAAGAGCAGGAAAGACAGACAGGGTAGAAGGAGGGTCAGCATCTGAGAGGACAAGGTGACCATGACACGTACAGTTTGCATGCGTAAGATATAAGAAATTGAAAAAAGAAACCAAGTCCTATTTATACTTTAAGGTACGTGCAGAACAGAAGACTCCTTATGATGAACAAAAAATTTGGACCTCGTGATCCCTTGCCCGGATATGGGACACCGGGGCCTCCCCTCGGAGCCAGGCCCGGGGGTGGGGCCCGGCAGCGGGCGCCTGGTGGCCGGGTCTGTGCCCATGGGGCTCGGTCGGGCATAGCCCGAAATGATTACGTGGGTCCCCCTTCCGACGGGCTCACCACCCGTGGGAGGGGCCAAGGGGGTCGGGTGCGATGTGAGCTGGGTAGCAGCCGAAGGCAGAGGCCTTGGCGGTCTGATCCTCGGCTACTGAAGCTAGCTCTTGGGACGTGGAATGTCACCTCTCTGTTGGGGAAGGAGCCGGAGCTGGTGCGCGAGGCTGAGCGGTTCCGGCTAGATATAGTCGGACTCACCTCGACGCACGGCTTGGGCTCTGGAACCAGTCCTCTTGAGAGGGGTTGGACTCTCTTCCACTCTGGAGTTGCCCGTGGTGAGAGGCGCAGAGCAGGTGTGGGCATACTTATTGCCCCCCGGCTGTGTGCCAGTACATTGGGGTTTACCCCAGTGAACGAGAGGGTAGCCTCCCTCCGCCTTCGGGTGGGGGGACGAGTCCTGACTGTTGTTTGTGCCTATGCGCCAAACAGCAGTTCAGAGTACCCACCCTTTTTGGAGTCTCTGGGGGAGGCACTGGAGAATGCTCCTACCGGAGACTCCCTCGTTCTGCTGGGGGACTTCAATGCTCACGTGGGCAATGACAGTGAGACCTGGAGGGGTGTGATTGGGAGGAACGGCCCCCCCGATCTGAACCAGAGTGGTGTTATGTTGTTGGACTTCTGTGCTGGTCATGGACTGTCCATAACGAACACCATGTTCAGACATAAGGGTGTCCATATGTGCACTTGGCACCAGGACACCCTTGGCCGCAGTTCGATGATCGACTTTGTGGTTGTATCATCGGACTTGCGGCCGTATGTCCTGGACACTCGGGTGAAGAGAGGGGCGGAGCTGTCAACTGATCACCACCTGGTGGTGAGTTGGCTCCGCTGGTGGGGGAGGATGCCGATCAGACCTGGCAGGCCCAAACGTATTGTGAGGGTCTGCTGGGAGCGTTTGTCAGAATCCCCCGTCAGAAGGAGCTTTAACTCCCACCTCCGGCAGAGCTTCAACCATATCCCGGGGGAGGTGGGGGACATTGAGTCCGAATGGGCCATGTTCCGTGACTCCATTGTCGAGGCAGCTGATCGGAGTTGTGGCCGTAAGGTGGTCGGTGCCTGTCGTGGCGGCAACCCTCGAACCTGCTGGTGGACACCAGTGGTGAGGGAAGCCGTCAAGCTGAAGAAGGAGTCCTATCGGGCCTTTTTGGCCAGTGGGACCCTGGAAGCAGCTGATAGGTACCGACAGGCCAGACGGGCTGCGGCTTCGGCGGTTGCTGAGGCAAAAACTCGGGCCTGGGAGGAGTTCGGTGAGACCATGGAGAACGATTTCCGGACGGCCTCGAAGAGATTCTGGTCCACCATCCGGTGTCTCAGGGGGGTAAGCGGCTCACAGTCAACACTGTTTACAGTGGGGACGGGGCTTTGCTGACCTCAACTAGGGATGTTGTGAGTCGGTGGGGGGAGTACTTCGAGGAACTCCTCAATCCTACCAACACGTGCTCGGAAGAGGCAGAGTCGGAGAGCTCGGAGACGGGGCCTCCCATTTCTGGGGCTGAGGTTGCCGAGGTGGTCAAAAAGCTCCTCGGTGGCAAGGCCCCGGGGGTGGATGAGGTCCGTCCTGAGTTTCTCAAGGCTCTGGATGTTGTAGGGCTGTCTTGGCTGACACGCCTCTGCAGCATCGCGTGGACATCGGGGACAGTGCCTCTGGACTGGCAGATTGGGGTGGTGGTCCCCCTCTTTAAAAAGGGGGACCGGAGGGTGTGTTCCAACTATAGGGGTATCACACTCCTCAGCCTCCCTGGTAAGGTCTATTCGGGGGTATTGGAGAGGAGGATCCGTCGGATAATCGAGCCTCGGATTCAGGAGATGCAGTGTGGCTTTCGTCCTGGCCGTGGAACAGTGGACCAGCTCTATACCCTCGGCAGGATCCTGGAGGGTGCATGGGAGTTCGCCCAACCAGTCTACATGTGTTTTGTGGACTTGGAGAAAGCGTTCGACCGTGTCCCTCGTGGAGTCCTGTGGGGGGTGCTCCGGGAATATGGAGTGCCGGACCCCTTGATAGGGGCCGTTCGGTCTCTGTATGACCGGTGCCAGAGTTTGGTCCGCATTGCCGGCAGTAAGTCGGATACGTTTCCGGTGAGAGTTGGACTCCGTCAGGGCTGCCCTTTGTCACCGATTCTGTTCCTAACTTTTATGGACAGAATTTCTAGGCGCAGCCAGGGTGTTGAGGGTGTCCAATTTGGCGACCTCAGAATCGGGTCTCTGCTTTTTGCAGATGATGTGGTTCTGTTAGCGTCGTCAGGCCGTGACCTTCAACTCTCACTGGAGCGATTCGCAGCCGAGTGTGAAGCGGCTGGGATGAGAATCAGCACCTCCAAATCCGAGACTATGGTTCTCAGCCGGAAAAGGGTGGAATGCTCTCTCCGGGTCGGGAATGAGATCCTTCCCCAAGTGGAGGAGTTCAAGTATCTCGGGGTCTTGTTCACGAGTGAGGGACGAAAAGAGCGGGAGATTGACGGGCGGATCGGTGCGGCGTCTGCAGTGTTGCGGGCTCTGCACCGACCCGTCGTTGTGAAGAGGGAGCTGAGCCAGAAGGCAAAACTCTCTACTTACTGGTCAATCTACGTTCCCATCCTCACCTATGGTCACGAGTTGTGGGTAGTGACCGAAAGAACAAGATCGCGAATACAAGCGGCCGAAATGGGTTTCCTCCGCAGGGTGTCTGGGCTCTCCCTTAGAGATAGGGTGAGAAGCTCAGTCATCCGGGAGGGGCTCGGAGTAGAACCGCTGCTCCTCCGCATTGAGAGGAGTCAGATGAGGTGGCTCGGGCATCTGGTTAGGATGCCCCCTGGGCGCCTCCCTGGGGAGGTGTTCCGGGCACGTCCCACTGGGAGGAGACCCCGGGGAAGACCCAGGACACGCTGGAGAGACTATGTCTCTCGGCTGGCCTGGGAACGCCTCGGGGTCCCCCCGGAAGAGCTGGAAGAAGTGGCCGGGGACAGAGACGTCTGGGTTTCTCTGCTCAAGCTGCTGCCCCCGCGACCCGACCCCCGGATAAGCGGCAGATGATGGATGGATGGTACGTGCAGAACAGCATGTCTGTCTTTAGGTGTTGTTTTCCCCATTTAGGTTTGTATAAGCAAAGTCCAGACATAGTGGTGCCATGTTGACATGTCATATGATTTCTATGAACCTACTGGTGCCATATCTCACAATATTGATCCTTCAAAGGTTATGCAGCATCAATCAGGTTGGGTTTATCCCAAAACATAATATCAACACTACATGGCTGACAAATTTTAGACTGCCATTTATGCATAAGAATGTTAAACTGTACTATCAGTGGAAATAGAACTGACCCCAACTCCAAATGTAAAAAACTCTGATTTCCAGTTGGTGTATGGAGTGCTGCTCTGAGTGCGGAGGTAAGGTAAAGCGTTGTTTGCTTGTGGAGTGCACAGAGTGCACAGAGTGCAGGCATGCACCTGTGAGAGCATGCCTCCCCTTGAGAATACCGTGAATTCCGGACTATAAACTTCTACCCTAGGCTTTGAGCACCCCAGCTTATAATACGGGCTGATGTTTTTTTTTCTTTCTTTTCAATGCCACCAAAAACATTTTGCCTCGCAACATTAGACATTAGCTCAGGAGGAAGAACAGTCGCCCACCAATCGGAAGGTCGGTGGTTCGACTCTAGCTTCCCCAGGATACATGTCGAAGCGTCCTTGGGCAAGACACTGAACCCCACGTTGCCCCCCCAGTGTATCATTGGGGGTATGAATGTGTGTGAATGATTAGAAAGCACGTAGTTATGTGTATCTTAAGACGTGCTGTATGAATGTGTGTGAGTGGGGTGAATGCGGCATGTAGTGAAGCGCTTTGAGTGGTCAGTTAGACTAGAAAAGCGCTATACAAGTACAAGTCCATTTACCAAATGATTGCAAATTGGTCATTTGTACTCACCCATGTTAACGGCACTGTTAAAAAAAATTTTACTATACGCATTTAATTAAAAGTTTAAAAATCCTCACGTGTAACATCTTTCTGTTTGAATATCTCATATTACAATGTGGGCACACGTGGCTTACAATCCAGTGAGGCCTAAACAAGTACAAAATGGATTTTTTTTTTCTTTTTTAATTAGAGGGTGCGGTTTAAATTCAGGTGCGCTCTATAGTCCGGAATTTACGGTACTATTCTGTGTGCTGGTGGGGCAGACATTTCTTCTTGCAATTATAGTTTTCCTCTTGTGGAAAATGTCCAGTTTTAACATGAACTGAGGATGTTTTATGAAGCTTTCATTTTGTGATATAAATGTGTAGGAATTGCTCATTCACATTCAAACAAAAAAAAAGAGTGATTTTAGAGATGAGTGAATAGTTAACTGAAAAGATTTAGTAATAAATAATGATAATGAAGACTTGTTGATTCTCAGAATTGTGTCTTGTGTGTTCTTACATTAGCCTCAAACTTTTTTCCCCACAATGAACCTTTCCTGAACCTAACCAATTAATTCAAGTGCCAAAACAGAACCATTTAATTGTGTTGCCTAAAGCTAACACCAAGTGAAATTAAAGGCAAATATTTCATTAATTAAAAGTCTTGTGGGTACATATCCTGTAACATCTCCCCTCCTCACCTACAGGAACCCCATGAGATCCTTCTTGATTTGGTCATGGTGACAACAGAGACAATGAAAATGCTGCTACTGGTCTCCAAGGTGTTATAGAAGGTTGTAAAAGGGGTGCATTATTGCTTAATTTTTTGCTTGAATTGGTCATGATTGGTTAATACTAATTAGGAAAGGGACTAAATAAACAAACAGCCAAAACCTATCAAACCCTATCTCAAAAAGTATGATATGTCATCACTTTACACGAGGAATGAATGGACAGAGTGCAACAAATTGTGAAAATATTTACCTCCACATCCAATGCAAAAAGGGCTGGATAATTAGAATGACATTTAGCATAGCCAACAGTCTCTAGCAGGGTTGTTCAGCTCCAGTGTTAGCTTTTGTTTGGCAGCACATCATTAAATATCAACATGCCATCAATCTGGGGGCTGTGCCCATGAACTCCAGGCCAAACACATGCTCATCAGCAGTGGTGTCAGTGTTGGGAGAGCTGGAGGTGGATAGAGTACCTCTAGCCTTCCTTGGCTCCCAAATGAGATAAAACTGGTGTTTTTCACTAATATGCAACTGACCCCTGAAAAGCGCTATCTCATGGCTCAAGCTATCCTGAGGAATCTGGTGGTCACATTAGCTGGCTAGTGTCAAATGTCTATCAGTGCACTGTGGGCTAAAAGGCTGTCACCACACAATAAGTTGCCATCTATCTGCCATCTATTTAATAACTGACTCTGGACCACTTGTTATGTTTTCGTAGTCATTTGCCAAATGGGAAACAGGCATACATATAACAGGATCTGTTTCTTCTTTAATTTATTTCCTTGTTTTTTTTTAATGAAATAACTAGTCCTAACACATTCGAAACATGGGAGGTTCAAACACGGTGGCTTTAACATAAAAGGCCAAACAACAACTGCATGCAATTTCACATTAATGCAGATGGGCATATTGATCTGAGATGTTGACTCTGGAATGAAGCTTGTGAATTGCAGTGGAGCCTATTAAGCTCTGTGCATCCCTCGAGCTGCATACTTCAATCATGAAAAAAATTCAAAGAGATATAAACAAACAAATACACAAAACCACATAACTCTCGTCACATAAATGTACCATGTCTCAAATCTATAGAAATCCTCACAGAAAGGGAAAGCTTATTGAACAGGTTGCTGATTCCACATCTACTCTCTGGAGGACTCTCTGTTCGCAACTGTGGAGAAGTGTATAAAATCAGAGAAGAGAAGTATACATTGATTTACATTTACACAGAGACCACCGGGGCCACTGAAATATATATATATATATATATATATATTTGTAGTATCAGAGAAATAGAGGGTATAGCTATAGTTGGGTATGTAAGTCTGAAGGCTGTTTCTTTTCAATTTGTAACTCATTTATTAAGTCAAGTTAAGTTAAGTTCTTTATTTGCCATTTGTTTACATAGGAATTCTTGTGCAGATCTAAGAGTCAAAGTCATGTGGCCAGACAATAACGCCAAGACAATAACGCCAAAAGCAATGAATAATAAAGAAAGACTGTACACATATAAAACAAAAGTGCACACTAAGATGAAAAATTAAGGAACAATAATTCTAGTGCTGTTTATACATATACTATAATAATTGCATATGACTGAAATATATTCCCTTTGAGATTAGGCAGATTTTGTATGTATATAAGTTATTTTAGTTTCTTATTTTGATATTGCCATCCGTCTGACTGTGGCAGGAAAGAAGCTGTTGTGGAAGACTGTTGTGTATGTGATCAACCTGTTTGCCCTACTCTCAGACTGTATGCTGATTATTTGTGTCTGAGGAGGGTGTGACCTCTCTTCCTCTTTACTTGGGTGGTGTTTTTCCATACCACTTAATGATACTCCAACAGTCCTCTGTAGGCTTGAATGAGGGGGCTACTGCTTAATTTCTGAGAAGCCTGATGAAACAAAGACACTGCTGGGCATTTTTTATTGTGGTGTTCGATGTCACATGAAGGCCAAGAAACTTGTGGCTGTCAGCTGTTTTCACCACAGTCCCATAGATGTTTTTTTTTTACCGAGTCCATGTGCGCAGATTAATCCCCACCCTTTATGAGGCCCAGGATGGTCATGTCATCAGAATACTTGATGCTGACAGTGTTGTCTTCAGTGGAGACACAGTCATGGGTATACTGGGTGAAGAGTTTAGGGTTAACACAGCAGCCCTGTGATGATCCTGTGATGACTGTGAGTTCAGAAGAGACCCTGCCTCCCATCCTCACCACCTGTGGTATCAGGAACGGTGATGGTGAAAGGATCCAAATGCGGACTCTGGCTACGTTCACACTGCAGGTCTTACTGCACAATTCCGATTTACTGCTGAAATCCAATTTTTTTGTTTGGCTGTTCACATTACATCTTTAAATGTGGCCTGTCTACGAACTGCTGTGTGAACAGCTCACGCTCCTGAAGTGATCCTCATGCGCAGTTGATCATTGATGACATCACGCCCATAGACCATGCCACAATGGTGTTTACGGAAGCTACCATGGCAATGGCAACCAACACTGCAGGACTGTATGGCTTAATGCTAAAAATTGTGTGTGGCAGCAGCCGGAAAATCTGTGAGTGGGTGACATCATGAAGGAGGAAGAGGAGGAAGAAAATTCAGATGTTAATGATGGCTCTATGTGGAGCAATAACCACAACATTCGCACAGATAAGTATTTGGATGCGGCGTCGGAGCCAGGAGTGGTGGGATCAGGATGTTGCTGGTTACACAGAGCAGTCGACCACTACCGCTATGTTTGTTCGAGTCTTTAGCCCCTTTGAATTTAGCCTTCAGTCTTTTCACTTTCCATTGGCATTGCAACCAAGTCCTTCTATGGCCCTGTTCGGACATTTCTCTCGAAATGCTTTTGAAAACAGATTGATTACAAAAAGAGCTTAAATACAGACAAGAACAGACCCACGAAAACATAGACAAAACCAAAGCAAATTCCACAAAAATCCACAAACCTGAGCTGTAGGCGAACTGTAGACAGTAGAGGGCGTTAGATGTGTGTAAGTACCAACTTCATGGCCATTGGCGTGAATATCACTGGCCTGAAGTCACTGACGTTGGATTTGTCAGGTTGGTTGAGTCTGGTGGAATGATGATGGACCCTTTAAATATGTGTGAGACTTCTTCATTTGTTAAAGACCGATTAAAAATGTCTGTGTACACACCTGATAGCTGTTCAGCGTAGGTCTTTGGGACCTTTGGTTATATTTCATACAGACCTTGTCACGTCTGAACACGTCTGATCTGACTTGAAGCCAAAAGCACAACTCAGAACACAAAGTACAGATAAACAATTATTTAAAGCAAAAATGTAAACAAAAATCACTCCTACGAGGAACGCAACTACGACAAAGTATAAATACAATCACTCTTTCAAGGAAGGCAACTATGACAATGTAGCAAAATAACAAAGGATACAAAACCTGAATGATCAAGAAACTAGACATGGACTGGCGTATGTTCTCTGATTAGAAAAACAAGACGAACTGGCACAGGACAAAGGCAGACGCAGTCTATTTAAACACAGGGGTTATGAGGAACAGGTGGAAACAATCAGGGGAAAACAATCAGATCGGTGACAAATAAGGGAAAGGCAAGTGACCTGAAACGAGAGGAGAGTTAAATGTGAAAAATAAAACACGAGACAACATAGACACTAAACAAAAACTAAAAAAAACTTAACGTGACTTCTTAGACATGACAGACCTGTGTGTATGTGTGTCACTTGGAAAGCAGTTCACAGGGGGTGTTTGTGTTGAGCTGGTCAATCTTGTGAAGAAAGTGTTCAGGCAGTCCAGTAGGGTAGAATCTCTTATCTCAGCACTAGTTATGTTCTTCTTGTAGTTTGATACAGACTGGTTACCCTGCAACATCTTTGACTTGAATGTGACAGCAGCCTCAGCATGACCATCCTCTTCATCACTAGATTCCTCCCCATCAAGTTATTTTTTCTGGATTGGTCTGGATTATATTATGTTATCCTCAGCTTTTGACACTTCCTCCTCCAATCCCTCCTCACTTTCAGTTTCCTTGCCTCTCTCCTCCTCACTAGTGTGGTGATCAAATATATGACGAAGAGCGTGACTTACGATATATTGATCTCACATAGTGCTGCCCCAAAAACTGTGAGCAAGGCCTCAAAAAAGCATTATATAACCAAAGCTACAAGAAAAGTTCAATATTATTGAAACTATGACCGTCTGTGAGAACTCTTGAAGAGAGACTGAAAGAGAGACTCTACTGGGCAAAGGTTCCTAAAGTAGTTGCCAGGGAACCCAAGGTGCGTGTGTGTGTTTGTGCATGTGTGGGCGTGGAAGTGTGTGTGGGTGCATGTTTGTGTGGGTTCATGTGTGTGTGTGTCCATCTGAGAAATGAGGATCTACCTGAGCTCTGTTTTTTACAGTAAAAAGTCTCCCCCATTAATTTGTATTGACTGGTCACTTTTGACCAAGAACACACAGAGTGTGCAAATTAGTACAATCTTTTTTTGTGTGTTGAAAACCTCTTTGTGGACAAAGTCATGGAATCGTAGGTCAGCCTGATCAAATTAACAAATTTTTTCAAAGATAAAACTTTTAAATCGGTCAAATTCAAACAGAACACAACACGAGGGTTAATGACCATGTTCCATCATATCTTAAAAATCTTATAATGAAAAATTTTCCAAATAGAGTCCTTTACTCTCAGACTGTAGGTCTACTTGTGGTTCCTAGAGTTTCTAAAAGTAGAATGGGAGGTAGATGCTTCAGTTATCAGGTTGTTGTCCCCTCTTTCCTGTCCTCTCAAACCCCAGCTGGTCAAGGCAGATGGCCCCTCTTCCCGAGTCTGACTCTGCCAGAGGTTTCTTCCTGTTAAAAGGGATTTTTTTCTTTCCACAGTCGCCTCGTGCACGCTCAGGATGGGAGATTGGATCAAAGTGACATTTCAGTGCAATCTGTTGGTTTCGAATTGGACTAATTTTGAATTGAATTGACATTTGTTGTAATTTGGAGCTATATAAATAAAACTAAATTGAATTGAATTGAAAGTTAAATGTTAAAGTTATTGACTTTATAATTAGAAAAAGACTGAACAAATATGGTATATTTGAAAAGGTTTCATGGCAAAAGCCTTGTTTCTTCTAGAACAACATGGCAGCACAGCTTCGATTTGCAAAATGGAATGATGGCACTCCATGTTTTTTTCTCTTTTTTTTTAATCGATGCACTGCAGTTCTAAAGCAGAAAAATACAGTCATTACTTGCTTTCTTTGTTCATTAAATAACATCTAAAGTGTAAAAACATAGCTTGCCATGTTAGTATGACTAAACACACAATTTTCATGGAGTGGAGTAGAATTTATTGCTGGACTTTGTAGAAACTACCAGGATGGAAAATGTTTTTACTCTTTTTATCGTGTCCTCAGCATCTTTATTAACATAAACTAATGAACTAATAAAAATCATGAATAATTGTGCTATCTGAAATCACTTTTAAATCACAGTGAAGCTTAAAAGTAGTGACAGAGTAGGGAATAATAGGAAAATATTATTGGACTTTCTATGATTTGTTCAAGAGACTTATTTTTCAGGCCAGTTGTAAATGGTAACTAGACAACATGCATGTTAAAAACAAAATAATAATGATACAACAAATACCCAGATTACTTTTTGAAGGTTTTCAAAATCAACACAATGTAAAAAAAAAATGTCATAAATACTCAATAAATGAAATACAACCAAATAAACTATAAATTCAGTGATGATTAAAGTTCCAGATTTCTTTTAAGCTCTAAAATGTCTTATCTTCCAAAGACCTCATTCACCAGAAGTGATTGCTCATGTTGACCTGACCTGTCTTCAGTTGATGATATTTTTACATTTTTATGTTTTTAATGCAAAGTCTCAGTTTTAGATTTTTGTCTATGGTATTAATATTTTTATATAATGGTTTCAACACATATTTTTACTGACTTTGTCAATATTGTGTTGAGAAAATTTTTGGGTCTTACTAAGTTAAGCTGGACAGAGATACACCCAGAACTGTCCAGTCGCAGCAAGGCCCTATTGTAAAATGTTTAAAGTCAAGGAATGTAAGGACAATATAAAGAAAATATTATTATCATATAGATTATATAGAAATAGCGTTATTAGAACTTGTCAATAGAATTTAAACATATATCGGGAAACCATAACAGTTTCAGTGATGACGCGATTGCGTAGGCCTAGAAAATAGCTGTTTGCAGTTCTACCAATACCTACGACATTGTGGCTTCATATACTTTGCTGAATCCTTTCCCGCACAGTGTGGTGTGTGAGTTGGGCTATGCCTGGGTGTCTTTAGACGGTACAGTCCTGTGGCTTCCTTCAGCGTCACAGACCACAGTTCCTCTCCCCACTGAGGACAAAGAGAAGTGCTTCTTGATCTGGTCAGTAGCTGAGCATGAAGCCCTGATGTGTTCTACACTTCTGTCTGCTGAACAGTGGATTAAGGTTAGGAGTGGATTTAATAGCAAGCCTCCCTCGCGTCAACCAACTCAACTGCAGCTGAGAAACAGGTATACTGTCTTAGATTAACTCAGCAGCTCTTCACCTCTGGAAACCTGTAACTTTTTTCTAAAGATTTAGCAACAGTTTGCCAAGACAGGAAAACTCACTTTGGTGAGTGGGAAGACAAGTAGATTCCATGAGAAGAAATAGTGTTTCAAATCAGAATGTTTGATGGTCCAGAGACAGAAGTTCCAGGTATATCATTTTGGCTTTTGTAGGTGCAGGCGTGGCTCAACAGTTGGTAGTCCAAACTAGGATTTTTACGTAGGCGATGGAGAGTTCTGTAGTACAGCTAATTGTAGCTTCGATAAGATTTCTACAGGTCATGAAGAAACACAATTAGACTAAAAACAATTAGATAAGTAGAACAATGAATAAAAAGGTTGGCTGAAAATACCACTTTGGAATTCACAAAAATCTAGACGCTGAGTGAAGGTAGGACTAGAGAAGATATTCTGCAGTGCCGATGAACTGAGAATGGAGAAACAACGGCGCCCGAGGAACCTGCCAGAGCAGAGAGATAATCATACCCAGATATCTCAAACCCATTGAGATCCTAAACCATTTTGCAGAGAAATATGTTTAGAGAATGACCAAACAATCTGACCCGTGGTGTAGTTAGAAGCTGAGGTCCACCAGCAATCAGTCAATTGTTGATTCTGTTCTGATATTCGGGCAGACTAAGGGCAGCCTTAGTTTGTTGCCAAAATCTCTGGGTGGTGTTGAAAAAAGGGCACAGCAATCACCTCATCTTGTATGGGAAACAGAGGTGGTTGATATCCCTAAGACACCTAGAAGAATTAAAGTCCCATGGCCTATGACAATGTGAGAGTTATGAGCATATTCTATCCAGCACAGATGGTCACTCCGGGAGGAAGGGTTCACAGCCACAACACACTGCAATGACGACCACAGATCCCAATTTGCTTGTTCCGCTTGATCATTACTCGAAGGATGAGAGCTAGAACTTAGACTTATAGTAGCACCAAGGGCTTAACTAAAGGTTTTCCAGACCCGAGAGATGTATTTAGGTACTTGATCGGACACAATATCTATAGGGATTACATGGAGCCGGAAGACATGTTGAGTCTCGAGTTCAGCAGTCTCCAAAGCTGTAGGTAACTTAGGTAAAACCACAAAATGAACAGCTTTAAAGAAACAATCCACAATTGTGAGCAAAGGGGTATTTCTCTTTGAAGGAGGCAACCCAATGATAAAAGACAACAGATGTGTAACCAAGGCCTGCTGGGAATGGGGAGCGGGCAAAGGAGTCCGGCAGGTGGTTGGGTTGAGGTTTTCCTTTTAGAACAGATGTACAATGGTACAAGCAGCTACATCTATGGGGGAGGGAGAGAGTGTGTGCAGCTCCAGGATGACAAGCCACCCGAGATGTGTTCCCACTGGCTCACCTGAGAATATGCACTGCCAGGTACGAACAAATGGTTAGGTCTGTTGAACCTGGAACCTGGTCTGCAAGTAATGGTAAAGTTAAATTGTCCAAAGAATAAAACTATACTATGTAGCTCTGTCCTTTCCAACCAGTTCCACCACTTATCTAAAGCCAGCTATACAACTAACAATTCACAAATGCCTACATCATAGTTTCTTTCAGCAGGTGAAAGACATTGTGAAAAGAAGACGCAGGGGTGAAGCTGACTAGTTTTAGGAGATCTTTATGAAAGTACAGCCTCAACCACAACATTTGAAGCATCAACTTGACAATAAACTGTCTGGAAGTATCTGCTATTTATGAACCATCTGTAGAAATTTGTGAATCCGATTAAATGCTGCAGTTGTTTAGCAGAGACTGGTCCAGACCATTCAACTATTGCTTTTACTTTTTCAGGGTCAGCGATGCGCATGAAACTCACACTTCGCTCCCTTCTGTAGAACTTGACAGACATGGATTATGTGTTCAGTGTGGGTTTCATTAAAAATGGTGGGGTTTTTTGGAATTGCTGCAACGTCTTTAGAGCAGACAGCTGCACCTTAGAATAAGAGCGGATCCAATTTTTTTTTAGTGCCATCCTTCAATTCAAGGTTCAGTTACAGCACAATGTCTATTTACATTGCACATGGCTGTACCTAGCTCTTCCTTTCTCTTTGCTCCTTCAACTAGCACCCTCCCAGTCCACGTGATGTCACACCTCTGCTGTCTCTTCTTTCCATTCAAACTATTAGCTCTGGGAGAGCTCCAAAGCCATCCACCATAAAACACTCCCTCCCATGGCTTTAAACTCCTCCCCCATGGTCTATCCAGACATTTCATATATTCCAGTACATTGGAGTCCTCATTTTCTCCAATCCTACATGGATGTATTGAAAAATGGAATGGGGGCTGAGTAGCAGTTAACTTCACTTCACCAGGGAATTGTATCTCATTGTGACATGAGAACACACCAGCACCCGCAATTTTCACGCCTTGTCCCTTATCAATTAGCATGTAAAGTCCTCGAACTGTTACCATTTATTCAGAATGTTCTACTCAATGCTTGTTCTATTACAAAAAACATTTACTTCGAATAAACTTGGGACAGTTCGGATTGAATGTTCCTGACAGAAACATGGTAACAGGACAGTTATTCTGTACATTTTAATGAACTGCGGCCTGCAAATTGCCCTATCTTTGATGCATAATTTCTGTCATGACGTAGTGGAGGTCTTGCTATCTTTTTTTTTTTTCTCAACAACTTCTCCTAAAAGTTAATTAACACTTGACTGTTTCTCTGCTTTTGGTTTTAGATGATTAAGACAGATTTACAAGAAGTGTTTTATCGTCGCCTCCTGGTTCAGTCAGCTTGATTCTGACTGATTTCCTGATGTTTTAGCTTTTAATATAAACAGAATGTGGATGTCCATGTGGGAGTGGAAGATGTACATGTGAATGATCTTTATTTAGAGCTTTATTTACTTTGATCTCATCTAATGTTGAACTTCATCCTTTGAAATTGATATCTAAGTTGATGTAATTATTAACCAGAGTGCTGTAAAAAGGCACTCTGCATCATTTGAACATAACACAGTTTTAGGTGGCTATGTTGTCTCTATCGTTCAGCCATCAACAACCAATGTTTGTCTTTCTTAAAGTAGCTCCTGTTAAACAAAATCTTCTTTCTCATAACAGATAATATTCTTGGATAAACAAAACTATATGCAATTTAAGAAGAAAGTGATGAAAGTTGAGAGATCATGGAAGACCACCAGAATGGAAGATCACTAGCAGCATCTCAAGTAGCATACTGCATTTTTTAAAATCATATTATAAAAAATTCCAGAACTTTTTACTTTTTTCATTTCATATTCTCTAATAGGAAATATTCAAAAGTAAAGTAAAAGTAAATTGCCCCTTGTGTCATGATTTGCTGAAATGTGGACCCCGGAGCGGAGACACAGAAATGGGTGAAGTAGCTTGTATTCCAAAATGTTCACTTTATTGAGGACTTGCACACAAAAACATCATCTGTGGAATGGACAGAAGCAGGTAGGTAACAAACTCAGGTGAGCTCAGGCACAGGACACAGGTAATCAAAATCAACACGTAAGAATAAATCCAAAACATAAAGCGAAATCTAAGATGTAATCCAAAAACACAAGACAATTGTTTAGCCCAGAACACCAGAATAACCAGTGATAATAACTATCTGGCAAAGAATGGCGACGAAAACCAAGTATTTATACATGGAAGATAATTAAGAGACAGTAGAAAACTGGTGTGTCAGAGCTGCATGGCAGCCCATCCTCCGCCTTGTAGGTGGAAAACCAGGAAAAGAAAAGAAAAACAAAGCAATGTCCTGGAGTAGCAGCTGTGGCTGTGACACATTGATCTTTCTCCCCTCCATATTTGGTTCTCCTTCTTAATGATTTCTTTCCTCAATAAGAAATCATTTTCACATCCTCTTGACATCCTTTCATCTTCATTGTTTTTTGAAGCCCTGTATTATGAAAGTTTAAATCTTTATCTTTCCACCAGCACTGTTCCTAGCTGTTTTAAAGTGGTACAAACCATGTTTGGATCCCATATACAAACCCCTATTATATCAAAGATTTTTTTTTATTTGTTTCCGAGCACCTTATTTAATTTTTTTTTTGAGCAGAATAGATTTTATGATCATTTTCAGTAGGACGTTTATCAAGATGCACTCTACTTAAACTGCTCTTCTCAAACTGTTTAATAACATTATGATAGCTACTATGACAGCCCCTCTGTAGAATAGTCACCTTAACCTTAACGTGGTAAAGGGCTTTGAGTATCCCCATGTTCCTGAGAGCAGTGTTGTCAGGGGCATTAGCAAGTTAGAGCGCTTCTAAGACCTTGATAGAGCAGCACCAGACAACAAAAGTGACCTCCCCCAGAAAGGGGAAAACAGGGCACCCCCCTGGAGCCTGGGGTAGTTCGCTGGCGAATGTCTGGTGGCCAAGCCTTTATCTGGATGAGTCAGGAAGCCACCTCCATGTGAGCCCACAACTCGCAGCATCGCAAACTGGCTCTTGGGACTTGGCACATGCTGGCGGTGAAAGAACCTGAGCTACTGTATATGGTGAAGCGGTACCAAGTAGTTATAGTTAGGCTCACCCCCACACACAGCATTGGCTCTAGAACCAAACTCCTGGAGAAGAACTGTACTCTCTCATTCTCTGGATTTTCTCATGGAGAGAGGTTCCAGCCAAAGAACTTGGCGCCGAAGAGCAGACGGAAGCCATCGAGCTGTAGAAGGAGGCCTTTTGGGCTTGGTTGTCCCATCTGAAGCAGATAACAGGTACTGAGTGGCTAAAAGGGCTGCAGCATTGGTGGTTTCTGAAGCTAAAACCGGGGTGTGGTAGGATTTTATGATTTCATGGAGAAAGACTTTCAATTGGCCTCAAGGATATTCTGGTAAACCATTCCACAACTCAGAAAGCGAAAGCAGGACCCTTACCAGGTTGTGCTTGACCTGGGTGGAGAACTGCTGATCTGAACTGAAAATATTGTCAGGTGGTGGAAAGACATCTTTGAGGATCTTCTCAAACCGACTAGCATATCCTTCATTGAGGAGGCAGAGTCTGAGGACTTGGGAAGATTCACCTTCAGCGTGCACTGGAGCGGTTTGCAGAACTGAGTGTAAAGTGGCTGGGATGGAAGTGAGCTCTTCCAAAAGCGAGGCCATGGTTTCTCAACCAGAAAAAGGTGACATGTTCTTTTGGGGATGAGTCCCTGCCTCAGGCAGAAGAGTTTAAGTATCTAGGTATCTTGTTCATGAGTAATGGCGAGTAATTGCAACAAGAGATGAACAGACTGTAGGTAACTTAGGTAAAACCACAAAATGAACAGCTTTAAAGAAACAATCCACAATTGTGAGCACTTCGTCAGCTGTTATGAAGGCGCTGCTTGAGTCTGTTGTGGTGACAAACGAGCTGAGCCAGAAGGTGAAGCTGTCAACTTACAGGTCCATCTTTGTTCCAATCTTTATTTATGGTTACAAGATCAGGGTAGTGACCGAAAGAACAAGATTGCTATTACAAGCAGCTGAAACGTGTTTCCTTCCGAGGGTGGCTGGGTTCAGCCTTAGAAATAGGGTGAGGAGCTTGGCCATCCGCAGGGAGCTCAGAGTAGAGTCGCTGCTCTTCCTTATTGAAAGGAGTCAGCTGAGGTGGTTCGGGCATCTGGTTAATTTTCCTCCTGGTCGCCTCCCCTAGAAGGTTTTCCAAGTACGTCCTACTGAGGGAGAGGCCAGTAGAATTTTCTGGAGGGATTATATGTCCCTTCTGGTCTGAAAAGCCCAGGGATCCCCCAGGAGGAGCTGGAGAGTGTCACTGGGGAGAGGGATGTCTGGGTGTCTCTCCAGAACCTGTTGCCTCTGCGACTCGACCTCAGATAAGTGGATGACCATGGATGAATAACTACAGACTCTGTTCACAGTTCTGATTTTGCTGGACCTTACCTCGACCTTTGACACTTTTGATCACAGCATCTTAATTAAAGTGACTGAGGATTAGGTGGAGAATTTGGGTACTGTTTTAGACTGGTTAATTTCTTATTTTTCTAACTGAAATTCAGTGCACATATACATTTGTTTATGTCAGAGACTACTTGTCTGTTATGTGGAGACCCTCAGAGTTCTGTTCTGTGCCTAGTCAAGTCCTATGTACAAATTTTAAGAGAATTTTGTATCATCACATTAAAAAATCATCCTGATAATGTCTAGCTTTAGTCTGTGTTTTTTACAAATTTTCACACTTGATTAATTAGTTGATAGACAAACAATTAATAATTGATAGTTAACTCAGAAAGGTAAGACTGTCTAGTCATTGCTCTCACAGGGTGACTCAAATCTGACACAAATCAGGCAAATTGGCTCTTTAGGCTCCAACCCTGACAAATATAGGTTTTAACAGATGGTCCAAAAAAAAGGTTTTTCCACTTAAGAAATATTTCAGAATTAAGAAGGCAAGGGTCAAAGTCTGAATTGGAGATTATTGTTGATGCTTTTCTTTTCTTGTTGAGATTACTTTAACACACTTCTGACTTGATTTACCAAAAATCCCTTTAATGTCTTGAGATTTTGTAAAATGCTGCAGCAAGGCTTTGAATTATAAAATCTTTATGATAACTTTTAGGGCTCTGCATAGTCAAGTGGCTCAATATATTTCACAATTGTTAAAGCTGTACTCTCCAAATAGAACTTTCAGGAAATGTAATCAGAGATTGTTAGTTGTTCCTTATACTTTATTTAAAACGATCAAGTTACCAGAGGGACTCAGGACAGAGTCGTTTGGTTTCAAAGAGGTTTTATTTAAATAAACAACCACAACAGATCACGGCACTGCAGGGCGATCTCCCGGCAGCGCAAAAGAAACGGCTATAAAAATCGTAAGCGCTCTCCTCCGTATCTATGGTGGAGGAGGAGCGCGGCTATGAAAATTAACAGACGTAAAATCTCTCCAAACTGGGAGGAAAACCAAAAGTTATGAACACTTAACAAAGCAAAGGCCCACTCTCAAAATGAGGCGGAATAAAACAAAGGCGCACTCTTAACAAAAGCGAGGTTCTATGAAACTTTAACTAGAACCTTGCTGACAGGTAACAACGAAAAATTACTCCTAGAAAATGGAGGAACACACAAGGCTATGAAACTTACCTTACACAATAAAGAAACTATGGCTATGGAACAAGGATAAATTACAAAAACAAGACAGCACTGCAGGAGAGTCGCTCACTGCAGGCTCGAGGAGTCATGGAACATGGAACGGGACGGGACGGGACGGGACGGGACGAGACGAGACGAGACGAGACGAGACGAGACGAGACGAGACGAGACGAGTGGCTGGTAATGAAAATCACAATGAGACAACATACTGGCGACGAGACAAGGGAAACGCAGACTATTCAAACACATGAGGGACCAAGGGGAACAGGTGAAAACACTTGGGAATCAGGGAAGACAATCAGATGCTTGACACGGGAGGAAGGGCAAGATACCTGAAACGAGAGGAGAAGGTCAGTGATTTTTCAAAATAAAACAGGAAATGACAAGACAAGACATGGAACGAAAAATAAACCTTGACAAAAACCTGAGGGGATGTTTCCTTTCAAACAGCTGCACCTCAGCTATGGAATGAACTTCCCTTCGGCCATGGCTCAGTGGATATTGGTCGTCCAATAACCGGAAGGTTGGCGGTTCAGTTCCCACTCTCACTGTTCAAAGATTGGTGAACTGACATATGGATGGGTGGCAGTCCTTGCAACGTACCCCCATGCTCCCCGGGTGCTGTGAATGGCTGCCCACCGCTCCAGTGTTTACGGCATCTGTCTCCATGAGTGTGTGACCATGTGCATGTGTGTGTTCAACAGGTACCAACCTGGATGCGGTGGAGTAATTTTATGTATTTACATGAATCTACATGACAATAAAGTAAAAATCTTAAATCTCTTAAATCTTATTTCCGCATTGTACTGTTTGTTTTGAATCCTTTAAAAAGCAGCTGAATACCTTTTGTCAATGTAAGCAAGCAGGTTAGAACGGGTTATGTCATTTACTGTCTTCCATCGTTTTTGTTTTTTTTTTCGTTTTTTTGCATTTACTGTCAAGCACTTTGTGTTTTTCATCTAAGAGAGGGGCTATATAATCAAACTTTACTTAGATGTTTTATGTTGAGTTAAGTATGTTATGTATGTTTTACAGCAATCATTAGACAGACAGTACAATAAACAAAACCAATCATCTCAGTGCCAAGTGAGTTTCACTTTTGAGACTTTGTTATATCCATATCTTATGTACAATGTACTGTATCTACTGGTCTTAAAATTTCACTTATAGCAGTGTGCAGTCCATTTTACTTTTTGAACAGTGAAATAATCTCATCTCAAACACACCCACTGGATTTAGTGCCCCTATGAAAGTTCCAATTTTTGTCTTGTCATCTTTAAAATTCTTAAAGTCTGTCATAGAGGCAGAGAAAAAAAAACAACAAAAACCAACAGGACCTGATGACGTGTAGAGAATGATGGAAAGTTTCCTTGCTGATGGCTTATCTCCAGGATGCTGACAGTGACAGCAAAGATTGGAAACTATTCGCTGAAACGGGGGCGGACTTCCTGTTTACGTCAGACGCTATCTGGATGCTAACAGCAGCGCTCCGGTCTTCATTGTTCTCTGCTGTTTATTTATTCTTCAGGTCAGTACACGGTGAAAACACACCAGAACTATCTTGTAAAATGGTTACAGATTCTTTTAATAGTAAATGGTACTTTGACACGGTTTATGTGCGCCGTTCTGCTAATATATTTAAGTTTTATCAGCAGAGGGTTAGCTTGGCAGGATGCTAGCCCGCGCCGGGGAAGTTTCGCGGGGCTAGGTGATTAAAAGACCGTGATATTTGACCAACTCCGGTTTTGGGAGTTTTCTAATGATTTTGTTTAAATCATCCTCAATGATTGTTATTTAGTGACACTGAAAGTAAAGTGAGTCCAGCTGAAGTTAAAAGTAAAGAGAGAAACCATTCTCTGTTCATTAAGTGTGGGAATTCTGAGGTTAATGTTGAAAGAATGCCATGTTAAATTCTACATTAGTTATAAGTCTGGTAATACTAGTTTTGATAGGTAGTAAGTTAAAAATGGAGTACATGTTGATGTTTAGACCAGTCAATATGCAGTTAAATGCAGTAAAGCTCAGAACAGTTAATTAATCCTGTTTAATGCACTTAGTTGCCTTTATTGAAGTGAAGGATGGCAAAGTAAAAGGAAGTAATTATTACGTTTGAGGAAAACAAAAGGTCATGTAAAGCATCAATGTTGTACACTGAAACAGTTCTGTTGTAATCAATAAAAGAGATGCAATCTGGATGCTAACAGCAGCGCTCCGGTCTCCATTGTTCTCTGCTGTTTATTTATTCTTCAGATTGTGCACATCACTGTTTCATCAGTCCTGACACTCAGGACATGTAACAATTGCACAAGGATTTTTATTGTCTTCAGTTTTCTTATGTACATGTAATGGATTAGGGCTTTTACCAGCAAGGTATAAGTTTGCCAACAGTCCAGTTGAGCTTTGATGCACCACCAATTTGATCTAGTACTTTTTTGTGGATAAGGTAAAGTTCTCTCTAAATACAACAAAAAATAGTTTTTGTGAATTTCAGAGTAATACATATGGTAAAATGATCAGATTTTTCATTGTGTTATCAATGCCAGAACTTGGATACAAAGAAATAATTGATCAGTGCAGCCCAGTGTCATAAAATGTGTGAGATAATTGCTCTTCCACAGTGCTAAGCCTTTACAAAAAAAAAAAGTTCCTGTGTGATGAAGGTTTTGAGCTTATTCTTGAGGTGAAAAACCTCAGCCTTGCATTTTCGGAGAATTAAAAATGGAGCTTTGTAATATGATGAAGTTGTAATAAGGTCTATGTAAACCTGAGACATTTTTCAAACTTAAGCAATAAAACTAAATACCTGAATACAACCAAACCTCAAAATTAAATAATCATATTAAGCCATTTATTATTTAAGCATGTACATGTTTACACCCGAAGAGGCCTACATTGTCCTAGCAGACTTTCATACACACTACAACAAGTTAATGCACTGCAGGATTGATTTGGGAAAAATAAGACACAGAAGTTTGGGTTAAACTTGAGTAATGTTCCTTATTTGAAAACAATTTAATAGTGTTGCAGGATGAAATGTGAGCATGAATCGTTAATCAGACAATGAACGTGGAATATATGGAATATCTTATATGTTAAACACCATCCATCATCTGCCGCGGGGGCAGACGAAACTCCAACTCTTCCGGGAGGACCCCGAGGTTCCCAGGCCAGCCGAGATACATAGTCTTTCCAGCGGTCTCCTCCCAGTGGGACGTGCCCGGAACACCTCACCAGGGGGCATCCTAACCAGATGGTAAATGGACTTGTACTTGTATAGCGCTTTTCTAGTCTAACTGACCACTCAAAGCGCTTCACTACATGCCGCATTCACCCCACTCGCACACATTCATACAGCACGTCTTAAGATACTTAACTATGTGCTTTTTCTAATCATTAACACACATTCATACCCCAGTGATACACTGGGAGGCAACGTGGGGTTCAGTGTCTTGCCCAAGGACTCTTCGACATGTCCGGGGAAGCCAGAGTCGAACCACCAACCTTCCGATTGGTGGCGACAGCTCTTCCTCCTGAGCTATAGATGCCACCTCATCTGAGTCCGGAGGAGCAGCGGTTCTACTCCGAGCCCCTCCCGGATGACTGAGCTTCTCACCCTATCTCTTTTTTTTTTCTTTTTTTTTCCCTTGTCCTGTTCAGCATTATGGCAGCAGAATTGTAGTCTGAATACCTTTGATGCCAAACAGATTTACTTTGCCAAGGGAAGTTTTATAAATGTAAAGCTCCCCTTGATGCCCATTTATTTATTTCTGTTGACAATATATGACATGTAATAGAACTGAACCGGACAAGGAAAGAAGAAGAGGAAAGAAGAGGAAACAGAACAAAAATAGAAACAAAAACCAGACAACCAGCTGCTACACCTGTGAAAAACAAAACGGACAACAATCCATGGCCTCTGAGGGGAATACAGCCTTAGCGCCACCAGGAGCACCTGAAAGCAGACAAGCAGAGAAAAAACAAACACACAAACAAACAAAAACAAGCACAAGAAGCGGCAATCGCATACAACACAGCTGTGGATATAGATGACCTGAGACGACATGATAATACATCAACTGCTTAGCGAGCATGCTACTGGGCTAATAAATGTGTGTGTGTGTGTGTGAGAACATGCAACACCCATGGCACAGGACCTACATGGTAACCGTGCTTAGTTATGAGTGTATAAGTGTACAGAGCCACAATCCACAGCCCCCCCCCCAGCAATCAGAAGCAGGCAGAGAGGGCCACAAGACCCAGGCCACCAGCAGCCCCCACGGAGCACAGAACCCAGGAAGCCCACCACAGGGACAACCACGCATCCACCCAGAAGACTGCAGAGGAAGCCCCCGGACAGAGCCCCCATAAGCATAGGGCAGAGGCCCTCCGGGAGCCAGGGGCAAAAGCCCACCGACCCCGCCAGGCCCCAGCCGCCCAGACATGGGCCGTGCACTGGACCCGGGCCCCAGGAGCCCGAGCGCCCCCAAACCCCCCGGGAGAGGCCCCACCCAATACCCAGGAGGGCCAAGCGCCCCAGACAGCCACACAGTGGGTCAGCGCCTGCCCCAGCGCCCCTGGCCAAGTGCCCTGGGAGTCAAGACGTGCCCACAGGTGGGTGAAGTCGCGAGCAGCGGGGAGAGGCAACGCCACCCCCCCATCGGGAGAAGCACAAGTAGGCCAGGCGACAGCAAGTCCTAGATCCAGGCCCAATCATCACCACACACACTTTCACGTCCCATAAATCCACACGTCCTCCCTCCCTCGACTCCACTGGGGTGTAGTGCAGCGGGCACACCAGGGGGCCAGCAGCCCCCCAGCCACTACAGACCCCGAACCAGCAGAACAATTAATTAATCCTCTTGGCCCCTCCCGCCCCGAGCAGCAACCAGGAAGCAGGGGTGTGCGAAGAAGACCCCTCCCCTCACCCTTCCGGCTCTTCAATGTTTTCTAATAGTGAGCGATTAAAATTGAGGGGCAGCCAAACTTGTAGAACTGGGAGCGCGGCCCTCTGGGCAGCCTACATACCCAAAGAGCCCCGCCCACAAGATGCCACTCAGTGTAACCACCCCCCAAGACCTAATGTGTGTGTGTGAGTGTGTTTGATAAGTAGTAATGTCTAAGGTGTAATTAAAACAGGGGCGGGGAACTGCAGAGTGCAACCAAAGGGGACCACCTACGTGGCCCCATCCACTACACCCCACTGAACACATATGCCCCCAAAACCCTTCATGTGTGAGTGTGTGCTGTGTACAGGAGCCAGAAGGGAAAGGGGTATGGGGATATACACCGGGGGAGCTACTCTCCCCCAGAGAGGGCAGCCAGGGACTGCCTGCAATAGGCATCCCCGCTACCTGGGAGCCAACCCAGGGCAGGAGGGGCTGATGTCCACCAGGCTCGGGGCCTGCAGCGACCATATTCCGGGAGCTACTGTACCCCCAGAAGGTACCCATCCCGCCCCACCCCACCCCACCCCGGAGGACCTCTACAAAAAACAAACAAACAACAACAAAAAACAAACAAACAAACCACGCAAGGCAGCGCCCAGCCATCAGGGCCCAGGCCCAGCACCACCACCCACGCCAGAGCGGTCCGGCCACCCGGCATAGAGCCAGCAGCCACCACCCCAAGGCCCCTAAGGGACCCCGCCCCACACCGCAAGACAGTCCCACCCGCAAGCCCCCAAAACTGCCCTCCAAGCCCGACACACAGTCCCCCCCAGCAATGACCAACCCGGTCCCCACGACCCGAGAGACCACCAGATGCCCGAAGCCACACAGCCCCCCCCAGCACACACCCAACCGCCCAGAGCGACGGGACAGCAACCCACCACCACCACTATGTGATAAAGCTAATCAGAGAGGACCAGAGAGAATTAAATTCAGCCAATTGATGTTTTGAGGAGGCAGACATTGTTTCCATGCTAATATAGTCTAAAAGAAAATTTCTAAACTGGTTAATACACAGATTGTTCTTCGCTTTCCAGTTCATGAGAATAGTTTTCTTTGCGATATATAACACTGCGAGAACCATGTGTGCTGAGTTAATTTCCATGTTGATGTTGTCTAAGTCACCCAGTATGCACAGTGTGGGGCATGCAGGGATGCTACACTTTAGCCATGTTGATAGGTCCGCACAGACTTCAAGCCAGAACTTCTGGACAGGCGCACAGAACCACAAAGCGTGTGCATAATCATCAGGTGTGTTATCTGTGCAATGTGAGCAGATGTTTGAGTGTGTTAGAGCCATCCTGGACATCCTTTGTCCTGTATAGTGTGTTCTATGAAGAATTTTGTATTGTATGAGCTGTAAATTAGAATTCTGAGTCATTCTGAAGGTGTTCAAACATATTTGTGGCCAGAAGCTATGACTAGAACTGATGGATAAATCTGCCTCCCATTTTGAGGATGGAAGAGACATTGTGTCATCTATTTTAGACAATAATTTATATATTTTTGATAGTAGTTTTGGGGTGCAGATGCTTAGAAATTCTGCTACCCTAGTCGGGAGTTGTAAGTCTGGTTGGTGGAGGATATATTTCTTTGTTATTATAGACTTAAGTTGTTGATATTCTAGGAATTTATTGCTGCCTATCTCGTGTTGTGATATGAGCTCATCAAATGAAATAAAATGTCCATTTTGGATTATATGTTCCAGATGTTTGATTCCTTTGATCTTCCACAGAGTAAAGTTTAGCATTTTTTTGTTTTGCAGTATGTCAGGATTGTTCCAGATGGGTGTAAGCTTACATGGGACAATTGAAGACTTTGTTATTTTAAGAAATTCCCACCAGGCTGTCAGAGAGGTGAGGATGTTAATGCTTTTGAAACATGTGTGAATTTTTACGTTTTGACTAATAAGTGGCAGGTCAGAGATTTCCAGATTATCACACAGTGCTTGTTCTATATTTATCCATGGTTCATCTATTGGGCTAGGTTTAAACCAGCGGGTTGGGGAAGAAAGACAGAATAGAAAAACAGTGCAAAAGAGTGGAAATGTGAGATAGAAAAAGGAAAAACAAAAACAAAAAAACATACCCAAATAAACAAATATGAACTACATACATCCTGTGCTGGTGAGACTGGCAGTGAGCTATATATTTTGCCTTGATAGATAACTGTGAATTGGATAGATTATTTCATCTTACTTATGTCATTTACAGTGAAATGATTCATAAAAGTTAACGAATACAGATCACCTGGAGTTTAGAAGAGCCAAGGAGTGGTTTCCTGGTCGCGGTACAGCTGTCCGTTGATGAATAACTTATCCACCGCGATGACAGCTCTGGAGCCTCCTTCCATGAACTTTCTCCGGATGGGGAACAGAACCCTGCGTCTTTCCAGGATTTCTTTGGGAAACTGGTCGTTGACGCTGAAGTCCGTTCCTCTCAGCTCCCTGCCGCGTCCCCTCACCTAGACCTTCTGTTGGAAATGCTCGAACTTGGCCACAATCGGTCTCGGTCGGCGGGCATCAGGTCTCTTCCCTCCCAGGCGGTGGACTCGGTGAAAAGTAATGTTTTTCACTACATCTACTGGAAGTTTCAGTTGATTTTGAATGAAGTTTTTCACTGCGAGTTCAGGATCCTCGTCTGCCTGCTCCGGGATTCCAGAAAACACCATATTGTCCCTCATACTACGAGCCTGGAGATCAATAATTTATTCTTTTATCCTCTTGTTCTCATCAGAGATCCGGCTCATTCCTTCAGTGAGTGTTTTCACCGATCCTCTGAGGGCTGCGTTTTCTGCAGCCAGCGTCTGCACCTGTTGCAGGCTGAACTCCAACGACTCCCGTAATGCCTGGAACTCTCTGTGTAGAATCTCCAACAGAGACATACGAGCGTCGAAGCTGGATAATTTGTTATCCATCGATGTTAAAATGTCCGTCGAATCATTACCAGCTGGAGACGTCGCTCCGGGTGACTCTTCCTTATGACTTCTCTTTGAAGTTGAAGCCTTGCTGCTAGCAGATGGGGTTTGGTTAGTATTCCCCATGACGATACTGTCAAAACACTCGTCGATGAAATCCGTAAGGCTCTCCAGGCTTTCTTCACTCTACTCCAGTGTTTTGTTTTTGTTTCACCCGATAATATATTTATTTAAACAGTAGTTATTGGCATAATTATAATCTTACTATATTGTTTGCTCTATTTGAGGCCCGCCTTGTTTGAATCTGCCGATAGTCTCACACAATCTCGCGACACTACAGCATCACACTCCCTCCTACAGATACTCTCCCTATCTCTAAGGGAGAGCCCAGACTCCCTGCGGAGGAAACCCCTTTTGGCCGCTTGTATTCGCGAACTCGTTCTTTCGGTCACTACACACAAGTCGTGACCGTAGGTGAGGATGGGAATTGGGAACGTAGATTGACCAGTAAATAGAGAGCTTCGGCTTCTGGCTCAGCTCCTTCTTCACAACGACGGGTCGGTGCAGAGCCCGCAACACTGCAGACGTCGCACCGATCCACCCGTCAATCTCCCGTTCTATTCATCCCTCACTCATGAACAAGACCCCGAGTGGTTATACACCATAATGAGAATACTGTCACGGTTCTTGGTGCGAGAAGGGAGGATCCAAATGCGAACATGTAAACAAAACAAAAAGCACAAGGCAAGAACAAAAGACGCGGCTGAGCCGGATATCAAAAATCTTAACTTTGAAAAATAACAAGACAAAACAAGACTAGACAACGAATAAATAAACAAGACTATGAATACGAAACAAAGACAAAACGAGACTATGAGAAACCAAGAGGCAAAACCTGACCTGACAAAACTGTGACTTGACATGAAAGGTAAAGTGAAGATTTTGCAATGGACATGAGTGAACCTGAAAACTAAATACTGTGGGGAGGTGATTAATGATGACGTGAAACTAAGTGACAGGGGAAAAAACATGACAAGAATTTAACCTGAAAATATGACAAAAACCTGAAACATGATAAAAGAAAACTCAAAACGTGACAAATACTGTCATTTTTAGAATAATGTAATATTGCTGTGCATGTAAACACTGCCATTGATTAGTTCAGAGGCAGCTGTAAGTCTTTGTCAGCTTGCAACTGGGTGGCCTGTTACAATTTAGACAATGCAGAGAAATTCATCAACATGATTGTTTTGTTATCACTTTATTATTATATTGTTATTCCTTTACTGCCAGTGGCACTAGCTTCAGTTGAAATTCTTATGTATAGTTTAAGTTCACAAAATTATGGACATCTCCCTCATATGAAACCAGCAACATTGCCAAAGAGCAAGGAGGGGATACCTGTGACCCATTCAATAGGTCTTGGAAACTCAGAGTGGGAGTCTATCACATCTACTTAGTTTGAATAAATCTTCCTCTCTCCAAATGATGGTGCACCTGAGTTTTCTTATTTGCTGCTTTGGCAAAAGCCAGCCATAACTTCATGTGACTGAAAAATACTTTCACGTCAGAAAATTAAACCATGATTTAGCTTATTCTGAACCAAAGCTTCAACCTTTGTGTCAGACAAAATTTAATCTGTTCAGGCAGAGGATTTTTCACACCTGTAATTTCATTCCAGATGAAATGACAGAATCCAAATGTCTTGACCAAATAAGTACAGTTTTTTTTTCTAAGGATATATGACTAATGAACAAGATCTCACGCAGCTTTATAATGGTACTCTGTAAATAAAGCCAGGTTTTCCCTTAAGGTGGTTTTTAAAATAATGGATGTGCATAAGGTTATAATTGTACTGTGCAGTGGGTATGTATGGCAAGTATGATATACTACACACTCATATATTGTATGACAATAAAATCTTTTTATTATTTTTCATTTTATTTTATCTAGATGGGATGTTTTGATCTCTTACTGTATCTCTAAAAGTGAACAATCCGGCCAATAACTTGGCAGCAGTAGCTCAGGAGGAAGAGCAGTCGCCCATCAATCGGAAGGTCAGTGGTTCGACTCCGGCTTCCTTGGGCTATATGTCAAACCCCACATTGCCTACCGATGTATTCATTGGTGTATGAATGGTTAGAAAGCACGTAATTATGTATAGGTGTATAGACTTAAGGCGTGCTGTATGAGTGTGTGTAAATTGTTGAATGTAGCAGCTAGTGTTAGAAGCGCTTTGAGTGGGCAGCGAGACTAGAAAAGCGCTATACATATACATTGTAGCATAAATTACCATGATGATATGCCTCGACAAGAAATTAATCACCTTCATGACAGTGAAAAAGCATCAATAAAATGTCCAAACTTGTTATGCAACAACAACAACACAAAACAGAATTAGTACTTTTTTCTAAAACAGTTACTTAAACAAATCCAAAACAATAAGATGTGCTCATTTAACTCAATTTAAACAATGAGTGTTGATTTTACTGCATTAAAGGGGCTGGTTATTTATAGTCTATTTTTCACTGTGTTAAAGACAGTGTTCTGGCAACTATACTAAATGCAATTTCCTAAGATCTTTGAATCTGTGTTTTAAGAGTTGGTAATATTATGGTGATAAAAGTGTGATAAAATATCGTTCCAGGATATGGTGCTAAGATGAAATCCAATGAGAGCAAGCTGAAAAGTCTGGTGCAGACTGTGGGAAAAATATCTCACAGAAAACAAAGCTTCAGGCTGACCTGGATAAAACTCGGGTGGTGATCTCCTCCCAGACAATGTGTTGCACAATGACCCAAGTGTAGATTCTTGAGAGAAATCCAAGGAAGACAACTCTACTAAAAAGCAACAGAGCAGCATCGATATATGGTAAAATTAAACTGCTTGTTCCAGATGGATTGAATGTATCGAAGAAATTATGGACTCAGAAGATAACCAAGGTTTTTTCCGAGAAAATGTACAATCCAATGTCAGAAAATCAGGTTTAAGGCAAAGAATTCGTAACTTTTGACATGAACACAACACACTTTTGTATAGATGAGATGATGTAACCTCTACCTGCGTCTGATACAGGCACGAAGAGGTTACAAACATATTCCTTCTGGTTTACATTGAAAGAAACCTCCATTAGTGAGTGACAGTTGAGCATATGAGTAGGTGCATTCTTCTCAACAGTTTTAAAAACCCTAACCAATTTACCAGTTGCCTAAATAATAATAATAAATTGTGAGACATTGAATTTTAAAGGGATGAGAGACAATTCTTTTTAGATGAATGGTGATGTATGGATATCCACGCTCCAACTTCCACTTACAGTCAGGTGCCTCTCATTGGGCCGTTCAAACAGGAGCCTCTTTAACATATCGAAAGTACATTATGGGCAAAAATGACGTCTTCCTCAACCTGCCGTGCTGTTCCTTTCTTAGAATACACATATCTCAAACAAAGTAAACCCAGCCTTGCATCATTGTGTCTGTACATATCTCAAACTGGCATTGTGAAATCAGCTGAGTGACAATAGTACCATTGGTTAAAGTGGTGCATTCTGCAATACCGGCTTGATGTGTTTAAAAACAGAGGAGGCAGGAAAATATTGCCTCTGTTACTTCTTTACTTGCTAGCTTAGACACGTATAAGCGACAGATCAACTCTGACTCCCATTCTGCCACTTTTAGACATTGCACCATGTGCATAAACAAAGCATCAATCTAACTTGAAAAAACACGTGACAGAGGCTAATATCTATTTGGACAGCTGTGCAATATTTGCTCTTTTAGCTCTATGCCTCAGCACTTTTAATTCAAAATGGAATACTCATGTGACAAGTGTCAACTTTAATAAGAAAATATTGTATGGAAGATACAGCCCTGTAAACTTTACAAAAGCATCATAAAGTAATAGTACAGATTGGCATGAAGTTAAATAAAATCATACAATTTTGTGTGCCTGGAATTGTATCAGAGGAGTGATACACCAGATTTTGATATACAGTTGATAAATTAAAATCTCATTTGGCTCTGCACATGGAATTGATTAAACTTCCATTTAACCATATGAAAATTTTTTCAATTATTATTTATGATGTCTGTTATAATTCTTTGTTTAATGTTAAAATGAAACCTGGGTCAAAGATAGATGCTTGCTCTCCTTCTCACACATGCACACACATACAGACACACACTCCCAAGGCCCAGTGTTGACTGGTATAATAGCAAATCAGGTCCGGTGAGAGGAGTTTAGCATGCATGGATGATGTTCGCTTCAACATCCACAAAGCCAATTCCCCAACCTCCGTATCTCTGAGCCACACAGACACACAAACCCGAGCAGACACACAGCTCTCTGCTTTCTCTCTCTGATTGCAATTAGTGAATTATGCACTTGGACTTTGGCCAGCTACGCAGGATTAAATTATTCATAAATGTTAATAGGCACTGCCTCCCTCTCTTACTCTCTCTCTAACTCCAACACTCTCTCTCTCTCTGTAACACCATCTCTCTCTCTCTCATTTCTCCAATCCTCCTCCAGGGCCCTAGCTCATATAGCCCATGCCGGAGAGATAATATTGACCTTTTCATTGGGGCATGTTATTAGGACCTGCTCTCTATCAAAACAAATGATGACATTGTCTGTAAAGCACAATACAATAAGTCATTTCAAAGGGATTACTTTAGCTTCCACACAGACAGAGCAAGAGTAAACCCAATACAGTTCAGCAAAGTCAAACTAAAATGAACAATGATGAATGAAGTAAAGACACAAAAAAAGAACATACTGTCTTACATTTAGTACTATAAAGACAATGTGATGCTGCCTTGTTTACTGTACCAGTATGCATTTACACACACACACATATATATATATATATATATATATTTGTTGCCGCTTTAATCAAGTTTTAATGAGATTTACATTCTGCTTCACCAGAACATTTCAAAACATGCAGCTGTTCTTTCCCTCACTGCTCTATCAGACATGCATGAAACTGGTTTAAGCCGCTGTTGGTCATTATGCATGGTGAAAGACCAAACAGCTTCACAGCTCAGTCCATCTGACTGCCAGACAATCAGTTTTAAGTCTAAAATCCTGCAAAAGAGGGCGATGTGATCCTCCGACTGTACAGACAGTATGAGACTGACAGGTGGAAAGTGAAGGACAAGATTAAAGCAGGGATTCTTGTGAAGTTGTCATTCTTCCTTTTTTCCACTAAACTCAAACCCAAAAAAACAACAAATCCTTCATCGTGGAAAGGCTTATGATTTGGTGTTGCTGGTCTGTAGAGTTATTTGTTTGTTTAACGCTATGCTTTTTGGCTCTCTGTGTTGCAGTATCAATATTAGCTGGGTTGATAGTGTGTAGAGGCACAGACAGTCATATTTCATTTGATGGATCAACAACATAAGAAGTCCCATAACACTAAAATTTAGAAGTTGTTTTGTTCAATGACTGTGCAATATGACAATTAGAAAATAAATGTTGCAGATACAAATTGCTGTGTGCCAGTTCTGACCATTTAGCAACTCTAAATGGCAGTTGACCAAAATAAGACACTGTTTCTACAACCCTAAGCCTGAAAGAATTCAATTTGATTCAATTCATTTTAGTTTTCTTTATATAGCACCAAATCACAACAAATGTCATCTCAATTCATTGTAATCCAATCATAATCCAATCAAATCCAATTCATTATAGTCCAAATTAGTCTAATTCATATATACAGAGCCAGTTCAAAGAAAGTAGACCAAAGGAAACCAACAGATTGCACCGAAACTTTTCTTTGATCCAATCTTCCATCCTGAGTATGCACGAGGCAACTGTGCATAAAACTCCCTTTTAACAGGAAGAAACCTCTGGCAGAACCAGTCTCCGGAAGGGTGGCCATCAAGTTTAACACCGGAACTCTGCCAACAACAGGATGTTTTTTTATCATTTTATTAAAGATGTCATCACTGGTCAGATTTGGGAGGAGTCTGACTGTTTTGACAAAATTACACACCAATGCAACATTAATTTTAGTGACCTCCAATTGGTGTAACTTGGTGCCATTACTGCCGATGTGAATAATTATTTTACTGTATTTACACTTATTCTAAGCCTGCAGTTTTAAATAGAATTCTGCGTCACCTGCTTTGGCCCCTTGAATGTATTTCACTATGGTCACTGGTGTCTATAATGCCACATTTCTGACTATGGAGCTGCAAATTACCAGGGTTTTTTCCTCAGTGGGTGTTTTTATTTTATTTTATTAGAAAGGTGGACAGGTTGGTGGTGGACCACACTTGACTTTAGCTATGCCTCCTCTTCCTGACCATTACCCAACCAGCCTTGGGTCCCGGCTGCTTGGGGTCTGCCGGGGGGCAGGTAATAGGATAGGTGGCACTGCACCAGCTAAAGGGATTTGGCCAGCTATCAGCTGGTTTTCAACGATGCTGAGCTGAGCTTCCAGTTTTGATAACCTTGCCTCGAAAACTACAAAAAGACTATATTTGTTACATGGACCATTATCACAAAAGGAGGTAGAGGAGTAACTAAACATCGGAAACACGGAGCAATAGAAAGCTGGAGATGAGAGAGGGAGAGAGGTGGTAGCCATGCTAAGCTAGAGACGTGTCAAAACACCAAAGATCTATATAAATGAGTGTTAGAATAAAACAAATAGTGTATGATAGGGTTAAAAATGCAAAAGTTCCACTAAAGCACACAGACCTCGACCACATCATCAGCTTGTGAACAATGAGATATTGAGTTGGCTTTAAAACAAAGTCCATAAAGAGGTCTTGAGAAATTAGTTTACTTGGTATAGAATTTGGAAAGGTTGAAGGGATAACTGAGGAGTCTTAGGTGATGAGGCTGAGTATTGTCCATGGCTTACATAAATATGTATGAGGTAATTATTATTATTTGTTTTTATAAAACCATATTTAACCAGATAAAAGACCCATTGAGATCAAGACCTCTTTCACAAGGGTGAACTGGCCAAGAAAGGCAGCAGCACACGTCATGGTGGACAAGACAGATAGACAACAAACTTTAAAAATAAAAAAGTGCAAACTGTTTGACAAATAAAGTACAAAAGTTATAGTTCCAATAACAAATCAAAAGTTCAAAATTCAAAAACACAGGCACTGTTTGAAGGATTTTGATTGTTGTTGTTTTTTTTAATAGAGCAGAAGGCTTTCAGTGGAACAAGTTCTGACAGTTTCAAATGAGATTTGAGATCATTCCATGCAGAGGGGGCAGAGAAACTGAAAGCTTTCTATCCTGTTTTAGTTCGAACACGAGGAGCAGAGGAATGCAAAATGTCATTTGACCATAAGGCATAACGGCTTTCAGTTCTCTGAAGAAAAGTGCATAAATAAGTAGGAACCAAGCCAATAAGAACCTTATAAACAAGAGTCATCCAGTGTGTATACTGCCTTACATTCAAGGAAGGCATGCCAGCTTTACCATACAGGCCATGGTGGTAGGTAAGTCTACCAGTGCTAAGTCTTAGAGCACTGTGGTAGACTGGAGCCAAAGTAATGGTCGAGCAGTGGTTCCCAACCAGTGATCATAGGATTTTCATTCCATATAGGATGTCAAAATTAGATTTAAACATGAGCAAAATCCTCACACACTTGATAGTGAATCAAAAGTCTGCAAGAGGATGAAGTCCATCAAAGGCTACTATTGCAC
This sequence comes from Leuresthes tenuis, assembly GCF_036924035.1. NCBI lineage: Eukaryota > Metazoa > Chordata > Actinopteri > Atheriniformes > Atherinopsidae > Leuresthes > Leuresthes tenuis. The sequence continues at coordinate 23,623,568 of NW_027325378.1, forward strand.
ACGGGACAAGCGCTTCTGCATTTTTTCACCTTCATAAAAAAATATTTAGGAATAACTAAAGTAACTTATCCTCAAACTGTCAGCAGTCAGATAAAATTGACCAAACTCTTCTCTTTTTGTTTGTAAGCTTTTTCTGGCAGTTTCAGAATCTGCAAGAATGAAGTTAATTGTTTTTTTTTTTTTGTTTATTTGATAGGGACAGATGCCTTAAACACATAAAAAGCTGAATAACAAATATTAAATGCGCAGCATCACAAAATTTATACAGAATTTTTGCTTGTATTTAAACCTAGACTTCATCTTGTCATCAAATGCCAATCAAATTTCAACCATTTACTGTTTGCTGTGTTGAATGATTCCTCAGCCACGAATGGCAAATTCAAATATATGATAGTGCAACATAAAAGCTGGCTGACCGCAGCTGCTGAAATACCCCGAACAGTGCTGAGTTTTGACATTTAAAAAGGAAATTCAGATAGGCAAAAGCTATTGTGAGTATCATTTCCATTAAATAGTTAAACTTTAACTTATTGTGCTCTCTCACCAACAATCATTGGTGAGAGTGCGTAGGGCCAGTCTGACATTTTGAGCGAGGCATCCTGTGTGTGATAATATGCAAATTTATATAATGATGCTGAGACTGCAGCAGAACTCGTACATATCCCTCTCTTTTTCTCTCTTTCGCCACAGCTCTCCCTTCAGGGCAACAGTGCATGATGCTATCTATTACATTGCTCTACGTATTTGCATACCTGTTCAGAAGCCTCTGTTTTTAATAATGTCACAACAGATGATGTTGTGCGGCTGGATGAAGTAGGCTGGTGTTGGGGGTGGGGTGGAACTATATCAAAGTTCCTCTGCACATGTAAATAAGCAGTATGTTCATAAAAGGGGGCTGGAAATGAGAGAGAGAAGGGAGTCTGCTGAATTTTTAATAAAGTCTATATACATTTGATGAGATGTGGATAGACGTGGGTGGGGCTGGATAACACATATTTCAAGCGCAATCAATGATATGCAAGTATGTCTGTAATACTGTGACTATAGCTGGATGTAATTGTAGCTTTCGAGTTATTTCTATTATAATAATGTTGCTTTTTCTGTCTTTTCATTGATCTTCATAAATAAAATGGATCTTATGGTTTTGTTTTTAAAGAAATAATCATGTATTCAAAATAGCTGCTTTAGAAAAACAAGTCAAAACTAGTACAACAGGACCATCCATTAAACTATTGACACTAGTAATCTAATGCCAGGTAAACAAAGGCGTGGAAAAAGTACAGACCAAAAAAGTAGACATATGGCAGAAAGGCCACATTCCATTCAGAGTGCAAGAGAGAAATTGTAGCCATTTTCCCTCATGAACACTGGAGATTTATAAGGAGAGTGTTTTGTTTTTTTCCCTACATTTGTTGTTCACATATGCTTCACAGCTGGAGACTTTCTGCTAAAGAGACACTTGCACAGCTGCAAATGTAAGGTAGGGGATGTCTGTGTAAAGTCCACAGGAAACAGGAAGTGATGCAGATTTTATGGTGTAGATTGAAGATGCTGTTCTCATTGCAGCACATTAAGAAAAGCAGCTGCGTCTTCTTATTGTGCTGAAGCAACTTGAGTCCAGCCACTCTTCCGGGGATATTTGTTTTAATCATATAATCATATATCATATAGTAAGTTTGGACACAAATTACTCTCAATAACCCTTGAAGAACATTATGAGTATGTGATACAGAATACAATACTTTAGCCTGAGAGCTCATACTAATAAACCCATCAAATTGAGCTGAAACTATTACACACCAAACTGACATGAAAATATGTGCCTGGCAATGAAATAAGTGACTAGGTATTATCTTTCAGGTGACTCATACTGGCCTAGGTTGTTAAAACAGAACACCTTAGATTTGAATGCTAAAAAAGTAAAGTAAAGTAAAGTAAAGTAAAAGCCAGCTGCAAGAGCATGAAAATTGCATCGGAATTCCTCCGTCATATATATGCTCCATAAAACTCTCTAAAATATTAACACTTTTGAACTGTCATCTCTGTGGTCATGATTTCACCAATGTTTACAAGTGTTATTTTATTTTTTCTAAAAATAAATTAAGGAACGGAAATAAGAAGTCAGATTTGAATGATGATGATGTCTATACATACATATGTATATACTGACACACATGAATCCTCGCTCTCTCAAAAAACATTTACTGAGTTGTGTTATGCCACTTCAACCACCCAGATAATAACATGAGCCCCCTGAGAACATGACTTTGAAATATGAAAATGTGCCTTTATTTGATGAATTTCTGTTTTCCGCGAATCAAACTTAAAATCAGCAATAAACTACAGCAGTCTTTCCTTTTGGCATGTAGTGTTGTGTTTTTTTCATTATTCATATTCCTTCTAAGTGTATGTGTAAATCAGGGAGGGTAATTGTATGGTGGTTCAGCTGGCAACATTTAAAACGTCTATAACCCAAAACCAAAAATGCCACAAAACATAGAAAGTGAAGAGAGACAGGCTGTTTATTAACTAAACTTAATTTCATATTTTTGCACATAGTCAGTTGAAACAAAAATGCTGAAAAAAATATACCACAAACTCGATATTTTCCATGTCATGTTTTTGGGGGACCTTGTGTTTAAGGAGGAGACAAGCTTCCTTGAGTGTAAACAGTGATGGCGTTAAAGGCTGTTCATGGATAGATATTAGGTCAAACCTGTATGAAAGAAAAGTATCATGTGTGCACAATGTTGTAAGACATCACCCTTTAAATAATTCCCCCCAAGATTCTATAATAAATATATGATAAACAACTTTTGTCTGATTACTGATAATTTATGGTTGAGATAGTCCAAGTTAATCAGTGATACAAACTGATTTTAATAATGTGCAATTTTCCCACAAAAAAAACCCCGCAGATGGAGGATGGAGGAGGGAAACTTTGGTACACATTTATATAAAGATACATACATACAAAAGCCAGGGTTACACAATTCTTAAGAGGACTAAAAGCCAAGACTCAGTATTCATGGATTAGCATATGATACAAAGTAATAGGCTGTGCTACTAGTCAATGAAGAACCATGATCTCCTACAATTACAGCAGGCAGGAAGCTTCCAAAGAGGGTTTTCTGTTTAGGTTAAACCGATCAGAGCGTAAAGGAAATATTAAATAAAATTATGTTATCATTGTCTGAAAATGTGATGAGTTTGTCTGATGGCCACAGCCTGAATAAACATCATAGAGAAATTGGTCTGGTAACTACAGGAAAAACTGGCTGTGCAATTAAGTGAGTATTAGTATGAATACAGAAAAACAAATACATAGGAATTAGGGTTGTCAGGATAAACATTTGGTATGTAAACTTGTTCTCCATATGACCATATAAAGATTAATTTAAAAGGATGTACTGTTATGTGCAAAATAAGCTTGGCAATTCTCCACCCCCCAAAATTAATTGTTGAAATTTTGAGAAATGGACAGTACAGCCACAAAAGGAAGATGCTGAATGAAATAAAATGCAAATATCTTAACAGACACGTCAAACTCCTGTATAACTAAAACACACATATTCACCAAGAACAAACCTATATAAAATATGGTTCAAATAAACCAGCTACTGCTAATTGCTGTTAGGCTTTTTAGCTTCAGACATAGACTTTCAGTTGAACCTTTTTGCGGTTTTGCTAGCAAAAAAAATAAATAAATCACTGACTGAATCTGAATCCTGTGACACATTCATGGTATCCCTGGTGATTCAGCCACAGATTGCAGAGCAATTACAGCAGACATCATTGATCTTTCTTTGAACATTAGCTTCTGCCAAGATAATGAGCAGAGCCAAATATTGTCAAAATATCAGTGCACCCTTTTCATTCCTGTAGCATTTTTCAAACTACTGTATGTTGGTGCCCAAAGAAATAGCAAATTGATGCGCTGCTAAGCCTTGTTCTTAAGCATCCTGTCTCCCACTCTTAATTTACAGGTAAGCTCTACCTTTCATCTTGCCACTACCTCATAACAGAGTTAACCAAGTCTGGCTTTAAAGATATTTATCAGGCCAAAGCCCTGGCCCCTTGCTTTGAGCCCCTGATCAATTATACTCAAGCCTCAGCAGTGACACTGGAGACGCCAGTGGTGAGGTGGCAACTGATTACTGCATCATATTCACTACAGTTTGGTTTAATGGAATTATCATTGACAGTGTACCATTTCATCTCAGGCCTGTCTTAAGCCAGGTTCATACTACAAGATTTCATTGTCATTTAATTGTTCCATTGTTCACATTACATGTGCTCTTGTTTTCATAACTTCAAAAGTTGCAGTGTGTTCACTCAACACAATTGATCTGCAACAGAGACCTACAAACCACAATATTTTTCAGCAGATATAACCACCAATTCTACTGACTATAAAGCAGTTCAAGTTTCAGCCGACAAGTCTTATGCAACACACAATATACAATAGTGGCTCCTTGTGATTCAATCCGTTTAGTTCACCTGGTTATTCAGGGAAAAGTGTCCGTTTTTGCCCAGCTTCTCTCTCAGGTCTGTTATGAAACTGCACACCGGAAACATAAAGAAGCACGGGTGTTCTTTCCAAACTCTGCTGAATTTCTTGTGCAGACTGTAGTTCTTTTCAATGTGCTCCCCACCATACTATTTTATGTGTTATTCTTCATTTTGGGTTTACCCCTGATATCATGTCAACTGACCTCATCTTGTGCACTGTGACTGGCTGTAATTCCTTACTGATGGCTTACTCACAACTCTTGCCCAGAATATCAAAAATTCTACATGTTCGATCAGAGGTTGGGACATTTCTGTACGACTCTCGAATTACATCTTTGATATATTCATATATGGCAATTGAATAATTACCAGTCAAACCGCTCATGTGTGGCAGATGTGGGTCATTTGTCTGTGACTAGTGTTGTTGTGCAGACCACCTAAACTGAGACTAGATCAACACCCACGCCAGTGTCTCGAGACCGAAACAAAACCAAGAATTTGGGAGGTCGAGAACATGTCAAGACCAGCACCACACCACTTCAATGTCAACCTTAGAAACTACAGACAATCTTTTCAGTTTCATTTTGTGGACAAAATGCAAACTACTGCTGCTTATGTGAGTGATTTTATGTTTCTGAACAGTTGTAGAAACAACAAATGAAAACTTTAGGTTACTTGGCTCAGGGATGTCCTATCTGAATCAGTTCTGATTCCACTTTGTTTCCACCTGAAACATTTGGACAAAGTGCCACTTTTTCAGAGAATGAGACAAGACTGAGTAAAGAATTTTTGAGTCTAAGAAGAGACCAAGACCTCCAAAAAGTAGTCTCAAGACCAAGACCGGTCTCGATAAAACAGCACTGACTCTGACCTCCAGCATGTGTCTGCAACATAAAAAGAAAAAAAAAATGGGTTGAAATTTTGTCATATGAACAAGACTATGACCAAATTTTTTTGAGTTTCTGGAGATGACCCTATTTACTTCATCAGGCTCTCCATCATGTTTGTTTTCCTTTCATGAATATCACTCTGATGTCCCCAACTCTTGCACTCTCAATGGACGTAGCTTCTTGTTGACAGCTAAGTCAAGTACTGCTCTCCCTCTAATACCTTGACAATTTCAAACATTTTAGACATTCAACAGGAGAATGGGGCCTGTCCAAGGGCTACAGAAATTATGTCTTTGAAGTGTTCATATATATCGACTGGTGACATGTCAGAACCAGCTCTTGCCATTTGGTGCCCTATGCAAGAGTAGTGCACGCACTATCCCATCCCATTTAAGAGCCAATTTACCTCAAATCTGGGCCATTTGTCAGCAATTTTAAAATAATGCTTAACATCTTGTTTTAAAGAAGAATTACAACCTCTGTGTGACCATATAAATATAATTACACATGAACATCCAGACTTTATGCTTATTGACTTTATGCAGATCAGTTATCTGCTATGAAGTTTTGGGTTCTTTATCTTTTGACTAAACAGACAGAAACAAAGATTACTTAAATCTGTAGCTGTGACTGTGAAGAGATTGACTAATGAATCAAAGCTGTAATTACTGGCTTGCTGTGACTACACTGGTCCATGTGTTTCCAAGACTACTGCTATAGAACTCTGTGGCATTTTGAATACATTTTTCTGAACTGATATTGGACTGACTTAAATGTATTTGGAAAATTATATTTTCATATTGGGTGTTTATTTCCATTGGAAGTTTGTTAAGAGATTACGGGATATAACAAAAGTCTTAAAATCCAGTAATTATATTTGTAATAATGTTTACATGATTTCATTATCCATCCATATCTAAAGTCAACATTATCTTATCTACCACATAAGTGGTATTGCTATTTGAAACTAAGTCACTATAAAAAAGTTTTGTACCCTGCTGCTTAGAAATTAAAGTCCTCCTTTGTTTTAATTAGTTCAGTTTCCCCTGAAAAAGCTTGTTCTTGTGAACTGGGCAGACATTCAAGACAGTCTGCTTTTTCAAGAAGTAAGTTTATTTTAAGAAGTCCAAGTCTTTAAAAAAGTCTATGACTATATTCTTAGCTGTAGCCTTAATTACATTTGGATATTTTTATGATTAAATTTTTTGCATGCAAGAAGAAATTGCAACATTAAAAGTGATATAAAAATGTCCAACTGTTCCAACTTTTGTTTGTTGAATTATGTGTTGCAGGCCTGAAATGCAAAAATATATGTATATTAATATATGAATATAAGTTGAAAAGAAAAAAAATAATACATATCTCTGGCTCTTATCATCTGTAAAGAAATAAAAGACTAATCACTCATTTCAATAATTGTGTCTATTTTATTGTCTCACGGTTTCTGGTCCTGCTACGGTTTCAACAAAACACAGCAAACATTAATACATTTGTAACTATTTCAAACCAAAGGCAAGCACAATGCTGCAGTGTGTCCACTATAAAACTGAATTAGCTCACTACAATAGCAAAAGGCAAATAATTTAGCATCTCTGGAAAAAATAACCAGTCAAGCATCCAGGCTGTGGAGTGGTACTATTACAAGGTAACTTTCCTTTTAGATTTCTAACAAACCAGTATGATTGCTAGTTGAGATGGATTCAGGTATGCTAATTGTGGCTAGGGCTGGGTAACTTTTTCCATTCATGTTTATATTTCTAAATGAGATGTGAACAAGATGATCAGGTCTAAATTGTGATAATCTGACAGCGTTTATTGCAAAACTGTGCCAGTGGGAGTTTTTCCTTCAGACTCATGGAGCAGCCCCATCCCATCTTTTCTTTTGTTAGTAACAAGGTCAGCTGCATTTGCTTGGACCTTCTCCTTATTGGTGCCAACTTAGGAGAGAATTTGTGTGTTTTTTCTTTCTGAGCAGCTGCCTGCCTGTGAGGTCCATATGTGAACAATATTTTACATGGAATGCAATGGAAATCACCCAAGAGAAAAAACTACTTTGATAATGAAATTGTATAATTAGTTATTCAAATTAACAAAGAAAAGGCAATGGTATTCCTTAATCAATAATTGATAGAATACTCAATTACAAACAGAATTAATAACAGTAGCTGGAGCTGGAGCCTTCCTAGATGCCACCAATAGAGAGGATGGTACATTCTGTACAGGTCACCAACAAATAACAGGGCTAAGAGAGAGAGCAATTTAGAATCACCAATTAATTTAATGTGCTATTTGAACTGTGGTTGGAAGCTGGACTACCCAGATTTTATAAAATAGTTTCTGTAATTTTAATTTCAATTGTATATCTTTCAATGCATTAATAAGAATCCATAACCATTTGTAACTTACGTTTTCTCTAGAAGTGCAGCAGTTGAGAGGGCCATATATTTTTGTTACTGGAAATCTGAAAATAAAACAGTTCAGGTTACTGAACAGACGTATTTGTAGTAACAAAATAAAAAGGAATTAGAGGAGAAAAGACGCTACATTGCTGTGGACTGAGTGAGAAATGTTCAAGACATTATGTTGCTTTTAACCTTGCCAAACTTACCAAATTTTCACAACTGAATTTAAACCTCCAGTTTCCACTAAGCTGACTATCAATAACTAGTGAAACTGGGCTACATGGCTGAAGACATCAAAAAGTCGCTCAACTTCTTAATTGAAGAAGTTTCAGCTGTTAACCTGCAGCAAAGAAGCATAATTCATTGATGATACCAGTGAAAGACAACAGATGCTGCTGGCTTGTGTGCTCTTGCTTGTTTCATTTTTAGTCTTTTTTTTGCCTTTGTTTGCTATGTAAAATGGAGTTTAAAAGCAGTTTTTAGTGAAGGATAAATTTTGTTGTCCCACACGTTTTGGTGATAGTTTCTCACTCTGTAAAGCTGTATAGCTTGATTTAGTTTTATGTACTTGACTGGCAAAAAAAAAAAAAAGAGGAGATACATCTGCACACTACACGTCCCATCAAGTGAGGCTGAAAGTTAGCCATTTCTGGTCACTAGCTGACTGATTGTATGTATAGCATAGAGAACTTAATCATGACCTAAACTAAATCTATATTATTTTGTTATATTTTAACACTCTGGGGTAGTAGAACATAACTAGAACACTTACTAAAAGTAATGACCAAATCAAAAGACAGGACATAAAGCAGGGATAAAGTAAGCAAAATAAGAACATCAAACCAAAAGAATAAATTAATAAACCACAAAAAGAAACACAAAAAAACAGCAAATATGATATATATATATGACATTAGGATCATGTGGAAATAATTCATTAACAACTGGTTGCTTATACACATCTAACAATTACAAAACATCATAAGCCACTATACGTTAAATAATGCATTACTTATCATTCACTTCTTGGCTCATGGGTTCCCTCATGGGTTAATAGCCTACTGTGTTGCCGGTGTCCATATTTTTGTACATTCTGTGTAGAAAAGACAGTTCTAAAGATAAAAAAAAGATCCTTCAGAACATTCAGAATTTTAATCAATGTAGCTTTTCCTTTCACTATTGTCGTTTTTATGTCATTCAGAGGGGTGAGGCAGAACAACTCTTTTTTTTCAGTGCAATTGCTCTGGGCAGAGGAAGCTATTTTCAGTCCAGGAGTAAAGAAGAAATCAGGTTGGTGTCTTTTGTTGGTAGGCCAAACCCACTGTGGCCGCTCAATCCAGCTGAGCACCCCTTTGAAGCCTCCAGCCAGGGAAAATTACTTCATCACATCCTTGAGACAAGACTTTGATCACAGGTCCATAGAGTCAAAATGTCTGTCACAGGTGTCCATGTTTGTGTGTGTCTACATGTGTGAGTGAGAGAAAAAGACAGCTACGCAGTGCATCCCACCAAGCAAAACTGTCTAAATCACATCTAAAATAAAGTGATTCAAGGACCATGAAAGTTTTTAAGTTCTGGAAGTTGCATTGATATTACTGAAAAGTCATAACAAAAATATGTCTATTGACATTGTTGTGAGAGATTTCCTTGATGTCAGTTTTACGACTCTGTGTTACATATATATCCAAATCCTATGACATTACACATAGGAACAGGTTGGGGGCAATGTGGGGCTCAGTATCTTGCCTAAGAAAGATGTCTTACAAGCAAAACACCATGGATATTAGAGTAAACAAATTACATAAATATATAAATCCCAACAGATAACCGTTTGCTTCATTGTCACCTAGATCTATCCATCCATCCATTTTCTATACCGTCAATCCGTCGGTCTGGTAGCGGGTGGGCTGGAGCCTATCCCAGCAGTCATCGGGCGAAAGGCGGGGTACACCCTGGACAGGTCGACCTAGATCTATACATTTAAAATTTTGACTTATGAACCCACAGATACAAACTGAAAACTTTAGGACTATTGGCCAAACAAAATGTTTCTGCAGTAACCATTGCAAAGACTGTTAAATCTCTTTGTTTTTACAGTTGTCAATTTTGTCAATTTTGACAACAGTGAGTATGATGTCAAGGAGTAAGTTGTTTTTCTTTTCATTTTTTCTTTTCAAGTTCATTTTGTGATAATACTTGTGAAAATAACTGTAACCACTTTCTGTAAATCTCATGAGAATCCTCAAATACTTTTAGTGTTCCTATACCACATTGTGATAACCACTGACTAAACTGATCATAAAAGTAAATCCATCCATATTTAAATCTGCAAAGTAAATTAGGCACCAGAAAGTCTAATCTAAACAAATAATGTAGAATGAATGGTCACAATTGCTCCAATTATAGAGTCTAAAATGCTATGACTTTGGTAACGTCTCAGACATTCATAGCAAGATTCTATAATAGGCTTTTTAGTGCACACAAATGTACACAACACTTGTGATACACATGAATATACAAACATGTAAAGTATGCACTTGTATGTGCACCATGCAATGTATAAATGTCTAACCTGGGATACATAAAAAACAGGATACAGTTGTAACCGTACAGTATTTAAAAACAATTTATTCAACACAGAAGTTTTTTTTGCTCTTTTATGAGCACCTGTCGCCATTCTTCCAGGGGTGTGTATCAGATGGTCTGCAGCCACGTTTGTAATTTGGGTCTCTGTGGATGAGCAATCCCTAAATGAGTCACCATTTCAAAATAGAATGAAAAGAAAATGCAACAAAAAAAGTAAATCAGTCAAAAAGATTAAGTCTTATACAAAAATATAAATTAAATGTGAGATATAAAATAAGGCAAGAGGAAGAGTCTAGTTTGACAAACTGATTGTGTCTGCATTTGTATGGCCATGGCACAAGTTTTGATACAATTCTGGAGGATATATCTCACCTGGCATGTTTTCTTTCTTAATGTAAGTTATCATCTTCTTCCAGTCATCCCTGAACTTTTCAGATTATAGATGAAGCCACCCTTTCTATGTACCTACACATGTTATACACCATTGGAAAGCTAAAGTAATTCAAATGATATATGCCATTTCAGGATACAACCATTACTGTAAACCATTACTGTAGACACAGTAAACACAAAAAATAATGCAACTCACCTATGTAGCCTCAGAGTATTCCAAGAACAATTACAACTTCAAATAAATTGTGAAGTTTGTTTAGTATTCAGTTCTTCAAGTGAACTCTATGCCATTATTACATATGCTTTATACTGTATTGTGTATGTTAAAGCCAAGATGAAAAATGGATTCATAGGTCTCAAAAAAACAGTCTTTTAGTATACATGTATGTATGAACAATTTGGTAAAGACAAAATTTCTAAAACATACAAAAAAGTAAAGAAGAAACAAAGAAACAAACTTATCAGATAGTAACTTTTTTCCCCCAAGTTTTTTTTTTATTATTGTGAATGCTTTTGGCAACACTAATCGTACAGTGAAAATATGACAAGGCACTTCTCCATGGGAAAAAAAGTATGATGTCTATCTATCTATGAGAGAACAATAGAGCCTTGAGAAATAAAGTTTTAAATTAAATGTCCTTCCTCAGCAAGATGGTTAACTTTACTGTCAAGTCATCACTTTGAAATGTTTATATTAGCATTGCTTACTATTTATTTCCCTATTCTAGCCCATCATTCATCTCCTCTACCACCACCACTGTTATTATGCCTTTAATGTCTCTCTTCTGAATTAACCCCCATTCGTTGAGGACATATGGCTGAGCCAGTTAGGCTAAATCCAAATCAATTCCTCTCCAGTGACCGTAGAAAAGCACCAAATCGAGTTTATGCTCTGCTAATGCAATCAGCTTGCGGGTGGGGAGAGGATGACAGTGCCATCATGTCTTCCCTAATTTCATTTTCCCAGGCAGACAGGCAGACGAGCAGGCTGGGTTGGAAGGGCTGGTACTGGAGGGATGCCCACAGCCACAAGGCATGACTAGATAAGATAATCGCCAAATACCATGGCTGTCAAATGTTTCACAGGAGAAAACTCTGGCCCAAACCCTGGGCTGTAAATAACAGTGAAAGAAATAGGTGAAACAGAAATTTGGAGACAATAAACAATGAAGCTGAATAAAGGTTAAAAATATTAGATTATAAAACACCACATATTTACACACACAAACAGGCCTGGACTGGGACAAAAATTTGGTCCTGGACTTTTTGGTCCAGACTGGCCCACCACAATCCGTGCGCAGATACTGTGCCAACTCGGCCCGTTGATGTACTTGTACATATGATCACACGAGCCCTTAATAACACTACTATACTGAATAATATCCCTTGATATTCTGGAGCATTGAATAAAATAAATGATGACTACACAGCATGTTGCTCACTTGCTCTTAAGAAGGATACTGGAGAAGGATTGTCAGTGGACTTGGCAAATGCCATGCAAACTAAGCAAAACAGTGCGTGGCGTCCCTGACTGTATGAAAGCCACTTTCGAAGTGTGCCATCCTCGCAGCGGAAAACTTTCTGCCATTTGGGGTTACTTGTTGATTGTTGAGGGCAATGGTTAAATAATAGCTGAAGGGTGTCTGGGTTGGGATGGGTGAAAAAATCAATGGGTGGGTTTGGGGTTTCTGGTGAGAGAGATGATGTACTGTAGGCTTGAAGAAAGTGTATTGATACTTAAAACACTAACTCTGGTGACCTGATTTGTAATTATAAAAATGGAAATGCGTGGGTGGGACTACTGGGCGTATCACAGGGCCACTGGGCCTCTTATTCATCTTTACATACATATATATATAAAGGTCAGCCACTGCCGGCCCATTACTGACCGGCCCACCCAAAACTCCCAGTACTCCCAATGGCCAATCCACCCTTGCTTGCAAAAAAATTTTTATCCCCTCTGAGTTTTCCCCTTATATTTTTTTATAGCTTTACAATCCTTTATGAAAAAAATCTATACAAAGTAGTCCAAATTGGTGAAGTAAAATGGGAGTGAGGGTATTGTGTTTTAAAATTTGAAAAAAATAAAAATGAAAACTTCTTATTCAGTTAAATTCAAATCAGTTCATCAATCACAACAAATGTCATCTTAAGGCACTTCAAAAATAAAATCCATACATACTACAGCCAATTCAAAGAAAGTAACTTAGCTAAGAAAACCAACAGATTGCACCAAAACTTCAATTTGATCTAATCACCTGTCCTGAGCTTGCCAGTGTGACTGTGGAAAGAAAAAACTCACTTGGCAGAACCAAACTCAGGGAGAGTGGCCATTTGCCTCAACCAGCTGGTATTTGGCAGGACGGGAAAAAGAGGACAACAAACACCATAATATCACACCAGGTATACCTGCTGAGAAAGAGAAAACAAGTTAATGACAACAACAATGTGATACGAGTTCATCCATGAACATCGATGAAGACTAACTATTACACCTCCTATACTATTTAGTACCTTCAGAAGTCACATTATTGTGTAATCTAAGTGTCACATGATCTCTGTATATATAAACCTGGACTGAAAGACCCCAGAGTTTGCAACACCACTAATAAAGACGCATCATAAAACAAGTAACACCATGAAGACCAAGGACTCCAGAGAAAGTTATAGAGAAGTACAAATCAGGGCTGGATCACGGAACATCATAAAATCCATCCTTGCAAAATGGAAAGAAAATGGAATCACAACAAACCTGCATATAGAGGGCTGTCCACCATGACTTACTGACCAAGAAAGGACGGCATTAACCAAGCAACAAATAGACTAAGTGTAACCCTGAAAGAATGGAGAAACTCCACACTGGAGACTGGTGTGTGTGTATGTGTATATTTGACCACTATAAGCCATGCACTCCACAGAGTTCAGAAAAGTGTCCAGAAAAAGGCATTGCTTAAAGAAAACTTTACCAAAAGGAATGTGGGAAACTCACCAAATACATTGAAGAATGTCCTCTGGTTAGATGGGACTAAAGTTGAACTTTTGACCATCAAGGAAAATGCTATGTTGGGTACAAAAGCAACACCTCTCATCACCTCAAGAACACCTAAAGAACTTGACTTTCCATTGGAATCACTCAAATTTCTATAATTTGAAAGAAATTCTTGAGCATAACTTCTTTCAGAATCCCAGAGACTGACATTTAGACTGATTCGGGGTCACCAGGCAAATGAGCCTAAGCATACTGCTAAACACACAAGTGCTTTAAGGAGGAATGTTTAAATAGAATGTTGGAATGGCCTATTCAAAGTCCAGATCTCAATCCAACTGAAAATCTGTGGCATGACTTAAGGATTGCTATAAGCATCCAACTTGAAGCTAGAGACTTTATTTTTTTAAAGAATGGGCAAAAATCCCAGTGGATAAGTGTGTTAAGCTCACATGAAGAAACCGTAAAAGACTTGCAGCTATAATTGTTGCTAATGGTGGCTTTACAAAGTACTGACTTTGAGGGGGTGAAGGCATACGCTATCTTGGCAAAAATATTGGCTCATCTGCTTTTACAAGCATATGAACTTAAGTGACATCCCATTCTTAACCCATAAGGTTTAATATGACGTTGGCCCACCCTTTGCAGCTATAACAGCTTCAACTCTTCTGGGAAAGCTTTCCACAAGGTTTAGTAGTGTGTTTATTGTAACTTTTGACCCTTCTTCCATAAGCACATTTGTGAGATCAGACACCGATGTTGGACGAGAAGCCCTCTGCTCTAATTCACCCCAGAAGTGTTCTATCGGGTTGAGGTCAGGACTCTATGCAGGCCAGTCAAGTTCTTCCACACCAAACTGGCTCATCCATGTCTTTATGGACCTTGCTTTGTGCACTGGTGCACAGTCATGTTAGAACAGGAAGGGGCCATCCCCAAACTGTATCCACAAAGTTGGGAGCATGAAATTGTCCAAAATCTCTTGGTATGCTGAAGCATTCAGAGTTCTTAACACTAGAACTAAGGGGCCAAGCCCAGCTTCTGAAAAACAACCCCATACCATAATATCCCCTCCACCAAACTACACTTGGCACAATGCAGTCACTTGTTACTCCAGAGAACACGTCTCCACTGCTCTAGAGTCCAGTGATGACGTGCTTTACACCACTGCATCTGACGCTTTGCATTGCACTTGGTGATATATGGCTTGGATGCAGCTGCTTGGCCATGGAAACCCATTCCATTAAGTTCTCTACGCACTGTTCTTGAGCTAACTGAAGGCCACATGAAGTTCGGAGGTCTGTAGCGATTGACTCTGCAGAAAATTGGCAACCTCTGCGCACGATGATCCTCAGCATCCGCTGATCCGCTCTGTCATTTTTCGTGGCCTACCACTTTGTGGCTGAGTTGCTGTCATTCCCAATCGCTTTCTTATAATACCACTGACAGTTGACTGTGGTGAACTGTAGTAGGGAAAAAAATTTACAAGTGGACTTGTTGCACAGGTGGCATCCTATCATGGTACCACAATGAAATTCACATAAGCAGTTTTCCATTTGTTCTTCCTCTGGATATTTTAGCAGTGATAACCCTGGAACCATGTTTTCTTTTTGGTGATGCAGAGAAACATCTTGCATACACCTCATGTGTCTTCCCAATGCACCCCTTATTTCTGCATGCTTGATATCCATCATATGTTTATGCTTATGCATTTAGCAGACTCTTTTATCCAAAGCAACTTACAGATAGGGAGATAGGGTAAGGGGGTCTTGCCTAAGGACCCCTACTGGAGATAGTACCTTTCATGCAGGGCATTTGAACCCAGATCTCCCACATGAAAGGTGGAAATCATACCACTACACTATCCAGTCTCCGTATCATACCTGACATGTGCCTGGCTGTGAGTCTGCCCACAGATGGCTCTGGTTGTAGGATCCTTGTTTTGGTTGGTGGCTGATACTCTTCTTCACTGTCTTCACCGCTGTAATCAAATGAAGGGCTATCCAATAGCTCCTCAGTCAGTTGCAGCTTGAAGTAAAGGTACTGCTGGATGTTCTTAGCTGGTCGGTTGAGTGCTTTACTGTCAGACTTGTATTGGATCCAAGTGTATGTGATGGCAACGTCAAAGAATTTCTTTGTCCTGGTTGACATGCGATAGAAGCTCAGCATTCAATGTGAGTTCACATCAACAGTAACAACAGATTACCTTGGTCTTATTGAGAGAACCATCTGGCAGGGTTTTGAAGATGAACTGTCCATTCAAAACAATATGGATGATAATGCTGTGATAAGCGGTGATAACGCCATCAACTCAGTACGTCAAAGCTTAAATATCACTTTAAGCTTTGACGTAAAGATCCCAAATGTGGGCAGACAGGCCACGCTGAGTAGTTTGCATTAGAGATGCCTATCTGTGGAAAGGTTAGACACAGTTAGAAAGTGTGCGATCATTTTCTGAAAGTAATAATGTTACTTTCCGGCCAATATGCCTTTCTGCTGTTGCTTGTTTGACTTGAGTATGCCAATGATATGCTTTCAGCAGGGTTTTTTTTTCCTTTTTAAGAGAAAAATATTCTGGACAGTATTTGTCAGGGACAATTTGTTTTGGATTATTGCAAGAACAAATATAATATGCCCTTGCATATAGCAAGTAGATTTCTCTGATCCTACGATGATTCAACATTAAACATTTTAGAGCTTATATTAATAGTGTGATCATTTTGTGATTAATCACAAGTTAACTATGGACAATTACGATTCATCAAGATTAAATATTTCAATCAAATCAGCCCTAGTTGAATTATGACTGAGTGACCTCAAAATTGAGGGTGGTGACAATGGATGGCCTTCATGAAGCCTTTATTGTCGTAAAATGTTAAGTGGTGACAAAGAGAGTTTCCACAAGTAAATATGAGACATATGGCACAGCTACAATGATCATGGAATGTCAGTAAGATTTATGATGAAAATACAACACCAGCTACACCCAACGACCTTCAGAGGATACGTTGCCTCACCTGTAATTAGAAAAGAACTCAGCAAAGGAATGGGATAGTGTAGTGGTATGATGGCTACCTTCCATGTGGGAGACCTGGGTTCAAATCCCCTCCATGAAAGGCACTACCTCCAGTCCTTAGGCAAGACCGCCTTACCCTCTCCCTACTTCTAAGTTGCTTTGGATAAAAGCATCTGCCAAATGCATAAACATGAGAGATTTGGCCACAGGAGAAGTTACCAGCTATAAAGTGAAAATTACTGACACTTGGATCCTGTGAACAGAGTTTGTAAATATAGCATTTGTTCTCTTTATTCTATGTGTCTACAGTTTCCTCCCCATGCAGTTGCCAGTAAATATCAACGAGCCACACAGTCAAACAGGAGACAACAGAAAAAAGGGGAAAATGCAATATGAATGGGGAACACTGCCAGACCACAAGAGCTTATTTTTTGTAATATTGATACATCAGTAGCAGCAAGGCTTTCTCAATCTCTTTTCTCTCTAACAGTGAGTTGACACATACTGCACAGCCCACTCATCCCCTCTTACTCCCAGAGCTGCCTCTCTCTCATCACTTCTCTCATTCACCGTGGTTGAATACATATGTGTGTATGTATTTGGCAACACAGTGGTACAGTGGCTAACAGTGTCAAATCAAGGAGACAACAGATAGTATGGTTTTACAAAGGGACACTATAACAAAAACTAAATCAAACATTAGTGTCACCAAATGATATATGAGGGCATTGTTGGACTGCAGCTTTTTATCCTCTAAAACCCTGATGTGCTCCAGAAGCTATCAATTAATACTTGTAGATCCCTGGAACTTTTCATGGAGACATAGAACCAGGAGGGTATCTCTGTGGGTTACTGTGTATGTGAACATTTAGCCTTTTATCCTGTGAATGCCAGCATACAACAGATGTCAGCAAAGTGCTCCCTCGGTAGGTGAGGCTGATGAACACTAATGGAAGTGGTTTCCTCCCCAGGAAAACGAGCCACTCGGAGATGATGCTAGCATGATCCATTTGTACAGGGGGAGAGCAGGTGCATTGACATGAATCAGGGGAACATGGGACTTTTACTCCCTTGGCCTGAGCATGTAGTTTGCATGCAAAAAACATAGTGATCTGAAATGGTGTCGGTGAGAGATGCACTTGGTTTAAAGATAAACATTTAAGTTATGATTTACATTTTTCTCCCATGGCTTACCCTAGATGTTGAAACCAAGTCATAGTTAAGCAAAATTTCAAAACATCTTTTCTGCAGCGATTGAATTTGCCAGTGAGGGCTTCTTCTTCTACTGTTCAGTTCTTTCTACCAGACGTCTTTGCCACATGATCCTATAATATACTAATGGTTGCGTTACTTTTGTGAAGATACTGTACTACGTATATGTAATCAAGATGATGTAAAATATAGTGACTGCGAAAAGCAATGTAACTTGTCCCAATTTACAGTTTGATACATCATTCTGTGAAATTTAATAGAACAGATGAGTATTTTGTCTAATACCTTCGTATATCTAATGATAAATTAGAGTTTTAGAGTTATTTTGTATTTATTTAGAGTTGTGGACAAGACCAACTTGGCTGTTCATCTACCTCACACAGCATGTCAAGATCAAGTTTATAGAGACCAAAGCAGGTATTAATACTGAATTCTGATTTTTGTTTGCTGAAATCTGATATTTTTGCATGGTTTTTGACATTATAATTTAAATGCAAACCCCATCAGACTCCACTGTGAACAGTCTACGGCCCTGAAGTAATCTTAATACACAGATTAAGACATGATATGACATGCAGCACGCTGAAATGTGACATGATCATTCAAACTCAGGTCATGTATTTATCTGATTTAGGACCACATATGAAAGTAACCTGGATCTGATTTGTGCTGTTCAGATTGTCTTATTATATATGGGTCACAAATGGGCAAAAATTGGCCACAGATTTGGGCCACTTGAAACAGAACCTTTAATGTCTCCTGATCTGACTCGTAAATAGAATAGAAATAGTATTCCAGGTTGAACCTGCAGCTGAATTATCATCCCAGCTAGCGGCCTCATTAACTCCACCCTCCACGCTGCTGACACAGACGATAGAAACCGTTTTGGCCCTGCAGGGCATGGACACACCAAGCTCAAAAGTGAACTTCACAGGATGTCAGGGCACAGCTACATGCTAGACGTGCAGTAATTGTGGCTGTTCACACTCTCTGGCCAATGTACAGCAGAGTCAGCATTGTGGGAACTACAATCACTTTGCCAGAGTTTGCCGTTCAGTTCCTACTAGTTCTCAGACACCATCCTCCTGGATGACATGTGCATGTTGCTGCTGATGCTGGATATAGGGGCTTCCTGGTCACTGTTGAACATTGACACTGTGCAGTGCCTTTTTCCTCACAAGGAGCTCAAGGCTGATGCAGGGGATTTATATGTCTACAGCAGCTCTAAGATTGGCATGGTGGGTACAGTAGCCTTCTCTGTCCGTTATGGCACTCATGACTTTTACTTTCCAAGTGTCTCGTCAGAGAGCCAACCTCACGGGACTTATTCTCTAACCTCATTGACAATGAGGCTCCACCATCTTGGTTGTGGGCCCCCCATGGTAACAGCGCTGGCCGTCCTTGTTTCATGGTCTTGGCTACCTCTCTGCCTTTAACCACCTGTCCCTGAGGATTTAAGAAGCTGTTGAATTGAGATTCTTGAGCAGATGGATGCTTCTCTTTTGATCTCCAACCTGTTGGTGGCAAAAAAGAAGACAGGTGGTCTGTGCCCATGTATTGATCTCAGGTCAGTGAATAAGGCTGTGATCCCTGACAAATGCCTAAGGCCTACAACCTGCGTTTCCCACCCCAGTACTCTGTTACCACAGCCCATCTCCATGAACTCCTGAAGAAGTATGTGCCTTTGGTTTGGACTATGGCTTGTGCTGTGGCAGATCAGCTTAAAGAACAGCTTACCCCCCCATTTGTGCTGTCCCATTTTGACCTTTGTTGTGATTTGGTGTTCTATAGAGCCTCACAGTTTAGACCTCCAATACGGCTGTCGTACAGTGTTGTCCCAGCTCCACTATGGCCTCTTGTGCACTCACTGCTGCTGAACAGAGATATTCTGTGGGGGAACGACAGGCATGGTATGCTTTTGGGCCTAGAAGAGATGGCACATGTACTTGTATGAGCGGCACTTTGCACTCTGCAGATTGATCATCAGAGTTACTGAGGTCATCAGGGTTGGGACACAGGTCACTGCATACACACTGCTAGTCTGATAGGCAACACCCCCAACACTCCAGAATTCACCCCAGGCTGGGAGAATGTGGTGGCAAACCTGCTATCAGGAGCCATTCCCAATCCTTTGCCACACCTGGGCTCAAGTTTCGCAGAACCAGACCTTATCCAGCTGCTTCACTACTCTTTCCAGGCTGTGTGTTGTTGACATCAGATGGTAGTTAAACCTGAATAGGTTTTGGAAAAGAGGCTATTTATCTTCTTGGTTTGATTAGCATATATGAGTATATCATGAGTACTCATGAGTATATCAGTGGTAAAATGAGAAAAATAGTCATCACTCATCTTGAATTAGTAAAAAGCATGACAGGTAAAAATTTGCAGGCCTTTATTGTAAAAGTGGAACTGTTTCATGAGATACATCACATTCCACAGAAAAAAAGACAAATATTCAAGATGTGTTCCATGCAATCTTTAAAACTAGTTTGCAAGTTTTTTTCAATGATTTTGATTCCAGCTAGTTTCTTAGTTTAATTTCTCAGTTGTGAGCCTCTTACATCTTGTCCAGCATCAGATTTTTGATCACGTATAGCTCATCCATCAATCAATCAATTAAATTCAGTTTTATTTATATAGCGCCAAATCACAACAAATGTCTCAGGGCACTTCAAAGATATAATCCAATTCAAACCAGACAAGGGGCAGCTGCCGCATATCCCAGCTGCCATCAGGCCAGAGGCAGTGTACAGGCAGGCCAGAGGCTATGTTATCAGTTGATCTATACGTGTTAATCTATGACATATTTGACACATACAAAGCAGTCATGAAGGCTAAGAATAAGTGTGTGCATGTATATGGGAGAAGAGGGAAGAATCACAAAACAAAATGTTGGCAGTGATCATCTGATTTGGTCTCAAGATGGCAGCCATGACCATGTGCTCACTAAGGTCACAAGATGGTGGCTGTGACTGTGTGGTTGGTGAGTCACAAAACGATGCAGGTCACTTCTTCTTGCTGTCGTGGTGATAATACTCGCAGTTACTCCAGGTCATCTCTCCTTGAAGATGCTCAGACATAAGCTCGCCATGGTTTTGTCTTCTGAACAGGGAATCCGTGCAGGCTTTGTGTTACTACTACTCCAAGAGAGACAGGAAGATTGGTCTACAAGTAGATTGTATTGATCCTGTCGGCTTTCAGAGAGCAAATGGAGATTAGCAGGCTTTGTCATCTGCTATTTGTCTGCTATTGGGGAGAAGTGTGAAAGAGTGACCCTTGCAAGCCCCTGGAGAATCTGCAGAAAGAGAGCCAGTCTGTGACCTCCCAGCCTGGAGGTCTAGCAGAAAAAGAGAGTGCAAGTAGTCCCAGTGGGGGTTGCTGTCGGAAATTCGGGTGTAGCTACCTGAAAGGGAAGAAGATGACTTTCAAAAAAAATGTCCACAATGAAGGAATTCAGGTTTGTGAGGTTTTATTTATGTATTATTATTTTCATTATTTCAAGATATTTATTATTTCTCTGCACATTCACAAACATAAAATAATGTATATGCCAATTTTTTCCATCTTACTGTCCTGCTGCAACAATTCCCCACTGTGGGACTAATAAATGACTATCATATCTTATAATATTTAATCACTGCCAACACTTCAGGTCTTAGGATGAGGATGAGAAATCCCTCTCTCTCCCCTCTTTCAACTTCTTCTCAAAATTACTGTGCATTCTGTAATATCTCTGCAGAGTGTAAAGTATCCTCAGTTGCTGTTGCTGCTAGAGCGCCTCAATATCACTATGTGTGTAATTCCCCAAGACAGCCTCATCATCTTTTGCTTACTTGTTATGGTCCCTTCATTATAAAACCTTCCCAGCACAGTCGCACAAGATAAGGACTGCAGCTAAGACTTGAGATTCCAACCTGCTCTATAACTGGCGCTCAGTGATGTCATGAGCACATTGTATTATCTCCCAACTCACTTTGGTTCTACATTAATGCAGTATCATTCCAATGGCTTTTTGTGGGCCTTCTTACCTGTCTTACACACATAAATTTTACCACTGACTTCTTTTTCTGTCTCAGTCTGAATCCCTAAGTCAAAATACTAAATGGATTCCTTTTATATAGCATTTTTAAACCTTAGCTCCGTTAACCATTGTCCCATTTTGTCTCCGACTTTGTCCCATTCGAGCTACGTACAGTGCTGTGCAAATGTATTAACCCCCCATGGCTTTTTATCTATTTTGTTACATTCCAACCTGTAATTTAGATGTTTTTAAATCTTATTTTGTGTGATGGATCTGCATAAAATATTCTAAGTTGGTGAAGTGAAATGAGAAAAATAAATATATATAAACAGAAAATTGGCGTGTGCAATCTAAGTGTGACAAGATCTGTCTGTCATGGGGTGACAGCCAAAACACAGGTAGGATTCAATAGCAGTACCAAATGTATAGAGGAAGGTACTCTGGTCAGATGAGACTAAAATTTAACTTTTCGTCTACCAAAGAAAAAGCTATTTCTGACGCAAACCCAACACATTCCATCATCCCAAGAACACCTTCCCAGTTTTTCAGCAGCAGGGACTGGGAAACTTGTCCGAGTCGAGGGAAAAATGGATGGTGCTAAGTACAGGGATATTCTTGAGCAAAACCTGTGTCAGTCTGCCTGGGATTTGAGACTGGGACGGAGGTTCACCTTCCAGCAGGACAATGACCCGAAACAGACTGCTAAAGCAACACTCGAGTGGTTTAAGGCAAAACATTTAAATGTGATGGAATGGTGGAGTCAAAATCCAAACCTCAATCCAATTGAGAATATGTGGTTAGACTTGAAGATTGCTGTTCACAAGCAAAAACCATCCAACATGAAGGCGCTGGAGCAGTTTTGCCTTGAGGAATGGGCACAAATCCCAGTGACAAGATGTGGAAAGCTCATAGAGCTGTAATTGCTGCAAAAGGTGGCTCTATAAAATATTGACTTTAGAGGGGTGAACAGTTATGCACGCTGAAGTTTTCTGTTATTTTGTCCAATTTGTTGTTTGCTTCACAATAAAAAAAATAATACATCTTCAAAGTTGTAAGCATGTTCTGTAAATGAAAGGGTGCACACTGTCAAACAATCCATTTCAATACCAGGTTGTGAGGCAACAAACATGAAAAATGCCAAAAAGGGACTTTGCAGGCCACTCTATTTGTTGCATTCATATTTGAATAATGTTGCAGCTGATATGTCATAATATGTTATATTATCTCTTCAACACTCAAACATAATCAGCATGGTAACATTATTTATTAGCAGGAGTCCTGTCCTGTCCTATTTATTGCCTTCATTCAGGACAGTACTCTGCTATGATGCCTCATCAAAGACCAGTTTTTTTTTTTATCACTCATTGAATATTTTTCATATTCAACAAATATTTCCCAGTTGAATTAGAGATTACACCTACAATGTTCCTCCCTGTTTAAACAGGTATCCTTTGAATGGTGTTATGGTGTTTTTTTTCACCCTCTTTTCCCTATTTTCTGTCTTCTCAAACCCCAGCTGGTCAAGGCAGATGGCCACTCTTCCTGAGTCTGGTTCTGCCAGAGGTTTCTTCCTGTTAAAAGGGAGTCGTTCCTTTCCACAGTTGCCTCAGGCACGCTCAGGACGGGAGATTGGACTGAAGAGAAGTTTTGATGCAATCTGTTGGTTTCCTTAGCGAGCATGTTGTTTTTGAATTGGCTCTATATGAATGAATTGGATTATTTAGAAATTAATTAATTTGATTTCATTGGACTGTGATTACAATGATTTGAACTCCAATTGACTTGAATTGGACTATATTATTTAAGTGCCTTGAGATGACATTTGTTGTACTTTGGCGCTATTTCAATAAAACTGAATTGAATTTAATTAGGACCAAGTTTCCGAAGAGCCTAATCTCAGAAAAAATTGTGTCATAGGTTTGTCTGTGCACATCTTCAAATCACAGTCATTGCAGAATACACGGTCAGAAATTGTGAAATGGTAATATATTCTGAAGCAACTGCTTTTTGTTGAGCAGCATTCATGTGACATGAATAGTGAAATGTACAAGGCCTTACCATTTGTAATTTCTTAACCAAAACCATTTATTTTGAAATCTGGCTTGGGACCTGAAGGTAATGATAGAATAGAATAGAATAGAATAGAATAGAATAGAATAGAATAGACTTTATAGTCATCGTACACCAGGGTACAACGAAATTGTTGTTCTTTGATTCCCTGAACATCAAAACTTTACTGGCCATGGATGTGAATGAGCAGCGCTGCTATTAAAATTTTACATCACTTTTAGATACATTTAATATATTTGTTTTCTGTTGTTCTTCATATTAGTAAGAACACTAAAAGTAATAGTGTACTATGTCAATTGACCGTAGAGAGTCAAGTTACATAAATTAAAAATTTGATAATACAATTATATAAAGTTTACGCTGTATTTTTTTTGTCTGTTTCTTTCTTATGTTGAGATCTCAACCTTTTGCTGCCTTAATTCTTTTATGACGTATCCCCTTCTGCCTTTACAACAGAACAATATGTGAGTGTGTGTATCTAGGGATGGGTGGTACACAGAGGAGAGGAAAGCCAGCTTCATACATTGGAACTGACCAATGAAGTGTGGAAAGAGCTGCCATCAGTGCTGTGGAGTAAATGACCCCTGAGCCAATAGCAAAAGCTGCAGGAGAAAACTCCACAAGTATCCTTGCAGCCTCTGAGCACTGCTGGAGGCTGTTCCACACTCCACTTATCCTGTTTATTCCCAGCTCTGCTGCAGGCAGTAAAGGAACATCAGCCTCTTCAGGTGGTACCTACTGTAGGTGTTCAACAACTTTATAATGTTATCAAAAATCACTGTTACATGAAAGTTTAGAACATAAAGCCAACATATCATACCTATCCTAATCTTTTTATTCTTATAATATCACAATATTTATTGTAAAAGTGGTCAAAGTCTAAATGTTGAGATAAAAGCATGTAAAAGTAATCACAAGCTAAAATTTCATGCTTCATATACTTTCCCCACTTTAATGCTCTTGTAATGTTTTGAGTTTTGTTTTTGGTCATGTCTTGTTTTCAGGTTTTAGGTTTATTTCTTGCCATGTTTTTTCCTTTTCACATCATCAGGTTCACTCAAGTTATTTGTCTTTGTTTCACAGCTGCACCCCATCTCCAATCACCACACCACAGTATTTAGTTTCCAGGTTCTCCGTAGTTCATGGCGAAATCCTGTTCTCCATGTTTTTGCCTCTCATTTCTCCACAGCCATTTCTTAGATTTATCGTTAATCGGCTCAGCCGCGCTTTTTGTTCTCATTTTGTAAATTAATTAAGTTTTTGCTTTTATATCTGCATCTGGGTCCTCCCTCCACCACGTCACGCTCAACCCCCTTCAACCGGTTGTGACAGCTCTCTACTCTTTTATTTAAATAAGTAATAAACTAAATTCATATCAATGTCTCACATTGAACAGGTAATGAGCATGATATTTAAAAAAAACAGAGGCATCTAGCTGTAATCTCTGTTGCTCCGTTAGTCGGGATTGATTTGACCTCAAACATGTATGAATGGATTTGAAAAGGTTAATTTCTAGTAAAAATGGAAAATCAAATTACTTGGTAGGTTTACTGTTTGTTTTTAGAACAGTTATCTGTAGCGATTTCTCCTTTGTATATTAGCTGACTCAACTCGACTCCGCTCATGTTTACCTCTATCAGCCACTGGTCAGTAATAACCAAGTTTATCATGATTCAAGTTTCTAACTTTCAAGCTACCCTGTTAATCAAGCTATTCCCTCACAGAGCCACAACCCAGTCGTACAGTTTTCTTCAGGAATCACAGGAAAACCACTCTCTCTACAGTCGCACATTCATTTATTCACTTTTCAAATATATCACTTACTTTTTTTACCCACCTGTTCTGTCTCAGCCTCTATTTGGTTCCTGCAAACCTGTAAAAGCCTGACAAATAATGTGAATAAGAGTAGTATTCTATAAGTCTTGTTGTTTTTTTGTCAAGTATGTTATTTTAAGCTTAATGTTTTGACTATCCTACCATTACCATTTCTCCTAAACTGCCACTAGTATTATTCATTTCTGAAACGCTTTTACTTTGCCAAAAATAAGTATTAAAAATGACATTTTCTCGAGCCTTTTCCATGTTAAAATATTACCAAAATTGTATTAAATTAAAAGAAAGGATCAACATTCTTGCTTTTATCAGCTAATCATTTATAAGAACTTTGCATGACAGCAGTTGACTTCAGGTGGTCAAACCAATTCTCAAGTGAATGTAAATCATTACGGAAGAAATATATGCAACAAAATGTGACAATTTAATACACTGCAGTTAAAGTTGAATTTGCAACTTTGGTCTTCAAAAATGACCATAACAAAGAGAAATTTTGCTCTTTTTCATTTTAACTGAAAAATCATCAAGCGATAGCCAGCTAAGAGTAAGACAAACATCATATTTTCATATTTTGATGCATTCCATGAGGGAAATACAGTAACTATGCACTCAGTGTAAATGTGCTCTCAGTTTTGTCAACAGTGAAAGAGTGCAGCACTCTGTGATATATATCCCTTGTTATATTTTCCAAAAAGGAAAAAACCCTTTCAGATTTTGGCAGTTAAGTCTCACGAGAAAATGTGTAATACCATAGGTATGTTTGACATTTGACCATGGTTAGAAATTGTTGTGTCGTTGCGCAGGACACCCTGACACAGTTTACTACTATGTCAGTTTATGTGAAGTAACCACTTTGTATAATATTAAACTGTGTAAACTCTAACCAGTTTTTTTTGTCAAACTAACCTTTTATTTTTAACTCCTACCTCAAAATATGTGGGACTGAGAGTAAAGCAGAACAATGAAAGGACTGTGGAAAATATTGTGCTGAATGGTTCTTGTACTGTTGGTCTATGTCATGGGAATAAATGATATTGTGCTTTTCTACACCACTTCACCTCCTTGTAAGCACCCATATTAACAGTATCACCAGATGTAGTGACAGAGAAATGACAGAAGAACATTCTCAATGGTTTTTACTTTTGACAAGGTGTAAAACCTTGTATCTGTGTATGACTTTTAACAAAGGCCTCTGCTTCTGAATTGGTTGTTTTATCTGTAGAATGCAAACAGAGAGATACACTGAAAATTTCCATGTCTCAGTAGCACTCTCATATCTTTTTAATCCTCTATTCATGGAAACAGAAAATATCTTAATGGTTAATAGCTGTGGGACTATGCCTTAAGTTCTTTCCTTTCTCCATCTCGATTGCGGACACCCTTCCTCCATACAACAAAAATGCTGCATTTAAAAGACAGAACAAACAGGACAACTGTGCTGTCTCTGGATCATGGTATCACATATATTGGTAAATCTATGATGAAGTTACAAAATAAATCTATCTCCCTTGAAGGTCAGCCCCAGCTCCATGTATCTGTTGGGTTGAGCATACAAAAAGAATAACTCATCCCTGTTCATGAGGCAGTAAAGCTTTGAACGAAACACATTTTTCTCACGTTTAAAGACAGAGACTTTTTACTGTGAGCTGTTTCAAGAAGGCCAACTAAACAGAAATCCATGTACATGCAGAAAGATCCTGAAAAATGTCCTTTCAGTTGATGCAATGGTAAGGAATTGGTGTCAGATTAGAAATAGTTCTACAAACACTCTTAGGTAGAACATTGATCATAGCTATCTTTCTCAGGCAAAATGATTTGAAATGGTTTCCTGGAAGCAGACAATCTTTCTACCTTTAAGATTAGGCTTAAAACTTCCCTTTTTAACTAAGCTTATAGTTAGGGATGGCTCAGGTGTCCCTAAAACTTCCCAACCTCTCTGTTTTTTCTCTGTGTTCATATGACATTATTGTTGTCCTTAACTTCTGTTTTTCTCAGCAGGTATCCCTGGTTTGGTATGGTGTTTGTTGTCCTGTCACGTCTGTTGGTTTAGTTATGTTTTTAGTTCTTGGTTTTTCTGTTATGACTTTTGTCAGAAACCGGCAGGACACAGGCGCAGGGTTTTCAAAATAAGTTAGTTTATCTTTAAACCACTTATGAGTCTCCAGGTCAGAGAACTCAATGGGCTATGAAAGGCTAACACACTTCCCTCAATAACTATGATGACGACAGTGTGACTGTAAAACTTTATCAAAATAATACTCACTTCACTCCAGGAGGAAAACTGAAAGAGCTATAAAAGTTTTAACAAAATAACTTGGCGCTCTCTTCTAAAGAGGCGATACAAAATCAAAACGCTCTCCTGTAAAACGTAGGTACTATGAAAAGTTACAAACTCAAAATCACTCCACTAACGGAGGCACTTTGAAAAGTTAACCAGAATTGCAACCACTCATTTAACGTAGGAACTATGAAACGTTATCAAACAGAAGGTCGCTCCTTATGGAGGAAACAAAGCAGGCTATGAAACTAGATGAAGCTAGACTATGACTAAGAATCCAAACGGGTAACAAAACAAAAACCACTCTGATGGAGGGAACGCTTTCTCGCATGGACTTGGAATCAAGGCCGTGAATAACATGGAAGGCTGTGGTGACGAACTCTCACAAGGATTGCAACGAACACACTGGCACGAGACAGAGGGAGACATAGATTATAAGTACACATAAGGGAAAATGGAAACACTCTGGGATCAGGGAAGACAATCAGACTGTTGACACATGAGGAAGAGCAAGTGACCTGAAACGAGAGGGAAAGTTAATCCTTCAAAATAAAACAAGAAATGACTAGACAAGACAGGCTACAAAACAAAAGACCTAACCGGGGTTTAGGTTTTTCATATTTTATGTTTCTGTTAAGTCATTAGTTTTACCATTGTTTTTCCCCAGTCACTCTTGCCATGTCATTAGGTTCTTCCACGTCACCTGTCTTTGTTCACAGCTGCCCTCCATCACCAATCACCTCCCTTTAGTATTTAGTTTCCAGGTTTGCCTACTACAACACAACCACCAAAGCTGACATGTTCCCTCTTTCCTGTCCTCTCAAATCCCAGCTGGTTGAAGCCGATGGCCACCCTTCCTTAGTCTGGTTCTGTCAGAGTTTTGTCCTGTAAAAAGGGAGTTTTATCTTTGCATTCCCAGCATGGGAGATTGAATCAAAATCAAGTTTAGGTGTAATTTGTTGGTTTCCTTAGCCAGGCTACTTTATTGGAATTGGCTCTGTATATGAATTGGACAAATTTGCAATTTAATTATTAGATTTGATGATTGTCTCACAATGAATTGGATTATAATTGACTTAAATTGGATTACATCTTTGAAGTGCCTTGAGATGACATTTGTTGTAATTTGGCGCTATATAAATGTAATGTAATCTAATTAAACTATTATAATTCACACTTCATCAACAACACCGCAGTACAGATGGTGGACTCTGTGAAGTTTCTGGGCACCTCCGTCACCAGCGACCTGGAATTCATTAAAGTCATCAAGCAGGCACATCAGAGGATGTTCTTCCTCAGGCTGCTCCACAAGATGAATGTCTCCCCCTAGGTTCGCACACAATTCTACAGAGCCACCATCGAAAGTGTCCTCACCTCCTCCATAACTGTGTGGTACCCTCTGCCCACACCAAGAACAGACTGGAGTGCATTGTGCGAACAGCCAGTCGTCTAATTGGCCTTGAACAGGAGTCCGTGTGTATTCTGCATGATGGCAGATCCAGGCAGAGTGCTTGAAGTTTAGTGGGAGACCCATCACACCCAGCTCACTCCCTGTTTACTACCCTCCCATCAGGCCGCAGGTTCAGGACTATCAAAATCACAACCACCAGACACCTGAACAGTTTTTTCCCCCAGGCCATCACCCTCCTAAACAAACCATCCGAGTCACCCCCCACCATTCCCAAAGACAGTTGAAATAACAGTAGCACTCTCCCCCATCTCTTCTACAATATTTTTTCCTGCCATCTTGTATATATTGCATTCTGCAAAAGTAAGTAAGATACCAAAAGAGTTGTCTCTTCTCAGTTGTCACATATGTTCCTGCAAAAACTTAATAAATGAAAGGGAGTATTTTGTTGAACATGTGATGTTTTATGTTGACAGTAAGTGCAAGAGTTAACATGATAAATCTACTATGGAATTTTACAACCAAGCATGTGCTCTAGCACTGAGCTACTATCGCCACTTGTTGTATAGCTTTGATAATTTTCCAGGCAGTCAGGTATATTTTACCAGATTAAAACTGTCACAGCTATGGAATAGCCAATACACACAAAGAGGAACCCAAGAGCAGACTGACACAGAAAGATGGGAGAAAGAAACTGATTAGTTGTGATGGTATGAGGTAGGTCCACAGAGAGTACAGTCTAGCAATATCTCTAGGAAGAAATGAGGAACGGTTAAATTGGTCCAAAGAGTAATTGAATAACGATAGTAGTTTTCACAATCAGGGCTTAATGGTGTGGTTTGTCCGAGCAGACAGGTATAAAACGAGGAAGCAGAAAAGAATGCAGGTTGTAATCCGGACACAGGGAAGAGGTATTCAAGGATCTTAGAAGAGGCAAGGTTACACTGGGGAACACAGAGACAGACACAATAAGTTATAGGATGGTTTTACAAGCGACACACTGGTGAGCCTGATTACCAATAGAGACAGTAAGACAATCTGGCAAAGTTTGGAGCTCCTGCAGGTCCTTAAGAGGCCAGCTCTAACAAGCGCAGACGAGCAGTAGGTCTGCTGGCAAGAGCAGTCCAGACGCTGCCCTGCACTTCCTGGATACCTGCTCAGCCCTGCCTGGAGCTCAGAACACAACCACAATACCACAACCAAGTGCAATCATGACACATACATGGCATTCACATATTAGATCAACAAACTCCCATGTAATAGGCAGGAATCAAACCCCTTTCAACTGTTAAGAAAGTAACTATATTCACTGCTATACCATCATCACAACAAAAAGTAGAAAATAAGGCTGCTTAGACAAAAGTTTTAATGGTGTAAGAATTTTACAAAAAAAATTTATGTGAAGCTCCCATGTCTTTATTTCATTACTTTGAATAACTTTTGCTTGAAAAGTTTGTTTACAACAAGTAGGGTTCTGTTTTGTATATACAGATTTTTCATGCCCTTTCTCCTTTACAAAGTTTTCCTCTGAGTTTTCCTTTGAGTCTTTCATCTTAATCACTCAGACATAACAACTACATTCTCATAGTGCAGATAAATATGTCACCATCTGCAACACTAAGTGGTTTGGTCATTTTCCAGGAAGACTGCAACTCTTGAGAAGGGAAAAAACTTAATGGAGATATTGAAAAATCTGCACTTTTAGTAAACAAAGGAACATTTAAAAGTCACGCATCTTTATTCTGAAAGAAGCATTATTTTCAGTGTAAACTCAAACTGTCCTAACAGACAGACTTTCCCTCTACTGATACATTTTTTCCTCTTAAGTTCGAACAAAGACAGGCAAAGTAAACTGTCAGACATTGAAGCTTTAACTTTTTGTGTTGAATAAGGTAGAACCATTGGCCTTATGCCTGCCCTGGTCCAAGACATTCACTCTCACTCTATTCCTTTGTGCTTAATCAAACAGTTTCATGTCTTTTCAATTGCTTATCTGTTGAGTTGTGAAGTCCCAAAGGAAACTCCCCTTATTAACTCTTCCACTCACTGTCAACATAAGACCTCATGTAATTGCTTGGAATTGAACCCTGGGCAAAGCATGCACTCTACCACTGAGCTACAACCTCTGCCTGTTGTTCAGCCATGATCATTTTCCAGGCAGTCGGGAAGTGAAGATACTTATGATTGTGGTTTTTTACCATCCCTTAGAATTAGTAATACGAGTAGGTGTCAAGTTTACCTTTCCTTTATTTAAACATACACTGTCTTGATGAGGTTTAACAAATAGCTGCTGATTTTTTCTGAGATCACTGGATGTGCTGGGTGTTCTTACAATTAGGGACCTCTCTCATGTCCCCCAACAAGGATTAATCAAACACCAACTTGTTTCCAGGTAGTGCTAAGCCACACGCAAGTCTTCTGTACTCTGGTGACTTATACAACTTCATCACCTTCTTTGATGGCTCTTGGCTGACTTTCCACCATGATGTCCAAAATGTTGTAAATGGTAAATAGACTGTATTTACGTTGGGCTTTTCTCATCTACTTGACAATTCAATTTTTACCCTACAAGCTTCTTTGATCAGTTCACACACAGACACACACACTCGTTGTAGTCTACACAGTATAACAGGCTGTACAGTGCTGTTTTTCTATCACACACATTCAAACATCGGTGAACACATCATGGGCAAAGTGGCTTCAGTGTCTTGCCCAAGGACACCTTGGCAATTCAATGAAAGGAAAAAAAGGGAAGGCAAATGGGAAATTAAGAGACTGTGGTTGTTGAGAATGCATTGAAACTGGGAGTCTAGAGGACCTAGGTCAAATTTGGTGAGAACTGGAGAACCATTTGCAATATCTTCAAGCATTGGAATTAAACTATAAAGTTGCAAAGAAGAGCAGCGCTGTTTACCATAAATACATAAAGCTAATTGAATCTTTCAGGAAGAAGGAGAGAATAAAAGTTAAAGGGTTGTTTTCACCCATTCAGTTAGATATTACATGTTTTTTCCTCTTTCTTAAGTGCAGTTGGCGAAAAGCTAATAGTAGCTTTACTGCCAACTTCTAGATTGCATTGTGTTTTAGACTATACTACCATTTTTCTTGTGTTAATGTAAAAGTTTATGAGATAAAGTAAGTAAGTATTGTTACACTGTACAGTTAATCTGCACAGTATAGTTAATCTTGCACTAACTTTTTCCATTGTTTATTGATTGTTGTCGTTTGCATGTGATTTAAAAAGCTAATGACACATATTTCTTTCTTATTGTGGTTTCATCCAGTGTAAAGCACTAGAACGTCATTAGATGTATTTGTAGTTTGGCACCTATCCTAACTGGTGTTGCATTTTGTTGCTATAAATAGCTGCATATTTGTTGATTCACACTAGAGGGGTGCAGTTGGATTTAGATCCCATGGAAAGTATTATCTTTTTCCTCTCAATTATCCTTTAATCAGGTATTCTTACTATTGCAGCGCTACACTTTCATCTACTTCATCCATTCCATTCTCCCACAGTCCCAAATCATTTTCAATAATCGCTATCAATATCTTTGTAGTGTTGTGCTGTCAAAGTTTCCCAAAGTTTATTTTATTTCTTGTTTCCTTTTCTACTGTGTGTCATTTTGCCTCAGACTTATACACCCCAGTGCCTTCACATCACCACTCCATTTCCATATGGAAATTTAGGCATTTCTTCTGTAAAGGTCCATGTTCCATCTTTTTGCTTTACTTTACGTCTGTGAAAACCACGAGTTATTCTTCTATAACTCTTCTATAATTCTTCTATATAAAGAATATTAGATCCTTGGATTACAGTAAATAAGAATTTACTTCTACATTTTCTGTCTTTCATGCTTTCATGCTTTGTTCGCATGTCTTATCATACTGTGACAGTTTCAAAGTCTTTCCCTTCTTACTTTTAAAGGATGAGGTCCTTG
Organism: Leuresthes tenuis; assembly: GCF_036924035.1. Lineage (NCBI taxonomy): Eukaryota > Metazoa > Chordata > Actinopteri > Atheriniformes > Atherinopsidae > Leuresthes > Leuresthes tenuis. Next base: position 23,657,113 of record NW_027325378.1, read on the forward strand.
AGGGAACTCCAATCCTTTTTCCAAACAAGGATGACCCTACATTATCAACACTATATATTAACAGGGCTGTTCTTTAGGCTGTATTGTTCTTTGTTTGCATTAACAAACAGATCTTGTTGTTTTCTAATGGAGATGTTAATTGATGAAAGAACATGTAAGAAATGCTGTCTTGGCTAAGGCACTTCTATAATGCTGTGATGTCCACATGTTATTTTTAGAGCTCTGACAGATGATAATGAGCATGTAAATGTTTGGTTTTCTTCCAGCACAGCAGAGACAGTGAGCCAGAGTATTTTCCCCCATACAGATTTCTCTGGTTAAATCATCCCAATTAGCCAACAAACCCAGACGGTGTCTCCTGGGAACATACTCCCTGCAGGAGGGCCAGATTAAATGAATCAGACTGTGCAACAACGCTCGTGTTCTTTAAAGGGGAAAAAAAGAACACTTTTCTTCTTTTCACAATCTTTGATTCAAGACTGAATTGATTTTCAACAGATATGCAGTTAATGATAGTGTTTTCCGCACTTTTATGACTCCATACAGTGATCTGAATTTTAATCTTTAGAACATTTTGAACACGTTCACATCCTACAGTCCCTGTGTGCTCTGCTCTTAAATCTAACCTGATGTATAATAATGATCTTCTTGCTAAGCTACCAGTCACACACCAGTAAGTCACAGCACAAAGCCTGAAATCATTTTGTTCACTGCCAAGTATCGTTTTAATATCTCATTTAAAAAATAATAATAATATATATATATCTCATTTTAAGGGTTTCTGTTTTCACAATTTTAAGTTTCAACTGTTCCATTTCACTGTCAAAAAAAATTCAGAGAAAGCATGTCACATGGAATCCATAGAAAGTTCATCAGGGAGACTACATCAGTTCCACTGTTTCTCCTCTCCTATTCACCCTAAAGGTGTGAGGCTGGGTCCTGTGTCTTGGACCCCTTCACAATATATCATAGCAGCATTGCTCAGCAAGTGTGAGCACCTCTAGAAAAGCAAACATTTTGGAAGGGTGCTAGTCTGGAGCCTTCAAGATATCAGCAATGATCGTACAAAAGCAATCGTTGCTGCCTATTAATCGGAGAATGGTTGTAAGGCCATTTCCAATATATTTAGAGTCCATCATTCTACAGAGTGAAAGATGATTCACAAGTGGAAAACATTAAAGACAGCTGTCAATCTTCCCATGGGTGGATGTCCCAGCAAGTTCACCCAAAGGACAGACCATGCAATTCATCTAAAAAATATCATAACCCCTGCTTCATCTCAAAGCATTGCCTATATTTACTTACTGCTACTGACTGGGGAAGCCTGACAACAATGCATTTTCAGAGATTGATTAACCGAGTTTTTTGTCCATAATAATTTTGTCCTTGACAAATTCAGTTTCATAAAATTTTTATGAAAATATGAATTTGTCATATTTGTCACAAATTTTTATCTAAATATAAATATCTATAGAATTGTGCTTCAAAATTGTGTCTGCAGTCTCTGGTCAGAACATCGGTATATCACTATATTATATATAGTTTAGTTGTGTGACCTTTTACTGAGCTAATAATATTTCTTTTAGGTAACAACCTGAGCTTCAACCACAGTCCTGAGGAAGGAAAATTGCACCCCTCAGATAGTTAGATAGAACAGTTTTTTAGTAATTCTTATTCATATAACAGATCTTCTTGTATGCAAATTCAATTTACAAATAATTCAATATTATAAAAATTATTTATTGAAACAGTAAAATAATTCAAGACAATTAAGATCCATTGTAGTCATATCAGTGGGAGAAACTTTGATTTTTAAATCTTGATTATTCTTCTGAGACCTCAGTGTTTATTAAGTTGCTCAACTTTTCCAAAATTCTTCAAACCTTGTACAATTTTTCTTTTCTTTTGCTGTTTCAAGGCTTTTGTGATAGTTATTAGAATTTCCACACTATTATAAATACTTTATGCAGCAATATAAAACTAATGAAAGTATTTCTTTTCTATTTGGTTTCTGCTTTAGGTGTGGATATTGCTAAACAAAATAAGACCATCGGGAGCAAAAGTTACAAGATCACACATTCTTTGGTAACTGTAGTTGTTTCCCTGTAAAGATTTAACAGACATACCAAGGGTGAGAGGAAATTGAAAATCATGTCACACCATGCAAAGTAACCTTTAAAACGACAGACTCTGCCTTTGATCAGTCTCTTCTCTAATATTCCCTTTGCAGTTTTATCAGTGGAATTCATTTAATTTCTCACAATAGTCCTCAGAGAAAAGAATACCCCACTGAGTTATTATTAAAGGACCCCGAGCATGTCCCTGAAATAAACGTATTAACCAGCTCCAATTAGGCCAACATTTTGTTTTGGATTGGATTGCAGAGGAAACCTTGTTAAGGCATCTCCAAACAAGTACAGAAACAGAAGGGTTTTAGCATGTGGTGAGGAAGAGTTGAGAATGTGTGAACCAGGCTTTGAGCAAAATATTAACTGGCCCTTTATTATATCTCTCTTGTTGCTATGGTAAAAGAAGTCCAATAAAATGCAATAATAACTGGATCAAATTCCCTTATATCATTCAAGATTTAAGTATTTAGTAACACCTAGTGGCACACCCTGACAACTACAGATTTCTAGGCTGCATGTTATTGTCTCATAGTAGGTAACCAATTTCCATCTGAGACAAGAGCAGAGATAAGACTTGAGGCCACACGTATCATACAACTTGCAAAAGTACTATCAACTTTACACAGAAGCAGCAATGACAATCTCAAATCCCAGTCAGATTAAGCTGCTGATGTGAGTACAGCAAAATAACTCTGTCACACTCTGAAGACAAAAGCATTTATCTTTGCAGATCTTTTGATTACAGGTTCTGCTGCCTTGGCACTTGCCACTACTACTGGCAATATCTGGCAATGTGATTTTTGTGACTAATGCAAGTTGCATATCTGCTAAAACCATCTTGAACCATTTTCATCTGTAAAACACTTTACTTTTCGAGCAGCAGTGAATGAAACTGCACAAAGAAAATAGGAATCAGTTATTAGGCCTCTTTATCAATCAGGTACGAAAAAGAAACAGTGCCACACTTACTCTGTGTTTTAAGAGGTAAAGAAATTACATCTATAGTCTGTATTGAATAAGTGGAAATAACTCATTGACCTGTTTTAGATGCTGTTTTTGTAAAGTGTTAGCTGAATATTTCTGAATTATCATCTGATTTTTCAGCATTGGTCGTGTTAAAGCTCTCCTTATCTGGACAATATCAGCAACATGGCAGAAACTTTGGTTTCATTACAATTCAAAAACCGATTTCTTGTCCAAGTCTAACTAAAAATGGATTGTCAATCCAATTCATGAATTTTCTGCCTTGTACCCAGGACTCATTCACAGGGTTATCTGTCTAAGCAGAAATCCCTAATACTCGCCCTCCCCAGCCACCTTCTCTGGCTCTTGCACCTCACAAGATATATCCAAACCAGCCAAGACATATAACCTCTCCAGTGAAGCCTGGTTCTTCCCCAAGGTCTCTTCCTGAAGGGACATGTCTGAAACACCTCCCGAGGGAGGACTCAGGAAATCGTCTTGAGCAGATGCCCGAGCAACCTCAACTGGCTCATTTCAATGGAAAGGACACTGTACTATGAGCTCCTCCCAGATGACTCAGCTCCTCACCCTATCTCTAAGGCTGAGCCTTGCTATTATTGGGGGGAAACTAATTTCAGTCAATTGTATCTGCAATTTTATTCTTTCGGTGACTACCCAAATCTCCTTACCATAGATGAGGGTAAGAATGAAGATGAACAAGTGAGTCAAAAGCTTAACCTTTTGCCTCAGTTCCCTTTTCAGTTCAATGGACCAGTGCAACACCTTCATTACCACTGATGAAGTCCCAATCAAGCCCTAATCAGTCAAGTCATGTCCATCTCTTGCTTCATCCTACCATCTAATGGACTAAAAATGGCCTCAGACTTGAGGACCATTTAAATCCATCATCCGATCACATGGCTTCTCATACCAATGTTATGCTGATGATACCCAGCTCTATCTGTCATTCCCACCTGACGACCACACGGTCTCAGCACGAATCTCAGACATGGATGAAAGCCCATCACCTACAACTTAACCTCCCAAAAACTGAACTGCTTGTCTTCCCAGCCAAACCAACCATACACCACAGCATCTGCATCCAAACTGAATCCCTATCACTTGCTCCATCAAAGGTTGCTAGAAACTTGGGTGTCATGATTGATGACCAACTAATCTTCAAAGATCACGCTACCTCGGTTGCTCATTCATGCCACTTTGCATTACTAAACATAAGACAGATCAGACCATACCTAACCCAACATGCCACCCAACTCTTGGTGCAGGCCATGGTCATCTCCCGCCTTGACTGCTGCAATGCTCTCCTAACTGGTCTCCCAGCCTGTACTATGAAACCTCTGCAGATGGTGCAGAACGTGGCGGCGCGTCTGGTCTTCGATCAGCCTAAAAGAACACACGTCACCCCTCTGTTCATTGAACTCCACTGGCTACCTGCATCAAATTCAAGTCACTGATGTTAGCCTACAAAGTGCTTAATGGCTCCCATCTACTTGAATGCTCTTGCAAAGGCTTATGTCACAACTCGGTTCCTCCGTTCGCCCCAGGATTGTTGTCTAGCAGTGTCTACACCACGCCTAAGACAATCCAAACTCTTTTCATGTGTCGACCCACAATGGTGGAATGACCTACCGAGCACTACCAGAACAGGTATCTATCTTCAAGAAACTCTTGAAAACCCAGCTCTTCAGAGAGCATCTCCTATCCTAGCACTTACCTTGTACTTACCCCCCTCTATCTTTTCACTTTATCTTTCTGCACTTCCTTCTATGCCTGCATCCTATCTCTACTCTGTCACCTCTGACAGAGTTGGACTAGTGGATTCCTTCTATGTAGTTTATTGTTAGCTTTTTATATAGCTTGTTATATCTTCATTTGTAAGTCGCTTTGGATAAAAGCATCTGCTAAATACATAAACATAAATAAATGAGTGATTCAAACCCCAACCTCATTATCTGGGTGTGTAAATCCAGTTTTAAAAATGTTGAATTTATATAGTTTTGGTTGGACTAACCGGTTCAATTTTAAGTCTAGGTTTAGTCGGACTAAAAGAATAGTTAGTTGTTTTGTTTTGTTCTAGTGTTATGTAAACATGCTTCCAGGGAAACAGAACCATAGATTAATTGAATGGCCTTGTTGAACTATAACCGTCGCTCTAAGCTGCACTTCCTTAACATACTGAATGAATGTTTTCTGCTCTTGGCACTGCAAAGAATGATCACAGGCCCAACATACATGTTGTCTCCTTTGTCTGGCGCTCTGCTATCCTTCTTTGCTTCATGAAACAAAGAAGTATTGCTTGCTGCTCGATTCTTCGTCTCCTGACTCTCACTGTGTGCTCTTCCAGCCTCTATCTTAGATGCCTCATGTGATCATCCATTACCATCATGCAGACCATGAACACAGTGTCCTCCTTGCTCTCTATATTAGCTTCTTGGTGGTGTTGTTTTCTTCTCTCTTTACTTTTCGCAGGTTTTGTTTTGTTGTTGAGTGTGGCGCTAAAGTAACACAGACAGTTGCATCACATCAGTACCTGTCAAGGTCCCTGACTCGTGTGCAAATGTAAAATGAAACAGGTCCCCTGGGGAAGGGCAGTTCTTATAACGAAATTCGAAGTGGACAGTTCTTAGAACGTCTCTGTCCGAATGCGGCTACTGACTCTGTTGACCTGATCTCCTCAGGTTGCTTGCGAGTTTAGGGCTTTGGCCACAGATGTTCTGTGACTCCTTGTTATAAACCATGGGTCTGGCACAAATAAATATCCTCTGCCAGAGAATCTCAGTCTTCATAGAGACTCATATGATTTTAAAAGGACATAAAGGGCTTTAGAAGTTAATAGTAAGCTATTCTCATCACTTCCTTAAAAAAAAACACAGGGAGCCAACACAAGTTTGCTAAAAAAGAAGTAATGTGCTCTCTTTTCTTGTTTCTTGTTATCTCTGGCAGCCGAGTTCTGTACAATCTGTGTATGTGTAATTATGTGTAATTATGTGTACTTGCATGAAGCCTGTGGATAGCAATATTTGTTTAGTCATTTGCTGGGGACCAATTATAGTTATCAAAGTTTTGATAGTGATTAAAAATCTTGAGACATCCAGTTCTTAACAACTTGGGGGCAGTCTTGCTGTGAAATAAACATAACAGGTTGGTATCAACCAGAACTAGGGGACTGGCGGAAACGATTGCAGGCAGACAGATCGTAAGCAGTTCTCAGGGTCTTTAATCAGCCCAAGGGTCCAATTCCAGGAAGGCAATCAGAAAGGTGGTACAAAATCAGGGGACTAGACTCAAAAACTGGGAACAAAACAGTCAGACCCTGACAGTATCCACCACCGCACCCCCAACGGCCGACACCTGGCGGCCCAGGACCCTGAGGATTGCGTCAGTGGAACTCCACAATGAGGCGAGGGTCCATGACACCCCTGGAGGGGACCCATGAACGTTCTTCTGGCCCGTAGCTCTCCCAGTCCACCAGGTACTGTAGGTCCCGGCCCCGCCACCAAACTTCCAGCAGTTTTCTGTCGGTGTAGACAGTCTCACCGGCAATGAGAGCGAGGGCGGTGGGGGCTCGGCAGCGGGAACGAGTGGGCTCTCCTTGACTGGTTTGATCCGGCTGATGTGGATGGTGGAGTGTATGTGAGTGGATCTGGAAAGAGTTTACTTGACAGCAGAGTCATTACTCATTTTTGATGACCACATACCTTGGGAGATGGATGGTGGATGGGAAGATCTTTGGTGGAGAGCCAAACGCTTTGACCGTGGCGGTATGCTTTTTGTAGGCGGCAGAGGTCTAGAGAAGAGTCCAACGGGTGCAGAACCGCATGCCTCGACACTGGCGAACAATAACTTTTTCTAGGATTGCGAAGAGGGGGGCTAATAGCCAAATACCACCTGGAAGGGGGTGACACCGGTCAAGGCAGACGAAAGGTTGTTGTGGGTGGACTCGACCCACAGCAGCATCCTGGAGCACAATGAGGGATTATCTGAGGCAGCGAAGACCTGTCTCAAAATCTTGGTTCAGCCTCTCTGTCTGGCCATTGGTCTGGGGGTGATTTCCAGAGGAAAGGCTCCTAGAGGCCCCCACCAGCTGACAGAAAGCCTCCCAGAACTTAGCCACAAACTGCGGCCCCCAGTCAGGTAGGATGTTGCCAACATCTGACAGGAGAATTTACTTTAAGGTGGTGTGGTGGTTAGCACAGTCACCTGACAGCAAGAGGGTTCCAGGTTCAACTCCCTTTTATGGGTCCATTTCTAGTTGATCGTGGGAGACCATATATCCCAAAAATGAAACTTGTTCCCTGTGAAATTCACATTTTTTCTGCTTCGATGAACAGTTAATTTCTTCACAATCTTTTAAAAAACTTCCTGTACCATCCGGACAGGAGACTCTTCATCAGGGGAAATAATAAAGATGTCATCAAGATAGACAAAAACATTTTGATACAGGAGGTCCCTCAATACGTCATTTACAAGGGCTTGGAAAACTGCAGGGGCGTTAGTCAGTTCAAAAGGCATAACCAAGTACTCATAGTGGCCGAGGGGCATATTGAAAGCCGTTTTCCATTCATCCCCCTCTCAGATGTGTGATAAGCATTGATGTGTCATTCCGCAAATCCAATTTTGTGAACACTTTGGCGTCTTTGAGGACGTCAAAAACAGAAGAAATTAGTGGGAGGGGGTTACGGTTCTTGATAGTTATGTTATTGAGTGGAGAGTAGTCTATGCAAGGTCATAGACTCTTGTCCTTCTTCTCAACGAAGAAGAATCCTGCTCCAGCTGGAGAGGATAATGGCTGAATTAGCCCTGCTGCAAGGGAGTCATTACTGTATTCCTCCATTTTCCTCTCAGCTGCGGACACAGAGTATAACCGACCCTTAGGGCGTGGAAGGGGAGTAGCTCTGCTCTTACTCAGTGCGGTTACATGCGGGCAATCGGATCGGATTAATGGCTAAATGACAATAAAATTGAGTTATTCAGCTCAAGCTTAATCCGATAAGAAATCGAATCAGATCGGGTTAATTGCGATCGAATTAAGACCCTGGGATAACTCGATCCGATTACCCACTTAACATGCCTGGAGACGACAGTGGATAGGATCGAGCGTTCTGCGCATGCTCGAGACGATAATACTGTTGTTGTCCCCGCCGTCAAAAAGAAACAAACAACGCAATGGAGAATGTGCTGTTGTGCATCGCGTTTGTGCCATAACCATGCTCATCTCAAATGTAGAGGGACGTAGCTTCATCTTGCTCTTCGTTCGCCATCTTTCTCGAATGCCTTAGTTTTGTTGTTGTTGGTGTTGAAGACGTCAACCGGAAGTGGCTCTATTAGCGACAGTTGAAATGGGTACAGCGCCACTTATCTACTGTGGTATTGCATGCTTTGTGCCATTGATTTGATACATTCACCGCCATGTAACAAAGGATAATTACCCTTGCTCAGATAAGGAGCATAACCCAACTATAGCTATAATCGAGTTAATCTCATCATATAAACCCACTGATTGAAAACTTCCCGTAAGTCCTGGTAACAGGCTGGAACACCTGTCATGTCAGGAGAGTCCTTAGACTGTCTCTTACTCAAGAGGTTGAGGTGTGGGTTGTGCTGAATCAGCCAGGGGTAACCTAGAATCAGGGGATGCATTCCAGAGTTATACAGGTGAAAGCAGAGAGTTTCCACATGTCCGTCCAACGGATTAAGTAGGTATAGAAAATGAAGGGATGGAAATTTAAAATCCGATTATGAACATGGTTTGTTATTTCTGTCTATTCTTTTTTTCCTTTAGTTGTCTCATGAAAGTTGCATGAGTGTACGTTCTTAGTCAGTTGATAGGCTCGTGTATAGCGTTGTTTGTGTATTATGAATTATTCATTACAGATTTATTGCTTAATAAGTAGGCGTACATGGATGTACAGTATTGTTGAACTGTATCGGTTTTTAATGTTATAATCTATGGATAGATGCATCAAAACTGTGTCTCCGCAATATGCTACATGGAAAGTGTCACTTTTCAAGGCTGCAGAGGATATTTAGGCAATTCCACTTCACATTCTTTCACAAATTATATGTTGTATCTTTTACATTTTTTAATGAGGGTTAATAAATGTTAATAAAGAAAATAACAAAACAAGTAAAAACTAAATTAGTTTTATGGTAGGCAGCCTACCGTAGGCTATGTGTTATTTCAAAATACTGTTGATAAAGCCCCAATAAAGTTTATCATGAGGCCTTATTATTATTATTATTACTATTATTATTATTATTACTATTATTATTATTATTATTATCTACCATTCATGTTCCTCAACTCCCACTGTATGGCGAAAACTCGCTGGGGCCTTGGTGGTGCGTGCTGGATGTGATGGCTTTAGGTTGTGATGGCTTTAGGTTGTAGCGCCCTGCGTATTGCTTGATCTTGGCCACAAGGTCGGCAAAGGTGTCATCCTGTCGCAGTGTGTTCATTTGCTGGCACAGGAGTTTGGCAGTTTCCAGGGATCCAGGGGTTGTGACCTCGATGCCTTGCAGTGACCGAGCTGCTGCTTCACATGGAGTAAACACAGTAACCAAGGCAAAAAAAACAGACTGTGTGTGTAGTGGTGCCCTTTTTGAGCAATCCTGCCACTTTGGCATGTGTCTCCCCCTTGACAGTCCTGTCACTCTCCCGGGATGTCTGTAGCATCTTTCCATAGCCAGCCAGCAAACGTGACAGTGCCACAACTCTGACACACCACCGAGTTGGGCACAGGGCAAGGGTTTATCACTTCTCCACATCCAAAAAGAGACCTGATATAAAGTTTTTCTCTTTGCTGAATCATTAATAATAACAGAGACTTCTCGTACGAAGTTCAGTGTATCAGCAACAAAGCATACTACTTTTGCCACTTGTTGTAACACTAAATCCAGAGAGTAATTTGCGCAGTGGACAAACACGGAGTCAGGACATGTTTTCTTTAATCTTGCCTGCACTCCCCTGAAACTCCCAGACTGTTACTGGCTCCATCAAAACAACAGCCTTTCAGCTTCTCCATTGGCAAATTGAGCCAAACAAGGACATCTTTTATGCACAAAAACAGCATATCTGCTGTTGTGTCTTGAGCATTGTAAAAGCCAAGAAAGAAATTCTGAACTTCCAGATTGTGATTAGCAAACTGTATGTTGTATGAAAACTGTTCTTTGCCACTGACGTTGGTGGTGCCATCAGCAGTTAAGCCAAAAAAAGGACTTTGGGATGCTTTGGCTCTGATTTTTCTCTGAATGTCATGCGCAAACAGCTCCAGAATTTTATTTTGGATGCTGCCAGACATCCAGTTGTCTCTCCTGTTCATCCACTTCGCCAAGTCAGGATCAGTGCGTACCCTCTCCACCATTAGCTGCCACAACACCCCATCCCAATTTGCAGCTCCTCTCAGAGGGAGTCCGTGACGCCCCAGGAATTTTCCGCAGCTGAAATTGAGCTCCAGCATTTTCCGCGCTGTTCTCTGTTCTTTAGCAGCGGCCTCAGAGAGTAGCACATTAATTGGCACTGCTTTCAATGCAGCCAATCTTTGGGTCGCATCTAAATGAATGTGAGTCTCCTCATGGTCCCTAATCTTCTCTGGTTTTTTTCTCCAGTTTGAAAAGCCTTTATCTTTCAAAAATAGGTTTCTGACCACGCAGTCGCATTGTGTGGGTTGGCTCCCGCATTGCAGTCCAGCCAGGAAACAATTTCAGTAAAATGAAGGTCGATACCTGTCATAATACCTGTCGATTTACAAACAGCCATTACTTGCTCTATAAACACATTTTATTTTCACAAAAAATAAGAAATTCACAAAATTACACACTTTCACAGCTCTTCTGCATGAAAAATGAATTTCCTACATTTGCAGATTAATTTGTTCAGGTGAACCAGTTTTCACATATGTGTGAATCACTTCCTGTCTGTGAAGCATCTTACATTTTCAACTTTCCGCTTATATGTTTCCATAACTTTGTCCATTGATGGTATGGATGTATGTGCTGACAGAATTCACTAATACAAGGTAGTTACTCAGTACATCAGCAGTCAGCCATATACAGACATATACAGACAGACTCACCAAAGAAGCTGCTTCCAGACGAAGGAAGCCAAGGGCACTGGGTAAAGCTGTAGGGGTGGAGGCTGGATTCTTTATTGTGTTGATATTCTTTCAAACTTAACAGTGCATATAAATTACGCATTTTAATTTAGTAGACAGAGACAGATTCTTTTTTTTTTTTTTTGCTGCAGCTCCAGAACTACAAGCTGTGAAGGTATGCTGCTTCTTAAAATCTAAGTATATTTTCTATGCTTAAAGACACTCACCTTGTGTGCTCTTGTCCTTTTAAACTAGAAATTTTTAATAATTTGAGAATTAAGCTTTTTTGGTATCTTGCAACCTGAATGACCTTCACATGTGAACTGACATGTGCAGGACTGACACAGGGCGACTTAAGGTTTATTTTTTCTCTCTTTCTTTTTTGCTTGTTTTGTGGCAATAAAATGTACAAACTGACACAGTAAAATGTCAACAGTAACAGACTACTAGTTTGAGAATGTAACTAGCAACGTATTGCTTGAATTGCGTGACCAAAGTATTGACCTGAATGCTGTTGACACTGGATCACTCAAAGCAGGTTTATCCGTTTAAAAAAAAAAACAATTGCACACATAATATTTAACACATCTTGATATGTGCAGATAGAGGTATTCGAATGCATCATAATCTTGTATGTACTATGATGTTTATCCGTGACCAAATTTTTAAAGAGTAACTAACCATATACAATAAAGCAATAAAACAGGCAAGATCAACATATTTCTCCAAGATCATTACGGACAAGACTCATGACTCAAAGATCCTTCTTAAAACCATCAACCTTTTTACTAGCCCTACTTTTAAAAATGCTACTGTGACTGCGACAAATGCTAAATGTGAAGAATTTGCATCCCATTTTATGAACAAAATTCATATTCTTAGATCTAGTTTTAATAACCCTCACTCTGTGGATTTTAATAGTATTGAATCACTACCTGTATTGGGGGAAAAAATGGACAGTTTTGTCCTGGTTGATGCAAATTAATAAAGACTGGTGTTTTTCCAGCTTCATGTAAAACTGCACCAGTTAATTCACTCATTAACCCTTATATTATGTTAAGAGAATATTTAGACATATCTGATCTCAACAGTTACAGACCTGTATCCAATTTATGATTTTTAAGCAAAAAAGAAAAAGTTATTTTTAATCAACTAAATGATTTTATGAAAGACAATGGTATCTTCGAAGATTACCAGACTGGGTTAAGGGCGAACCACAGTACAGAGACAGCACTGGTCAAAGTTGTAAACGATATTAGAACTAACCTGGACAAGAAAAAAAACGTCAGTCCTTGTCCTGCTTGACCTCGGTGCCTTGCCTTTGACACTGTGGACGACTCCATACTTTTAAACAGACTTCAGAACCGAGCTGGTCTCTCTGTTACTGTTTTAAATTGATTCAGGTCTTATCTTACTGACAGATATTTGTTTATTAGCATTGATGATTTGACTTCCAGGAGATGCAAACTGATTTGCAGTGTTCCCCAAGGCATGGTGTTCTGCATTGGCTTCCTGTGTGTTTCCGGATTGATTTTAAGATTCTTTTACTAATTTTTAAAGCTCTCAATGATTTTAGTCCTACGCATTTATCTGATTTACTTTTAGTTCATGAGCCTCCCAGAGCCCTCAGGTTATCGGTTGTTGGTCTCTTATTTATTCCTAAATTGGGGACTAAAACATATGGAGAGGCATATTTTAGTTTTCATGGTCCTTGCTTGTGGAATAGCCTTCCTGAAGACCTGTGGGCAGCTGGGAGTGTTGATATTTTTAAAAGAGAGCGTAAGACCCCCCTTTTTATTAAAGCTTTTAATTTAATATATTTTATTAATATTCATAGTCAATATTTAACTAACATTTATTTCCTTAGTCCCTTGTGTTAAAACTAGTTTCTCATTTTCTGTTTGTGTTTTACCAATTTATGTATTAATTACTTATTGAACACACCTATATTATTGTACTATTAATGAATTTGTTTTAATATTCAACCCATGTCTTTCATACAGTATTTTCCATACCATTCTTGCAGTGTTTTTTGTTTTATTTTTTATATAATCCATTCTTATTCAAACTTCCAGTGTTATTGTTTACCCACTACTGTCAATGAGGGTTAAGACAGCACTTTTAGAGAACATAATTTTGTGTATATTTGTGTGCATGTGTGTGTATGTCTATGTCGGACTTGTGGTTTGAGGAATTGAATGAGTTAAGTGGCATTCTTTTTTTTTTTTTTAATTACATGTTATTAGGGCTGCACGGTGGTGTGGTGGTTTGCATCGTCATCTCACAGCAAGAGGGTTCCAGGTTTGATTCCCGGCTGGGGCTTTTCTGTGTGACGTTCGCATGTTCTCCCCATCCAGCTTCCTCCCACCCCCCAAAAAACATATATGTTAGGTTAGTGACGCTAAATTGTCCCTAGGTGTCAGTGTGAGTGTTCAGCTGCTGGGAAGCATGAGCCAGCCCAGATAAATGGTGAAGGTTGCATCAGCAAGGGCATCCAGTGTAAAACATGTGCCAAATCAATGATGCACGACTCGTTGTGGTGACCCCTGATAAAGGGAGAGGCTGAAAGAAGAATAATTTGCTATGTATTAGCTATGTAAACCACTTTATGTTACATGTGTTTTTGTATGAAATGTGCTTTAGAAATAAAGTTTGATTGACTGATTGATAGTAAGGAAGCAGATGAGTGTCAACTGAAATGATAATGATCATACTGTATAGTAATGACGAGCTTGGATAGAGTCATCAAAATCACAGGATAAATTAGTATGGATTTTGTTGCATGATATCGGAATTCCAAGGTAGTACCAATCAAAGTTTAAATCAATTGTATCAGTTTTCCAAGAACCCAAGCCCTACTGATCTCTCTTACACAGAATATTAAAACAACTGCTGGAATTTAATGAGCTCTTAAATGTTGGTTAGATTAATGTATTTTCAAGCTTGCTTTTGTAGAATTTACATGACATCATCATCATGACATCAGCCTGGATCTCTTTGCCAAATGTGCCTGATTCTCCGCACAGAAAATAAAGCACAGGTGTCCAATATCCTTATTGGATATAGATATGGTTCCAATTAAAACAGCAGAGCTGTAAGGTGGAGAGTTATATTAAAATGTGATAATATCAGCAATGTCTGCCTGTGTGGCTGCTGTGTCTTTTTTCCTGCTGGCCTTCGTAACACCTCTCTGCAGCAAGGTATGCATCTGGGCTCTAAAACACAGGAAATTAAACTTGTTTTCATTCCTCTGATATATCCTGCCAGGAGATTAGATCACCATGGTGAACTCACCTCACTCATTGTAAACCCCTGTGGTGTCAGACTGTCCCTCAGAGGCCACCTTGGGGGCCTCTTGGCCACATGTCTTTCCTGCTAATAATCACCCCATTAAAATGAATGATTTTGCCCAGACCGTGTACTGTACATAATTGTCAATTAGCCACTACCGTCGAGATGGCACCTCTGCTAACCTTAGAGTCTGCTGCAGCCTCATTATGGAGAGTGGGACTCACTCATGATCACAGCCTGTCTCTGGGCCATTATGGGAATTGAAACATCAGCTTTAGGTTCATGAGATTCACACAGAGCTATGAAATGATCTGTGTGCAGTATCTTCCCACTGTTTGATCATCCAGATGAGAAGAGGTTTTGTTATAGTTGATGTCTTTTATAATAACACAATTAGAAATTTGTATAGAAGGAAAGAGCAGGCAAGAGGTTAGACAGACTGTCACAAAGACAGACTGTCACAGGCACAATGTCTGCTTTAAAGCCTTTTTTTATTTTGTATGCAAGGAATCTCTTTGCACTGGATGTTTCATTCTCAAATGTTGTTGTCAGTTTAATGAATGACTGAAGGGTGAATATTAAACTAATGCCGTTCTTAAATCATAGATAAAAGAAAGCTAGATTTTAGTGTTCTGACACATGGATCGATTTGATGAGATTAGCTGAGATATAGTGGTTGTACAACAAATAACAAATTACAAAAGAACAACTTAAAAAAACAAAAGAAAAAGAACAAAAAGTGGGGTGTGCATATGTATTCATCCCCTCAAGTACACTATTGCCAAAAATGTTCACTCGTCCATCCAAATAATTAAATTCAGGTGTTCTAATCACCTTCATGGCCACAGGTGTACAAATTCAAGGACCTAGGCATGCAGACTGTTTCTACAAACATTTGTGAAAGAATGGGTTGCTCTCAGGAGCTTAGTGAATTCCAGCGTGGTACCGTGAAAGGATGCCACCTGTGCAACAAGTCCAGTTGGGAAATCTCCTTGCTACTAAATATTCCACAGTCAACTGTCAGTGGTATTTTAACAAAGTGGACATGATTGGGAACAACAGCAACTCAGCCACAAAGGGGTAGGCATCGCAAAATGACAGAGCAGGGTCAGCAGATGCTGATCACGTATAATGCGCAGAGGATTGTCAACTTTCTGCAAAGTCAATCGCTACAGACCTCCAAACTTCATGTGGCCTTCAAATTAGCTGAAGAACAGTGCATAGAGAGTTTCATGAAATGGGTTTCCATGGCTGAGCAGCTGCATCCAAACGAAGTGCAATGCAAAGCATTGAATGCAGTGGTGTAAAGCACGCCACCACTGGACTCTAGTGGAGTGGCGATACGTTCTCTGGAGTGACGAATGACGCTTTTCCATCTGACAATCTGATGGACGAGTCTGGGTTTGGTGGAGTGAAGTATGGTGTGGGGTTGTTTTCAGGAGCTGGGCTTGGCCCCTTACTTCCAATGAAAGAAACTCTGAATACTTTAGCATACCAAGAGATTTTGGACAATTTCATGCTTCCCAACTTACTCCCAGTCTCAAATCTCTGAAAAGACTGAAACTGGTTTTCTGATGTATTTAGCCCCATTCATCATTCCCATTCTGACTAATTTTATTGCCCTTGCTGCTAAAACCACCCCAAGATATGATGCTGCATCCATCATGTGTCACTGATGTTCTTGAGGTGATGAGAAGTGCTGGGTTTGCACCAGACATAGCATTAATCTTGATTATCTTATCTGACTGAGGACTCTCTTCCATATGTATACTGAATATTCCACGTGTCCTTTACCAACCTTTCCTGTAAATAATGGCTTTTTTCTGGCATCTTTTTCATAAAGCCCAGCAATGTGGAGTGTTTGGCTTATAGTGGTCCTATGGTTGAATGCACCAGTCTCCTCTGTGGAGCTTTCAAACTCATTCAGAGTTACCTTTGGTCTCTTTGTTGCATCTCTGATTAATGCCCTCCCTGTCCAGTCTGCATGGTTTGGTCTATTAACTTTGGTTTATATCTTCTCTAGGCAGGTTTGTTGTGGTGCTATATTCTTTCTATGTTGTGATGATGGATTGAATGGTACGTGATCTGGTGAATCGGATATGGGGTTATCAGAGTTTCAGACATTTTTTTTTTTAATAGCCCAAGCCTGGTTTGTACTTTGTCCCTGACCAGTTTGATGGTGTTCCTTCGTCTTCATACTGTTGGTGCTTGATGGAGCTTCTTGATTAGTGGTAAGATAATTGGTTGCCCCAGATCTTTTATGGGCTTTAGAGCAGGGTAAAAAGGTAAACACATAGGCACACTGTTATAATTTTTCTTTTTTTTTTTGTCTTTTAAATATCTATTTTCTTTCTTTCTCGTGGGCTTTGCCACTAAAGTTATTATAAAGTTTGAAGCTATTTCCAGGAGACATTTCAAATATGGAAAGGCATATCTGCCTGACAGTAAGTTAATTCAGTTGTATCTGGTTTCTCTCAAGATGCTGTGAGCCCCCCAGGGGTCACCAGGGCTCTCTGCCAGTTTGAAGCCTTACATGACACCAGTTCCAAGCTGCAAATGGAATATCTGTCCATTAGTAAGTTCATTTGCTCTATGTCCATCTTTCCCCCTCTTATTTGAATTTTCTGCATTTATAATGACCAAACAATAATAAAATATTGACCAGGGCTCCTAACACTCACTAAGTGCAACAGTCAAGGGTGCTTTGCGTTATTGTCAATATCAAATTGTATTCAATTGATTGTCAGCAAAATGCCATCAAAGCTCCCTGGGTCTGGCTTAACCCGCAAAGTGAAGCAGAGCAGTGTTTTCACACGGAGGAGACAGTCTTGGCCCTGGAGCAGAGACAGCTCTCAAGCAGGGCAAAGACCTTTTGCACTCTCGCTTTTTCTCTCATCCTGTCTTGAATCAAACATTGTTCTTCTATTAAAGTAATTATCACAGGACTTATGACCAGTTTTTGCATGTTTTCTGGTTTATCTGCAGTGTGACTGAAAGTATTATCACCTTAAATGCCAACTAAAGCAAAAAAAAAAGAGAATGCACGTTTTAGATTTTTTAAAAATAATTTCTCTTATAGCCTGATTCAGATTAAGTACTTTAGAATAAGTTTTGTAATAACGAGTCCACTCATTCTTTCCATCCATGCATCCGTTATCTTCTGCTTATCTGAAACTGGGTGAAGGGAGGATACTTCGACATCCCTCTCTCCAGTGACACTCTTCAGCTCCTCAAAATGTTTCCAGGCCAGAAGGAATATATGATAGCTCCAGTGAGTTCTGGGCCTTCCTCGGGTCTCCTCTCAATTTAATACCTCCAAAGACAGGCAACCACGAAGCATGCTAATTAAATACCTGAACCACCTCAGCTGACTAATTTTGATGCTGAAGAGTAGAAGCTTTACTCAAAGCTCCCTCTGGATGTGCAAGCTCCTATTCCTATCTCTAAGTCTGAGCCCAGCAAACCTGTAAAGGAGACTTATTTTAGCTGCTTGCAGTCGCAGTCCTGTTTTTTCGGTCAACCCAAATATCATACTATAGGTGAAGGTTGGAATGTAGGAGGGCTACAGAAGATTCGCCTCTCAGCTCCCTCTTTCCCACAACCGAATGGAGGTATCAACAATAATGAGGGTGTAGCCCAAATCCGTCATTTCATCTGTTGGTCTAACTTGCCATCACTTGTGAGATCAAGATCACAAGAACACAAACCCCATGACTGCATAATTTTTGGAGTTGCTCCATTGATTGGTTTTGTATTGAACAAAGGGGGATGGATTTCTGTTTTTGGTCTGGCCAATTGATGACTCAGGTTGTCTTCTTCATCATCCTTTTTTCCTTCCTGGTAAGTCATTTCAGGTTATCCTTCCCCAAACAAGCATCTATTGTAACTATATGATATTGTCCAGGCGTTTTGGTCCGCTTTCAAAAGTGCAGTGTGAAAGTAAACCAAACCAAATGAAGGTATGAAATTTTTCAGCATTCCCTGCCCAATCGAACCGAGTCCCCCAGACTATCCTGGTGTGAAAGATCAACATAATATACAAAGTGCAGAGATGCAACCCTGAGGTTGTCAAACCAGACACCCTTCTCTCCTCTACAATGCCTTGAGATCCTGTCCGTGAACACCACAAACAAGATCAATGAGTAGGGGCAGCCTTATCTAAGTCCAACATGTACTGTCAAGTTCAAATTTGTGAGAATCTTGCTTTGGCTATACAGAGACGGAATAGCCTGCAAAAGTGAGGGTCTTACCAAACTGCAAAGGTAAAAATCTGGTTCATCGTTCCATGACCTAGACAAGAACCACACCGCTTCTCATGATTCAGAGAATAAACTCTTGGTCGGAGCTTCCTTTCCAATATATTGGAGGGAAATTTCCCAGGGAGGCTGAATCATGTAATCCCCCGATAGTTAGAAAATACTCTCCGATCCGGTGACAAGCAAAGGTGGGGGCCTGGACGTGCCGATCCCTGGTTGACAACTGGCTCTTGGGACATGGAACATCACCTCACTGGTGGGGATGGAAACTGAGCATGTGTGTAAGATGTAGTGATACCAACTAAATACAGTTGGTCTCACCTCTGTGGAGAGCATGGGGTCTGGAAAGTAACTCCCGGAAAGGGGCTGAACGCTCTCATACCCCAGAGTTGCCCAGGGAGAGATGCATGGGATACGTGTGGGTATATTCACAAGCCAGCAGCTGAGCGCTCTGTTGTTTTTGCTCTCTAGTGATCAAGATGGTCATCTCCCTATGGCAGAGAGTTGTAGGAGGGAAGACTCAGACTGTGTTTGTATTTATTTGATGAACAGCAGTTCAGAATGCCTGGTCCTCTTGGTGTCACTCAGGGGTGTCCTGAGGGGGAGTCAAATTGGAATAATTTTGTTCTCCTGGGGGGCTTCGATGTTTATTTGGGTATTGACTAAGTAACCTGTGGGGGCAGCTGTAGCTCAGGAGGAAGAGCAGTGATCTGCTAATCAAAGGGGGTTAGCAGTTCAATTCTTGGGCAAGACACTGCACCCTCCTCGGCATCCATCAGTATGTGTGTGTGATAGGAAATTAAGCACTTTAGACTAAGACATGCTGTATGAGGGTTTGTGAATTGTGTTGTAAAAGCACTAAACTAGAAAATGTACAGTCAATTTACCATTTTCCTGGAGGCGCGTGATTGGGGATAATGGCCTCCCTGATCTGAACATGCGCTGTTTTGTTATTGGACTTCTATGCAAATCATGGATTGACCATAATGAAAATCATTTTCAAATACAAAGTGATTCATAAGTATACTTGGCAACTGGCTACTTCAGGGCAAAGGTTGATGATTAATTTTGTAGTTATATCATCAGACCAGTGCCTGTATGTCTTGGACAGCCGGATGAAGAGACGGAGAAAACTGATAACCACCTGGTAGTTAGTTGAATTCTATGGCGGGGAAGACTGCTGGAAAGATGTGGTAAACCCAAACACGTACTTAGGGTAAACTGGGAACGTCTAGTGGTGGCCCCTGTCAAAGAGATCTTCAACACACACCTTTGCGGGAGCATTTCATATGTACCATGGAATATTGGAGACATGAAGTCTTATGGTGGCAACCAGAGGATTTGTTGGTGGACACCAGCGGTCATGGAAGCTGTCAAGTTGTAGAGCTCTTTTGGGCTTGGTTGTCTAAGAGATCACCTGAAACAACTGACAGATACTGAATGGGTAAGAGGGACACAGCATAGGTGATAATGGAAGATGGATGAAGAAGGAATTTGACATGGCCATAAGAGACTTTCAGTTGGCCTCAATAAAATTCTGGCACACTGTTTTATGGTTCAGAAAGGGATAGCGCAGCTCATCCCTGGTTTTCTTGGTCTGGGTGGGGAACTACTGATACAAACTGGGGATATCATCAAACAATGTCAGGAGTCCGTCACCTTGGTAGAGGTTGCAGGCATAGTTAAAAAGCTTCTCAGCGGCAATGACGGGGGTGGATGACACATACCCTGAGATGCCAATGGTCCCATTTCTAAAAACATGGACATTCCTTGCTCTGACATAGCCAAAGTGCACAAGGAACAGCAAAAGGGTGTCCATGCTTGGCAAAGCAGAGGAACTCTAACAAGTAACAACTGACATGACCCATTACGTTTTTAGAAGATTAGAAGAAACAGGAGCCACCGGTGAGAAATCAATTTGTGATGTGAGGAAAATAAGTTGAGATATGTTATGTTGTGCTGGTCTTAACTAATTGGCTAAGAAAAGGTTTTTCAAAGTTTCACATTGGCTTGTTTTCAGTCCAGTCCTTACAGCTGACCATTTTCAGAGGAACATATGATTTTTCTTAAGCCACTTAATTCTGATCTATGAATCATTCAAGCATCAAAAAGACAACTAAATCAAAGGTTGAACCTGTGATGTGTTTACACTTAGTACTACTAAGTAGTCTATACTAATATTTACCAAACAACAATTTCCTGACAAAAAAGGAATAAAGAGTATTAATAAAGAAATAAGGCATGGCTCAACACTTTGCAACATTGTTGTATCAGAATATATCACAATATGTTATTTTTACTACTTAAATATGATCCTATTATGAACTTGAGCCACATAAATCATTTTACCTTTAAGTCCCGTGAGATGATCAACATTTCGAAAACACTATTTTTAATTGGTTACTTACAATTAAAAACAAATGGAGGACTTAATCTCTCAAATGGTTTTCACTTAATGTTTCTTCATAGGTAGAGAAAAAATGTTTCAGTTGACAGCTTTAAATTGTCATGAAAATCTTAACTTTATAGGGCTACTTCAAACCTTAGGTAAGAATGGGTTCTCTCTCTGCAAAAACAGGGTCTAAAGGCTTATGTTAAACTGGTAATCTATAAAAATGCATAAGGCATAAAAGCAAGAGAGAAATGTACAGATTTAACTGGAACTCCAAACTTTTCACATTTTTGACATCAGCTTCAAAATTTTCTAGCTGGCTGTCATCTGTTGAGTACATATTTGTGCAGTGAGCTGTTTTCAGCAGTATATCTGTACTAGAGTAGTTTTCAATCATACCATAACCGAATCAAAGACAAAATATTTCTAAGGTTTACTTGAATGGCTGCAAGCCTTAAGAAAAAGCTGTTCTGTTTACTGAAAGGACAGAGATATGCTCAGAATCAACAGAGTGTAGAGATGCTCTCTTTCAGATCAATCAACTACAGGCTGACAGCCCAGGTACTGAAGATGCTAGTCATCCCTGATAAGGAGAAATGGCAACAAAAAGGTACAATGAAACTTGAAAATAAAATTACCAACATCAGCCTGATGTCTTTGTGTGTGACATTCAGCAGGAAAGAGCCTGGATGAACCAGTTACACCTGATTGTCAGTTCACTTGATGGTAGAAAGGAAAGAAAACTAAGCAAAATCCCCACGGGGTGGAAATAATTAAGGGAGCAGCTCAATAAGCTGTGAAAGTTAACGCCTCTCACTGTACCACCTGGTGGGAAGGTAATTGGTGTAATTGAAAGAAATTAACTCTGAGAAGAAATAAGTAAAATGTAAGATGAAAGGAAGTTTTAAAGTCTCTTTTATGGCATAACTGGGTTATTTTATGTGGAGTTAGTCTCTCACTTCACTTTCCCAAAAAAACTTCTCATAAATTATTATTGTGGGAGTGGAGTTATTTGCATATAGATAAAAGTCAGTTTAATATTGTAAATTACCTTTTCATATGGCAATCTGGAAGATTTGGCTTTAATCTCTCAATAAATGTCTTGCTATGTGCTTTCTTTGCCTATCTGGAGAGTGTGTGGGTGAGAAGGAGTAGAAGTGGCGGAGGGATGAGGGGGTTGAGGTAGAGATATAACACAAGAAAAAGGTTTCCCATTTATTTTTGCTGCCTTTCCTTTAATTAATAGATTATGTACACATGCACACTCCTGTCAATCTCCCTCAGCTTCCCATTACCACTGTGACCTCTCTTTTTGCTGCCCGGCACCTTCTAACACACTCATGCACACCAAGGCGTATACCAGGCCCAGGCTTGTGGGGATTGTTCAGTGGGTGGGCAGTGGATTGGGAAGTAAATGTGTTCAATGAGTAGAACCAATAAGTCTTGATGAGGAGCACTGAATCGGTGACCCTTCTGTCTCAGAGAGTCAAACAACCATATGTTTTAAAAGGTTTTGAAATATGTTTCCAGTCTCAAGTTGACATAAAAAACAATATGAAGAAGGGTGTTAGTGCTATTACTCATTTAAAGGCACAGTTATTGATCATCTCTTAATGCATGTGTTTTATCGTTCTGCTCATTTCCCAGCTATCAATAAAGTTGCACCAAAAAAAAGAGCTGAAAAATTCTGCTTGTGGGTGTTACAGTAATGTTAAAATGTCAGCCAATCATCCAACCTGAATATGGCCCACCAGCTCCTCTTTCTGTTTACCTTCACCACTGTAAAGACCATGCTCATACATCAATTACATTTCACCTGAGTCCATACAGCATGGCAAAGGACAGGGAGTGAGGGGAGCTTGTAGTTAGATGACAGCACAGGAATAGCAGAGAAAGAGCTGCAACTTAAACCTTCCATAGCAAGCACTGCTATAGGAAACCAGAAAAGGACAAAAATGTTTGGATCAAGAGGTTAAACTAGATAGGGAAAGCTTTTCCATGATGGCTACAACTCTGGGAATCACAGACGTGGTGGACCATGGTTCTTGTTTTCTGCTTTCTTCACGTTTTTTTTTTTTTTTTTTTGGGGGGGTTGGCGTTTCTGGTTGAAGCCCATGACTCAGTTCTTCCAGTTGACAAGGGAGGTTTGTGTGCACATGTTGTAGAGGTGTGGGTTTTAGGGGAGGGAGTGAGAGTCTTTTGGCTTTTTGGTTTCATAATTTAACTTTCTCTCACATTGGAAACATAGTGATCATTGCAGCTTTGATATATGAAATAAATCCCACAGCACCCAACAGGTAAACAGCAGGGTTAATAAGCTAATTTCTGGGAAAAACTGGTTCTGTTTACATATTAACTTAGTTAAGACATTAATCTAAATAAGACACTGCCATGTAAGAAGATTTTTTTGATATCCACAACCTGAATAAGGTCATATCCTTTTTGACAGTCTTCTTCACACCTACACCTTAATCGCATTATTACATCTAATATCGGAGTTTTCACAGCATCTGGAAACACACATTGCTGTTTATCAATGCATGCTCTAAGTGCCAGAGGTGTCAGAGCTGCTTATCATAAGCGACTTTGGGCTTTTTAGTTAAGAATACTTTTGCTTGTTTTCGGCTTGTTTTCATAAATCGGGTTGCTTGTTTCTGGTTTTGGCTCAGTTCAGTGCAGAGCAGGATGAAATATAAATAAAACATCCTTCTGGGCCAAGGAAAAATCCCAATGGGCTTAATACTGCTTTGATGATATGGATTTAATGAAAGCTATGGATGTGCCTATGCAATTGCATAGGACGTGAGTCATTAATCAAACATTTAAATTGGAATAAGAATGCAATGTTATCAATTCATCAACTTGTTTAGTTAGGGGTGTACACATAGCCCCTGAATGCACAAGTGCTGATGAGCTGATAGTAAATAGATAATTAGTGGTATAACTACATGAATCCCCTCAAACAGTAACACAGAGGAGCTGCATTCATGGGATTTGATTGTCACCAAAAGTGACCAGAGGACAAGCTTAAAAGTGGGCCTTGCATTAAAAATATTTTGTCAGATTTACCTGTTTGAATTTGATTGTTTCCACGTCATTCCCTTTCCAGTGCAGTCATGAAGCACAGCAGGAATCAAATTTGTCACTCATCTATTCTAATTAGAAAATTGGTGTTAATGAGTGAATCAAGAAATCAGTCACTCGGCTTTGATCAGGTGCATAACTTAAATTTTAGGTACTAGTGAGCCTTGGATTTTTTTCTCCTGTGATACAGATAAAAATAATGTGGTATATGAAATTCCTGCCTTTATTTATACATCGCATTGTGTTTTTAGTGTGTATCATGTGATAAGATAGCTCACCAAACACTATTTTTGCAGGGCAACAAATTCACACTTATTCATTCAATTATTACTCACTAAAAGTATAACCCGCCTAAATTTAAAACAAAACAAAGTGTGTGGAATAAAAAGAAAAAACAAAACATAATAAATAATGTCTCTGTTTATGTTACAGTAATTTCTGTTGTTGCTACTGTATGTGCATTATGAGGGAACCGTTGTTAAAGCTGGGTATATCCTATTTATCTACAGTGCCTTGCAAAAGCATTCAGACCCCTTGGCCTTTTGCCTATTTTGTTAGATTCCAACCTGTAATTTAAATGTTTTTAAATCTTATTTTATGTGATAGATCTGCACAAAATAGACTAAGTTGGTTAAATCAAATGAAATGATTGTTTTAAAATAAAAAAAATGAAAATTGGCATGTGCATATGTATCCAACCCTTTTGCTATGAAGCCCCTAAAATGTTCCGGTGCAACCAATCACCTTCAAAAGTCGCATTATTCCCGAAATCCACGAATTATCCACCTGTGTGCAGTCTAGGTGTCACATGATCTGTCAGTATAAACACAACTTTTTTGAAAGGCCCCAGAGGCTGCAACACCACTAAGCAAGAGGCATCACACCATGAAGACCAAGGATCTCTCCAAACAAGTCAAGGATAAAGTTGTTGAGAAGTACAAGTCAGAGAAATATTAATGTTATGAAGAAATATCCAAATCTTTGATGAGAGATCCACAGCACCATCAAATCCATCATCTTCAAATGGAAAGAACATGGTACCACAACAAACCTGCCAAGAGAGGGCCACCCACCAAAACTCAATCAGAGAGGATGCAAAGACACCAAAGCTAACCCTGAAGAAGTTGCAGAGTTCCACAGCAACGAGTAGAGTATCTGTCCATAGGACCACAAGCCGAACAGTCCATAGAGCTGGGCTTTATGGAAGAGTGGCCAGAAAAAGAAATGTAGGTGCTCAAAAGAAGGTGCTCTGGTCAGATGAGACTAAAATTGAACTTTTCAGCCACCAAGGAAAACGCTATGTCTGGCACAAACCCAACACATCCCATCGCCCGAAGAACATCATCCCACATCCCTCACAGTGAAACATGGTGGTGGCAGCATCATACTGTTGAGATGTTTTTCAGCAGCAGGGACTGGGAAACTGGTCCGACTCGAGGGAAAGATGGATGGTGCTAAGTACAGGGATATTCTTGAGCAAAACCTGTATGAGTTTGCCTGGGATTTGAGACTGGGACGGAGATTCACTTTCCAGCAGGAAAATGACCGGAAGCAGACTGCTAAAGCAACACTTGAGTGGTTTAAGGGGAAACATTTAATTAATTTGGAATGGCTGAGTCAAAGTCCACACCTCAATCCAATTGAGAATCTGTGCTTAGAATTGAAGATTGCTGTTCACAAGCAAAAACCATCCAACATGAAGGAGCTGGAGCAGCTTTGCCTTGAGGAATGGGTACAAATCCCAGTGGCAAGATGTGGCAAGTAATTACCACAAAAGGTGGCTCTACAAAGTACTGACTTTAGGGGGGTTAAACAATTATGAACGCTGAAGTTTTCCATTATTTTGTCCTATTTGTTGTTTGCTTCACAATAAAAATTAATACATCTTCAAAGTTGTAGACATGTACTGTAAATAAAATGGTACAAACTATCAAACAATCCATTTTAATTCCAGTTTGTGATGCAACAAAACACGAGAAATGCCAAGTTGATGAATACTTTTGCAAGGCACTGTAAAAGAGTCACTGTTTATCAGAAAAGTTCATGGAAAGGTCAGATGGATTATTTTTGGTTAGTGGACAAACAATGTTTTTGTCTTTCCTCATGGCAATTTTTTGCCATAACAGAAATTGCAACAATAACACAACAATGGCAAAAAACTAATAAATAAAAGCAATACGACCCACATTATAAGGGAATAAAGGTAAAAATACTGTTAGATCTCAGTCAATTCTGGAATTTCCACAAAATGCATAAATGTCTGTCTTATCCTACATGAGTACCTGCTATTTAAACCAACAAAGAGATCTGCATTTGCATTTGCTGGGGTACAATGATATGAGTCACTAGTTGTGAAAGTAGGGTGGCATTTAGTATCAGACCACTATTCTTCACTGGAGACAGCCTTCTTCATTCTTAATTACAGCAAAGCTATTTTTGTGGGCACTGAAATCCACCTAGGCAACAACCAACTTTGGTCATTTTTGGGAAAATAATTATGGTTTTATACAATACAGCCTTTAAAAAATATTCAAGTTCACAAAGCTTTATGTAGGCATCCCAATTTGTAACAATATTAAATAACAACCCATGACTGCTGTTTTATTCATGTTTTTGTAATAATGAGCAGAAATGTAACATAATATAGATTAAAAAAAGTTAAAGATTTAAAGTTAGACAATTTACAATTATGCCTGTTTTCTTTTGTGTTAAAACTAGGTATACCCCTTTAAAAAGATATGTTTTCTGAAAATCGAAATGTGATTTTTTTTTTCCTTCTTTTTTTTTTTAGCTGTTCACGAAACTATTAAGTCCTGGCCTTTTTTAAAAATATACTTTCAGCAGCTGGAAACAAAGAATGAGATGTCACACAGATGTGAATTTGGTCATGTTTTGCAACAGTAGGGGAGGTGAAAAGTGTCCTGACAATAATGTACTTTGGCCAATAGTGGTTGTACACCTTGATGATCAATGTAAGTCATAAAAAGCAGTATGTCATAGAGAAGTGATAAATCTCCCAAGTCCTCAGTGAAGCAAGAAACATAAAATCAGGTGGCTGTGGGTTTTCATGGCTATTGCCAGATTCCATTCCTCACCTCGGGGGTGAAGAATGCAAATAAAATAGAGATTATAAAAAAGGATAATGTGTGGGCTTTGGAAGATGAGGAATGAAAATATCAGTGGGCTTCTTTTTGATTTGTATGTCCAGCGGCGACACTTGAGATGAACGAAGCATGTCTTAAATTACCATGTAATAAAATTTTTACCTCTGAAGGTAGGGTGTCTCGCTCCAAAAAATAAAAGAGCAATGGCAGCTTAATGATGCTAGAATGTGGTGAAAAAAAGACCATTATATTTGCCCATCTGTGACAAATCCTATTAGCAATGTGGCATGTAAAGATGGAAGAGCGCTGATGTTATGTCTAGTGGACATCTTACTCTGTTGATTTGATGATGTAGATCGATGGGAACATAAAAGAGAGCAATCACCATTAGGTTCAGTTTATTTCTGTGTTGTGAGTGTAGTGCGCTGACTTAATCACTAAGCGGTCTTTGTTGTGTCTTGAATATATATATTGCTCATACGAACATAGCTATCTTGAGGGGAAAAAAGCAAATTATCTAACATGATATGCTTGTCTCTCTGCTGCTGTAACCACGATTGTGATTGGCAACTTGACTTATCTTATGTCCAGCTCAGGTTCACTGCAGTTAATTTGAAATAATCAGTCTCAACAAAAGATTGAAACAAAACAAAAATCTATGGGTGGAACATCTGAAACCATATCAATAACATGACTGGGTATGAACAGTACATCCAAGAAAGGCTTCAAATTGAATAGAATAGAATAGAAAGCCTTTATTGTCATTATACCGGAACAAAATATGCTGCATGTACAAGGAAATTGCAGGGGCTACCTCTAAGGTGCTCTAAGTATGGACAGTAATGTTTGCATGTATGCAACCAGATGTTGTGTAACAGAAAAAAGACAATAGTAACACACGGTGTTATGATGATAAAAAAAAGAGAAAGCTCAGTTGCACAAGAACCGTTGCAGTTATTTCACATTACATTCTTATTGTTCAATAGCACTTTATTCAGTGTTGCAGTTATTGCACATTGTCCTCGTGTGGTGAGTGTGCGTTCAGTGTATTGATGGCTTCTGTGATAAAACTGTCTCTAAGCCTGTTGGTCCTGGTTCTGATGAACCTGTAGCGCCTGCCAGAGCACAATGTCGAACAGGTGGTAAGCATGATGGGTAGCTTACTATCTTTCCTGATTCCCTCAGCTGGATGTATAAATGCCCTTCAGTAAGAGGAGGGGCAGCCAATCAGCTTCGCCATCTCAACTACTGCCTTCAGCCTCTTAAGGTCTGCATCGGTGCAGTGGGAGAACCATACAGAGAAACAGTACGTTAGTATGCTCTCAGTGGTGGAGCGGTTGAAGGTCACCAGCAGCCTGTCACTGATGTTGTTCTTCCTGAGAACTTCAAGGAAGTGCAGACACTGCTGTGTCTTGCAGTCCAGGAGAGGTCGACAGAGATTGTGGTGTCCAGGAGGGTGTGGACTCTTTCTACATAGTCGTCCTGCCTTGTGCCTCCTGCAATCCAAGATGATCTCATTTGTATTTGTGGTGTTCAGAGCCACATTGTTTGCCGAACACCACTCAGACCATTTCTGGACCTCATCCATATAAGCAGATTCATTTCCCCCTGAGATCAGCCCCACCACTGTCGTGTCATCAGCAAACTTCACTATAGCATTACTCATGTGGGCAGGTCTATAGTCAGAGATGTAGAAAGTGTAGAGTAGTGCGAAAAGCACAAATCTTTGTTGTGTGCCTGTGCTCATTGTCTGGGTGGAGGCAAGATGGGGTCCAAGTCTTACTGTCTGGGGCAGATTGTGACCTGTTTTCTGGACTTTTTTCCATCCAAATGTTGGGGTTAAGAGGTTAAGCCCTACCAAAAGAGGCAGGGAGGCAGACTTTGATGTAATTCAGGAAGTCACTCTAGGCACTTGGTGATGACAGGTGTAAGTGCAACTGGGTGGTAGTATTAAGACTGTTCATAGCTGATTTTTTTGGATGCAGGGATGATGGTGGCAGACTTCAGACAGGCTGGGTTGGTGCTCCATGTCCAGGAGAGATGGGAAATTGTGGTACAGACATGTGAGAGCTGGTCAGCACAGGCCAGGAACATCATCCGGTCCAGATCCTTACTGGGGTTCACCCTGCTGAGCATCCATTTCACCTCCTGTGTCTGCAGTCAGTAAACAGGAGCTGGTTGAGGCTGGGATGATGTGGCTACAGAATGTCGAAGTGTGCAAAGGGGGTATTCAGTTCTTCTGCTAGTGCAATGCTTGAGTGGCTGCATTGGTCTGCCCCCTGAAATTGGTGATCTGCTGGATACCCTGCCACACCTGTCAAGTTGTTGACAGATAGATGATTTTCTATGTTTCTCCTGTTGTCAGACTTGGCTTTCCTGATTCCCCGTTGTAGGCTGTGTTTCTGTCCTACACAAGTGTCTTCACCTAGCTAGTTATCCAGGGTTTCTGGATGGGAAACACCCAAATGTGTTTGTCCACTGTGACATTCTCCATACAAAAACTTATTGAAGGATAGTACAGCTTCCGTGTGTACACTCAGGTTCTGATGTTCAAAAACACTCCACTTGTTGTGAGTGAAACAGGCCTGAAGCTGAAGAAGTGCCTCTTCAGGCCACGTAGTTTAAGTTTACCTGATTAAAAATCGCCCAGCTATGATATGCATACCATTGAGTTGAGCCCGCTGTAGCTTGTTGATGGTGTCTGACAACAGCGAGAGAGCTTCACTAGTGTTAGCATTGGGTTGTATTTACACAGCTTTGATTAGCACAGCTGTTAGCTCTCTTGATAAGAAAAATAAACCATACCAAAATGGATTATTGGTCCGGTGAGCAGTCTGTATGTATGGGTAAAGACCAGTTGTAATTCATGTAAATGCACAAGCTGCCCCCTCTGCTCTTCCTGGAGTCTTTATTTCGGTCCCAGCAGTGCACTGTGTGGCCTACTAGCTGTATGGCTATGCTGGGAAGCATCTTAAACAATCCATGGAGCAC
The DNA here is from genome assembly GCF_036924035.1 of Leuresthes tenuis. Classification (NCBI taxonomy): domain Eukaryota; kingdom Metazoa; phylum Chordata; class Actinopteri; order Atheriniformes; family Atherinopsidae; genus Leuresthes; species Leuresthes tenuis. Next base: position 23,687,437 of record NW_027325378.1, read on the forward strand.
CCGTTGATCTAGCTATCTCAGTTGGGAAGGTGTTGAAGCGGTGAGACTCGTTTCTGGTTGTTGCTTTTATGTTTAAGCCAATGTCCAGTATCCTCTGGTGACTATATCAGTAGTTAACATATGCACAGTCATACAAAAAAGACAAAAATAACACCAAAAATGGAGAGTCACAAGCCGCTACATCCTTATGCACTGTCATCATGCAACATCATCAAAAGTATAGATGTTTAAATGTTCACTGCACAGTAAGACTCCTCAGGCAGATGATTAAGCAATGTATTAATAATGTAAAATATGAAAATAATTGGCTATAACATAAACTACAATACATAATATCAAAAAAAGGTTTAGAGAATCTGAATCTGACATATTTGGATGTAAAAGAGAAGGCTGGAAATTAGTATTTGAAAGCCACAAACTTTGGGCCATTAGGATGTTTTATTATGAAATAAGTAAATGAAATTCATCACTGCCTCAGGATTTTTTCTGGAAAACATTTGTTAATTGCCACATCAGACAATTCTAAGCTTAAAGCAGCCACCTTCCCTGTGCCTGAACCCATTAAAGATAGGCTGAGGTGAGATGGAAAACTATCCTCTGTTCTAATCAATCAGAAACTGAAATTTCATTTGAAAATTATGAATACCATATCCTTTAGGCTACAGAGGGAAGGCTGAAAAGACTATCCAGCTGCCTATCAGCACACAGTTAAAAAGCCAGCATCTTTGATGGTATGGGACTCCATTCATTCCGTTTTAAAGGAGTCATTTGCACATCCAGTCTCACTAACTGAGAGAGATTGAACCAGCACATGCAACATGTATAAAAGGTCATTTCAAGATTTTGAATCGTCCTTGATCTTTCTCAGGTTCACTGTAGTAAGCAACAAAATTCTAAGTGTTACCAACTCGAGTGATTAAGAGATTGTTTTTCCCTTCCTTATGGGGAATACTATGACAAAAATGGTACTGTTATAACAATGCTATACAGTAATGGCTATTTTCTGATAGTGCTGGCTGGGTATTTAGTTGTTGTAACACATTATGTTCAATAGCTGAGAGGTGAAGAGAAAAAATTAAGTATTTGATCTAAAGTTACACCTGTAGCTTTGATTTCAGCTATGATAGCCCAGTCACTTCAGAAAACATGTAACACATATGTTTTTCCCCATCTCCAAAATGTATTAGTGTAACAATTCAAGATTAAATTGATAATTAATATCAAAGATATGGTAATTTATATTGAAAAAAGGTCAATTTAAAATTGATTTGGTCACTTAAAATCAAATTAGCGAAGCTGTATGTACCAATTTAAAAGTGCAGCACTAAATCCACTCCTATTGTTTGTTGACTATCTTGAAACTGTCTGTAGAAATGTTGATTCAACTTTTGGAGGCTGGTCATAGTTTGTGCTGCAGGTTGTTTACACTAAGCATTATAAAAAAATATATATTATTGTGTACATTTAATATTTTATCCACCCATATTCTATGATTAAGCATGTCATTTCAGTCAAACAATCTGTGGCACAATTCTTCTCAATTGACAGTCACATGTGACAGTGATGGCAGACTGGCCCCTCACTGTAGGCCCGACAGTGGTCCGACAGTGGGGAGAACGATGAAAAGAGAAAGAGAAGTGAGGGGCAGTAAGGCCATGCAGCAAGGCCAGCTGTGCTCAAACACAGACAGTATGGCCTAAAACTAGACAAAAGCCAAATCAATACTGCCATTATCAGCCTCGTGTAAGACTGAATTAGATGTCACACAGCTGCAGGGTTAAAGACAGGATTTGACATATGTGAACATTAAGAGCACTTTGATGAAAATAGTTTTGTGACAGTGTGTGATGATGGCAGCAGAGCTTTGTGTTTGTGCAGGAGTATGAGATCATCATTTCTCACTACTACGGCAAGAGCTGTTTGCATCCAGCATACAGGCACACTTTGTACATCTCAAGTCTTCAGAGGCACAGAGGTGTGAAAATGATGAGTCAGTTGTGAACTCAGTTATGAAGATCATTTCTGGATGAATGTTATTAAGTGGACCACACTGTAATCATTTCATTTTTATACTAATTTCATTACTTTGTAGAGATGAATCAGATCTGTGGTAATTAAGGGCTCTTATACACTAAACTGGCATAAAGAACTCAGTGGTGACAAGAGGCCTCATGGTGAATCTCCCGGCGTCACCATTACCTGAACAGACGAAATGGCACTCGAACACACCACAATGATGACTTCTAACTGCCTGGAAGGATGTACAACCTGTACGTCTGTAAGAAAACATAGTATAGCTTGCCAATACAAAAGGGTGCGGTAGTACATATGTTATACAAGACACAGACATTCACTGACATTCCACACTTGACTGTTGATTTGGTGTATAAGACCTCTAAGTTGCAAGAGGGCGGATAACCAATGATAACTAGCTGACAGCAATTCAAACTCATCACAATGGTCTTTTATCAACATTTAAAATTTCATTCTTAGATGTTATCTCAAAAGACAAATTAAGACACTTGTTTCACTAACATGTGACATAAATAGATGGCTGTTTATCTACCACTTCTCTTTAACTATTACAGACTACCCATAGCCTCCAGAATATTATTGTGTATTTTACAATCTAATATTATTATAACTTATATAAATGAGTCACTATATAAAGTAATGAGTCACTGCTGGGTCTGCAGACAGCTATTTAAAATCAAACGTTTAGACTCATGCTTCTTTTTGAGTGCATCATTCCTCTCAGGAGCATCATCAGGTACTGCTATCTGTATGTAGAAGGCAGTCTCACTCCAGACTGTTCTAATTTGTGGTTTTTTTGATGGTTAATCAAGCTAGCAAATGTTTTCAGAGCAGTGGCGTTCCTCCTCTAACTCTGTGCACACAGACTCCGATACTTTGACAAACTCAGATTTTTTTAATGCATTTTATGCCTCTTGTCCACATACAATTTGTTTTTATGATCAATAACCATGCCATTTTTCAATGTGTTTATATGTGGGAGCAGTTGATTGAGCGTTCCAATGCAAATAAGAACCTAATAGAAGAAGAGTTGAGGACATCAGGGATGTGAAGCGGGAGCAAAATAGAGAACGCAGGGGAGAAAGTTTGAAACATTTCTTCCCTTGATTGTCATCAGAAATACGAGATGACAGACAAATTAAATGGACAAGCTTGGAGCACTGATGGACACAGTGGAAATGACTGACTTGGTTTGCAGGGACTTTTTCCAGACTCTAATGTCTCTATAGATTGCTGTCACTAAATAAGCAGATAGGGACTGCAGACAGAAAAGTAAGAGGAGGAGGGATTGCACTCCAGATAATATACCATTTGTTCTGAGTTTATATCCATGTTGTCCACAGAGTTGACCTGTGTTACTCTTCAGTGTTTTACAGTACCTGAAGTCACCAGCTCAGTTGTTGCTGAGCTAAAAACAAACATCCACATGAAATCATAGCAATTTTAGCCATGCCTTGTTTTCTACTACCAACTTTCCAACAGCTTTTCAACAGATTTTTATCCTAATTTAATTCATTTTCTGTTATTAATCTGTTCTGCAAAAATATATTTTCCTTTTGGGATTAATCAAGTGAAATTCAATTCCATTCAGTATCTTGAGTGAACACTTCCTTAACACCTCTAACACACTACCAACTCATACGTGTGTTTACTGTTCTGCTAGCGGTTCTTCCTTTCAAATAGATTTACACCTTAATTAACCAACTGGGTGCATGGGCAAATCCCTCCAGTATGAAATTATGGCATCTCTGTCGGAAGCCCGTGAAAAAACACATCCTCAAAGCACTGCACAACAGTGTAAAAGATACCATATCTTGAACCACCTGTCTTCTTTGGTCCCGCTCTCTTTTCTCCTACTTTCAAATTATTTCCCCACTTGATGCAGTCACTCATAACCGTCCATATTTGATAAAAGTTTAACAAATAAATTGGAAAGAGCTAATGTAAGTAATGAAAAAAAAGAAGCCTTTTACACCTAGTTTTGCTCTGAGGAACTTCTGTTCTGCTAATGTACTTAAACTCTGAAAATGAATTCTCTGCGAGTTAACATAAGGCAGCTTCCAAATGGGGACCTTTTTCCAACATTTTTAATGTTGTTTTTGATATTTTAGAATGTCAGATTCTGACAGAAAACAACTGGCTGGTTTGATTTCTTTTCCAAAGGAAGCACGAGAAGACTTCCTTTTATGAGCACAGAATTTAAGGGAAGATGGAAGAAAATGAAGATTCCCTCAGCGTTCGGTACCATGAAGCCCATGAGACCAAATGTACTGACTGCATTCAGACGTGTTAAGATTTGGTGGAATGCTGTTTGAATGTCAGTTTGAGGAATGCCTTCAGGGAGAACAGGCAGAGGTATTCCGAAGAGCACTGACACAGTGTTTATTATTCTTGTCTGCAAGGGTTTGCATTTATTGACAGTTTCTTATGTTTTCTTTTACTATTTACAATTCAGTTGGCCTGTCCCTTTTTGAGTTTTTTGAATGAATCCAATATTAGCAACTTTATCATCTATAAATATATATGTGTAGATATATTGTATGCTAGCAGCAAATTCGAGGAATGCAGCCTGTAATTTCCCACATGGATGTGCTGAAGTCAATCTGCTCATTATGTTTTGGAGAACGATGAAATTAATTTTTACAGTGCAGTTTTTTTAATGCTTTTTTCCCCGCAGCTGTTAAATCTAGCTAGGTTTATCGTTACAGTGGTGATTCGGTGATAACTCGGCAATGAGTCATGGTATACAAGTTGTTCTTTCTAAGCACTAGTGCCAATATGTCTGTGAAGCTTTTTTAATGTTTGACAACAGAGCAAAAATAAGGGACATTCCACAGTCTAATTGTTAAAGCATTATCAGAATATCTCTCACTTTTTTTACAACATCTTAGACAGTGCAATTCTGACTGATATTTTTACATTAAAGACATATTTTCTTCCATCCAAATGTTGGGGTTACGAGGTTAAACCTTACCAATCAGGATGTGTACTCTTTCACAAGTCAAAATCCTTGAAAATTATGAATGAATTATTATTGACAAAAAAATGTAAAAATTAGCTTTTACACCTTTGGATTACTACGCTAATCTCAGAGGCCAAGAGATCGTGAATGAATTCTGAACAATTACATTCCATTTACCAAACTGGAATCCTTTTTATTTTTTAATGAAATCATGAAAAAACTGAAATAACTTAGCAAGAAATGTAAAGGGTGAACTAGTTTAAAACTAATAGACTGAAAACAAATCATTGATGCTTGTGGCATATGTGCTCTCAACATATGCACGTGTGTAAATGTTTAGCTTATTTCTTATGAAAAAGTCTGTGTAAAAGACTCCTAACATTAAACAAAATACTAAATATACAGGCAATTGAATCCAATGTCTTATATTTCCTGTACAATATAAGTAATAAAAGAAGTCACATACCTGCAGTGGTGGATGAATAAAACCGTAACAAATGTATACATTTCAGGTGTCTGTGTAATAATAGATGTAAAGTCATAGCAGAAAGAGACATTATCATTGCAAGCCACATGTATGTCATGTGTATCATATCATGAGTAAGTTTACAGAATAAAGTCTCTACAATGTAATGTACACTAGCATCAAACTTGTTTTTTTAAAGTTGCTTAAAGTGTGTCGTTAGGGCTGGTAGCAAAGTCCGGAGTCTGAAGATCCCTCGTCACAAAATACATAATTTAGCTCTAAATGCAAATACAAGCAATTAATCACTTAGAGCACCAAAGTTTCAGCAGTGAGGAAGTGCAGAAACCCATAAGGGAGTTAAACCCATGAGAGAGAGGCCTTTGTGCCATCGTCTAGTGATGGAGAGCGGGATCAGAGTGTCCTGCCCTAGTGATGCATTGGCCAGACTAACTATTGATTAGCTCTGCCCGTTTGCTTTCATACATCATGTCATCTTTGTTTCTGAGAGTGGGATCTAGGATACGAGCACTTCCACTGAAAGCTTGTGAGGTAAAAGCCCTTTGCTTTGGTTGTATGGCACTGTGTGTCTAAGCGATGATGGATCAGGTCATCTGCCTGGTCCCAGGGCCTGACTGTGGAGCGTCGGCTTCATCAAACAAAGCGTGACAGGACGTCCATCATCACAAAGTCATGCCTGTAGGCCTAGTCCCTGCTGGAGCAACACTTGCTTATATCAACACATCGGCAGCAACTTTATCATTTTCAGCCATTAAGAGATGAGCTTTAGGCACAAATTGAAGCTCTGTGGTTGACCATAATCATTTGAGGTTCAAGCATACAGAGTCCCACAGTTGTCTGGAGATTGTGCTATCCTTACTGTCATATTTCACAGGCTGAGAATCATGCACTGACACAAAGAAGAATCAAAACTTGGCAACTTGAATAAAAATATTTTGTCATATTTGCCAAAACTGTTGATACTCCCTGACAGCAATACACGATACAGACAGTCTGTGGAAAAATCTGGTAACTCTGGCACATCCTTAGGCTTCCAAAATGGCTTGCAAGAATCTTCAATGTCTGAGTGAAAACAATCATACTGATCCAGGGGGTAGTTTTTGCACAGCGTCAATCAGTGCCACCACTTTGGCTACTTTGGTTACTCGCTTGCATGACAGCCTCCTCTACTGCGTGGAGACTGAAGGCCATTGTATGATTTCCACACTTCAATTTTAGAGACCCCTCGTGCCGTTAGGATATTGGCATTATCCAAGAGGTGACCACTCCCACCACAATACAAATGTTCTCATCATGGAAAAAAGGTGATAATTTGTAAATTATTTCCCAAAAAGTAGATAAACCATGTCTCAAATCCCAACACAGCGACAGGATCCCTCTCAGTGCAGGTCAAGTCTTCAGGCCTGAACTGTTGTCTCGTTTAAAAACGACTCACGCAACAGTCCACTTGGGATCTTGCTGAAGATGTAGTGAAGAATGACTCATTTGACAATATCACTTTTTCAATATTTCTAAATCAGTACTTTTGTTTCCTGTATCACTCAACTCTGATAAGAGCTATGGATGCTAATAAGCAGGGTGATGTGAAGACATCTTTACTTCCGAAAGCTATCTTGATAACATTTATACACTGGCAAGTGATTCAAATGTACTGTACAGTCTTCATATTTAATTGTTCCATGCAGTACACTGTTTAAATATATACATGCTTCCTGTTTCCACTTTCATTTATCATTATTCTGAGTTTTATGTTTATTTTCTCTCTCATTTGTATTTATGTACGACAGCCACAGTAACCCACACTCGCATGGATTTAATTCACTTCAGGTGGGCCATGCATCACACTCGTGTATCAGAAAATAATACGACAAGCAACGTACTGGCAGAAAACTGGACATGAACAATTCAGTTCATTGAAGAAACCAACGTCTAACCTGAAACATCTGATTACTTTATTCATACTGCAGAACACCTCAGTGCTGCGTTATCATTGGCCGTTTGGTCCCAGTAACTCCTTTAAGAGCCAAATGTGCAATTTTGTTCCCTAGAAAGCCTGATATATTTTAGGTGGTGGGCAGGTAACGTATTTAAGACTGTTGACTGAAATCAATTCCTTGGACATAAAGAATAGGATTGTAAACTATTCATTTGGAGGATTACAAATGCTTTGGTGGCCACCTGGATAATAGATGGGGAAGGAAAGAAGAAGCATAGGTCTTTTCACAGTAAAACAATTTTACACCCCACCAGAGTTTATGGTGGGAAGTAAAATTCTCTTTGTAGTCAAGAGTTAGTGGCACAGCAACCAAGCCAAAGAAAGAAACTGAACAAACTGGCAAAGAAGGCTGGTTCTGCACTTGGAATAGCTTTGGGGCCCTTGGGGCCGACTGTAGAATGCTGAACAAGTTGCTAACATAATGGGCAACACTACACACCTTCTACACTAGCAATATTCATTGTTGTGGGGTCACCAGGTGGTTTTAGAGAAGAAAGAAAAACTAATCTCACTCCGAGTATGGTGGGTATGTTACATCACAAGTAGCAGCGATACAATTTACATTCAAATAAGATTGTTTTTTTGACCTTTACAGAAAGTCAATTTCGCTGAGCGAAATAAGTCTTTTACAGTTTCTCCACCAGGATAGGAAACTCCTTTAAGTGGCTGAAATGCATATTGTACCTGCCCATTTGCTCTTGTTTTTCCTTTTTCCATTTTGATGACTACTGCATTTTCCACTTAGAAATGCAACAGTAATTTGTTTTGGGGATAAACAGAGTACTACCCTTCTCTACTCTGTTGTTGAAATCCAGGCTGGTGAGAGTACAGAAATTTAATTAAGTGACAACCAGTAAGCTGTAATAAGTGTAACAATGACAAAAAAAAACAAAAACAAAAAACAACCTATTATTCGACCTGAAGGAACCTGTACGAGTGGGTGATGAGTGTTTAAATTAAATCAACTTATACGTTTTAACAATGCCCCAAAGATGGCCGGAGCATAACGCATGAAATCATGGAAAAAGTAAACTAAGGCAATTCATGCAACCAATAAACGTGTGAGAGAAAGATATTTCAAACAAATAGTCTGGAGAACGTCAGCACCTTAGAGACCGACTTGAAAAGAGGCTACTACTGGAGGAGAGAAGAGCAAGACATCAGAGGAATAGATCGTGTCAGTTGGCAGGGTGGGAAATTGTACTTCTTGTCCTGTGAATTAGACCCATCACAAGACTCAATCTGGCATATTAGAACTGGTTTTCAAGTGACTCCAAAATAGATTTTGGCATCCTTCCCACCCTGGGACAGAGGACGGTTTCAAAAGTGAGCAGAGCAGACAGAACTGAGAGGATACGGAGGGGGTGAATGCAGAGCAACAGAAGAGTTTTATTAGGCATGCCACAGAGGTAAAAAGCAGAATACACGCGACTATGAGAGGAAAAACAGAAAATAAATTATGTTGCACCTCCCTGTGTTAGAAAATAACTCGTCTTTTAATTGTGCCTCATCAGAACAACACCGAATTCTTGCACTTTGAGCTGTATAAAATCAGGCTTGGAAGAAGAAAAAGAAATATACAGAACTTTTATTCCTGACTAAATGCGTCTTGTCAGAACCTGCTGAGTATTTAAAAAAAAAAAAAAAAAAAAAGATATACCCAACTCATAGGTAAAGATTTGTTGAACACTTCCCCAAAATTCAACATTAAAGTTTTTTTTTTTAAATAATTTTTTTTCTTCCCCAAGTTAAATTAAACTGAAGAAGAAACTCTAAAGGCACAGAAACTTTGGTCCAACTGAATAGCCCTCTCAAGTAAACCGTCACATGACAATGAAATCACAGTGGACTCATACTTTAACTTCTTCCACAGCATGCAACACTTTCTTATCAGACTTCCTGATCATTACTACGCATCACTAAAAGACACCGTCACTGACAATTACACCTCACTGCAAGGGAAAAGGCATAGAACGCTTCAAAAGTAAAGTCAAAACTTAGCAACAAGCCACATTCTAATGATTTATCTTGTGAAGTCAAAAATGAGGGAGAACAATGTCACAGTTAGCATCCCTGTGGAATAACGGAGTACAAGTTAAAATGGCAGTCACAGGCTGCTGTAAAATCCCTAACATGTAGCCTCAGGAATAGTCTCTCCTGCTGCTAAACTCAAAAAGTTAATGTTCTGAACCGAACTAAATCTGCAGCTGCTTGGTGGCACAGCTTCAAAAACTGCCGTAATGTTTAGATGATGACAAAGCAATCTGCATTCTTGCTGACCAAAATATTCAAAACTAATGTGCCTCATTAGGAAGGCAATTAATGAACATGTCCAGCTGTAGAAACAGTTGATATTGTCAAGTAAGGCACATAAGTACAATTTCTTTTCAACTATATCAAGAATTAAAACACTGATGTACATTACAGTATCATACAAGGGGACAGTAATCATGTCAACAGTCTGCTTGACATGAAAGTATGGAGGTATAGTCAATAGCTGGAGATCCAGTATTGTTCTCTTTAAAAATAATGCAAGTTAAAGGTTTCAGTGTCTCTCAAGGAATGACAGAATGAACAAAGCCCCTCTGAAAAAAACAAAAAAAAAAAACAGATTCAATCCAGCTGGTCCCCCGCACTGTTCTCTAAACAGTAAACCATCATAGCCAAGAGTCTGTGGGTTACATTCTTAGATGGTGGATTTTGAGAAAGAAACTCTCAGATGCTGGTTATTTCCCATGTTGTAATTATGAAGGTCAATCAAAGCTTGGATAGCCTCCTCCACTGTTGACATCTGGATCAGAGCCATTTTGCGATCCCTGGAAGACACGAGATGGAAAGTCATTCCACAACAGAACTACAATCAGACGTAAAAACTGCTGGAACACAGGACCCCTAATTCACATGGACTCGCTAAACCTGTCTTGGCTAATGTTTGTGAATGCTGTAGTTCCTCATCTTAGAAAGAAAAAAACGGATGGGTCTACATACTGAAAAAACTTGAATGCTTTCACGGTGCCCCCTGTGTTGGAGAAGAGCAGCCGGAGATCTTCCTCTGTCACATCTTGCCTGTTGAAAAAGGACATAATTAGGAAAGAAGGGCGGAAAGCACCACATCAGCTTTATCATAGCGTTCAAGCTACAGAATGAATGATTCCTCCAACTGTGACATGAAGGCAGTGAAGTCAGAGCATTGAAACATTTATCTCTGATTGTAAACAACGATTACGTTCTAAGATACAAAAAAAGAAAAGAAAAAAGAAACCCTCTAACCATCAATTTAAGGGAAATTACGAGGCCCCTTTCTCTTAGCAAAAATGTTCACTTTGATCATCGTTTTTTTATATGTTAATTAACTTTTTAATTCTATTATGAAGTCCATTTGTACTGTGCCACTGACTGAAATCTGTGTTTTCTAATGTATATTTTCAAAATAGGGAAAAATTCCGTGACAGATTTTTGTTTTTTCCCTTAAAACAAGTAAACTTTCTACCAAACGGAAATTGATTTAATTTAAATCTATTGATCCTCAGGGGAAAATTAAATAATTCATTTGTAGCTTGTTGTTTTAAAGATGGAAACAAAATTGAACCTCGGGTTTGGAGAAAAACCCCCTTTTGCCCCTCACATTTATGAGTAATATCTTTCCAAAAGATGTGCTCACTGACATGGTTCCATAAGGAATAAGAAGTTTCTCACTGCATCAGTTAAATAACTTGTCAGCTGAAAGATTTTAATCACTGGGACTTTCGCAGTGGGAGGCTCCCGTTTCTTTTGGACAGGCAGCCTATATGAACGGGTATCAGATCACATATTTTACTTTCTGGAGTGGACATTTCCAGCACGATCTCCAGCGGATCCTCTGCTGACTTGCTGAGTACTTACGGGATATTGGAGAGGTGAAGAGTGGCAGAAGGCGGGAAGATGTTCTGGAAATTCTTGGAACCAGGTTTTTTGAAGCGATGAAGTGGCGAGTTGGCGTAGTCCTTGGTTAGGCCCTGGTCGTCCAGACCATCCCGCGGCAGTGCCACCGTCTGATGCTTGGACAGCGTCACCCGGATTATCTTCCCGTACATCTTTTGGCCATTCAGATGGCTCATTGCTTTGACAGAGGCGAAGAAGACAAAGGTCAGTGTGTGAACCCTCCTGAGTGTCATCACGTTCAATCTAGTAAATGTCAGCTCATTGGCCCGATATTTACCAAATCATTTATGATACATATGACCTCAGATGTTCACAGCACTCATTAAAGAGCTTTACTTCATGACTGACAGAAGAGGCAGATTCTGAATGAAAGTTTTATATTGTTTTGTGCTTTTAAACTGCCACTACACGGGTGACACCAGCGTGACTTTCGAATATAAAGCGCAGAAAAAAATAAAATAAAATAAAACACTTTCGCCTGCGCCGTAAATTGAATTACTGACAAATGACAAATAAGGAAGTAACAATGATGGAGCAGACCAATAAAGTATGAGAACAACAAGAATCCCAAACCGCTGGGACCACTTTGAGCGTGGGCTCACCAAGCTGGGCCTGATTGGAGTCGGACATCTGAATGAGCGCACTGTCCTTCTTATTGTACAGAATCTTCACCCTCTGGACATCGCCATACACTCCTGCATTAGAGCCACAGGCAGGCAGGAGGAGAAGAGGTGAGGTGAGGTGGAGAGAAAGCAGACAGTTAGAAAATCCAAAAGTTAGCTCAGGAGAACAGATAGTTAGAAACAGATGAAAGAGTAGCAGACATACAGGAAGATTACAGTAGACTAAAGAGTGAGGGTGGTATAGACAGAACAGGAAAAAGAGAAGAGAGCCCTCCTCTAAACAGAAAAGGTATCAAGCTGTGTCAGATATCTATAAATAAAAACAACATGCAAACACATGGTTTAACCATGCAATAACCAATTACTATGTTTGGAATCTTAGGGCACAGTAATAAACATTAACCCAAACCAATAAACAGGAGGCCAAAATGTTTTACAAATCAGAAAAGTAACTACTGTGCTTACACAAGTTAAAGTAGGCTAATAATAATCCTAATCATAATGAATGTCTCAAAGATAGAATCAAACAGAACAAAAAGGTTTAAGAGAGAGAAAAAAGAAGAGTGACAGAGAGAGGAGAGAGAGCTAACGATAACATACCGAAGAGGGTAAACAGACTTTGGGGCGTAACCATCTTTAGAGGGAGAGAAGAGCAACAAGCAGCGTGAGACAGGTAGAGAGGTAGAAGAGTCGGAGCGGAGCGGAGGTAGAGATGGACAGATCGATCCAGAGCGGAGGTAGGTAGGAGGGATGGTTGTTTTTGTTTTCCCCCCGAAGAATGATGGAAGTGGTGGGTCATGGAGGAGGGGAGCAGGCGGTGGAGGAGGAGTCATGGAAGGGATTTAGGTGGTGAAGGGGAAATTGGTTAATGTTGGAGCAAGAAGGGGTAGTGTAAGGTTGAAGAAAAAAAAAAATTATAAAAATGACAGCCCGCACCCCAAAACCAGCAGGGGGAGGGAGGACGAATGAAGGAGGGTTGGAGTAGGGAGGGAAGGGGTGGGGGGGAGAGAGAGAGAGAGAGAGAGAGAGAGAGAGAGAGAGAGAGAGAGAGAGAGAGAGAGAGAGAGAGAGAGAGAGAGAGAGAGAGAGAGAGAGAGAGAGAGAGAGAGAGAGAGAGAGAGAGAGAGAGAGAGAGAGAGAGAGAGAGAGAGAGATGAACAGGGAGAGGGAGGCAGATGCAAATTTGGGGGAGAGGATAAAATATAAAATAAAGAATAAATAAAAGTGAGGAGGAGGGGAGGGACAAAAATAATATAGGTCAGTACACTGGAATAATGCAGGTAGTTTGGTCAGAGATAATGGCTTGGATCAATGTTTTCCTTAGTTAAAATACTGAAAAAAGGTCTCCCACCCTAGACAAGCAAAAGTACAAAATCATAATAAAATCAGCAATATAAAGTCATAACCGTGGGATAAAACCAACATGCAGCAGCTCAAAATTCTAAAAGATCTACAATATTTCAGCAGGGGGAAATGTTACCACAGGACTGTGAGAGGCTGAGGGGGGAAAATTAGTTAGACCATGCAGTTCAAGTTCATTTTAGCAGTGCATGCAAGAGGTGATGCAAAGGCCAAGTGGTAGAATGTGTCTTTCACACCTGTCACACAAGAGACTAAAACAAAGCTTAAGGACAGTATCTCAACATCAGGGCTTGTTTGATACTGTCAAAAGGCTCCAGCAAGAAGCATTCATTCAGTCATAAAATGAG